>NC_136273.1:45295785-45895785 GCF_964187855.1 Myxine glutinosa | reverse complement strand
TCCACACTAATACAAGTGCAAAAGTGGTTTCCTGCACCAACACAAGTGCGAAAAGTGGTTTTTCAACACTAACACAAGTGCGAAAAGTGGTTTTTCAACACCAACACAAGTGCGAAAAGTGGTTTTTCATCACTAAGACAAGTGCAAAAAGTGTTTTTTCCACACTAATACAAGTGCAAAAGTGGTTTCCTACACCAACACAAGTGCGAAAAGTGGTTTTTCAACACTAACACAAGTGCGAAAAGTGATTTTTCAACACTAACACAAGTGCGAAAAGTGGTTTTTCCACACTAATACAAGTGCAAAAGTGATTTCCTGCACCAACACAAGTGCGAAAAGTGGTTTTTCAACACTAACACGAGTGCGAAAAGTGGTTTTTCAACACATTCACAAGTGCAAAAAGTGTTTGTTCCACACTAATACAAGTGCAAAAGTGGTTTCCTGCACCAACACAAATGCGAAAAGTGTGTTTTCAACACTAACACAAGTGCAAAAAGTGGTTTTTCAACACTAACACAAGTGCGAAAAGTGGTTTTTCAACACTATCACAAGTGCAAAAAGTGTTTTTTCCACACTAATACAAGTGCAAAAGTGGTTTCCTGCACCAACACAATTGCGAAAAGTGGTTTTTCAACACTAACACAAGTGCGAAAAGTGGTTTTTCAACACTAACACAAGTGCGAAAGTGGTTTCCTGCACCAACACAAGTGCGAAAAGTGGTTTTTCAACACTAACACAAGTGCGAAAAGTGGTTTTTCAACACCAACACAAGTGCGAAAAGTGGTTTTTCAACACTATCACAAGTGCAAAAAGTGTTTTTTCCACACTAATACAAGTGCAAAAAGTGTTTTTTCCACACTAATACAAGTGCAAAAGTGGTTTCCTGCACCAACACAAGTGTGAAAAGTGGTTTTTCAACACTAACACAAGTGCGAAAAGTGGTTTTTCAACAGTAACACAAGTGCGAAAAGTGGTTTTTCAACACTATCACAAGTGCAAAAAGTGGTTTTTCAACACTATCACAAGTGCAAAAAGTGTTTTTTCCACACTAATACAAGTGCAAAAGTGGTTTCCTGCACCAACACAAGTGCGAAAAGTGGTTTTTCAACACTAATACAAGTGCAAAAGTGGTTTCCTGCACCAACACAAGTGCGAAAAGTGGTTTTTCAACACGAACACAAGTGCGAAAAGTGGTTTTTCAACACTAACACAAGTGCGAAAAGTGGTTTTTCCACACTAACACAAGTGCGAAAAGTGGTTTTTCAACACTAACACAAGTGCGAAAAGTGGTTTTTCAACACTATCACAAGTGCAAAAAGTGTTTTTTCCACACTAATACAAGTGCAAAAAGTGTTTTTTCCACACTAATACAAGTGCAAAAGTGGTTTCCTGCACCAACACAAGTGCGAAAAGTGGTTTTTCAACACTAACACAAGTGCGAAAAGTGATTTTTCAACACTAACACAAGTGCGAAAAGTGGTTTTTCCACACTAATACAAGTGCAAAAGTGATTTCCTGCACCAACACAAGTGCGAAAAGTGGTTTTTCAACACTAATACAAGTGCGAAAAGTGGTTTTTCAACACATTCACAAGTGCAAAAAGTGTTTGTTCCACACTAATACAAGTGCAAAAGTGGTTTCCTGCACCAACACAAATGCGAAAAGTGTGTTTTCAACACTAACACAAGTGCAAAAAGTGGTTTTTCAACACTAACACAAGTGCGAAAAGTGGTTTTTCAACACTATCACAAGTGCAAAAAGTGTTTTTTCCACACTAATACAAGTGCAAAAGTGGTTTCCTGCACCAACACAAGTGCGAAAAGTGGTTTTTCAACACTAACACAAGTGCGAAGAGTGGTTTTTCAACACTATCACAAGTGCAAAAAGTGTTTTTTCCACACTAATACAAGTGCAAAAGTGGTTTCCTGCACCAACACAAGTGCGAAAAGTGGTTTTTCAACACTAACACAAGTGCGAAAAGTGATTTTTCAACACTAACACAAGTGCGAAAAGTGATTTTTCCACACTAACACAAGTGCGAAAAGTGGTTTTTCCACACTAATACAAGTGCAAAAGTGGTTTCCTGCACCAACACAAGTGCGAAAAGTGGTTTTTCAACACTAACACAAGTGTAAAAAGTGGTTTTTCAACACATTCACAAGTGCAAAAAGTGTTTTTTCCACACTAATACAAGTGCAAAAGTGGTTTCCTGCACCAACACAAGTGCGAAAAGTGGTTTTTCAACACTAACACAAGTGCGAAAAGTGTTTTCTCCACACTAATACAAGTGCAAAAGTGGTTTCCTGCACCAACACAAGTGCGAAAAGTGGTTTTTCAACACTAACACAAGTGCGAAAAGTGGTTTTTCAACACTAACACAAGTGCGAAAAGTGGTTTTTCGACACTATCCACAAGTGCAAACTATGCAGAAAACCACAAGTGCAAAAAGTGTTTTTTCCACACTAATACAAGTGCGAAAAGTGGTTTTTCAACACTAACAAGTGCGAAAAGTGGTTTTTCCACACTAATACAAGTGCAAAAGTGGTTTCCTGCACCAACACAAGTGTGAAAAGTGGTTTTTCAACACTAACACAAGTACGAAAAGTGGATTTTCAACACTAACACAAGTGCGAAAAGTGGTTTTTCAACACTATCACAAGTGCAAAAAGTGTTTTTTCCACACTAATACAAATGCAAAAAGTGTTTTTTCCACACTAATACAAGTGCAAAAGTGGTTTCCTGCACCAACACAAGTGCGAAAAGTGGTTTTTCAACACTAACACAAGTGCGAAAAGTGGTTTTTCAACACCAACACAAGTGCGAAAAGTGGTTTTTCATCACTAAGACAAGTGCGAAAAGTGGTTTTTCAACACTATCACAAGTGCAAAAGTGGTTTCCTGCACCAACACAAGTGCGAAAAGTGGTTTTTCAACACTAACACAAGTGCGAAAAGTGGTTTTTCAACAGTAACACAAGTGCAAAAAGTGTTTTTTCAACACTATCACAAGTGCAAAAAGTGTTTTTCCACACTAATACAAGTGCAAAAGTGGTTTCCTGCACCAACACAAGTGCGAAAAGTGGTTTTTCAACACTAACACAAGTGCGAAAAGTGATTTTTCAACACTAACACAAGTGCGAAAAGTGATTTTTCCACACTAATACAAGTGCAAAAGTGGTTTCCTGCACCAACACAAGTGCGAAAAGTGGTTTTTCAACACTAACACAAGTGAGAAAAGTGGTTTTTCAAGACGAACACAAGTGCGAAAAGTGGTTTTTCAACACTAATACAAGTGCAAAAGTGGTTTCCTGCACCAACACAAGTGCGAAAAGTAGTTTTTCAACACTAACACAAGTGCGAAAAGTGGTTTTTCAACACTAACACAAGTGCGAAAAGTGGTTTTTTCCACACTAACACAAGTGCGAAAAGTGGTTTTTCAACACTAACACAAGTGCGAAAAGTGGTTTTTCAACACTATCACAAGTGCAAAAAGTGTTTTTTCCACACTAATACAAGTGCAAAAAGTGTTTTTTCCACACTAATACAAGTGCAAAAGTGGTTTCCTGCACCAACACAAGTGCGAAAAGTGGTTTTTCAACACTAACACAAGTGCGAAAAGTGATTTTTCAACACTAACACAAGTGCGAAAAGTGGTTTTTCCACACTAATACAAGTGCAAAAGTGGTTTCCTGCACCAACACAAGTGCGAAAAGTGATTTTTCAACACTAACACAAGTGCGAAAAGTGGTTTTTCAACACTAACACAAGTGCGAAAAGTGGTTTTTCAACACATTCACAAGTGCAAAAAGTGTTTGTTCCACACTAATACAAGTGCAAAAGTGGTTTCCTGCACCAACACAAGTGCGAAAAGTGGTTTTTCAACACTAACACAAGTGCGAAAAGTGGTTTTTCAACACTAACAAAAGTGCGAAAAGTGTTTTCTCCACACTAATACAAGTGCAAAAGTGGTTTCCTGCACCAACACAAGTGCGAAAACTGGTTTTTCATCACTAAGACAAGTGTGAAAAGTGGTTTTTCAACACGAACACAAGTGCGAAAAGTGTTTGTTCCACACTAATACAAGTGCAAAAGTGGTTTCCTGCACCAACACAAGTGCGAAAAGTGGTTTTTCAACACTAACACAAGTGCGAAAAGTGGTTTTTCAACACTAACACAAGTGCGAAAAGTGGTTTTTCAACACTATCACAAGTGCAAACAGTGTTTTTTCCACACTAATACAAGTGCAAAAGTGGTTTCCTGCAACAACACAAGTGCGAAAAGTGGTTTTTCAACACTAACACAAGTGCGAAAAGTGGTTTTTCAATACTAACACAAGTGTAAAAAGTGGTTTTTCCACACATTCACAAGTGCGAAAAGTGGTTTTTCAACGCTAACACAAGTGCGAAAAGTGTTTTCTCCACACTAATACAAGTGCAAAAGTGGTTTCCTGCACCAACACAAGTGCGAAAACTGGTTTTTCAACACTAACACAAGTGCGAAAAGTGGTTTTTCAACACTAACACAAGTGCGAAAAGTGGTTTTTCAACACATTCACAAGTGCAAAAAGTGTTTTTTCCACACTAATACAAGTGCAAAAGTGGTTTCCTGCACCAACACAAGTGCGAAAAATGGTTTTTCAACACTAACACAAGTGCGAAAAGTGGTTTTTCAACACTAACACAAGTGCGAAAAGTGGTTTTTCAATACTAACACAAGTGTAAAAAGTGGTTTTTCCACACATTCACAAGTGCGAAAAGTGGTTTTTCAACACTAACAAGTGCGAAAAGTGGTTTTTCAACACTAACACAAGTGCGAAAAGTGTTTTCTCCACACTAATACAAGTGCAAAAGTGGTTTCCTGCACCAACACAAGTGCGAAAAGTGGTATTTCAACACTAACACAAGTGCGAAAAGTGGTTTTTCAACACTAACACAAGTGCGAAAAGTGGTTTTTCAACACTAACACAAGTGCGAAAAGTGGTTTTTCAACACTATCACAAGTGCAAAAAGTGTTTTTTCCACACTAATACAAGTGCAAAAGTGGTTTCCTGCACCAACACAAGTACGAAAAGAGGTTTTTCAACACTAACACAAGTGCGAAAAGTGGTTTTTCCACACTAATACAAGTGCAAAAGTGGTTTCCTGCACCAACACAATTGCGAAAAGTGGTTTTTCAACACTAACACAAGTGCGAAAAGTGGTTTTTCAACACTAACACAAGTGCGAAAAGTGGTTTTTCCACACTAATACAAGTGCAAAAGTGGTTTCCTTCACCAACACAAGTGCGAAAAGTGGTTTTTCAACACTAACACAAGTGCGAAAAGTGGTTTTTCAACACCAACACAAGTGCGAAAAGTGGTTTTTCAACACTATCACAAGTGCAAAAAGTGTTTTTTCCACACTAATACAAGTGCAAAAAGTGTTTTTTCCACACTAATACAAGTGCAAAAGTGGTTTCCTGCAACAACACAAGTGTGAAAAGTGGTTTTTCAACACTAACACAAGTGCGAAAAGTGGTTTTTCAACAGTAACACAAGTGCGAAAAGTGGTTTTTCAACACTATCACAAGTGCAAAAAGTGGTTTTTCAACACTATCACAAGTGCAAAAAGTGTTTTTTCCACACTAATACAAGTGCAAAAGTGGTTTCCTTCACCAACACAAGTGCGAAAAGTGGTTTTTCAACACTAATACAAGTGCAAAAGTGGTTTCCTGCACCAACACAAGTGCGAAAAGTGGTTTTTCAACACGAACACAAGTGCGAAAAGTGGTTTTTCAACACTAACACAAGTGCGAAAAGTGGTTTTTCCACACTAACACAAGTGCGAAAAGTGGTTTTTCAACACTAACACAAGTGCGAAAAGTGGTTTTTCAACACTATCACAAGTGCAAAAAGTGTTTTTTCCACACTAATACAAGTGCAAAAAGTGTTTTTTCCACACTAATACAAGTGCAAAAGTGGTTTCCTGCACCAACACAAGTGCGAAAAGTGGTTTTTCAACACTAACACAAGTGCGAAAAGTGATTTTTCAACACTAACACAAGTGCGAAAAGTGGTTTTTCCACACTAATACAAGTGCAAAAGTGATTTCCTGCACCAACACAAGTGCGAAAAGTGGTTTTTCAACACTAACACAAGTGCGAAAAGTGGTTTTTCAACACATTCACAAGTGCAAAAAGTGTTTGTTCCACACTAATACAAGTGCAAAAGTGGTTTCCTGCACCAACACAAATGCGAAAAGTGTGTTTTCAACACTAACACAAGTGCAAAAAGTGGTTTTTCAACACTAACACAAGTGCGAAAAGTGGTTTTTCAACACTATCACAAGTGCAAAAAGTGTTTTTTCCACACTAATACAAGTGCAAAAGTGGTTTCCTGCACCAACACAAGTGCGAAAAGTGGTTTTTCAACACTAACACAAGTGCGAAGAGTGGTTTTTCAACACTATCACAAGTGCAAAAAGTGTTTTTTCCACACTAATACAAGTGCAAAAGTGGTTTCCTGCACCAACACAAGTGCGAAAAGTGGTTTTTCAACACTAACACAAGTGCGAAAAGTGGTTTTTCAACACTAACACAAGTGCGAAAAGTGGTTTTTCAACACTATCACAAGTGCAAAAAGTGTTTTTTCCACACTAATACAAGTGCAAAAGTGGTTTCCTGCACCAACACAAGTGCGAAAAGAGGTTTTTCAACACTAACACAAGTGCGAAAAGTGGTTTTTCCACACTAATACAAGTGCAAAAGTGGTTTCCTGCACCAACACAATTGCGAAAAGTGGTTTTTCAACACTAACACAAGTGCGAAAAGTGGTTTTTCAACACTAACACAAGTGCGAAAAGTGGTTTTTCCACACTAATACAAGTGCAAAAGTGGTTTCCTGCACCAACACAAGTGCGAAAAGTGGTTTTTCAACACTAACACAAGTGCGAAAAGTGGTTTTTCAACACCAACACAAGTGCGAAAAGTGGTTTTTCAACACTATCACAAGTGCAAAACGTGTTTTTTCCACACTAATACAAGTGCAAAAAGTGTTTTTTCCACACTAATACAAGTGCAAAAGTGGTTTCCTGCACCAACACAAGTGTGAAAAGTGGTTTTTCAACACTAACACAAGTGCGAAAAGTGGTTTTTCAACAGTAACACAAGTGCGAAAAGTGGTTTTTCAACACTATCACAAGTGCAAAAAGTGTTTTTTCCACACTAATACAAGTGCAAAAGTGGTTTCCTGCACCAACACAAGTGCGAAAAGTGGTTTTTCAACACTAATACAAGTGCAAAAGTGGTTTCCTGCACCAACACAAGTGCGAAAAGTGGTTTTTCAACATGAACACAAGTGCGAAAAGTGGTTTTTCAACACTAACACAAGTGCGAAAAGTGGTTTTTCCACACTAACACAAGTGCGAAAAGTGGTTTTTCAACACTAACACAAGTGCGAAAAGTGGTTTTTCAACACTATCACAAGTGCAAAAAGTGTTTTTTCCACACTAATACAAGTGCAAAAAGTGTTTTTTCCACACTAATACAAGTGCAAAAGTGGTTTCCTGCACCAACACAAGTGCGAAAAGTGGTTTTTCAACACTAACACAAGTGCGAAAAGTGATTTTTCAACACTAACACAAGTGCGAAAAGTGGTTTTTCCACACTAATACAAGTGCAAAAGTGATTTCCTGCACCAACACAAGTGCGAAAAGTGGTTTTTCAACACTAACACAAGTGCGAAAAGTGGTTTTTCAACACATTCACAAGTGCAAAAAGTGTTTGTTCCACACTAATACAAGTGCAAAAGTGGTTTCCTGCACCAACACAAATGCGAAAAGTGTGTTTTCAACACTAACACAAGTGCAAAAAGTGGTTTTTCAACACTAACACAAGTGCGAAAAGTGGTTTTTCAACACTATCACAAGTGCAAAAAGTGTTTTTTCCACACTAATACAAGTGCAAAAGTGGTTTCCTGCACCAACACAAGTGCGAAAAGTGGTTTTTCAACACTAACACAAGTGCGAAGAGTGGTTTTTCAACACTATCACAAGTGCAAAAAGTGTTTTTTCCACACTGATACAAGTGCAAAAGTGGTTTCCTGCACCAACACAAGTGCGAAAAGTGGTTTTTCAACACTAACACAAGTGCGAAAAGTGGTTTTTCAACACTAACACAAGTGCGAAAAGTGGTTTTTCAACACTATCACAAGTGCAAAAAGTGTTTTTTCCACACTAATACAAGTGCAAAAGTGGTTTCCTGCACCAACACAAGTGCGAAAAGAGGTTTTTCAACACTAACACAAGTGCGAAAAGTGGTTTTTCCACACTAATACAAGTGCAAAAGTGGTTTCCTGCACCAACACAATTGCGAAAAGTGGTTTTTCAACACTAACACAAGTGCGAAAAGTGGTTTTTCAACACTAACACAAGTGCGAAAAGTGGTTTTTCCACACTAATACAAGTGCAAAAGTGGTTTCCTGCACCAACACAAGTGCGAAAAGTGGTTTTTCAACACTAACACAAGTGCGAAAAGTGGTTTTTCAACACCAACACAAGTGCGAAAAGTGGTTTTTCAACACTATCACAAGTGCAAAAAGTGTTTTTTCCACACTAATACAAGTGCAAAAAGTGTTTTTTCCACACTAATACAAGTGCAAATGTGGTTTCCTGCACCAACACAAGTGTGAAAAGTGGTTTTTCAACACTAACACAAGTGCGAAAAGTGGTTTTTCAACAGTAACACAAGTGCGAAAAGTGGTTTTTCAACACTATCACAAGTGCAAAAAGTGGTTTTTCAACACTATCACAAGTGCAAAAAGTGTTTTTTCCCCACTAATACAAGTGCAAAAGTGGTTTCCTGCACCAACACAAGTGCGAAAAGTGGTTTTTCAACACTAATACAAGTGCAAAAGTGGTTTCCTGCACCAACACAAGTGCGAAAAGTGGTTTTTCAACACTAACACAAGTGCGAAGAGTGGTTTTTCAACACTATCACAAGTGCAAAAAGTGTTTTTTCCACACTAATACAAGTGCAAAAGTGGTTTCCTGCACCAACACAAGTGCGAAAAGTGGTTTTTCAACACTAACACAAGTGCGAAAAGTGATTTTTCAACACTAACACAAGTGCGAAAAGTGATTTTTCCACACTAACACAAGTGCGAAAAGTGATTTTTCAACACTAACACAAGTGCGAAAAGTGGTTTTTCCACACTAATACAAGTGCAAAAGTGATTTCCTGCACCAACACAAGTGCGAAAAGTGGTTTTTCAACACTAATACAAGTGCGAAAAGTGGTTTTTCAACACATTCACAAGTGCAAAAAGTGTTTGTTCCACACTAATACAAGTGCAAAAGTGGTTTCCTGCACCAACACAAATGCGAAAAGTGTGTTTTCAACACTAACACAAGTGCAAAAAGTGGTTTTTCAACACTAACACAAGTGCGAAAAGTGGTTTTTCAACACTATCACAAGTGCAAAAAGTGTTTTTTCCACACTAATACAAGTGCAAAAGTGGTTTCCTGCACCAACACAAGTGCGAAAAGTGGTTTTTCAACACTAACACAAGTGCGAAGAGTGGTTTTTCAACACTATCACAAGTGCAAAAAGTGTTTTTTCCACACTAATACAAGTGCAAAAGTGGTTTCCTGCACCAACACAAGTGCGAAAAGTGGTTTTTCAACACTAACACAAGTGCGAAAAGTGATTTTTCAACACTAACACAAGTGCGAAAAGTGATTTTTCCACACTAACACAAGTGCGAAAAGTGGTTTTTCCACACTAATACAAGTGCAAAAGTGGTTTCCTGCACCAACACAAGTGCGAAAAGTGGTTTTTCAACACTAACACAAGTGTAAAAAGTGGTTTTTCAACACATTCACAAGTGCAAAAAGTGTTTTTTCCACACTAATACAAGTGCAAAAGTGGTTTCCTGCACCAACACAAGTGCGAAAAGTGGTTTTTCAACACTAACACAAGTGCGAAAAGTGTTTTCTCCACACTAATACAAGTGCAAAAGTGGTTTCCTGCACCAACACAAGTGCGAAAAGTGGTTTTTCAACACTAACACAAGTGCGAAAAGTGGTTTTTCAACACTAACACAAGTGCGAAAAGTGGTTTTTCGACACTATCCACAAGTGCAAACTATGCAGAAAACCACAAGTGCAAAAAGTGTTTTTTCCACACTAATACAAGTGCAAAAGTGGTTTCCTGCACCAACACAATTGCGAAAAGTGGTTTTTCAACACTAACACAAGTGCGAAAAGTGGTTTTTCAACACTAACAAGTGCGAAAAGTGGTTTTTCCACACTAATACAAGTGCAAAAGTGGTTTCCTGCACCAACACAAGTGTGAAAAGTGGTTTTTCAACACTAACACAAGTGCGAAAAGTGGTTTTTCAACACTATCACAAGTGCAAAAAGTGTTTTTTCCACACTAATACAAATGCAAAAAGTGTTTTTTCCACACTAATACAAGTGCAAAAGTGGTTTCCTGCACCAACACAAGTGCGAAAAGTGGTTTTTCAACACTAACACAAGTGCGAAAAGTGGTTTTTCAACACCAACACAAGTGCGAAAAGTGGTTTTTCATCACTAAGACAAGTGCGAAAAGTGGTTTTTCAACACTATCACAAGTGCAAAAGTGGTTTCCTGCACCAACACAAGTGCGAAAAGTGGTTTTTCAACACTAACACAAGTGCGAAAAGTGGTTTTTCAACAGTAACACAAGTGCGAAAAGTGGTTTTTCAACACTATCACAAGTGCAAAAAGTGGTTTTTCAACACTAACACAAGTGCGAAAAGTGGTTTTTCAACAGTAACACAAGTGCGAAAAGTGGTTTTTCAACACGATCACAAGTGCAAAAAGTGTTTTTTCAACACTATCACAAGTGCAAAAAGTGTTTTTCCACACTAATACAAGTGCAAAAGTGGTTTCCTGCACCAACACAAGTGCGAAAAGTGGTTTTTCAACACTAACACAAGTGCGAAAAGTGATTTTTCAACACTAACACAAGTGCGAAAAGTGATTTTTCCACACTAATACAAGTGCAAAAGTGGTTTCCTGCACCAACACAAGTGCGAAAAGTGGTTTTTCAACACTAACACAAGTGAGAAAAGTGGTTTTTCAAGACGAACACAAGTGCGAAAAGTGGTTTTTCAACACTAATACAAGTGCAAAAGTGGTTTCCTGCACCAACACAAGTGCGAAAAGTAGTTTTTCAACACTAACACAAGTGCGAAAAGTGG
The DNA here is from genome assembly GCF_964187855.1 of Myxine glutinosa. NCBI lineage: Eukaryota > Metazoa > Chordata > Myxini > Myxiniformes > Myxinidae > Myxine > Myxine glutinosa. Next base: position 45,884,566 of record NC_136273.1, on the reverse strand, counting down.
TTTTTCAACACTAACACAAGTGCGAAAAGTGGTTTTTTCCACACTAACACAAGTGCGAAAAGTGGTTTTTCAACACTAACACAAGTGCGAAAAGTGGTTTTTCAACACTATCACAAGTGCAAAAAGTGTTTTTTCCACACTAATACAAGTGCAAAAAGTGTTTTTTCCACACTAATACAAGTGCAAAAGTGGTTTCCTGCACCAACACAAGTGCGAAAAGTGGTTTTTCAACACTAACACAAGTGCGAAAAGTGATTTTTCAACACTAACACAAGTGCGAAAAGTGGTTTTTCCACACTAATACAAGTGCAAAAGTGGTTTCCTGCACCAACACAAGTGCGAAAAGTGATTTTTCAACACTAACACAAGTGCGAAAAGTGGTTTTTCAACACTAACACAAGTGCGAAAAGTGGTTTTTCAACACATTCACAAGTGCAAAAAGTGTTTGTTCCACACTAATACAAGTGCAAAAGTGGTTTCCTGCACCAACACAAGTGCGAAAAGTGGTTTTTCAACACTAACACAAGTGCGAAAAGTGGTTTTTCAACACTAACAAAAGTGCGAAAAGTGTTTTCTCCACACTAATACAAGTGCAAAAGTGGTTTCCTGCACCAACACAAGTGCGAAAACTGGTTTTTCATCACTAAGACAAGTGTGAAAAGTGGTTTTTCAACACGAACACAAGTGCGAAAAGTGTTTGTTCCACACTAATACAAGTGCAAAAGTGGTTTCCTGCACCAACACAAGTGCGAAAAGTGGTTTTTCAACACTAACACAAGTGCGAAAAGTGGTTTTTCAACACTAACACAAGTGCGAAAAGTGGTTTTTCAACACTATCACAAGTGCAAACAGTGTTTTTTCCACACTAATACAAGTGCAAAAGTGGTTTCCTGCAACAACACAAGTGCGAAAAGTGGTTTTTCAACACTAACACAAGTGCGAAAAGTGGTTTTTCAATACTAACACAAGTGTAAAAAGTGGTTTTTCCACACATTCACAAGTGCGAAAAGTGGTTTTTCAACGCTAACACAAGTGCGAAAAGTGTTTTCTCCACACTAATACAAGTGCAAAAGTGGTTTCCTGCACCAACACAAGTGCGAAAACTGGTTTTTCAACACTAACACAAGTGCGAAAAGTGGTTTTTCAACACTAACACAAGTGCGAAAAGTGGTTTTTCAACACATTCACAAGTGCAAAAAGTGTTTTTTCCACACTAATACAAGTGCAAAAGTGGTTTCCTGCACCAACACAAGTGCGAAAAATGGTTTTTCAACACTAACACAAGTGCGAAAAGTGGTTTTTCAACACTAACACAAGTGCGAAAAGTGGTTTTTCAATACTAACACAAGTGTAAAAAGTGGTTTTTCCACACATTCACAAGTGCGAAAAGTGGTTTTTCAACACTAACACAAGTGCGAAAAGTGGTTTTTCAACACTAACACAAGTGCGAAAAGTGTTTTCTCCACACTAATACAAGTGCAAAAGTGGTTTCCTGCACCAACACAAGTGCGAAAAGTGGTATTTCAACACTAACACAAGTGCGAAAAGTGGTTTTTCAACACTAACACAAGTGCGAAAAGTGGTTTTTCAACACTAACACAAGTGCGAAAAGTGGTTTTTCAACACTATCACAAGTGCAAAAAGTGTTTTTTCCACACTAATACAAGTGCAAAAGTGGTTTCCTGCACCAACACAAGTACGAAAAGAGGTTTTTCAACACTAACACAAGTGCGAAAAGTGGTTTTTCCACACTAATACAAGTGCAAAAGTGGTTTCCTGCACCAACACAATTGCGAAAAGTGGTTTTTCAACACTAACACAAGTGCGAAAAGTGGTTTTTCAACACTAACACAAGTGCGAAAAGTGGTTTTTCCACACTAATACAAGTGCAAAAGTGGTTTCCTTCACCAACACAAGTGCGAAAAGTGGTTTTTCAACACTAACACAAGTGCGAAAAGTGGTTTTTCAACACCAACACAAGTGCGAAAAGTGGTTTTTCAACACTATCACAAGTGCAAAAAGTGTTTTTTCCACACTAATACAAGTGCAAAAAGTGTTTTTTCCACACTAATACAAGTGCAAAAGTGGTTTCCTGCAACAACACAAGTGTGAAAAGTGGTTTTTCAACACTAACACAAGTGCGAAAAGTGGTTTTTCAACAGTAACACAAGTGCGAAAAGTGGTTTTTCAACACTATCACAAGTGCAAAAAGTGGTTTTTCAACACTATCACAAGTGCAAAAAGTGTTTTTTCCACACTAATACAAGTGCAAAAGTGGTTTCCTTCACCAACACAAGTGCGAAAAGTGGTTTTTCAACACTAATACAAGTGCAAAAGTGGTTTCCTGCACCAACACAAGTGCGAAAAGTGGTTTTTCAACACGAACACAAGTGCGAAAAGTGGTTTTTCAACACTCACACAAGTGCGAAAAGTGGTTTTTCCACACTAACACAAGTGCGAAAAGTGGTTTTTCAACACTAACACAAGTGCGAAAAGTGGTTTTTCAACACTATCACAAGTGCAAAAAGTGTTTTTTCCACACTAATACAAGTGCAAAAAGTGTTTTTTCCACACTAATACAAGTGCAAAAGTGGTTTCCTGCACCAACACAAGTGCGAAAAGTGGTTTTTCAACACTAACACAAGTGCGAAAAGTGATTTTTCAACACTAACACAAGTGCGAAAAGTGGTTTTTCCACACTAATACAAGTGCAAAAGTGATTTCCTGCACCAACACAAGTGCGAAAAGTGGTTTTTCAACACTAACACAAGTGCGAAAAGTGGTTTTTCAACACATTCACAAGTGCAAAAAGTGTTTGTTCCACACTAATACAAGTGCAAAAGTGGTTTCCTGCACCAACACAAATGCGAAAAGTGTGTTTTCAACACTAACACAAGTGCAAAAAGTGGTTTTTCAACACTAACACAAGTGCGAAAAGTGGTTTTTCAACACTATCACAAGTGCAAAAAGTGTTTTTTCCACACTAATACAAGTGCAAAAGTGGTTTCCTGCACCAACACAAGTGCGAAAAGTGGTTTTTCAACACTAACACAAGTGCGAAGAGTGGTTTTTCAACACTATCACAAGTGCAAAAAGTGTTTTTTCCACACTAATACAAGTGCAAAAGTGGTTTCCTGCACCAACACAAGTGCGAAAAGTGGTTTTTCAACACTAACACAAGTGCGAAAAGTGGTTTTTCAACACTAACACAAGTGCGAAAAGTGGTTTTTCAACACTATCACAAGTGCAAAAAGTGTTTTTTCCACACTAATACAAGTGCAAAAGTGGTTTCCTGCACCAACACAAGTGCGAAAAGAGGTTTTTCAACACTAACACAAGTGCGAAAAGTGGTTTTTCCACACTAATACAAGTGCAAAAGTGGTTTCCTGCACCAACACAATTGCGAAAAGTGGTTTTTCAACACTAACACAAGTGCGAAAAGTGGTTTTTCAACACTAACACAAGTGCGAAAAGTGGTTTTTCCACACTAATACAAGTGCAAAAGTGGTTTCCTGCACCAACACAAGTGCGAAAAGTGGTTTTTCAACACTAACACAAGTGCGAAAAGTGGTTTTTCAACACCAACACAAGTGCGAAAAGTGGTTTTTCAACACTATCACAAGTGCAAAACGTGTTTTTTCCACACTAATACAAGTGCAAAAAGTGTTTTTTCCACACTAATACAAGTGCAAAAGTGGTTTCCTGCACCAACACAAGTGTGAAAAGTGGTTTTTCAACACTAGCACAAGTGCGAAAAGTGGTTTTTCAACAGTAACACAAGTGCGAAAAGTGGTTTTTCAACACTATCACAAGTGCAAAAAGTGGTTTTTCAACACTATCACAAGTGCAAAAAGTGTTTTTTCCACACTAATACAAGTGCAAAAGTGGTTTCCTGCACCAACACAAGTGCGAAAAGTGGTTTTTCAACACTAATACAAGTGCAAAAGTGGTTTCCTGCACCAACACAAGTGCGAAAAGTGGTTTTTCAACATGAACACAAGTGCGAAAAGTGGTTTTTCAACACTAACACAAGTGCGAAAAGTGGTTTTTCCACACTAACACAAGTGCGAAAAGTGGTTTTTCAACACTAACACAAGTGCGAAAAGTGGTTTTTCAACACTATCACAAGTGCAAAAAGTGTTTTTTCCACACTAATACAAGTGCAAAAAGTGTTTTTTCCACACTAATACAAGTGCAAAAGTGGTTTCCTGCACCAACACAAGTGCGAAAAGTGGTTTTTCAACACTAACACAAGTGCGAAAAGTGATTTTTCAACACTAACACAAGTGCGAAAAGTGGTTTTTCCACACTAATACAAGTGCAAAAGTGATTTCCTGCACCAACACAAGTGCGAAAAGTGGTTTTTCAACACTAACACAAGTGCGAAAAGTGGTTTTTCAACACATTCACAAGTGCAAAAAGTGTTTGTTCCACACTAATACAAGTGCAAAAGTGGTTTCCTGCACCAACACAAATGCGAAAAGTGTGTTTTCAACACTAACACAAGTGCAAAAAGTGGTTTTTCAACACTAACACAAGTGCGAAAAGTGGTTTTTCAACACTATCACAAGTGCAAAAAGTGTTTTTTCCACACTAATACAAGTGCAAAAGTGGTTTCCTGCACCAACACAAGTGCGAAAAGTGGTTTTTCAACACTAACACAAGTGCGAAGAGTGGTTTTTCAACACTATCACAAGTGCAAAAAGTGTTTTTTCCACACTGATACAAGTGCAAAAGTGGTTTCCTGCACCAACACAAGTGCGAAAAGTGGTTTTTCAACACTAACACAAGTGCGAAAAGTGGTTTTTCAACACTAACACAAGTGCGAAAAGTGGTTTTTCAACACTATCACAAGTGCAAAAAGTGTTTTTTCCACACTAATACAAGTGCAAAAGTGGTTTCCTGCACCAACACAAGTGCGAAAAGAGGTTTTTCAACACTAACACAAGTGCGAAAAGTGGTTTTTCCACACTAATACAAGTGCAAAAGTGGTTTCCTGCACCAACACAATTGCGAAAAGTGGTTTTTCAACACTAACACAAGTGCGAAAAGTGGTTTTTCAACACTAACACAAGTGCGAAAAGTGGTTTTTCCACACTAATACAAGTGCAAAAGTGGTTTCCTGCACCAACACAAGTGCGAAAAGTGGTTTTTCAACACTAACACAAGTGCGAAAAGTGGTTTTTCAACACCAACACAAGTGCGAAAAGTGGTTTTTCAACACTATCACAAGTGCAAAAAGTGTTTTTTCCACACTAATACAAGTGCAAAAAGTGTTTTTTCCACACTAATACAAGTGCAAAAGTGGTTTCCTGCACCAACACAAGTGTGAAAAGTGGTTTTTCAACACTAACACAAGTGCGAAAAGTGGTTTTTCAACAGTAACACAAGTGCGAAAAGTGGTTTTTCAACACTATCACAAGTGCAAAAAGTGGTTTTTCAACACTATCACAAGTGCAAAAAGTGTTTTTTCCCCACTAATACAAGTGCAAAAGTGGTTTCCTGCACCAACACAAGTGCGAAAAGTGGTTTTTCAACACTAATACAAGTGCAAAAGTGGTTTCCTGCACCAACACAAGTGCGAAAAGTGGTTTTTCAACACTAACACAAGTGCGAAGAGTGGTTTTTCAACACTATCACAAGTGCAAAAAGTGTTTTTTCCACACTAATACAAGTGCAAAAGTGGTTTCCTGCACCAACACAAGTGCGAAAAGTGGTTTTTCAACACTAACACAAGTGCGAAAAGTGATTTTTCAACACTAACACAAGTGCGAAAAGTGATTTTTCCACACTAACACAAGTGCGAAAAGTGGTTTTTCCACACTAATACAAGTGCAAAAGTGGTTTCCTGCACCAACACAAGTGCGAAAAGTGGTTTTTCAACACTAACACAAGTGTAAAAAGTGGTTTTTCAACACATTCACAAGTGCAAAAAGTGTTTTTTTCACACTAATACAAGTGCAAAAGTGGTTTCCTGCACCAACACAAGTGCGAAAAGTGGTTTTTCAACACTAACACAAGTGCGAAAAGTGGTTTTTCAACACTAACACAAGTGCGAAAAGTGTTTTCTCCACACTAATACAAGTGCAAAAGTGGTTTCCTGCACCAACACAAGTGCGAAAAGTGGTTTTTCAACACTAACACAAGTGCGAAAAGTGGTTTTTCAACACTAACAAGTGCGAAAAGTGGTTTTTCCACACTAATACAAGTGCAAAAGTGGTTTCCTGCACCAACACAAGTGCGAAAAGTGGTTTTTCAACACTAACACAAGTGTGAAAAGTGGTTTTTCAACACTAACACAAGTACGAAAAGCGGATTTTCAACACTAACACAAGTGCGAAAAGTGGTTTTTCAACACCATCACAAGTGCAAAAAGTGTTTTTTCCACACTAACACAAATGCAAAAAGTGTTTTTTCCACACTAATACAAGTGCAAAAGTGGTTTCCTGCACCAACACAAGTGCGAAAAGTGGTTTTTCAACACTAACACAAGTGCGAAAAGTGGTTTTTCAACACCAACACAAGTGCGAAAAGTGGTTTTTCATCACTAAGACAAGTGCGAAAAGTGGTTTTTCAACACTATCACAAGTGCAAAAGTGGTTTCCTGCACCAACACAAGTGCGAAAAGTGGTTTTTCAACACTAACACAAGTGCGAAAAGTGGTTTTTCAACACTATCACAAGTGCAAAAAGTGGTTTTTCAACACTAACACAAGTGCGAAAAGTGGTTTTTCAACAGTAACACAAGTGCGAAAAGTGGTTTTTCAACACGATCACAAGTGCAAAAAGTGTTTTTTCAACACTATCACAAGTGCAAAAAATGTTTTTTCCACACTAATACAAGTGCAAAAGTGGTTTCCTGCACCAACACAAGTGCGAAAAGTGGTTTTTCAACATTAACACAAGTGCGAAAAGTGATTTTTCAACACTAACACAAGTGCGAAAAGTGATTTTTCCACACTAATACAAGTGCAAAAGTGGTTTCCTGCACCAACACAAGTGCGAAAAGTGGTTTTTCAACACTAACACAAGTGCGAAAAGTGGTTTTTCAAGACGAACACAAGTGCGAAAAGTGGTTTTTCAACACTAATACAAGTGCGAAAAGTGGTTTTTCAACAGTAACACAAGTGCGAAAAGTGGTTTTTCAACACTATCACAAGTGCAAAAAGTGGTTTTTCAACACTATCACAAGTGCAAAAAGTGTTTTTTCCCCACTAATACAAGTGCAAAAGTGGTTTCCTGCACCAACACAAGTGCGAAAAGTGGTTTTTCAACACTAATACAAGTGCAAAAGTGGTTTCCTGCACCAACACAAGTGCGAAAAGTGGTTTTTCAACACTAACACAAGTGCGAAGAGTGGTTTTTCAACACTATCACAAGTGCAAAAAGTGTTTTTTCCACACTAATACAAGTGCAAAAGTGGTTTCCTGCACCAACACAAGTGCGAAAAGTGGTTTTTCAACACTAACACAAGTGCGAAAAGTGATTTTTCAACACTAACACAAGTGCGAAAAGTGATTTTTCCACACTAACACAAGTGCGAAAAGTGGTTTTTCCACACTAATACAAGTGCAAAAGTGGTTTCCTGCACCAACACAAGTGCGAAAAGTGGTTTTTCAACACTAACACAAGTGTAAAAAGTGGTTTTTCAACACATTCACAAGTGCAAAAAGTGTTTTTTCCACACTAATACAAGTGCAAAAGTGGTTTCCTGCACCAACACAAGTGCGAAAAGTGGTTTTTCAACACTAACACAAGTGCGAAAAGTGGTTTTTCAACACTAACAAGTGCGAAAAGTGGTTTTTCCACACTAATACAAGTGCAAAAGTGGTGTCCTGCACCAACACAAGTGCGAAAAGTGGTTTTTCAACACTAACACAAGTGTGAAAAGTGGTTTTTCAACACTAACACAAGTACGAAAAGCGGATTTTCAACACTAACACAAGTGCGAAAAGTGGTTTTTCAACACCATCACAAGTGCAAAAAGTGTTTTTTCCACACTAACACAAATGCAAAAAGTGTTTTTTCCACACTAATACAAGTGCAAAAGTGGTTTCCTGCACCAACACAAGTGCGAAAAGTGGTTTTTCAACACTAACACAAGTCCGAAAAGTGGTTTTTCAACACCAACACAAGTGCGAAAAGTGGTTTTTCATCACTAAGACAAGTGCGAAAAGTGGTTTTTCAACACTATCACAAGTGCAAAAGTGGTTTCCTGCACCAACACAAGTGCGAAAAGTGGTTTTTCAACACTAACACAAGTGCGAAAAGTGGTTTTTCAACACTATCACAAGTGCAAAAAGTGGTTTTTCAACACTAACACAAGTGCGAAAAGTGGTTTTTCAACAGTAACACAAGTGCGAAAAGTGGTTTTTCAACACGATCACAAGTGCAAAAAGTGTTTTTTCAACACTATCACAAGTGCAAAAAATGTTTTTTCCACACTAATACAAGTGCAAAAGTGGTTTCCTGCACCAACACAAGTGCGAAAAGTGGTTTTTCAACATTAACACAAGTGCGAAAAGTGATTTTTCAACACTAACACAAGTGCGAAAAGTGATTTTTCCACACTAATACAAGTGCAAAAGTGGTTTCCTGCACCAACACAAGTGCGAAAAGTGGTTTTTCAACACTAACACAAGTGCGAAAAGTGGTTTTTCAAGACGAACACAAGTGCGAAAAGTGGTTTTTCAACACTAATACAAGTGCAAAAGTGGTTTCCTGCACCAACACAAGTGCGAAAAGTAGTTTTTCAACACTAACACAAGTGCGAAAAGTGGTTTTTCAACACTAACACAAGTGCGAAAAGTGGTTTTTTCCACACTAACACAAGTGCGAAAAGTGGTTTTTCAACACTAACACAAGTGCGAAAAGTGGTTTTTCAACACTATCACAAGTGCAAAAAGTGTTTTTTCCACACTAATACAAGTGCAAAAAGTGTTTTTTCCACACTAATACAAGTGCAAAAGTGGTTTCCTGCACCAACACAAGTGCGAAAAGTGGTTTTTCAACACTAACACAAGTGCGAAAAGTGATTTTTCAACACTAACACAAGTGCAAAAAGTGGTTTTTCCACACTAATACAAGTGCAAAAGTGGTTTCCTGCACCAACACAAGTGCGAAAAGTGATTTTTCAACACTAACACAAGTGCGAAAAGTGGTTTTTCAACACTAACACAAGTGCGAAAAGTGGTTTTTCAACACATTCACAAGTGCAAAAAGTGTTTGTTCCACACTAATACAAGTGCAAAAGTGGTTTCCTGCACTAACACAAGTGCGAAAAGTGGTTTTTCAACACTAACACAAGTGCGAAAAGTGGTTTTTCAACACTATCACAAGTGCAAAAAGTGGTTTTTCAACACTATCACAAGTGCAAAAAGTGTTTTTTCCCCACTAATACAAGTGCAAAAGTGGTTTCCTGCACCAACACAAGTGCGAAAAGTGGTTTTTCAACACTAATACAAGTGCAAAAGTGGTTTCCTGCACCAACACAAGTGCGAAAAGTGGTTTTTCAACACGAACACAAGTGCGAAAAGTGGTTTTTCAACACTAACACAAGTGCGAAAAGTGGTTTTTCCACACTAACACAAGTGCGAAAAGTGGTTTTTCAACACTAACACAAGTGCGAAAAGTGGTTTTTCAACACTATCACAAGTGCAAAAAGTGTTTTTTCCACACTAATACAAGTGCAAAAAGTGTTTTTTCCACACTAATACAAGTGCAAAAGTGGTTTCCTGCACCAACACAAGTGCAAAAAGTGGTTTTTCAACCCTAACACAAGTGCGAAAAGTGATTTTTCAACACTAACACAAGTGCGAAAAGTGGTTTTTCCACACTAATACAAGTGCAAAAGTGATTTCCTGCACCAACACAAGTGCGAAAAGTGGTTTTTCAACACTAACACAAGTGCGAAAAGTGGTTTTTCAACACATTCACAAGTGCAAAAAGTGTTTGTTCCACACTAATACAAGTGCAAAAGTGGTTTCCTGCACCAACACAAATGCGAAAAGTGTGTTTTCAACACTAACACAAGTGCAAAAAGTGGTTTTTCAACACTAACACAAGTGCGAAAAGTGGTTTTTCAACACTATCACAAGTGCAAAAAGTGTTTTTTCCACACTAATACAAGTGCAAAAGTGGTTTCCTGCACCAACACAAGTGCGAAAAGTGGTTTTTCAACACTAACACAAGTGCGAAGAGTGGTTTTTCAACACTATCACAAGTGCAAAAAGTGTTTTTTCCACACTAATACAAGTGCAAAAGTGGTTTCCTGCACCAACACAAGTGCGAAAAGTGGTTTTTCAACACTAACACAAGTGCGAAAAGTGATTTTTCAACACTAACACAAGTGCGAAAAGTGATTTTTCCACACTAACACAAGTGCGAAAAGTGGTTTTTCCACACTAATACAAGTGCAAAAGTGGTTTCCTGCACCAACACAAGTGCGAAAAGTGGTTTTTCAACACTAACACAAGTGTAAAAAGTGGTTTTTCAACACATTCACAAGTGCAAAAAGTGTTTTTTCCACACTAATACAAGTGCAAAAGTGGTTTCCTGCACCAACACAAGTGCGAAAAGTGGTTTTTCAACACTAACACAAGTGCGAAAAGTGGTTTTTCAACACTAACACAAGTGCGAAAAGTGTTTTCTCCACACTAATACAAGTGCAAAAGTGGTTTCCTGCACCAACACAAGTGCGAAAAGTGGTTTTTCAACACTAACACAAGTGCGAAAAGTGGTTTTTCAACACTAACACAAGTGCGAAAAGTGGTTTTTCGACACTATCCACAAGTGCAAACTATGCAGAAAACCACAAGTGCAAAAAGTGTTTTTTCCACACTAATACAAGTGCAAAAGTGGTTTCCTGCACCAACACAATTGCGAAAAGTGGTTTTTCAACACTAACACAAGTGCGAAAAGTGGTTTTTCAACACTAACAAGTGCGAAAAGTGGTTTTTCCACACTAATACAAGTGCAAAAGTGGTTTCCTGCACCAACACAAGTGCGAAAAGTGGTTTTTCAACACTAACACAAGTGTGAAAAGTGGTTTTTCAACACTAACACAAGTACGAAAAGTGGATTTTCAACACTAACACAAGTGCGAAAAGTGGTTTTTCAACACCATCACAAGTGCAAAAAGTGTTTTTTCCACACTAACACAAATGCAAAAAGTGTTTTTTCCACACTAATACAAGTGCAAAAGTGGTTTCCTGCACCAACACAAGTGCGAAAAGTGGTTTTTCAACACTAACACAAGTGCGAAAAGTGGTTTTTCAACACCAACACAAGTGCGAAAAGTGGTTTTTCATCACTAAGACAAGTGCGAAAAGTGGTTTTTCAACACTATCACAAGTGCAAAAGTGGTTTCCTGCACCAACACAAGTGCGAAAAGTGGTTTTTCAACACTAACACAAGTGCGAAAAGTGGTTTTTCAACACTATCACAAGTGCAAAAAGTGGTTTTTCAACACTAACACAAGTGCGAAAAGTGGTTTTTCAACAGTAACACAAGTGCGAAAAGTGGTTTTTCAACACGATCACAAGTGCAAAAAGTGTTTTTTCAACACTATCACAAGTGCAAAAAATGTTTTTTCCACACTAATACAAGTGCAAAAGTGGTTTCCTGCACCAACACAAGTGCGAAAAGTGGTTTTTCAACATTAACACAAGTGCGAAAAGTGATTTTTCAACACTAACACAAGTGCGAAAAGTGATTTTTCCACACTAATACAAGTGCAAAAGTGGTTTCCTGCACCAACACAAGTGCGAAAAGTGGTTTTTCAACACTAACACAAGTGCGAAAAGTGGTTTTTCAAGACGAACACAAGTGCGAAAAGTGGTTTTTCAACACTAATACAAGTGCAAAAGTGGTTTCCTGCACCAACACAAGTGCGAAAAGTAGTTTTTCAACACTAACACAAGTGCGAAAAGTGGTTTTTCAACACTAACACAAGTGCGAAAAGTGGTTTTTTCCACACTAACACAAGTGCGAAAAGTGGTTTTTCAACACTAACACAAGTGCGAAAAGTGGTTTTTCAACACTATCACAAGTGCAAAAAGTGTTTTTTCCACACTAATACAAGTGCAAAAAGTGTTTTTTCCACACTAATACAAGTGCAAAAGTGGTTTCCTGCACCAACACAAGTGCGAAAAGTGGTTTTTCAACACTAACACAAGTGCGAAAAGTGATTTTTCAACACTAACACAAGTGCAAAAAGTGGTTTTTCCACACTAATACAAGTGCAAAAGTGGTTTCCTGCACCAACACAAGTGCGAAAAGTGATTTTTCAACACTAACACAAGTGCGAAAAGTGGTTTTTCAACACTAACACAAGTGCGAAAAGTGGTTTTTCAACACATTCACAAGTGCAAAAAGTGTTTGTTCCACACTAATACAAGTGCAAAAGTGGTTTCCTGCACCAACACAAGTGCGAAAAGTGGTTTTTCAACACTAACACAAGTGCGAAAAGTGGTTTTTCAACACTAACAAAAGTGCGAAAAGTGTTTTCTCCACAGTAATACAAGTGCAAAAGTGGTTTCCTGCACCAACACAAGTGCGAAAACTGGTTTTTCATCACTAAGACAAGTGTGAAAAGTGGTTTTTCAACACTAACACAAGTGCGAAAAGTGTTTGTTCCACACTAATACAAGTGCAAAAGTGGTTTCCTGCACCAACACAAGTGCGAAAAGTGGTTTTTCAACACTAACACAAGTGCGAAAAGTGGTTTTTCAACACTAACACAAGTGCGAAAAGTGGTTTTTCAACACTATCCACAAGTGCAAACTATGCAGAAAACCACAAGTGCAAAAAGTGTTTTTTCCACACTAATACAAGTGCAAAAGTGGTTTCCTGCACCAACACAAGTGCGAAAAGTGGTTTTTCAACACTAACACAAGTGCGAAAAGTGGTTTTTCAACACTAACACAAGTGCGAAAAGTGGTTTTTCAACACTATCACAAGTGCAAAAAGTGTTTTTTCCACACTAATACAAGTGCAAAAGTGGTTTCCTGCACCAACACAAGTGCGAAAAGTGGTTTTTCAACACTAACACAAGTGCGAAAAGTGGTTTTTCAACACTATCACAACTGCAAACAGTGTTTTTTCCACACTAATACAAGTGCAAAAGTGGTTTCCTGCAACAACACAAGTGCGAAAAGTGGTTTTTCAACACTAACACAAGTGCGAAAAGTGGTTTTTCAACACTAACACAAGTGCGAAAAGTGGTTTTTCAATACTAACACAAGTGTAAAAAGTGGTTTTTCCACACATTCACAAGTGCGAAAAGTGGTTTTTCAACACTAACAAGTGTGAAAAGTGTTTTCTCCACACTAATACAAGTGCAAAAGTGGTTTCCTGCACCAACACAAGTGCGAAAACTGGTTTTTCATCACTAAGACAAGTGCGAAAAGTGGTTTTTCAACACTATCACAAGTGCAAAAAGTGTTTTTTCCACACTAATACAAGTGCAAAAGTGGTTTCCTGCACCAACACAAGTGCGAAAAGTGGTTTTTCAACACTAACACAAGTGCGAAAAGTGGTTTTTCAACACTAACACAAGTGCGAAAAGTGGTTTTTCAATACTAACACAAGTGTAAAAAGTGGTTTTTCCACACATTCACAAGTGCGAAAAGTGGTTTTTCAACACTAACAAGTGTGAAAAGTGTTTTCTCCACACTAATACAAGTGCAAAAGTGGTTTCCTGCACCAACACAAGTGCGAAAACTGGTTTTTCATCACTAAGACAAGTGCGAAAAGTGGTTTTTCAACACGATCACAAGTGCAAAAAGTGTTTTTTCAACACTATCACAAGTGCAAAAAATGTTTTTTCCACACTAATACAAGTGCAAAAGTGGTTTCCTGCACCAACACAAGTGCGAAAAGTGGTTTTTCAACATTAACACAAGTGCGAAAAGTGATTTTTCAACACTAACACAAGTGCGAAAAGTGATTTTTCCACACTAATACAAGTGCAAAAGTGGTTTCCTGCACCAACACAAGTGCGAAAAGTGGTTTTTCAACACTAACACAAGTGCGAAAAGTGGTTTTTCAAGACGAACACAAGTGCGAAAAGTGGTTTTTCAACACTAATACAAGTGCAAAAGTGGTTTCCTGCACCAACACAAGTGCGAAAAGTAGTTTTTCAACACTAACACAAGTGCGAAAAGTGGTTTTTCAACACTAACACAAGTGCGAAAAGTGGTTTTTTCCACACTAACACAAGTGCGAAAAGTGGTTTTTCAACACTAACACAAGTGCGAAAAGTGGTTTTTCAACACTATCACAAGTGCAAAAAGTGTTTTTTCCACACTAATACAAGTGCAAAAAGTGTTTTTTCCACACTAATACAAGTGCAAAAGTGGTTTCCTGCACCAACACAAGTGCGAAAAGTGGTTTTTCAACACTAACACAAGTGCGAAAAGTGATTTTTCAACACTAACACAAGTGCAAAAAGTGGTTTTTCCACACTAATACAAGTGCAAAAGTGGTTTCCTGCACCAACACAAGTGCGAAAAGTGATTTTTCAACACTAACACAAGTGCGAAAAGTGGTTTTTCAACACTAACACAAGTGCGAAAAGTGGTTTTTCAACACATTCACAAGTGCAAAAAGTGTTTGTTCCACACTAATACAAGTGCAAAAGTGGTTTCCTGCACCAACACAAGTGCGAAAAGTGGTTTTTCAACACTAACACAAGTGCGAAAAGTGGTTTTTCAACACTAACAAAAGTGCGAAAAGTGTTTTCTCCACAGTAATACAAGTGCAAAAGTGGTTTCCTGCACCAACACAAGTGCGAAAACTGGTTTTTCATCACTAAGACAAGTGTGAAAAGTGGTTTTTCAACACTAACACAAGTGCGAAAAGTGTTTGTTCCACACTAATACAAGTGCAAAAGTGGTTTCCTGCACCAACACAAGTGCGAAAAGTGGTTTTTCAACACTAACACAAGTGCGAAAAGTGGTTTTTCAACACTAACACAAGTGCGAAAAGTGGTTTTTCAACACTATCCACAAGTGCAAACTATGCAGAAAACCACAAGTGCAAAAAGTGTTTTTTCCACACTAATACAAGTGCAAAAGTGGTTTCCTGCACCAACACAAGTGCGAAAAGTGGTTTTTCAACACTAACACAAGTGCGAAAAGTGGTTTTTCAACACTAACACAAGTGCGAAAAGTGGTTTTTCAACACTATCACAAGTGCAAAAAGTGTTTTTTCCACACTAATACAAGTGCAAAAGTGGTTTCCTGCACCAACACAAGTGCGAAAAGTGGTTTTTCAACACTAACACAAGTGCGAAAAGTGGTTTTTCAACACTATCACAACTGCAAACAGTGTTTTTTCCACACTAATACAAGTGCAAAAGTGGTTTCCTGCAACAACACAAGTGCGAAAAGTGGTTTTTCAACACTAACACAAGTGCGAAAAGTGGTTTTTCAACACTAACACAAGTGCGAAAAGTGGTTTTTCAATACTAACACAAGTGTAAAAAGTGGTTTTTCCACACATTCACAAGTGCGAAAAGTGGTTTTTCAACACTAACAAGTGTGAAAAGTGTTTTCTCCACACTAATACAAGTGCAAAAGTGGTTTCCTGCACCAACACAAGTGCGAAAACTGGTTTTTCATCACTAAGACAAGTGCGAAAAGTGGTTTTTCAACACTATCACAAGTGCAAAAAGTGTTTTTTCCACACTAATACAAGTGCAAAAGTGGTTTCCTGCACCAACACAAGTGCGAAAAGTGGTTTTTCAACACTAACACAAGTGCGAAAAGTGGTTTTTCAACATTATCCACAAGTGCAAACTATGCAGAAAACCACAAGTGCAAAAAGTGTTTTTTCCACACTAATACAAGTACAAAAGTGGTTTCCTGCACCAACACAAGTGCGAAAAGTGGTTTTTCAACACTAACACAAGTGCGAAGAGTGGTTTTTCAACACTATCACAAGTGCAAAAAGTGTTTTTTCCACACTAATACAAGTGCAAAAGTGGTTTCCTGCACCAACACAAGTGCGAAAAGTGGTTTTTCAACACTAACACAAGTGCGAAAAGTGGTTTTTCAACACTATCAAAAGTGCAAACAGTGTTTTTTCCACACTAATACAAGTGCAAAAGTGGTTTCCTGCAACAACACAAGTGCGAAAAGTGGTTTTTCAACACTAACACAAGTGCGAAAAGTGGTTTTTCAATACTAACACAAGTGTGAAAAGTGGTTTTTCCACACTAATACAAGTGCAAAAGTGGTTTCCTGCACCAACACAAGTGCGAAAAGTGGTATTTCAACACTAACACAAGTGCGAAAAGTGGTTTTTCAACACTAACACAAGTGCGAAAAGTGGTTTTTCAACACTAACACAAGTGCGAAAAGTGGTTTTTCAACACTAACACAAGTGCGAAGAGTGGTTTTTCAACACTATCACAAGTGCAAAAAGTGTTTTTTCCACACTAATACAAGTGCAAAAGTGGTTTCCTGCACCAACACAAGTGCGAAAAGAGGTTTTTCAACACTAACACAAGTGTGAAAAGTGGTTTTTCCACACTAATACAAGTGCAAAAGTGGTTTCCTGCACCAACACAATTGCGAAAAGTGGTTTTTCAACACTAACACAAGTGCGAAAAGTGGTTTTTCAACACTAACACAAGTGCGAAAAGTGGTTTTTCCACACTAATACAAGTGCAAAAGTGGTTTCCTGCACCAACACAAGTGCGAAAAGTGGTTTTTCAACACTAACACAAGTGCGAAAAGTGGTTTTTCAACACCAACACAAGTGCGAAAAGTGGTTTTTCAACACTATCACAAGTGCAAAAAGTGTTTTTTCCACACTAATACAAGTGCAAAAAGTGTTTTTTCCACACTAATACAAGTGCAAAAGTGGTTTCCTGCACCAACACAAGTGTGAAAAGTGGTTTTTCAACACTAACACAAGTGCGAAAAGTGGTTTTTCAACAGTAACACAAGTGCGAAAAGTGGTTTTTCAACACTATCACAAGTGCAAAAAGTGGTTTTTCAACACTATCACAAGTGCAAAAAGTGTTTTTTCCACACTAATACAAGTGCAAAAGTGGTTTCCTGCACCAACACAAGTGCGAAAAGTGGTTTTTCAACACTAATACAAGTGCAAAAGTGGTTTCCTGCACCAACACAAGTGCGAAAAGTGGTTTTTCAACACTAACACAAGTGCGAAAAGTGGTTTTTCAACACTAACACAAGTGCGAAAAGTGATTTTTCAACACTAACACAAGTGCGAAAAGTGGTTTTTCCACACTAATACAAGTGCAAAAGTGGTTTCCTGCACCAACACAAGTGCGAAAAGTGGTTTTTCAACACTAACACAAGTGCGAAAAGTGGTTTTTCAACACATTCACAAGTGCAAAAAGTGTTTGTTCCACACTAATACAAGTGCAAAAGTGGTTTCCTGCACCAACACAAATGCGAAAAGTGGTTTTTCAACACTAACACAAGTGCGAAAAGTGGTTTTTCAACACTAACACAAGTGCGAAAAGTGGTTTTTCAACACTATCACAAGTGCAAAAAGTGTTTTTTCCACACTAATACAAGTGCAAAAGTGGTTTCCTGCACCAACACAAGTGCGAAAAGTGGTTTTTCAACACTAACACAAGTGCGAAGAGTGGTTTTTCAACACTACCACAAGTGCAAAAAGTGTTTTTTCCACACTAATACAAGTGCAAAAGTGGTTTCCTGCACCAACACAAGTGCGAAAAGTGGTTTTTCAACACTAACACAAGTGCGAAAAGTGGTTTTTCAACACTATCACAAGTGCAAACAGTGTTTTTTCCACACTAATACAAGTGCAAAAGTGGTTTCCTGCAACAACACAAGTGCGAAAAGTGGTTTTTCAACACTAACACAAGTGCGAAAAGTGGTTTTTCAATACTAACACAAGTGCGAAAAGTGGTTTTTCAACACTATCCACAAGTGCAAACTATGCAGAAAACCACAAGTGCAAAAAGTGTTTTTTCCACACTAATACAAGTGCAAAAGTGGTTTCCTGCACCAACACAAGTGCGAAAAGTGGTTTTTCAACACTAACACAAGTGCGAAAAGTGGTTTTTCAACACTAACACAAGTGCGAAAAGTGGTTTTTCAACACTATCACAAGTGCAAAAAGTGTTTTTTCCACACTAATACAAGTGCAAAAGTGGTTTCCTGCACCAACACAAGTGCGAAAAGTGGTTTTTCAACACTAACACAAGTGCGAAAAGTGGTTTTTCAACACTATCACAACTGCAAACAGTGTTTTTTCCACACTAATACAAGTGCAAAAGTGGTTTCCTGCAACAACACAAGTGCGAAAAGTGGTTTTTCAACACTAACACAAGTGCGAAAAGTGGTTTTTCAACACTAACACAAGTGCGAAAAGTGGTTTTTCAACACTAACACAAGTGTAAAAAGTGGTTTTTCCACACATTCACAAGTGCGAAAAGTGGTTTTTCAACACTAACACAAGTGCGAAAAGTGTTTTCTCCACACTAATACAAGTGCAAAAGTGGTTTCCTGCACCAACACAAGTGCGAAAACTGGTTTTTCATCACTAAGACAAGTGCGAAAAGTGGTTTTTCAACACTATCACAAGTGCAAAAAGTGTTTTTTCCACACTAATACAAGTGCAAAAGTGGTTTCCTGCACCAACACAAGTGCGAAAAGTGGTTTTTCAACACTAACACAAGTGCGAAAAGTGGTTTTTCAACATTATCCACAAGTGCAAACTATGCAGAAAACCACAAGTGCAAAAAGTGTTTTTTCCACACTAATACAAGTGCAAAAGTGGTTTCCTGCACCAACACAAGTGCGAAAAGTGGTTTTTCAACACTAACACAAGTGCGAAGAGTGGTTTTTCAACACTATCACAAGTGCAAAAAGTGTTTTTTCCACACTAATACAAGTGCAAAAGTGGTTTCCTGCACCAACACAAGTGCGAAAAGTGGTTTTTCAACACTAACACAAGTGCGAAAAGTGGTTTTTCAACACTATCAAAAGTGCAAACAGTGTTTTTTCCACACTAATACAAGTGCAAAAGTGGTTTCCTGCAACAACACAAGTGCGAAAAGTGGTTTTTCAACACTAACACAAGTGCGAAAAGTGGTTTTTCAATACTAACACAAGTGTGAAAAGTGGTTTTTCCACACTAATACAAGTGCAAAAGTGGTTTCCTGCACCAACACAAGTGCGAAAAGTGGTATTTCAACACTAACACAAGTGCGAAAAGTGGTTTTTCAACACTAACACAAGTGCGAAAAGTGGTTTTTCAACACTAACACAAGTGCGAAAAGTGGTTTTTCAACACTAACACAAGTGCGAAGAGTGGTTTTTCAACACTATCACAAGTGCAAAAAGTGTTTTTTCCACACTAATACAAGTGCAAAAGTGGTTTCCTGCACCAACACAAGTGCGAAAAGAGGTTTTTCAACACTAACACAAGTGCGAAAAGTGGTTTTTCCACACTAATACAAGTGCAAAAGTGGTTTCCTGCACCAACACAATTGCGAAAAGTGGTTTTTCAACACTAACACAAGTGCGAAAAGTGGTTTTTCAACACTAACACAAGTGCGAAAAGTGGTTTTTCCACACTAATACAAGTGCAAAAGTGGTTTCCTGCACCAACACAAGTGCGAAAAGTGGTTTTTCAACACTAACACAAGTGCGAAAAGTGGTTTTTCAACACCAACACAAGTGCGAAAAGTGGTTTTTCAACACTATCACAAGTGCAAAAAGTGTTTTTTCCACACTAATACAAGTGCAAAAAGTGTTTTTTCCACACTAATACAAGTGCAAAAGTGGTTTCCTGCACCAACACAAGTGTGAAAAGTGGTTTTTCAACACTAACACAAGTGCGAAAAGTGGTTTTTCAACAGTAACACAAGTGCGAAAAGTGGTTTTTCAACACTATCACAAGTGCAAAAAGTGGTTTTTCAACACTATCACAAGTGCAAAAAGTGTTTTTTCCACACTAATACAAGTGCAAAAGTGGTTTCCTGCACCAACACAAGTGCGAAAAGTGGTTTTTCAACACTAATACAAGTGCAAAAGTGGTTTCCTGCACCAACACAAGTGCGAAAAGTGGTTTTTCAACACTAACACAAGTGCGAAAAGTGGTTTTTCAACACTAACACAAGTGCGAAAAGTGATTTTTCAACACTAACACAAGTGCGAAAAGTGGTTTTTCCACACTAATACAAGTGCAAAAGTGGTTTCCTGCACCAACACAAGTGCGAAAAGTGGTTTTTCAACACTAACACAAGTGCGAAAAGTGGTTTTTCAACACATTCACAAGTGCAAAAAGTGTTTGTTCCACACTAATACAAGTGCAAAAGTGGTTTCCTGCACCAACACAAATGCGAAAAGTGGTTTTTCAACACTAACACAAGTGCGAAAAGTGGTGTTTCAACACTAACACAAGTGCGAAAAGTGGTTTTTCAACACTATCACAAGTGCAAAAAGTGTTTTTTCCACACTAATACAAGTGCAAAAGTGGTTTCCTGCACCAACACAAGTGCGAAAAGTGGTTTTTCAACACTAACACAAGTGCGAAGAGTGGTTTTTCAACACTACCACAAGTGCAAAAAGTGTTTTTTCCACACTAATACAAGTGCAAAAGTGGTTTCCTGCACCAACACAAGTGCGAAAAGTGGTTTTTCAACACTAACACAAGTGCGAAAAGTGGTTTTTCAACACTATCACAAGTGCAAACAGTGTTTTTTCCACACTAATACAAGTGCAAAAGTGGTTTCCTGCAACAACACAAGTGCGAAAAGTGGTTTTTCAACACTAACACAAGTGCGAAAAGTGGTTTTTCAATACTAACACAAGTGTAAAAAGTGGTTTTCCAACACTAACACAAGTGCGAAAGTGGTTTTTCAACACTAACACAAGTGCGAAAAGTGGTTTTTCCACACTAATACAAGTGCAAAAGTGGTTTCCTGCACCAACACAAGTGCGAAAAGTGGTTTTTCAACACTAACACAAGTGCGAAAAGTGGTTTTTCAACACTATCACAAGTGCAAACAGTGTTTTTTCCACACTAATACAAGTGCAAAAGTGGTTTCCTGCAACAACACAAGTGCGAAAAGTGGTTTTTCAACACTAACACAAGTGCGAAAAGTGGTTTTTCAACACTAACACAAGTGCGAAAAGTGGTTTTTCAACACTAACACAAGTGCGAAAAGTGGTTTTTCAACACAAACACAAGTGCGAAAAGTGGTTTTTCAATACTAACACAAGTGTGAAAAGTGGTTTTTCCACACTTATTCAAGTGCAAAAGTGGTTTCCTGCACCAACACAAGTGCGAAAAGTGGTATTTCAACACTAACACAAGTGCGAAAAGTGGTTTTTCAACACTAACACAAGTGCGAAAAGTGGTTTTTCAACACTAACACAAGTGCGAAAAGTGGTTTTTCAACACTAATACAAGTGCAAAAGTGGTTTCCTGCACCAACACAAGTGCGAAAAGAGGTTTTTCAACACTAACACAAGTGCGAAAAGTGGTTTTTCCACACTAATACAAGTGCAAAAGTGGTTTCCTGCACCAACACAATTGCGAAAAGTGGTTTTTCAACACTAACACAAGTGCGAAAAGTGGTTTTTCAACACTAACACAAGTGCAAAAAGTGGTTTTTCCACACTAATACAAGTGCAAAAGTGGTTTCCTGCACCAACACAAGTGCGAAAAGTGATTTTTCAACACTAACACAAGTGCGAAAAGTGGTTTTTCAACACTAACACAAGTGCGAAAAGTGGTTTTTCAACACATTCACAAGTGCAAAAAGTGTTTGTTCCACACTAATACAAGTGCAAAAGTGGTTTCCTGCACCAACACAAGTGCGAAAAGTGGTTTTTCAACACTAACACAAGTGCGAAAAGTGGTTTTTCAACACTAACAAAAGTGCGAAAAGTGTTTTCTCCACACTAATACAAGTGCAAAAGTGGTTTCCTGCACCAACACAAGTGCGAAAACTGGTTTTTCATCACTAAGACAAGTGTGAAAAGTGGTTTTTCATCACTAAGACAAGTGTGAAAAGTGGTTTTTCATCACTAAGACAAGTGTGAAAAGTGGTTTTTCAACACTAACACAAGTGCGAAAAGTGTTTGTTCCACACTAATACAAGTGCAAAAGTGGTTTCCTGCACCAACACAAGTGCGAAAAGTGGTTTTTCAACACTAACACAAGTGCGAAAAGTGGTTTTTCAACACTAACACAAGTGCGAAAAGTGGTTTTTCAACACTATCCACAAGTGCAAACTATGCAGAAAACCACAAGTGCAAAAAGTGTTTTTTCCACACTAATACAAGTGCAAAAGTGGTTTCCTGCACCAACACAAGTGCGAAAAGTGGTTTTTCAACACTAACACAAGTGCGAAAAGTGGTTTTTCAACACTAACACAAGTGCGAAAAGTGGTTTTTCAACACTATCACAACTGCAAACAGTGTTTTTTCCACACTAATACAAGTGCAAAAGTGGTTTCCTGCAACAACACAAGTGCGAAAAGTGGTTTTTCAACACTAACACAAGTGCGAAAAGTGGTTTTTCAACACTAACACAAGTGCGAAAAGTGGTTTTTCAATACTAACACAAGTGTAAAAAGTGGTTTTTCCACACATTCACAAGTGCGAAAAGTGGTTTTTCAACACTAACACAAGTGCGAAAAGTGTTTTCTCCACACTAATACAAGTGCAAAAGTGGTTTCCTGCACCAACACAAGTGCGAAAACTGGTTTTTCATCACTAAGACAAGTGCGAAAAGTGGTTTTTCAACACTATCACAAGTGCAAAAAGTGTTTTTTCCACACTAATACAAGTGCAAAAGTGGTTTCCTGCACCAACACAAGTGCGAAAAGTGGTTTTTCAACACTAACACAAGTGCGAAAAGTGGTTTTTCAACATTATCCACAAGTGCAAACTATGCAGAAAACCACAAGTGCAAAAAGGGTTTTTTCCACACTAATATAAGTGCAAAAGTGGTTTCCTGCACCAACACAAGTGCGAAAAGTGGTTTTTCAACACTAACACAAGTGCGATAAGTGGTTTTTCAACACTATCACAAGTGCAAAAAGTGTTTTTCCACACTAATACAAGTGCAAAAGTGGTTTCCTGCACCAACACAAGTGCGAAAAGTGGTTTTTCAACACTAACACAAGTGCGAAGAGTGGTTTTTCAACACTATCACAAGTGCAAAAAGTGTTTTTTTCCACACTAATACAAGTGCAAAAGTGGTTTCCTGCACCAACACAAGTGCGAAAAGTGGTTTTTCAACACTAACACAAGTGCGAAAAGTGGTTTTTCAACACTATCAAAAGTGCAAACAGTGTTTTTTCCACACTAATACAAGTGCAAAAGTGGTTTCCTGCAACAACACAAGTGCGAAAAGTGGTTTTTCCAACACTAACACAAGTGCGAAAAGTGGTTTTTCAATACTAACACAAGTGTGAAAAGTGGTTTTTCCACACTAATACAAGTGCAAAAGTGGTTTCCTGCACCAACACAAGTGCGAAAAGTGGTATTTCAACACTAACACAAGTGCGAAAAGTGGTTTTTCAACACTAACACAAGTGCGAAAAGTGGTTTTTCAACACTAACACAAGTGCGAAAAGTGGTTTTTCAACACTAACACAAGTGCGAAAAGTGGTTTTTCAACACTATCACAAGTGCAAAAAGTGTTTTTTCCACACTAATACAAGTGCAAAAGTGGTTTCCTGCACCAACACAAGTGCGAAAAGAGGTTTTTCAACACTAACACAAGTGCGAAAAGTGGTTTTTCCACACTAATACAAGTGCAAAAGTGGTTTCCTGCACCAACACAATTGCGAAAAGTGGTTTTTCAACACTAACACAAGTGCGAAAAGTGGTTTTTCAACACTAACACAAGTGCGAAAAGTGGTTTTTCCACACTAATACAAGTGCAAAAGTGGTTTCCTGCACCAACACAAGTGCGAAAAGTGGTTTTTCAACACTAACACAAGTGCGAAAAGTGGTTTTTCAACACCAACACAAGTGCGAAAAGTGGTTTTTCAACACTATCACAAGTGCAAAAAGTGTTTTTTCCACACTAATACAAGTGCAAAAAGTGTTTTTTCCACACTAATACAAGTGCAAAAGTGGTTTCCTGCACCAACACAAGTGTGAAAAGTGGTTTTTCAACACTAACACAAGTGCGAAAAGTGGTTTTTCAACAGTAACACAAGTGCGAAAAGTGGTTTTTCAACACTATCACAAGTGCAAAAAGTGGTTTTTCAACACTATCACAAGTGCAAAAAGTGTTTTTTCCACACTAATACAAGTGCAAAAGTGGTTTCCTGCACCAACACAAGTGCGAAAAGTGGTTTTTCAACACTAATACAAGTGCAAAAGTGGTTTCCTGCACCAACACAAGTGCGAAAAGTGGTTTTTCAACACTAACACAAGTGCGAAAAGTGGTTTTTCAACACTAACACAAGTGCGAAAAGTGATTTTTCAACACTAACACAAGTGCGAAAAGTGGTTTTTCCACACTAATACAAGTGCAAAAGTGGTTTCCTGCACCAACACAAGTGCGAAAAGTGGTTTTTCAACACTAACACAAGTGCGAAAAGTGGTTTTTCAACACATTCACAAGTGCAAAAAGTGTTTGTTCCACACTAATACAAGTGCAAAAGTGGTTTCCTGCACCAACACAAATGCGAAAAGTGGTTTTTCAACACTAACACAAGTGCGAAAAGTGGTTTTTCAACACTAACACAAGTGCGAAAAGTGGTTTTTCAACACTATCACAAGTGCAAAAAGTGTTTTTTCCACACTAATACAAGTGCAAAAGTGGTTTCCTGCACCAACACAAGTGCGAAAAGTGGTTTTTCAACACTAACACAAGTGCGAAAAGTGGTTTTTCAACACTAACACAAGTGCGAAAAGTGGTTTTTCAACACTAACACAAGTGCGAAAAGTGGTTTTTCCACACTAATACAAGTGCAAAAGTGGTTTCCTGCACCAACACAAGTGCGAAAAGTGGTTTTTCAACACTAACACAAGTGCGAAAAGTGGTTTTTCAACACCAACACAAGTGCGAAAAGTGGTTTTTCAACACTATCACAAGTGCAAAAAGTGTTTTTTCCACACTAATACAAGTGCAAAAAGTGTTTTTTCCACACTAATACAAGTGCAAAAGTGGTTTCCTGCACCAACACAAGTGTGAAAAGTGGTTTTTCAACACTAACACAAGTGCGAAAAGTGGTTTTTCAACAGTAACACAAGTGCGAAAAGTGGTTTTTCAACACTATCACAAGTGCAAAAAGTGGTTTTTCAACACTATCACAAGTGCAAAAAGTGTTTTTTCCACACTAATACAAGTGCAAAAGTGGTTTCCTGCACCAACACAAGTGCGAAAAGTGGTTTTTCAACACTAATACAAGTGCAAAAGTGGTTTCCTGCACCAACACAAGTGCGAAAAGTGGTTTTTCAACACTAACACAAGTGCGAAAAGTGGTTTTTCAACACTAACACAAGTGCGAAAAGTGATTTTTCAACACTAACACAAGTGCGAAAAGTGGTTTTTCCACACTAATACAAGTGCAAAAGTGGTTTCCTGCACCAACACAAGTGCGAAAAGTGGTTTTTCAACACTAACACAAGTGCGAAAAGTGGTTTTTCAACACATTCACAAGTGCAAAAAGTGTTTGTTCCACACTAATACAAGTGCAAAAGTGGTTTCCTGCACCAACACAAATGCGAAAAGTGGTTTTTCAACACTAACACAAGTGCGAAAAGTGGTTTTTCAACACTAACACAAGTGCGAAAAGTGGTTTTTCAACACTATCACAAGTGCAAAAAGTGTTTTTTCCACACTAATACAAGTGCAAAAGTGGTTTCCTGCACCAACACAAGTGCGAAAAGTGGTTTTTCAACACTAACACAAGTGCGAAGAGTGGTTTTTCAACACTACCACAAGTGCAAAAAGTGTTTTTTCCACACTAATACAAGTGCAAAAGTGGTTTCCTGCACCAACACAAGTGCGAAAAGTGGTTTTTCAACACTAACACAAGTGCGAAAAGTGGTTTTTCAACACTATCACAAGTGCAAACAGTGTTTTTTCCACACTAATACAAGTGCAAAAGTGGTTTCCTGCAACAACACAAGTGCGAAAAGTGGTTTTTCAACACTAACACAAGTGCGAAAAGTGGTTTTTCAATACTAACACAAGTGTAAAAAGTGGTTTTCCAACACTAACACAAGTGCGAAAGTGGTTTTTCAACACTAACACAAGTGCGAAAAGTGGTTTTTCCACACTAATACAAGTGCAAAAGTGGTTTCCTGCACCAACACAAGTGCGAAAAGTGGTTTTTCAACACTAACACAAGTGCGAAAAGTGGTTTTTCAACACTATCACAAGTGCAAACAGTGTTTTTTCCACACTAATACAAGTGCAAAAGTGGTTTCCTGCAACAACACAAGTGCGAAAAGTGGTTTTTCAACACTAACACAAGTGCGAAAAGTGGTTTTTCAACACTAACACAAGTGCGAAAAGTGGTTTTTCAACACAAACACAAGTGCGAAAAGTGGTTTTTCAATACTAACACAAGTGTGAAAAGTGGTTTTTCCACACTTATTCAAGTGCAAAAGTGGTTTCCTGCACCAACACAAGTGCGAAAAGTGGTATTTCAACACTAACACAAGTGCGAAAAGTGGTTTTTCAACACTAACACAAGTGCGAAAAGTGGTTTTTCAACACTAACACAAGTGCGAAAAGTGGTTTTTCAACACTAATACAAGTGCAAAAGTGGTTTCCTGCACCAACACAAGTGCGAAACGAGGTTTTTCAACACTAACACAAGTGCGAAAAGTGGTTTTTCCACACTAATACAAGTGCAAAAGTGGTTTCCTGCACCAACACAATTGCGAAAAGTGGTTTTTCAACACTAACACAAGTGCGAAAAGTGGTTTTTCAACACTAACACAAGTGCGAAAGGTGGTTTTTCCACACTAATACAAGTGCAAAAGTGGTTTCCTGCACCAACACAAGTGCGAAAAGTGGTTTTTCAACACTAACACAAGTGCGAAAAGTGGTTTTTCAACACTATCACAAGTGCAAAAAGTGTTTTTTCCACACTAATACAAGTGCAAAAAGTGTTTTTTCCACACTTATACAAGTGCAAAAGTGGTTTCCTGCACCAACACAAGTGCGAAAAGTGGTTTTTCATCACTAAGACAAGTGCGAAAAGTGGTTTTTCAACACTATCACAAGTGCAAAAAGTGTTTTTTCCACACTAATACAAGTGCAAAAGTGGTTTCCTGCACCAACACAAGTGTGAAAAGTGGTTTTTCAACACTAACACAAGTGCAAAAAGTGGTTTTTCAACAGTAACACAAGTGCGAAAAGTGGTTTTTCAACACTATCACAAGTGCAAAAAGTGGTTTTTCAACACTATCACAAGTGCAAAAAGTGTTTTTTCCACACTAATACAAGTGCAAAAGTGGTTTCCTGCACCAACACAAGTGCGAAAAGTGGTTTTTCAACACTAATACAAGTGCAAAAGTGGTTTCCTGCACCAACACAAGTGCGAAAAGTGGTTTTTCAACACTAACACAAGTGCGAAAAGTGGTTTTTCAACACTAACACAAGTGCGAAAAGTGGTTTTTCCACACTAACACAAGTGCGAAAAGTGGTTTTTCAACACTAACACAAGTGCGAAAAGTGGTTTTTCAACACTATCACAAGTGCAAAAAGTGTTTTTTCCACACTAATACAAGTGCAAAAAGTGTTTTTTCCACACTAATACAAGTGCAAAAGTGGTTTCCTGCACCAACACAAGTGCGAAAAGTGGTTTTTCAACACTAACACAAGTGCGAAAAGTGATTTTTCAACACTAACACAAGTGCGAAAAGTGGTTTTTCCACACTAATACAAGTGCAAAAGTGGTTTCCTGCACCAACACAAGTGCGAAAAGTGGTTTTTCAACACTAACACAAGTGCGAAAAGTGGTTTTTCAACACATTCACAAGTGCAAAAAGTGTTTGTTCCACACTAATACAAGTGCAAAAGTGGTTTCCTGCACCAACACAAATGCGAAAAGTGGTTTTTCAACACTAACACAAGTGCGAAAAGTGGTTTTTCAACACTAACACAAGTGCGAAAAGTGGTTTTTCAACACTATCACAAGTGCAAAAAGTGTTTTTTCCACACTAATACAAGTGCAAAAGTGGTTTCCTGCACCAACACAAGTGCGAAAAGTGGTTTTTCAACACTAACACAAGTGCGAAGAGTGGTTTTTCAACACTATCACAAGTGCAAAAAGTGTTTTTTCCACACTAATACAAGTGCAAAAGTGGTTTCCTGCACCAACACAAGTGCGAAAAGTGGTTTTTCAACACTAACACAAGTGCGAAAAGTGGTTTTTCAACACTATCACAAGTGCAAACAGTGTTTTTTCCACACTAATACAAGTGCAAAAGTGGTTTCCTGCAACAACACAAGTGCGAAAAGTGGTTTTTCAACACTAACACAAGTGCGAAAAGTGGTTTTTCAATACTAACACAAGTGTAAAAAGTGGTTTTCCAACACTAACACAAGTGCGAAAGTGGTTTTTCAACACTAACACAAGTGCGAAAAGTGGTTTTTCCACACTAATACAAGTGCAAAAGTGGTTTTCTGCACCAACACAAGTGCGAAAAGTGGTTTTTCAACACTAACACAAGTGTGAAAAGTGGTTTTTCAACACTATCACAAGTGCAAAAAGTGTTTTTTCCACACTAATACAAATGCAAAAATGGTTTCCTGCACCAACACAAGTGCGAAAAGTGGTTTTTCAACACTAACACAAGTGCGAAAAGTGGTTTTTCAACACTAACAAAAGTGCGAAAAGTGGTTTTTCCAAACTAATACAAGTGCAAAAGTGGTTTCCTGCACCAACACAAGTGCGAAAATTGGTTTTTCAACACTAACACAAGTGCGAAAAGTGGTTTTTCAACACTATCACAAGTGCAAAAACTGTTTTTTCCACACTAATACAAGTGCAAAAGTGGTTTCCTGCACCAACACAAGTGCGAAAAGTGGTTTTTCAACACTAACACAAGTGCGAAAAGTGGTTTTTCAACACTAACAAGTGCGAAAAGTGTTTTTTCCACACTAATACAAGTGCAAAAGTGGTTTCCTGCACCAACACAAGTGCGAAAAGTGGTTTTTCAACACTATCACAAGTGCAAAAAGTGTTTTTTCCACACTAATACAAGTGCAAAAGTGGTTTCCTGCACCAACACAAGTGCGAAAAGTGTTTTTTCAACACTAACACAAGTGCGTAAAGTGGTTTTTCAACACTAACACAAGTGCGAAAAGTGGTTTTTCCACACTAATACAAGTGCAAAAGTGGTTTCCTGCACCAACACAAGTGCGAAAAGTGTTTTTTCAACACTAACACAAGTGCGTAAAGTGGTTTTTCAACACTAACACAAGTGCGAAAAGTGGTTTTTCCACACTAATACAAGTGCAAAAGTGGTTTCCTGCACTAACACAAGTGCGAAAAGTGGTTTTTCAACACTAATACAAGTGCAAAAGTGGTTTCCTGCACCAACACAAGTGCGAAAAGTGGTTTTTCAACACTAACACAAGTGCGAAAAGTGGTTTTTCAACACTAACACAAGTGCAAAAAGTGGTTTTTCCACACTAATACAAGTGCAAAAGTGGTTTCCTGCACCAGCACAAGTGCGAAAAGTGGTTTTTCAACACTAACACAAGTGCGAAAAGTGTACTTCCGGAATTGTTTGATTTATTTGTATTGAAATGTCTGGTAATTGTTTTGTATTTATTTATGTGAATATGTACTTGCATATAACCGTCATTAATTTAAAAAGGCTTCGGCACTATCGAGCGATTTATTTGATTTTTTTTTGATTTTTTTTTTACTCCACGAACCTTTTATTTTCAATTTTTTTTTTTGGCCTAAAACACTCCCAGGCACACTGATGAACCTCTGAAAGTTTGATGAAGATCCGTTCAGCCATCTCTGAATAAAACGCGGACACACAAATAAAGCTGAACACACACACACACACAGACAACTCGCGTTTATATATATACATATATATATATATATATATATATATATATATATATATATATATATATATATATATATATATATATATATATATATATAGATATACAATGATGTTGAGTCACAATTTAGAAGATAGAGGGTTTATTGATCACCATCGAACACAGCGTCAACTAGAACGGCACTCGGTAGATAGCATACTTCCACCTGGTGAACACTTTATGTTTTGTATCCACTGATAGGCCGGATCTGGATTCGGACCTGAACCAAAATCGAATCGGCTTGTTCGTGTCACCGAACCAACTCGTCCACCAAGTTTATTCATAACTCGTCCATAACTTTTTTAAATATCATGTTATATATCGCTTTTCACCCGATCTCTCAATGTTGAAGAATCACTTCCAAAATAAATAATTGTCGTATCCGAATCCATATTCAGATCTTCACCAAAATCTAATCATTTCGTCCTTGTCTCATACACAACCTCTCTGCCAAATTTCCTCAGAATCAGTCAGAACTTTTTAATCCCACTTCTGACACCATTTGTTCCAGATCTGGGTCTGTAACAATATATTTTTAAAGATATGTGTGTATATATCTATATATATCTGTGCAGTATCTGTCTTGTGTTGTCTCGTCTTGTCTTGTGTTGTGTTGTGTTGTGTTGTGTTGTGTTGTCTTGTCACTGAACCACTCCCTCAAACTTTTGTGAAATCGTACCAAACTTCTGGTATGCACATATTAGTCAGGAGGTCAAATGCATATTTTGGCCTGACCTGGAAAGTGGGTCCAAAGTTTTTTCTCAGTGTTTTCATGTTATATAGGTATTGTACTCTATGAAACTGCATGATGGCATTCTCCCATCATTGAGCATTTTCATATAACAGGTTTTATGCAAATGCCGCTATCGGGATGCAAAACACTGGTTTTAGGGGGGTGGGGAAAATAGAAATACCCTTATATCTTTACAAGCATTCAAGCTAGGGTCTTATTTTTTTGCATATGGGTGTATCTTGACCATACCTATTCGTGGGTCAAAGGTCAAAGTCATAGGTCAAGGTCAAATATCTGGGTCAAACGTGTACAACTCAGCATTGTTTATACACTGTGATATATTTCTCATTATACTGAACCTGTATCCATTGTTATAACGTCTAATGTCTTGTTATAAGGTCTCATGAGCTCAATACTGAATGAAGAAATGCTAGACTGCATAATATTTATTGAGTTCTTTATGATTTTATGTTCAAATATTACATCAAATCTGGTTACGTAAATGATCTGTATATGGTGTAACTATTCATAGGTTACTAAACCACCAAAATTGTACATATTCTGTATTTGGTTTTAAAATCTTTCTTATATCACAAACATCATCAATCATCAGTTTTTTTTTTTGTTTTTTTTTTTTTGTATACTGAATCGAGGCTCGTGAAAGAGCTAACATTAACTTCACAAACAAATCGACCAGACAAACAAAATACACAAAAAGAGGGAGCGAAAGACAAGATGGGGAGAAAAGGGGAAGCACACACACAACATCCGAGAGCAGGGAGATGTGTGGAAGGGAGAGGGCCCGGGGGGAGGAGGCGTGGGAAGGGGGGGGGAGGGAGAAGTACAAAGCACAAGGACACCAAGGACTTCCAGGACAAAAGTTGGTATTTCAAAAAGTGGAATTGGGGTGAAATTAGTGGGGGTAGAAAAGATCAAGGTTTTGGATGGGGGAAGATAAGAGATGGTGGTGAACAGCTGTTTTAAAGACTTGGAGGGTGGAGTGGGATTGAAGAGAGTGAGGGAGTTTGTTCCAGAGGCGGGAGAAAAGAGGAATGAAGGAGTGAAGGTGAGCAGCGAGTCTTGATTTTGGCAGTTTAACCAAAAGAGGGTTGCAGGCAGATCTTGTGCGACCTGTAGGAATATTTGCGGGACAGAGCCCAGAGAGAGCTGGGGGGGCAAGGCCAGAGAGGAGTCGGTAGAAGACGGAAAGACCACCAACCTGCCTGCGGTGAGTGAGTGAGAGGCCCTTGGAGTTAGCTTCATCGCGGGCGATTCCAATGATTCTGAATGCTTTGGTTTCAACAGCGTGAAGGCGAGCTAGGTGTGAGGCAGGAGCACCAGCTCAGAGGGGAGAGCAGTATTCCATTGAGCTGCAGATGAAAGCGTTGTATGTGGTGAGGAGCTCAGGTGTGCCAAGGAAGGACTTCGCACGACGGAGGATGCCCAGTCGGCGACTGGCTTTGGAGGCCAGATTTGAAATGTGGTTTTTCCAGGAAAGATCATGGCAGATAGTGAGACCCAAAAGCTTGAGTGACAGAACTTCTTGGAGAGGATTATTCAGAAAGTGGATGGGAGGGTTGTCCAGTTGGTCTTTTCGGAGAGACATCGTAAGAGTGTGAGATTTGTCAGGATTGAAAGACATGTTCCACTTGTTTGCCCAGTCTGTGATTTTGTCAAGGTCTGCAGAGAGTGAGGAGGCTGCAGTCTGCCGATCTGAGGGATGAACAATGGAGCGACAGAGAGTAGAGTCGTCAGCAAAGAGATAGAGAGGATTTTCAAGAGAGTCAGAGAGATCATTGATGAAGACCAGAAAAAGCACAGGGCCCAGAACACTGCCTTGGGGAACTCCAGCCTGAACAGGAAGAGGAGATGAGAGAAACCCATTCAGGGCCACACGTTGACTACGACTAGAGAGGAAGTCCGCCAGCCATGCGTGGAGATTTCCATGGATACCAAAAGAGGAGAGTTTGGTGAGCAGAGCGGGGTGCCAGACCGTATCGAAGGCACGTGATATGTCAAGGGAGACTGCTCTAATTTCCTAAAGTTTGTAGCAGTGTTATTGTTTCCTAAAGATACTGTAGCAGTGTTATTGTAATCATCACCATCTTCCCCTTGTGAAGAAGTGAAGTGAAGTGAAGTGAAGATGGTCCAGTGCATACCAACACTTGACCACCAGCAGCACCCAGAGGGATCAATTGTGAACATAGTTACTGGAAGGGTACAGTCATCTTCAACAGTTAATATTCACAAATCAATTGAAATCGGGAGCAAACAATCCGGGGAATTAACAGAGGCTTTACCTCGAGGCTTTCATCACAAGATTGAAAGAAGGATAACTTAAATGGCAGACACGAAGAAGGCTATAAATATCGGCACACAGAAGGTTTTTGATACAAACCTAATCTACAGTCGTGTCATATGTCTGCAGGCCAGTAATAGGGATATAGACATTGACCATCGATGTCCCATGAATTGGCTCCACTGCCAACGGCTCTCTTTGCAGACTCTGGTGATATGCGGATATCCACATCTAAATCCATCTTGAAAAGAGATATGGAAATTGAGGTGTCATCAAGAGTAGCCCATGAAGAAATATGTCACTGTCATTAATGGGTGTGCCCTTCTCTGGATACCTGGTTGGCCTGCTGTTGGAAATGTGCAGACTTACATTGATGCCTTGAAGCACAAAATAGCAGAGAAGCTCTCCAAATGTGATGTCTATCTAGTCTTTGATAGATACAATGAATTCAGCACCAAAGATTCAACACGATTAGCCAGGGGTACTGACAGGGTGTATCAGCTGACACCCTCAACAACAACAATCCCCGCACAGAAAGCAGTATTGACTGTTACAGGCAATAAGAAGCAGCTCATCAAACTGATATGCGAGGACTTGCAAAGAGATGAAGACTTTGTTCAGAACCATACACAGGAGCACACACTTTTGATAACAGGACAGGAGGAAACTATCGAGATCAGCAAGGGCATTGTCATAGAAAGACGAGATCTGTATACCAGTCATGAGGAAGCTGACAATATTATAGTGCAGCAGGCATTTATGGCAGCTTCAGAGGGGGCATCCCATGTAGCTGTGGTGGCTGATGATACAGACGTGTGGGCCCTTCTGTTGCACCACTATCTGGAGCAGAATGTTGACATCCCAATTATAATGCAATCTCCTATACATGGAAGAAGTGTCATAGACGTCAAGGCAACTGCTGCCCAATATGCAGACATCATTCCACACCTGCTTGCAGGACACTCCTTATCTGGATGTGATACTGTAGCAGGATGCTTTGGCATCGGGAAGAAGAAGATGTTGAACACTATAAAACAACACTCACTGAGTCTTCTTGGAGAAATTGAGGCCACCTGGCCTGAAGTAGTGAAGCAGGAAACTCAATTCGCTGTTGCTACTTACGGTCAGAAAAGCTGCCATACTCTCTGTGAGGCTAGAGCAAAGGTATGGAAGACCAGAATAGGCAAGGGGAGCAGCACAATGCCAAAACTCTGTTCACTCCCACCAACTGATGCTGCTTTCCAGGAAAATATGAAAAGAGCACACCTACAAACTTTCTTGTGGAAGAATGCCTCGAGGTCTGAGCCTCAGAAGTTAGACCCGTTAGAGTATGGATGGAGCAAAGATGGGGATATGCTCTGCCCAACTACAGTTCCTGCAGGAAGTCAACTGGTGCCCGAGTACATCCAAAAGATCATCAGTTGTGGCTGCTCCAGGAACACACCATGTGAAAGTATTCGATGTGGATGCAACAAAGCAGGAATGACTTGCTCAGTCTTCTGTGCCTGTCAGCAACAGGACGCAGCATCAGTATGTCACAACAGAGTGAATACTATATCACCTGATAGTGATGATGAAACATGTGATGAAGGGGAAGATGGTGATGATTACAATAACACTGATGATTGATGATGTTTATGATATAAGAAATATTTTAAAACCAAATACAGAATATGTACAATTTCGCTGGTTTAGTAACCTATGAATAGGTACACTGTTACGTGCTCCTCCCCGACCCCCTGGTCACGGTGTACCTCCGAATCCTGAGAGGAGCCACGGCAGAAAAAAATATGTTATTCTGTGTTAGAAATCAATAGTGAAACCACACCAATGATTTTAAACGAACAAATGTATTATTAAAAATCACACACAAGAATAACATTACAACCAATAGCCATCCAGACTGCACTCTATATATCTTGTGATGGTACCATCAACTAAAATCAGATAACTCACTGCGCTCCAAGTGAGTGAAAAAGGACACTCCTCAATGTCTCTATAACCTTCTCCAGGGCGAAGTTGATTCGCTCCAGCGAGTAGTGATGAGGCGAAGAGGCGAAGAGGCGATGGGGTAAAGCGTGGACCATCACGTGGTCCAACCAGAAGCAAACTGGCGTCGGAAAGGGAGATCCCAAAGGCGCGATCCAGACATGCATGTTCACCGCTCAATCAGCAAACCACAACGAAATTGGAGACGAAGCCGTCGTGCACACACATCCCCAACAGACGATAGGATGTTGAGAAGAGCTGACGCATAGCAAAACCTTTGTCGGTGAATGAAGCGCGAGGTTCAAAATGGCCGACGGCTCTTACTTGAGTCGATGCGGCCAGGCAAGGATTCGTCAGAATCTCAGCCTAAACCTGGCTACGCATATTTCTCAATCCCAGCGATAATACCAACCGCAGGATGTCCTTTCAAGGAACTCAAAATTCCCTCGCGACCTTCGTTAGACAACGCTCGCTACAGAGCTCGACGTCACGCGTCTTGTCCGACTTTGCTCGCCATGCCTCTTCTTCTTCTTTTTTCCTCGTCTTCCGGTTCGGTTTCCTGTATCCTTTAAAGTTAACCTTTTTAACTTTTGATAACTATTCCTGAACTATAAACCTTTTGAAGACAATAATAGTACATAATATCAGAAATATATCAAGTGGATGAAAACTACAACAATGGAAGTGACGAATCCGTAACACTTCCCCCCCTCAAGAAAGAAAGTTTGAACACAGCAAAAACTTTCTTTGCAGGCACACCCTTTAAACAAACAACAGTAAACTCACAACCAAATCATCAATTCCTGTGAGCAACAATTTATCAATCTCGCAAAAATAAAGCGACAAAATTTCACACAACCCCCAGAGATTTCCAAAGTTAATTCACTCTGGACAAAGCATCAGCAACGACAGTGTCCCTGCCCTTTACATGTTCAATTTCCCAGTTGGACTCCTGCAAAGCCAAACTCCATCTCATCACCCTCTGATTTTACTTTTCGTTTCTTTTGAATGAAGGTTAAGGGGTTGTGATCAAAAACCCAAAGGCCAGAAAATCTACATAGTAAGGGAAACATATGAAAATCTGTTAACTAAATTGTTACCAAAAAATTTCTTCACCAATATGTTTGTAAAGGTGTGTAATAACATGTGTTAAAATGTTGAAGGTCAACTCCCGTGGGAAACCCAGAAAAAAAGCTGTTGAATTCGGGTACAGAAAAATTATTTTCGAGAATTTTTATTTTTTTTAATCGGCCCTTAAGTAACTTATGAGGGGTCAAATAAGGGTTTTTCATGATTCTGAGTTGATTGTTAACATTTATATTTCACCACAGACACTCCTTTGTGGAAAAATAATTTCTAAATATATCTCATTTTCTACTTTGCAGGTCATGGAGTCTAGCAATATGGATGAAGACGTTACTCCACCTGTGCTCAATTGCTTCATCTGTGCACGCTCGGATACACCAGCTGAAAGGCTCATACAGGCAACTCCAAAGGGATACTCAACTTTATTGAAACAAGCAGAAACTGTCGAAAATGTTACTGTTGTGGAACGTATGAAGGAGGCTCAAAAGGAAGGAAAACTGAGGTACCACCAGAAGTGTAAAAATGATCTGTACAACAACTTTGTTGCAACCACCAAAAAGTCAGCTCAAGCATCAAAGGCAGAGAAAGAGTCATCAAAGTTGAAGAGAAGACGCACTACTTGTGAGTTCAGTTCATCAACTGGCTGCAGTTCTAGAAGATCACAGTCAGTTGACCTCCTGTATAAGGATGTATGCATTCTTTGCAACCAACCAGCCCAACTCTACAAAAATAATCCAGCACAAGCTAGAAAGAAATAGAGTGCCAGATAATTTGACTGCAGATACACTGAAGGCAAGCTTGCTGAAGACAGCACGGAGTCGCGGGGATGACTGGAGCACTGAAGTCACTGGACGCCTGGAAGGGATCAACGACTTGGTAGCAGAAGAAACACTGTACCATTTGCGATGCAAACTTATGTTTGCGAGAGGTGACAGTTTGTCCAAGACTGATGAGGAAGGAAAAAGGAAGAGAGGACAGAGGAGTATTGATGAGGAGTGAGAGGCAGTTTTTATTGAATTCTGCGAATGGTTAGACTCAGAATTAGAGCATGGGGTAATGAACATGGACCAAGTCCATGAAAAGCTGCAGGAGTTTGATCAGTCACCAGAGAAGAGCCTTTCTTATTCAAAGCATTGGCTAAAGATAAAACTTCTAGAGAAATACAAAGACACCTTGTATTTCACAACACAGGAAAGAAGGGCAGATGTACTCTGTCTCAAAGATGGCACCGACAATATTCTGCGAGAGCATCATGCTAATCTTGACCATGGAGATGAGAAGACTCAGGTCATAAAGACGGCACTCAAGTTCATATCCAATGATATTGCCTTGATTGATTTCGGTCCAAAGTCATACCCCACCACACACAGTATGACTGACATCGATAGTCAGCTGACACTTGTTCCTGCAAGCCTTCAGATGTTCTTGAGACCGATTGTCAAGACAGACGAAAGAGTTGCCGTTTGGGGGCAGAATTTTATTAAGGCCTGTCGACCTCGGTCTGGAGTATTGCCACACCAAATGGGGCTTGCCATACAACTTGATCATAGATTTGGGTCAAAATGGATGCTCAACAAGTTCCACCGGCTGGGATACACCGAGTCTTACACGGAGACACAAAACTACAAATACTGCTTCCTTAATAGTAGGAGTGGAGATGATGTTCCAGATACTTCTGGCACTCTTGACACCATTGTGGAGGAAACCGATGAACAGATCAATGATGAGGTTGCGGTTGATGCTGTGCTTGAGGATCAATCAGTGATGACAGCCAAAGTGCCAGCCAGTGAAAGTGAATTGTCAAGTAATGATCAGGTGGTCTTTATGGAGGTTGGGGAAACAAACAATGCAGTCACTCAGTTTGTTGGAGACAATATCGATTTAAACATTGTCTCTATTCACGGAAACACTCCCTTTCACTCAATGGGTTGGATCGAAGTCACCTCTCCGGCACCACCTTTGCCAGATCCACAGACAACAGCAGCTTTCCCCCGGGTGAAGTTGAAGGCACTCGACAAAGCTAAGATCCCGAGAGGAACTGAAGTAAAGATTATTCCATTTACGAACAGGAAACAGATAGGAACGAACGCGATCATGTTTCTCCCCCTCGCTGAGCTTTCCTCCTCCCTGGCTCATGATCAGCCACTCCTCTCCAGGTGACACACTCTGGGCAGCGGGGTGGGTGATCAAAGCCAACGATCCTGAGTTCCCACACTCCAACTGGAATGGCTGGATGAAGAGAATCCATGCTAATGATGCAAAGCAGAGCACACAGATCGAGTTCCTCCCAGTTATTGAAGGAGACCCTAATGACCTCAACACCATCTTCACCACTCTGAAAGAGTGCATATGGCGCGCTGGGGTCGCTATAGTGACCTTTGATCTTCCGATTTGGCTGAAGGCTGTGAATATAATAAAGCAGGCAAATCTACCCGTCATTCCAAGGTTGGGTGGTTTTCACCTGCTGAAGTCTTATCTTGGATCAATGGGTAACATCATGGAAGATTCTGGACTACTAGATGTGATCCAGTTGATCTATCCTGGAAGTACGACAGCCAACCACATCATGGATGGAGGATGTTTTGACAAGGCAATCCGTGTTCACCTCCTCATCGATGCAGCCATCTATCAACACATCATGAAACTTGCCTTCACTGAGGAGGAGCGTGGTGACATGAAGACCTTCATGGAGAAGGTGGCTGATGGGAAGATGGGAGCCAGACACTCAGACCCAGTAGTGCCAGTGTTTGAGCAAAGGTTTGAAGAAACCTTCAAACGACTCACAAAAGGAGGAAGAACACCTGCACTCTGGGTGGAGTACCACCACATGGTAGATGTGATCAAGGTCTTTATCAGAACCGAGCGACTTGCAGACCACAATGGGCATCTGTCCTGCATTGTTACCAAGATGCTTCACATCTTTGCTGCTGCAGGCCATCATCAGTATGCCAAGGGTGCACGGCTGTACTGTCAACTCATGAAGGAACTAGAAACTTTGCCTGCTTACAAAGACAGCTTAGAACATCTCACTGCCCACGGGAACCACGTTGTCCGTTACTCAAGTCATGAGTGGTCCGGCACATGGTGTGACATTTGCATTGAGCAGACATTAATGAAGGCAGCCAAGTCACAAGGTGGACTGAGCAGAGGAAGAATGAGAAACAGTTTTTCTGGCCACAAATGCTGGGTGCTCACCCTCAGTCACCTGTCTGATGTCAACCGGCGGATGGAGGAGGACGTCAGTAAACATGTTCCAGTCCACAGAGACCTTGCCAAGACACAGATGAAGCGAGATGCAGAGGCAGTTGAACTTGTCCTAAAATGGTTTGAGGAGATCAAGCCATTCGACAACGATAGAGACAAGGAGTTGCTCGTGTCTTTCTCAACAGGATTCACAAGCACTGGAGATGACGCAGTCAATGCTGAGAGAGCAGCTGAAGTTGGGATGGAGATGCAGATCAAGCTGGATGGACAGTCAGTGACGTCGACCATGGATGTCAAGTCAAAGATAAAAGCCCTGTCATCACTAAGAAAATTTCCCTTGGTCAACGAGAAAAAGATTCACCTTGACTCACTAAAGTTGTTCAACCGACTGATCATTTTCGCCCAGCGGGATATGACAGTTGAGACAAGCTTACAGTATGAGCTGACTCCCTTCCCATTGTCCCTGTTCAGCAACAAAGATCAGAAGATGAACAAGGCAAACAAGGCAGACTTTTCAAATACAAGCCTGAAGGCGTTAACTGATCCACTTGACTTGACTAACCAACCCTGCTGCACCCTCGTAATTGATGGCGGATGGCTTGTCTACATGGTGAAGTGGGAACAACGTCAGACCTGGCAGGAGATCGCCAACAGTTACCTGAGCTACGTGCAGTATCTGGGCCGCTGCTCCCAGAAGATCATTGTGGTCTTTGATGGCTACAGCAGATCACCAAAAGATCACGACCACATCCGGCGTACCAAGAATTCCTGCTGTAATCTCCAGATTCGACCGGATATGTCCAACTGGACCCCAAGAGCAAAGTTTCTGGACAACATTCATAACAAGAGTGAGCTCATCCACCTTCTCTCTTCAACCTTCCAAAAACATCACATCACTGTGGAGCAGTGTGACAATGATGCTGACACTTCAATTGTGAGAGAGGCATTGGCTGCTGCTTCAGATGGCTCTGTTGAGGTCAGTACCATTTGTGTCTTCAGTTAGTATAACTATTGGATGGAGCCCGGGGGGAGATGGGGTAATTTAAAAATAAGAGAATTCACACTGTTGAAAAGTTAAATCTGTTCTTGAACGGTTCATTATGCTTTGTACATGTTGTTATATTTTCAGGTGCGGGCAGAAGATGCAGACGTGCTGGTAATGCTGATGCACCATAGCTCAGACAGCCACCATCCACTCTTCTTAACCACATCAAACGGCTCTTATGACGTCCGAAAGATCAAAGAATCTCTCTCCGAAACACAGAAGAGCT
The DNA here is from genome assembly GCF_964187855.1 of Myxine glutinosa. Lineage (NCBI taxonomy): Eukaryota > Metazoa > Chordata > Myxini > Myxiniformes > Myxinidae > Myxine > Myxine glutinosa. Next base: position 45,843,916 of record NC_136273.1, on the reverse strand, counting down.
ACCTGCTCTTCTGTCACGCCTTCACGGGGTGTGATACGGTTTCTGCAATCGCTGGAAATGGGAAAACAACTCTATTTGCCAGGTAATAATGATAATACTACTATTACGTCGGCAAATAATACTAATACTAATAATAATAATAATTATAATCATTGTCATCATAGTATAAATGTTAAAAATAATAATAATTTTATTTCTGTTTTACATTATACTTTACTTGACATAGACCTGGGGCTTTTTTTTAGGTTTTGCGAAGCGGACGCGGCTGAGTACATCGACATCTTCCTTGACACAGAAGCCACCAAGGAAACAGTGATTCAGGCTGGTACTGCGATTTTCAAGTACATTTACCATGGACGAGATACTACATTGGGTGAAATTCGGTACAACATGTTCTCAAGGAAGGCATCGGCAGGAGTGATCAAACCAGAGACTCTACCTCCAACAGAGGGTGCAGCTGCACAACATTCACTCCGTGCCTACCTGCAGACCCGGGACTGGATCCTTCTACAGAGCATGTCTCTGAACCCCAGTGACTATGGATGGACAATAGGTGTGCATGGGTATGAGCCAGTTCCAACACTGGACCCCACGGCTCCTGAGGAGCTATTGCAGTTCACGAGCTGTAATTGTCATGGAGATTGCAGCAACCGGCGATGCAGCTGCAAGAAGAATGGGGTCACGTGCATCTCGGCCTGTGGAGTCTGTAATGGCATTACATGCAGAAACTGCAGTCATGATGTTGTTGAGTCTGAAGAAGACATAGACAATGACTGTTGAAACTTCTGACATTGTGAATGAGAAATAACTCTTGAGTATTATATATGTATGTGAAATAAAAGCTACTTTGTGTGTAAATGTAAAAGTGAAAATATAAATGTTAACAATCAACTCAGAATCATGAAAAACCCTTATTTGACCCCTCATAAGTTACTTAAGGGCCGATTTAAAAAAATAAAAATTCTCGAAAATAATTTTTCGGTACCCGAATTCAACAGCTTTTTTTCTGGGTTTCCCACGGGAGTTGAACTTCAACATTTTAACACATGTTATTACACACCTTTACAAACATATTGGTGAAGAAATTTTTGGGTAACAATTTAGTTAACAGATTTGTGAAATATCTCATAAAATGCCCTTACTAATAGCACTTTTCCCGGGAGGCCGAGCTGAAAGCCAGGTTCCATGGTGGTTGGGTGGTGAGGCCTGGAAGTGTTCACTACATGGACGCCTTTAGGAACGTGGAGTTAACTGTTAGTCCGTGCAGGAAAGTTCACTACATGGCCACCTTTAGGAACGTGGCGTTCATGGTTAATCTGTGTAGGAATTTTGGCTCGGCTGCGCCGCAGCATTCAGTGCTTCAACTCTTTCTAACTTTCGTAATAATCACGGTTGGACCGCTTGTCACTGTATTCACGTGAATAACGGTCTCCATCTCGGCCCCTACCCTGATAATCATTCCTTCGGGAGCTGCCGTAACTCTGGGAGCCTCCATAGTAATATCGACTGCAGCCACCACCAAAACTAACGCCACGTTTTCCTCTTCTGTAGCCCCCTCGACGCCTATGGCCTGCCTTCTCTACGGCTATGGTCCGACCATCCAAATCCTTGCCATTCCAATCCTTCTCTGCCTCTTTGGCATCCTTTGTTTTTTCAAACGTGACAAAGCCAAACCCTCTTGACTTTTGCGTTTCCTGTCTTTTACCAGCCGCACTTCCAAAACCGGTCCATATTTGCTGAAGACAGAGGTCAGAACTTCTTCCTTTGTTTTGAAGTTCAGTCCACCTACAAATAGCTTGCCAAATTTGCCACCATCCCTGACTGGTGTGGTGTTATTTTCCATACTAGGCTTTCTAACAACCATTGGGTTACCAGAAACTTGACCACCGGCCAAATCATTCCCGATAACAAAAGATACTCCCTCTACAGGAAGAGTGGCTTGTAAACCTATGGTGACCGGTCCTGACACCAAATCAGACTCTAAATGGATGACATGAAGTGGAGCTCTAACACAGCCACCAATCCCCTGTAAACGAACACTACCACCAGTTCCCGTCTTCTCTGACAACGGTAAAATGCCTTCAAGCATTAACGATTGATGTGCTCCTGTGTCCCTCAATACCCTAACAGGTCTCTGGTTAGTCGAGTCTCCATCCAATGACACAAACCCCTCTGAAATAAATGGTTGGTAACCCTTTTAAGGGCGATTTCTCACATTTGCCATGGCATTCGGAGTTGTTCTCGTCTGACTCGGCTCCTGATTGTTCCTTTCCAGGGCATAACATTGGGATCTCACTTGTCCACGTTTATTGCAAAAGGCACAAGTAGGTCCGGAGGAGAAACTCGCGGTCTGCCTCGAGCCCCCCGGAAGATGTCTGCCTTGGAACTGTTGTCTTCTGATCCCTAAAAGTCGCGGTATCAGAGTTGTCCTCATAGTCATCTCGAGGCCGCCCCCATGAATTTTCGTTCTCCGCCCCGGATGTACCATAACTCCCCTGGCTAAGTCTAGGCGAAAAGTTAGGTTTGTGGAACCCAAATCCTGTGTGTTAAGGCATAGTCATCTGCCATGGTTGCTGCCTCATACAACTTTGGTACTTTCCTTTCCTCCAGATGTACTTTAATGTCCGCGTGGACACACTGTTGGAATTCCTCCACCAGGATCAATTGTCGCAATAGTTCGAAGTCTTTCCCAACCACTTTTGAATCACACCACCGAACAAACATGGTTTCTTTCATTCTGGCAAACTCCACATGGGTCTCACTCTCCCTCTTCCTGGCATTCCGGAATTTTTCCCGTTAAGCTTCAGGGACCAATTCATAGGCTTTGAGAATGGTTTTCTTCACTATCTCATAATCTGCACATTGGTCAATCGGTAAAGCCGAATAAATATATTGAGCTTACCCACCGGAACACTTTGCACTAACATGGTCCAGGACTCCTCAGGCCATTTTAGCATTTGAGCTACTTTCTCAAAGTGTGAAAAAAAATTGGCTACCTCCTTTTCATTGAAGGGTGGAACCAGCCTCACATGTCTACCAACATCCCAGGTGTTCTGACTAGTTGTCGAACCGGCATGGATGGTACCTCTCCCCGTTCTTTCATTAAATCCAGCTCCTTGAATTTAATTTCCTGCTGAAGCGCAATTTCACGTTCCCTTAACTCCCTTTCGGCTTTTCTCTCCTCTGCTTTTTTCTCTTCTAACTTTTCCTCGAGTTCTCTTGCAGCTCTCCTTTTCTCTGCTTTTAACCTTTCCTCGAGTTCTCGTTCAACTCTCCTTTCCTCTGCTTTTTTTCCTTCTAAACTTTCCTGGCTCTGCAGTTGCATCTCCAGTTTCCGGAGCTCCACATTTTCTTGTTCCTCGGTAACCAATCCAAGGCTACCTCTTCCCATGTTCCTTGTCCCACCAGAGATTCTATCACCAATCTCTGCATCTCTGCTTTCTTCATATTAGCTCAGACCTCCAAGCTAAAATGTCTGGCCAATATCAAGAGGTCCGATTTTTTTAATGCTTGGAACTGTGCCTCACTAGGGGACGCCGCAAACTTTCCTGCATCAAACACCATGGTGACTATCCGTTAACACCTGTTAACCTTCACACAAAATTTTTCCAATTTTTGTGAAAAATTTGGGAATGTTGGGAAAAAAAATCCAAATTTGACAATTCTGGGAATGTTAGTTAATTCTTTCCCGGACAAAATTTAAGGAATTTAATCCACAGTACGAGATTTAGGGAATTTAATCCCGGACAAAGACCCAATTTCGAGCCCACGAGTCACTTGGACGAGCCCCCAATTTCTGTTACGTGCTCCTCCCCGACTCCCTGGTCACGGTGTACCTCCGAATCCCGAGAGGAGCCACGGCAGAAAAAATATGTTATTCTGTGTTAGAAATCAATAGTGAAACCACACCAATGATTTTAAACGAACAAGTGTATTATTAAAAATCACACACAAGAATAACAGTACAACCAATAGCCATCCAGAGTGCACTCTATATATCTTATGATGGTACCATCAACTAAAATCAGATAACTCACTGCGCTCCAAGTCAGTGAAAAAGGACACTCCTCAATGTCTCTATAACCTTCTCCAGGGCGAAGTTGATTCGCTCAAGCGAGTAGTGAAGAGGCGATGAGGCGATGGGGTAAAGCATGGACCTTCACGTGGTCCAACCAGAAGCAAACTGGCGTTGGAAAGGGAGATCCCAAAGGCGCGATCCAGACGTGCACGTTCACAGCTCAATCAGCAAACTGCAACGTAATTGGAGGTGAAGTGGTCGCACACACACATCCCCGACAGATGATAGGATGTTGAGAAGAGCTGACGCGTAGCAAAACCTTTGTCGGTGAACGAAGCGTGAGGTTCAAAATGGCCGACGGCTCTTACTTGAGTCGATGCGGCCAGGCAAGGATTCTTCGGAATCTCAGCCTAAACCTGACTATGCAGATTTCTCAATCCCAGCGATAATACCTACCGCAGGATGTCCTTTCAAGGAACTCAAAATTCCCTTGTGACCTTCGTTAGACAACGCTTGCTACGGAGCTCGACGTCACGCGTCTTGTCTGACTTTGCTCGCCAAGCCTCTTCTTCTTCTTTTTGTCCTCGTCTTCCGGTTCGGTTTCCTGTATCCTTTAAAGTTAACCTTTTTAACTTTTGATAACTATTCCTGAACTATAAACCTTTTGAAGACAATAATAGTACATAATATCAGAAATATATCAAGTGGATGAAAACCACAACAACGGAAGTGACGAATCCGTAACAACACCATATACAGATCATTTACGTAACCAGATTTGATGTAATCTTTGAACATAAAATCATAAAGAACTCAATAAATATTATGTAGTCTAGCATTTCTTCATTCAGTATTGAGCTCATGAGACCTTGTAACAAGACATTAGACGTTATAACAATGGATACAGGTTCAGTATAATGAGAAATATATCAGTGTATAAACAATTCTGCGTTGTACACGTTTGACCCAGATATTTGACCTTTGACCTTGACCTATGACTGACCTTTGACCCACGAATAGGTATGATCAAGATACACCCATATGCAAAAAATAAGACCCGAGCTTGAATGCTTGTAAAGATATAAGGGTATTTCTATTTTCCCCACCCCCCTAAAACCAGTGTTTTGCATCCCGATAGCCGCATTTGCATAAAACCTGTTATATGAAAATGCTCAATGATGGGAGAATGCCATCATGCAGTTTCATAGAGTACAATACCTATATAACATGAAAACACTGAGAAAAAAAACTTTGGAACCACTTTCCAGGTTCAGCTCCTGCCCCCTGACTATATCTCACCTGTCGGTATGTCCTAAGGGTATTTGTTTTGAAAAAGTTTCCCTTTTTTTTTTTTTTTTGTTTGGAATTTTTTGGTGAGAATTTTTGTTTTTCAACTTAAGTTTTCAACTTCAATTGTTTATAAAAGGTAATGACACGTATATTACAAATACATTTGTGCAAAATAATTATTTGAATTTTGATTGGTGTAAACCATGACAAAACGGCAACTCGGGTACAGTCATTTATCTATATATCTACACATCTGGGCAGTGTCTGTATTGTCACTTAACGACTCCCTCAAACTTTTGTTTCTGTGGTTGTGAAGTGTTTTTAATAACGTGGTGGTGGTTTTGAACCACGTGGTGGTGAGGTATTTTGAATTATGTGGTGGTGAGGTGTTTTTAAATGACGTGGTGGTGAGGTGTTTTTAAATCACGTGGTGGTGAGGTGTTTTTAAATCACGTGGTGGTGAGGTATTTATAATTACGTGGTGGTGACGTGTTTTTAATTATGTTGTGGTGAGGTGTTTTGAATTAATTGGTGATGAGGTGTTTTGAATTACTTGGTGGTGAGTTGTTTTGAATTACGTGATGGTGAGGTGTTTTGAATTACTTGGTGGTGAGGTGTTTTGAATTACGTGGTGGTGAGGTGTTTTGAATGGCATGATGGTGAGGTGTTTTGAATTACATGGTGGTGAGGTGTTTTGAATGACATGATGGTGAGGTGTTTTGAAATAGTTGGTGATGAGGTATTTTGAATTACTTGGTGGTGAGGTGTTTTGAATTACGTGGTGGTGAGGTGTTTTGAATTAGTTGGTGATGAGGTATTTTGAATTACTTGGTGGTGAGGTGTTTTGAATTACGTGGTGGTGAGGTGTTTTGAATTACGTGGTGATGAGGTGTTTTGAATTACGTGGTGGTGAGGTGTTTTGAATTACGTGGTGATGAGGTGTTTTGAATTACGTGGTGGTGAGGTGTTTTGAATTACGTGGTGATGAGGTGTTTTGAATGACATGATGGTAAGGTGTTTTGAATTAGTTGGTGTTGAGGTGTTCTGAATTACTTTGTGGTGAGGTGTTTTTAAATCACGTGGTGGTGAGGTATTCATAATTACGTGGTGATGAGGTGTTTTGAATTACTTGGTTGTGAGATCTTTTGAATTACGTGGTGGTGAGGTGTAATCACCTGGCTCCTGGCCCCCTGACTATATCTCTCCTGTCGGCATGTCCTAAGGGTATTTGTTTTGAAAAAGTTTCCCAATTTTTGAAGAAAAGAAATTTGGAGTTTTTTGGTGAGAATTTTTTTTTTCAATTTCAGTTTTCAACTTCAATTGTTTATCTATCTATAATTCCAGTAATCTCTGTGTGTATGTTTGTATGTTTGTATGTTTGTATGTTTGTATGTTTGTATGTTTGTCTGTGACCGCTGTTTCTCGACAACCACCGGTCCGATATACTTGAAACTTGCCAGGTATATTGCTGGGGACCTGAGGATGTGCCTTTTCAAGGTTTCATATTAATCGGACAAGAAGTTACCGAGCTATGGCGATTTCTTTACCAAACTCCGCAAGCCGTTCGCTTTGGACCAAACCATTTCATGTAAATAGAGGGGGGGGATTGTCACCGTACTCGCAAGCCGTTCGCTTTGGACCAAACCATTTCATGTAAATAGAGGGGGGGGGTTGTCACCGTACTCGCAAGCCGTTCGCTTTGGACCAAACCATTTCATGTAAATAGAGGGGGGGGATTGTCACCGTACTCGCAAGCCGTTCGCTTTGGACCAAACCATTTCATGTAAATAGAGGGGGGGGATATAATTTTAGATATATATATAGTACGGGCATGCCCGAGTAAAAGGTAATGTCACGTATATTACAAATACATTTGTGCAAAATAATTATTTGAATTTTGATTGGTGTAAACCATGACAAAACGGCAACTCGGGTACAGTCATTTATCTATATATCTACACATCTGGGCAGTGTCTGTATTGTCACTTAACGACTCCCTCAAACTTTTGTTTCTGTGGTTGTGAAGTGTTTTTAATGACGTGGTGGTGGTTTTGAATCACGTGGTGGTGAGGTATTTTTAAATGACGTGGTGTTTTGAATTACGTGGTGGTGAGGTGTTTTGAATTATGTGGTGGTGAGGTGTTTTGAATTATGTGGTGGTGAGGTGTTTTTAAATGACGTGGTGTTTTGAATTACGTGGTGGTGAGGTGTTTTGAATTACGTGGCGGTGAGGTGTAATCGTCCCAAACTTCCAGTCTGCACCTACCCCTCCCCTATGTATGTGCTGAGGGGTTCTTACTTGAAAAAAAAAACATTCAACCTAAATCTTCAACCTAAATTGCCTATTAAAATGTAATATCACAAACACAACAAATACATTTGTGCAAAATAATGGTTTGTATTATGATTGGTGTAAATCATGACAACACAGCAACTCAGGTACAGTCATTAATTATCCTCAGCTAAAATAAGCCCGTTCCTCAGTAACGACGCATGGTGAGGCGAGCGTAGCGAGCCAAGCTAGTGTATACGTATATATATATTGTTATAGATCGCGGTTAGGATGTTATAGACCGAGCGGTGGTTTAAAACCGCGACCTAACAAAACTCACCCGATTCCACCCGAACGTTGGTTGTATCGCACCCTAGCTGCTCAATGAGGGAAAAGACAAAAGCGACGCAATGCAAGAGGAAAACGGAGACAAAAAAAAGGTTTGAAATATTACTACTGAATTTATTTCTACTATTTACACACAAGCAACAAAAAGCAATTCAGTTTATTTACAAGTACAAGACGCAGGTGACACAGTGCAATTTTAGCTTATCTACAGACTTAACTTATTACCCAGGACAGAACAAACAAAGACGACTCACACGGGGAATTGCAGGAATCGCAGGATGTGGATGGCTGGAGGGAGAGGGAGAGGTCCAAGGGGGGGTCCCGCCGCACAACCGGCGCGTTCAGCAGCCGCCGTTCCTGCCCCCTTTTGCGGTTGCCGGGTGTCGCTGCTGCGGCGGCCTGCAGTTGCCTTGCCAGGCCTTGTCTTACTCGCTTCTCACCACCGACTTCTCACCACCGCAACCAACTGTGACCACTGACCCTCCTTTTTGGCACCCGACTCAGACCAACTCTTCTCTCTCTCTTTCTCTCTCGGTGCAACCAACTCCTCCTCTCTCTCTCTTTCTCCGACCAACCCAGAGTGCATCTCTCTTTCTTCTTCTTCCGCTCCACTTCCGGTTGCGCCCTTTTATAGCGCCCCCAGCAAAACGCCCCCGGCGCTTTGGACACGCCCATCGGGGGTGCTCACCTCGGCCCTGGTTGGTCGCGCGACCCTCGGGCTCCGCCCTGGATGACGACGGGCGGGCGCGCCCCTCCTCCCCTCTGACGAGGGGGGTTACGCCTTTCTTCTCCGAACCTGTCTCGTGTTCAATGGCGGTTATTGGAGGGGAGGGAAAGGGAGATTTTTGGGGATGGGAAGGAAAGGGGGTCTATTCTCTTTCACTGGTGCAATGGAGTATTTCAATTAATGGGAGACACAGCCTTATCCTAAAACACAGAATAAGATATAACTATCGAACATGAATATCCTATGATTGGCTGACGTGTATGCTTGTGGACTATGGGACGCCCTTTTGATCTTACACAGCTCCGGAGGCAGGAGGCACAGCACAACAACAATAATAATAATCATACAGCACACAATAAAAAAAAAAATATACAGTCCTCATATCCACAACACTGCACTCTCCTCCTCTTAGGCACGTCCCGGGCCTACAACTTTTAGCTTTAGCGTGACACGTAGGTGTAGTTCCCTCTATTTTTAACCTGACCCTGAGTGCGACAGTTTAAACATAAATAAATGTGTCCCGCTGCTCCATTGCACCCTGCCTAACAGACTTTCGCCCACAGTTAACCGAATTGCGGAATGGTCTTCAAACTATACACTGACGGTGGGGAGCATTATTTACAATGACTCTGCTTTTATTTACAAAACTAACCCAGGACCTGTAATTGTTCTTTCTGGGGGGAGGACAGTCTGCTCTGCATCAATGCACCATTAAAGCACCCAAAAGCGCACCAATACACACCCAAGCACCAATCGGTGCAGTCACCATTGTTCAATGAATAAAATAAAACCAACAAACCCAACCCTGCAGGTGTCTCTTGCTCTTCGGCTCCCTCTGCTGGTTATTATTATTTCTTCCAGTTGTTGTCATTTTCATTTGCTTTGCTTACTGGCGGCCTATTTGCAATAAAGCTTGCCCAAACGTGTTCATTTTATTTATCTTTATTTATGGCCCACAGGGCCGACTACGTGTGGTTCACCTGTGGGGCATCGGTGCCCTGTGGCCAAGGTCCGCCAGCAAGATTTCGGGCCCTCATGGCCGGTTCCAGCAGAGGGGCCATGCCCCAACCCATGGGGTCCATAAGTGGTGCTCGGCCACTGACATGTGGTCCATAATGTGGTGCATCGATGCAGACAGCTGGTTCTGGGAATCTCGGGCGCACAATGGCCGACCCACGCACGCTCCCCTCGGCGCCCAACGGCGCTCAGGTCCTCATGTGGGAGACAAAAAGGGGGGACAAGACAGATGAGCGAGGGGTAAGGTCTCAAGGGTACACATCAAAAAGGCAATGCAAGGCGAAATGCGTACGGAGGGCGAAGTGAGAAAGCTCGTCCCTACCGTACGTCACCCCCCTGTTACCTAGCCCACCCTTGCCCTTACCCCATATGTACAAAACCTACACATTACCAATTCGTCACTACTGTCACGTCTTCCCCATATTTCCCCTATACCAAATTCGTCTCCACAATCCCTCTACTTCAAAATTTGCCATCATCAAGTCATCATCAATCCTCATAAGGAGGCAGAGATGGAACATCAAAGCACAATGTCACACCCACGTAATGATGCGTCTCACAATCCAAACATTTGCATCATAAAAATAATTAAACCATGGCATGGTGTGGAGTATCTGTCACCTCAGGTGAGTGGATGCAGATGGTGCGAGGAGACTTCATCCTAACTACTTTCTAAATGACTTTAACACACTTTACACTACCCGGGGTCTTTCCCCTGCCAATCCATTGGCCACTTACACTATGGGTTCTAACAACCAATCCCCATTGACCAAACTGTGGTGCTTCTCAATTTGGGGTCTCACTCCCCCGTTTCATCTCCCGGTGCCCTCGCACAATTTCTGGGCCGCGACGTGTAGCTCTCCCAACAGGTCTACCCACCTGCACACCTCCACCACTGTAGTTGCCACCCGAGCTTACCTAGCTCCTCACCCTAACCTATCTAACTGGGGGCAGCCCCTCTCCTGGCTCTGTCACCCCATGGTGCCCTCTGGCACTGGGCTACCCGGGTCCGTCCTCCGGATCCTCGGGCCCCATCCACAACAACTACTACCGGCTCCCAGAGCCCACCTGCGGCCTCACCTGGCCGACATCCTTACAGTGGTGGAGTGCCCAAACCAACTACACACACTAACAGGCTACACGCCCAGCCATTTCCACAACACTACTGCACCCATCCAATCCAAATACCATTCTTTCACCTCGCACCACAGATGCCAATATCCAAACCACAATTTACCTATACCCTCTACCTAACACTTGCACTACCCGCCCCCGGGTATCCGTGATGGGGGTCCAATCTTCCCCCATTCACACCTTCGCACCATACACTCCACTCCACAATTTCCACCATTCTCACTCCACGACCATCCATTCCAATCCTCCAGACCATTTATTCCATACACCTGTCTTTCATTCACCTGTCGTTGCACACCTGTGCAATCCTACCTGGTGCCACCTGCACCCTCCTCCTCTTCCTGGACCAGTTGGTCAACACAACACACAATCACCACTACTCCCTCATACACTGCTCCACACACCTGTTCAGTTGCACACCTGTGCAATCACACCTGTTCAATTCTCACACACACGGCATCATCTCAGCTAACTACTCCCCTCTGAACTTGCGCTTCCCAGTCGTCCCTTTAAACTATTGCGCTCCCACGTCATTATCATCCACACTAAACTACCTGCGTCCCCACTACAGGTATCAATCACTAACTAAACTTAACGTTACCTAAGGTCATCTTCGCTAGATCCCTACACACCATATCCTAACCCACCCGGGCTAGTTTTCACTGCCATACACCCCATAAACTATTGCTCCTTTGCCCCCCCATGTGAGGGATGATGGATTTGCCATCCCACCACATTGGGGAGGTCCTACTATCAATTTCGCACACCTAAATCCAACCAACCAAAAATTTTCCATTTACTGCCAATTCTATTCACTTTTCTAAATTTTGTATCAAATCACTACTATCACTATCACCATCACCCGTCTACTTATTAGGTCCTCTCGGTGCGCCAATTCACATCTACAGCCCGGCTTCGTACAGCCGAGCAATGAACGCGGGTCGTTTTGTGCCAGCGGCTGGATACGTCCCGCATTCGGGGCAGGGACGGAGGCTTACCCGGGCCGAGATCCCATGCACCACCTCGGCGTGGAGCCATCCAATGTCCCGATCTCGACCTGCCGGCACGTCTCAATAGAAAGTGGTCGCCATGACGACCCTTCCTATCGGGCTGCCCGTTCCGCCCAGTGGAGCCCGGACGCGGCCGTTCCACGCGAGGCCCAGCGTGGATCGCGCACGGCGGTTCTTTCGAAACCGCCGTGGTTCGGATCCCCGCCGGTTCTCGCGGCACGCGAAGCCCGGCACGCACCGAGGGCCCGAGTCGGCTATAAGTCGTTCTAACCTTTAACCCGGTTATCGTCGACGCTTCACCTGCAGGCTTACATGCATACGCTACCCCTTTCGTGCTCATACATGCAGCCGTTCCCATTCTCCTCGTACCTTTCCTTACGCACCTCGGTACACTCACTCCGCTCACCGACTTGGTCACACACCTGACCACCGAACACCTTGGCACACATTCGTCGCTCGCACACCTCACCAACACACCTCTTCGCGCCCCTTTCTCGGTCACCTCCTCTGTGACAATTACAGGTGTGCCCTCACTCGCACACCCAACCACGTGCCTCACCACCAACTCAAAGGTGCCTTCCCACACACGCTCTACCATTCCAGGTGTGCACCCTTCCATTCCAGGTGTACATCCTCGCTCACCTGTCACAACCAACTCACGCTCCGTTTCACTCTCACTACTCTCACCTCCACTCTCGGTCGCGCACTCACCCTTACTCTCGACAGCACACTCTTTCCTCATGCACCCGTCCATTCCAGGTGTACATCCTCGCTCACCTGTCACAACCAACTCACGCTCCGTTTCACTCTCACTACTCTCACCTCCACTCTTGACAGCGCACTCACCCTTACTCTCGACGGCACACTCTTTCCCCATGCACCCGTCCGTTACACACCTTTCTCGCGCATCCTCTCGCGCACACTTTTTCGTTACTTCCTCCGTAACACTCACCACACCGCGCTTCCCTGTGCTCCCTCGCACACGCGCTACGACCGGCTCACTCCTGACGGCACACTCACTCCTCGGCGTGCACTTTTTCCTCACACACCCCATGGTCGGACATTCTCGCACACCTCTTTTTCGCACACCAGACCTGTCGCACACCTCACCAACGGCCTTTCACGAACACCCGGATCCAAACCAATCCCCAAGCCGACTGAAGCTTTCCTCACATCATATACATTGCCACTCACCTCCGTACCTTGTCTCCGCACCTCCTCTGCCACCTGCAAACTTTTTATTTGGTTAGTGAGCATCTCATCATGATTTGAACACAGACCTTGTACATATTCCATTACCTCCTCCTGGATTTCTCTCTTAGTTTCTGTCCGTCCCTTCTTAATTTCACTCACCTCTTCTCCCACCTCCTCTAGTTTTTGTTTAACCTCTTTTATTTCTCGGTGCGTCCCCTCAAGTTCGTCCTCTAAGGCTACCGTGACCGTCTCTATGTGCATCCTCACCTGCCGGTCCTTTGTCTCCATTATCTCTGTCACCTCCTCCACCCTCATTGTCAGTTCCTTCCGTACCATCTGACATTGCCTCTGCGTCGCTATTAATTCGTTTTTAATTTCTTTTTGTGTCGCCTTTAACCCTCCTAGTACCGCAGTGTTCTTTTGAACCTGCTCCACTAACTTAGTTTGTCCCTCTGTCAGCTGCTCCACCTCCTCCGTCAGATCTTCTATTCCCCCTTGTAACTTAGCCATATTATTCCTCACTTCTTTCTCTATACGCTTTTCGCCTCGCTTTACCTCCTCGCGTAGCCTCGAGACCTCCTCACTCACCCCTCGTCGTATTTCCTCCATCTGGTTCCCCATCTGTTCGATTTCCCGGGCGGATTGTTCCCCTATTTCCTGCAATTTGTCCTCCATCCTATTTTCTAACCCCATTAACCCATTTTTCACCCCCTCTAACTGATTCTCCTGGGCAGCCATTCTATTTTCCACCCCCGTTAACCCATGTTTCACCCCTTCTATCCCATTGTCTAACCCCTCAAATTTCTTGTCTAACTCCTTAAAATTATTGTCTAACCCCTTAAAATTATTGTCTAACCCCTTAAAATTATTGTCTAACCCCTCAACGGTACCCCTTGCTTCATCCCTCATTACCCCCATTTGGCCCTCCAATCGCTCACCCTGAGCATCCATCCGGTTCCCCATTACCCCCATTTGGTTTCCCATTACCCCCCTTTGGCCCCCCATCCTATCCATTTTTGCATTCAGTTGGGTCAAGAATAATCTGAGGTCAAACCCGGTTTGCCCAGCGTCCCCAGCCGCCACCGCAGGCTCGCCCTCCGCGGCGCCGCTATTTAGGGACCCTTCAACCACGTGAGCGAGCGCGCCATTTTGCGCGCCTGATATTCCCGCAACCACATTGCCATTTTCCTCCTCCCTTTCTTCCCCGAAGTCCTGGGTTACTTCTAACCCCTCTATCTCTCCCACCGGCATCCCGTCGCCTTGGACAGCCATGGCGCGATTTCAAAATTCGGGCTTTTCCTTTAAAACAAAACAAATTTCGTACTTTATAATTTTGAGCGCGTGAAGCGCGCTCCGGGTCGATCCCACTCCTGACACCAATTGTTATAGATCGCGGTTAGGATGTTATAGACCGAGCGGTGGTTTAAAACCGCGACCTAACAAAACTCACCCGATTCCACCCGAACGTTGGTTGTATCGCACCCTAGCTGCTCAATGAGGGAAAAGACAAAAGCGACGCAATGCAAGAGGAAAACGGAGACAAAAAAAAGGTTTGAAATATTACTACTGAATTTATTTCTACTATTTACACACAAGCAACAAAAAGCAATTCAGTTTATTTACAAGTACAAGACGCAGGTGACACAGTGCAATTTTAGCTTATCTACAGACTTAACTTATTACCCAGGACAGAACAAACAAAGACGACTCACACGGGGAATTGCAGGAATCGCAGGATGTGGATGGCTGGAGGGAGAGGGAGAGGTCCAAGGGGGGGTCCCGCCGCACAACCGGCGCGTTCAGCAGCCGCCGTTCCTGCCCCCTTTTGCGGTTGCCGGGTGTCGCTGCTGCGGCGGCCTGCAGTTGCCTTGCCAGGCCTTGTCTTACTCGCTTCTCACCACCGACTTCTCACCACCGCAACCAACTGTGACCACTGACCCTCCTTTTTGGCACCCGACTCAGACCAACTCTTCTCTCTCTCTTTCTCTCTCGGTGCAACCAACTCCTCCTCTCTCTCTCTTTCTCCGACCAACCCAGAGTGCATCTCTCTTTCTTCTTCTTCCGCTCCACTTCCGGTTGCGCCCTTTTATAGCGCCCCCAGCAAAACGCCCCCGGCGCTTTGGACACGCCCATCGGGGGTGCTCACCTCGGCCCTGGTTGGTCGCGCGACCCTCGGGCTCCGCCCTGGATGACGACGGGCGGGCGC
Source organism: Myxine glutinosa (assembly GCF_964187855.1). Lineage (NCBI taxonomy): Eukaryota > Metazoa > Chordata > Myxini > Myxiniformes > Myxinidae > Myxine > Myxine glutinosa. The sequence continues at coordinate 45,828,700 of NC_136273.1, read as the reverse complement.
GCCCCTCCTCCCCTCTGACGAGGGGGGTTACGCCTTTCTTCTCCGAACCTGTCTCGTGTTCAATGGCGGTTATTGGAGGGGAGGGAAAGGGAGATTTTTGGGGATGGGAAGGAAAGGGGGTCTATTCTCTTTCACTGGTGCAATGGAGTATTTCAATTAATGGGAGACACAGCCTTATCCTAAAACACAGAATAAGATATAACTATCGAACATGAATATCCTATGATTGGCTGACGTGTATGCTTGTGGACTATGGGACGCCCTTTTGATCTTACACAGCTCCGGAGGCAGGAGGCACAGCACAACAACAATAATAATAATCATACAGCACACAATAAAAAAATATATATACAGTCCTCATATCCACAACACTATACTAGCTGAGGTACCCGGCTTTGCCCGGGTTGAATAAGAATAATACAAATATATGATGAAAAGAACATGTATATTTTAGAGCAAGATCACAGTACATTTCCTACATGACGTTTTGTCAATTTTCAATTTCTCAAAGCCTCTTGGTATACAACATTTCTGGTTTTCTTACTTGGTGCCAAGACATAAAGATTGCTTGGTTTTCCAATCCTCGAGCAACCCACGTACAGCTGGCCATGGGAAGTACCCGGCATTGCCGGGCAGGGGAAGGGAGGGGAGGAGGAAGGGGAGGGGAGGGGGAACGGGGGGGGAGGGGAGGGGAACGGGGGGGGAGGGGAGGGGAACGGGGGGGGGGAGGGGAGGAGAGGGTGGGAGGGGAGAAGAGGAAGGAGGGGGAGGAGGAGAGGGGAGAAGAGGAGGGAGGGGGAGGAGGAGAGGGGAGGGAGAGGTGAGGGAGGGGGGGGAGGGGAGGGGGAGGGGGAAGGGAGGGGGGGGAGGGGGAAGGGAGGGGGAGGGGAGGGGGAAGGGGAGGGGAGTGGGAGGGGTGGAGAGGGAGGGGGAGGGATGAGGGGAGAAGAGGAGGGAGGGGGAGGGGAGATGACGAGGAGGGAGGAGGGAGGGCGAAGAAGAGCGGGAGGGGCGAGGAGGGAAGGGAAGAGGAGGGAGGGGGAGGAGGAAGAGGGAAGAGGAGGGAGGAGGAGAGGGGAGCGGGAGAGGAGGAGAGGGAGAGGGGGGGAGGAGGAGAGGGGAGGGGGGGAGGAGGAGGGGAGGGGGGAGGAGGAGGGGAGGGGGGAGGAGGAGGGGAGGGGGGAGGAACGGATAGCTTGGCAAGCGATAGCAGGATTTTTACTTTAATTTTTACCTCAATGAGGGCTATATATATAGTCCATGCTTGGAGCCTTCAAGTTCACCATAAAGTTTTTTTAATGAAAAATAATGCAGATGTATAACAATTCACCAATTCAAGTTCAGAAATGAATGCAGATCCTTTACTTTGCGATACAAACGCAATTCCCGCCATTTCCACTCACGATCAAGGCCTCCACAATCCACAGTGACCGCGCCTCTTCTTCCTCCTACAACTTCGTCTCACTTCTTTCACTCAAAATGCACGAAATTCTGCCGCATGAAATTATGTAGAGGCCTCGTCGGGGGGGATATAAGGTAGATAAGGAAGGCGTTGTAACAGAAGAATCAAAATAAAAGTGGAAGAACATAAGGTAATGGGACCTATTCTGGACCCACAGCCAAACCCGACAAACCATTGCAATACACCCCGAACGTCTGCGCCGCCACAAACGACACCATGGAATTGCAGCTGGCGCGGTTTTTTTAAACCATTGATATTAAAATAAAACGTAGCCTAAAACCACCGGGATTTTATGCTGATTCCGAATCTGTGTCTAAAACTTTCTCCGATGTGTAGTTCTTGAGTTATAAGCGGACATCCAGACAGACACACACGCACACACACACACAGACAGACACTCCTCCTTTATATATAGAGATATATATATATATGTATACGTGTATATATATATATCAAAGGTGGGCGGCCCGCTTCGAAAGTCCGCTTATCCGCTTATCCGCTGCAGCGGACTAACGTTTTCGAAGCGGATAAGCGAATCGGAACAACCCCCGGAAACCGAAGCGGATAAGCGTAAGCGGACTACCGAAAAATTAAAGCGCATCGCGATTCGCCAAATCAGCTGTTAGCCTGGGCCGTTACTCTAGAATTGTGAATATTTATTTAAGTAAATAATAAGTGAAAACTGAATATTTTATTGGACGCTAGAGCGGCAATAACGTCAAGATGGAGAGATTTCTGACTAATACTTCGCGATCTGAGATTTCTGAGATGGAGAGAAATCTGAGATTTCTGACGTCACCTAATACACATTATATTTTGCTAAAACAATTCATTTTAAGTTTTAAAACTTTTAATATTAACTGTAAGTGAAAAATGAAAATAAACTTTGTTTTAAAACAGTATTTTGCGAGTAGTTTGCGAGTTCCGTGATGCTTGGGTAACTCTATTTCTCAGGCATAACACGCCGCTCCCGAGCTCTGCCTCGGTCGAGCGCGTGTTCAGCTACGGGTCGGACATCCTCAGGCCTAAGAGGTCGGCCCTGGCTGCACCGAACTTTGAGGCCCTCGTCTTCCTGAAGGGCAACCTCCAAATCCTCAAGAAGGCCCACGAGGTGGAGGAGGAAGACGAGGACTAGTCAACAGACTGCTAGTCTGTTGACTAGTAGACTCTCTTGTCAAAGAAAGGACGGGCAAATTGATTTTTCTTTAATGTAACTTGCATATATTAAAATTATATTTAAATTAACTGTAGAGTAGATTAGAGTCGAGTGGAAAACTTTATTTCAATAAATTTTGAATAAAGTTTATTTAAATAAAAATGTATATTTTTGATCTTAAAAGCTTTGTTTGTCTTTGTAGTAGTTAGAAATGGCTATTTAGGCTTAAAAAGCATTAAATTCCCTTTAGAAACGTCAAAAATCGCTTTAAAAACGTCGAAGCGCTTTTAAAAAATCGAATCGAAGCAGATAAGCGGATAAGCGGTAAGCGGACAATCGAATCGAAGCAGATAAGCGGATAAGCGGTAAGCGGACTAAGATTTTCGGCCGCTGAAGCGGATAAGCGAATCGGACTACACGGGCTGGCGGAGCGGATAAGCGGTAAGCGGCCTTAAAATTTTCCGAATCGCGTCCACCTTTTATATATATATATATATATATATATATATATATATATATATATATATATATATATATATATATATATATATATATATATATATATATATATATATATATATATATATATATATATATATATATATATATATATACTGTATATATATATATATACTGTATATATATATATATACTGTATATATATATATACTGTATATATATATATATATATATATATATATATATATAATGTTGCGAATATGGAATTTGGCCTCCATATCCGCTTGTAAATATTCCCCTATTTTCTCCAATACTCCCCAACTTTCCCCAATCCCCCATTCCCTAGTCCCATTGCATGTAAATAACAATCAGTAGAGCCGACCTTCCCCTTATTCCCCCATTAAATGTCGTGCCCAGGTCCACCGCACCACATGTAGACAACTTTCGGACATCTTCCTAGTTATTCTTAATCTATGTCAGTTAAGGCCTCGTTTCCATTAATTATGACTCTTCGTTGCACCAGAATGTGATTATATGGCATCAGTAGTGAGTTTAGGACCTTTCCCATACCTCCTCCCATCTTCTTCCCCAAACAACAACAATAACAACAACTACAACAACAATTACAACAACAACAGAGGAGATGGCGGCGGAGCGGGGGAGGATGCGTCCTCACACCGGCTCGATTAGCTCCAGACCATGCGCTCCACGGGGTTACCCCGAAGGGGCTGGCTGTCAGCTCCTCGTCAGGGGCGGAGCCAGTAACCCCCCCCGCACGCACCCAATGAGAAGCAACGTGCCGATTCCACGAGGCGGAGCTAACGAGCCGAGGGCGTGTCACTCCCCGCCGGATATACGCGGCCCCGCGCCGGATGTGACGTCAGATGCGCCTCAGCTTGGAGAAAGAACGTCGCCTTCCGAGCGCTGTGACCTCCCCCGCATCTTTGGACCGGACCGTACTGGACCCTGCTTTGAGCCAAGAGTGCACCTTGAGCCATCGATACCCGCTGTCCTTTTCATCAACCCCCGTGTGAGTCAGCCTTGTCCCGTTTGTCCGTCGTCTGTCCGGGGTTAATATAAGAGTGTGTCTAAGTGCCTGTCTTTCTGTGATTATAACTCTAGCCCCTGTAATCTGACCTTTCCGTACGAATATAATTGAGAACTGAAACATTGGTGTCGTATTGTGTTATTGTAATCCAGCCGGGTGTCTTCTTTTCCTTATTGAGCCAGCATCGCGCGACTCGTCAACGTTCGGGCACAATCGGGTAACTTGTGCAGACGTGGTCATACCATAAAACCCGCTCGGTAAATAACATCCAAGCCACGTCTGTAACAATTGGTGTCGAGGAGTGAGATTCGGACCCGGGACTAAATTAGTTAGGCCCAAATTTTGGGAGGGAAAATCGATCCGGAGCGCGTACTGCGCTCGACAAAATCGATCCGGAGCGCGTACTGCGCTCGACAAAATCGATCCGGAGCGCGTACTGCGCTCGACAAAATCGATCCGGAGCGCGTACGGCGCTCGACAAAATCGATCCGGAGCGCGGGTACTGCGCTCGACGAAAGTATAACGGCGAAATTTCGAATTTGTTTTACGAAACTCGAATTTTGAAAGTCGCGCTATGGCGGATCAAGACGGCTGGGGTCCGGTAGGGGAGAGTGAAGCAGGGTCGGTCCAGGACCAAATTGAGGGACAAGAGGAGAGCGAAGCAGTGAGGGCGGCAGGTTCGCAAAATAGCGCCGTCACGCACGAAGTAGCGGGCGCGCAAAAAGGCGCCTCGCACGAGCGCGCGGTAGCCGAGCCGGCTGTATCAGCGGGCTTTAACATGCAGCCGTTTGACATGCAGCAGTTCATGGCACGGTTTAGCGAATACATGGCAGAGTCGAAGAGCGACAACGAAAAAAGAGCCAGGGAAATGGAGAAAATGGAAAACAGAATGGGGGAGCGACTAGGGAATCAAATCGGGGGGTTTGGGAAGTTAGACAATAATTTTGAGGAGTTAGACAAGAAATTTGGGAAGTTAGACAATAATTTTGAGGAGTTAGACAAGAAATTTGGGAAGTTAGACAATAATTTTGAGGGGTTAGACAACGGGATAAAAGAGGTGAGACATGGGTTAACGGGGGTAGAAAACAGAATGGCCGCTCAAGAGAATCAGATAGAGGGAGTGAAACATGGGTTAACGGGGGTAGAAAACAGAATGGCCGCTCAAGAGAATCAGATAGAGGGAGTGAAACATGGGTTAACGGGGGTAGAAAACAGAATGGCCGCTCAAGAGAATCAAATAGAGGGAGTGAAAAATGGGTTAGAGGGGTTAGAAAACAGTATGGAAGGCAAATTGAGGGACATGAGGGACCAAGCGGAAAGGGAAGTTAAACAAATGGAGCAGCAGATAGAGGGGGTCAGAATGGGGGTAGAAACCAAACTGGATGCTCACAGGGAGGAAATGGAGCAGATGAGGGTGGCATCTGGGCAGGAGATGCAAGTGATGGGAGAGGAGATCAGAAGAGGAGTGAGTGAGGAGGTCGGAGGAGTGCGCGAGGAGGTGAGGCACTGTAAGGAGCGCATGGAGAAAGAGGTGAGAAAGGGGACTGTAAAATTGCAAGGTGGTATAGAGGAGTTGACGCTGGGAGTAGAACAACTGACAGTGGGACAAAAGGAGTTGGGGGACCAGGTAAAGAAGAACACAGCGGTAATAGAGGGTTTAAAATCGACACAGAAGGAGATGAAAAAGGACGTAGGGGTAATTAAAAAAGAGTGTCAGACGGTACATGAGGACCTGACGAGGAAAATGGACAAGGTGGTAGAGGTAATGGAGGTTAAAGAGCGGGAGGTGCGGGAGCACATAGAAAAAAATAAAGTGGAGTTAGAGGAAGAACTTAAAGGGGCGCACGAAGAGATGAAGGAGATGAAGCAAAAATTAGAAGAAGTGGAAGAAGGGGTGAGCGAAATTAAAAAGCGACGGAGAGAGGATAAGAAAGAGATAAAAGAGGAGGTAAAAGAATTGGTCCAGAGTCTGTGTTCGGATCGTGATGATGTGCTCATTAACCGGATGAGGGATTCGCAGGTGATGGAGGAGAAGCGAAGAGAAAGAGGACCCGGTGTAAGTGGTGACCAATATGGTCGTGCGTATGATGCGCCAGGTGATTTAATAAGCTTGGGGGTCGAGATAGACCCGGATGTTCGTGAGAGGCCAAGAGTGAGGTGTATGGCTGGTCCGGAGGGTATGGAACGAGAGGTGCGAGGTGTGGGTGAGCAAGGTTGTGGTGGTGGTGGTATGGAATGGGTAGCGGGTTGCGGAGGTGTGACCCATGCATCGACACCAACAGGGGTAGTTGTTGGAGGGACCGGGGAGGCACGAGAGCCCCTTGGGGGTAGTGTACTGTGGGGGCCCGGCCGGTTCGGCCCCGCGCTGACCCCGCAAGGGGCGACGCACGGGGTCCGGCAGGCGGGCAACGACTCACATACGAGGTGGTCCCACAAGGTCCCACTCGCGCCGTATGACGGCAAGAGTGATCTACGCGCGTACCTGGCGCAGTTCGACTGTGTGTGTAAGGGCAACGGTTGGGGTGAGGACGAAGGTGGAGTACACCTGGTGGCCGCATTGCGCGGCGCGGCGGCGGAGGTGCTGACGGCATTACCAGCGGGTGCTCTCACCCTGCCAGCCCTCCGGGACGCCCTAATTAATCGATTCGGCATAGAACAGCAGAGCGAGCTTGTTAAAGCTCAGCTCGCGCTGCGAAAACGCAAGCCCCAGGAAGCCATCGGGGAACTTGCCCACGACATTCGCCGCGCAGTGGGGATCGCACATGCTAGCATGGCAGCGGATTCCCGGGAAAGCCTGGCGCTGGACCATTTTATCCAGGCCCTCCCGGATATTGAGCTCCGGCAACAGCTCGCCATGTGGCGCCCGCAGACTCTGAGCCAGGCGGCTGACGCTGCGGCCCGTTGGGAAGCAGCGAGGCCCCTGGCCCGAGGGGGCGAGCGTCTCGCAATGGCGGTCCGCCAGGTGGGACCCCCGATGGAGGGCGGACCCCTTAGGGGACCCGCCCCCGACGTGGGTCCTGACCTGGCGGGCATGGTCCGGAGGCTGGTGGACCAGCGCCTGGCGGGACCTGGACCATGGCAGGCGGCCACGGAGGTGGCCCGCGGTGGACCACGAGCGGGTAATCCAATTCGGACCTACAGGGGGGGGAATTTGGAATTCCGGAGGCAAGCACCTTATCAGGTGAGGTGCTATACCTGCAACCGCCTGGGTCACCTGGCGCGGCACTGTCGAAACGCGCGCCGGGATGATCCCCGGCAGTTGAGGTCCTCAACTCCGCCCAGGGGGGAGCGGGTTAGCCGACCCCAGACACCCCCCCGCCAGACCCCGGGAAACTAGAAGGTGTCGGGCACGTAGGGCGGTGTTCGGCAGCAGAGGATGGAGGAGAGCCCTCATTGACGCGACAGGTCATTTATTGTGGCCAAATTGGAACCGGTAGCCTGACAATTAGATGCAAAATTGCCGGCGTGGGGGTAGACGCCGTAGTGGACACAGGAGCTAGCGCCACGATCATCAGCCCTGTGGTCCTTGATTCGAGCGCAGGTGGCTGGGATAAGATCCAGCGCCTGCAAAATTATAGTTTGCAGCTTGCTACCGGGGTAACGGCCCCGATCATAGGGCGTGGTTCTGTGACCCTCAAGTTAGGGTCGGTAAGGAGGGAGATAGATGTTTGGGTGGCGGAGGTGTGCGACCCATGTTTAATAGGGTTGGACCTGTTGACTGCCAGCGGTTGTAAAATCGACTTGTGCCGGGGGATCCTGCAGGTGGGAGTAGAAGAGCTGCCGTTAGGGGGAGTGAGCACGGCCGAGAGAGCGGAGCTGGAGGCTTCCGAGGCCGTGACCATCCCCCCAAGGGCCGAGGCGATAGTGCCGGCCCGGTGGGCAGCTCGCCCAACATGGCAGGAGTCCTGCGGCCTGGTCGAACCGGTGGCAGCGCAGTCCATACCGGGTTTAATCGTGGGCCGCACCCTTGTAAAAACGGACGGACCGGTAGTGGCCGTCCGAGTAGTAAATGTGAGTACAGAACCACGCACTATAGTAAGGGGCACGAGGGTAGCTGGCTGCACCCCAGTTGAGGAAGTCGCGACAGTGAGGGGCGAGAACGTCCAGCCGAGCCGACCCCGGGGGGAGCCTTCAATAACAAGTAGGAATTGGCCCGATCCCATTTGCGAGATGGTAAATCGTAGTAGCGTAGAGTTGGGAGGTACCCAGAGGGAGGCCTTACACCAACTGGTTGGGTCCCATTTGGACCTCTTCTCCCTGTCCACCGAGGATATTGGACGTACGGGCCTGGTGAAACATCAGATCCACACCGGTGAGGCCCGGCCTATTCGTCAGGCCGCCCGACGGCTCCCTTGGAGCAAGAGGGCGGAAGCTGACGAGCAGGTTGCAAAAATGCTCGACGCAGGTGTGATCGAGCCCTCGGGAAGTCCTTGGATGTCACCTGTTGTGCTGGTCAAAAAGAAGGATGGGACCACGCGGTTCTGCGTGGACTATCGCCAGCTAAACAACGTGACACTCAAGGACTCATATCCCCTGCCAAGGATTGATGACACCCTCGATGCCGTTGCGGGCTCAAATTGGTTCACAACTTTGGACCTCAAGAGTGGGTATTGGCAGGTGGAGATGGATAGGGCAGGGAAGGAGAAAACGGCATTTTCCACAGGTAAGGGACTGTATCAGTTTACTGTGATGCCGTTTGGTTTGTGTAACGCCCCCGCCACCTTTGAGAGATTGATGGAGCATGTACTAGGCGGCATGCCATGGCAATCATGCCTGGTGTACCTGGATGACGTCCTGGTACATGCCCAAACGTTCCCCCAGGCACTAGCTAATTTGGACCAGGTGTTCGGGTGCCTCAGACAGGCAGGGTTGAAGCTGAACCCGAGTAAGTGCACTTTGTTTGCAAGAGAGGTGGCCTATCTAGGTCACGTGATTGGCCGCGAGGGGGTAAAAACAGACCCAGACAAAATTAAAGCGGTAGAGGAGTGGCCCGCACCACGTACCATCAAAGAGGTGCGGGGATTTTTGGGACTCTGCTCCTACTACCGGCGCTTTGTGGCGAAATTTGCGGAGTTGGCCCGTCCCCTCCACCGGCTTACGGAGAAGGGGACGCGATTTAATTGGACACGGGAGTGCCACGAGGCCTTCCAAAAATTGAAGGGGTGTCTAACATCCGCACCCCTTCTAGCTTACCCCACTGGTGACGGGACATTTACCCTGGACACGGATGCGAGCCAGGAAGGATTGGGCGCAGTTTTGTCTCAGACACAGGAGGGCGTGGAGAGAGTGATTGGTTATTATAGTCGGGCCTTAAGTAGGCCCGAGAGAAATTATTGCGTCACTCGCAAAGAGTTATTGGCTATGCTGGCTGCCATGAACCATTTCCACCCGTACTTGTACGGGCGGAAATTTTTGGTTAGAACTGACCATTCCTCCTTGCAATGGCTCCTTCGGTTCAAGGAACCGGAGGGCCAAATTGCAAGGTGGTTGGAAAAGTTGCAGCAGTACGATTTTGATGTGGCCCATAGGGCCGGGAAGGCCCATGGTAATGCGGACGCACTCTCTCGGCGTCCTTGTCTGGGGGAAAACTGTAAATTTTGTGCGAGACACGAGGAGAGGGAGCAATTGGGCGATTCCGCCCCGATTCTCGTCGTCCGGGCAACCCGGGTGAGAGGGCCAATTTTGCCACTAACCGCGGACGAGGAATTTGGAGAGTTGGCTTGGAGCACGGCCCAGCAGGAGGATCCTGTTCTGGGGCCGGTGTTCCAATGGGTCAAATTGGGGCAAAGACCAAAGGGGGAAGAGGTCACCCCCCTCGGGGCACAAACAAAGGCATATTGGGCTCAGTGGCAGACCCTGGAATTGAAAGGCAACATCTTGTATCGCAAGTGGGTGGAGGTTCCCTCTGATCGAACTTCCTGGCTGGTGATAGTCCCTGACAAATTCAAGAACGTCATATTGCAACAGGTGCATGGTACCCGCTCCGGCGGCCATTTGGGCAGGACAAAGACAATATCTCGGGTCCGCCGGAGGTTCTATTGGGTGAATATGGGGCGCGACATACAGGACTGGTGTCGGAGATGCGACGCCTGTTCTGCCAAAAAGGGACCAGCACGGAGGATGAGGGCCCCCCTTCAATTACATCAGGTGGGGGCCCCCCTTGAGCGGGTGGCTATGGATATTCTAGGACCGCTGCCCCGCACCCGCCAAGGTAATAAGTATATCCTCGTTGTAATGGACTATTTCACCAAGTGGCCGGAGGCCTACGCCCTCCCCAACCAAGAAGCAGGGGTGGTAGCGCAGGCCTTCGTGGAAGGATTTGTGTGCCGGCATGGGATTCCACAGGAGTTGCACACCGACCAGGGACGAAATTTTGAGAGCAAATTGCTAAAAGATGTGTGCAGTCTCCTGTCAATTCGGAAAACCAGAACAACGCCTTTAAGACCTCAATCTGACGGGATGGTGGAAAGATTCAATCGAACTCTAATCCAACAACTGGCACTGTTCACCACCACCCGTCAGGATGACTGGGACGAACATCTCCCTTACTTGCTCATGGCCTACCGAACCAGCCAGCACGGGGCCACCGCATGCAGTCCAGCGTTGCTTATGTATGGGCGGGAGTTACGGGCTCCCGCCGACTTGCTATGCGGTCCCGTGCCAGACACAGTGGTTAACCCGCCGAGGGAGGGGTACGCACGTCACCTAGAGGAAGGCATGGAGCTAGTCCATGCCTTCGCCCGCCGCCAACTCCATCTGGCGGGGGAAAAGATGAAGCGCAGGTACGACGACCGGAGCCAGGGGAGTCAATACGCTCCGGGGATGAAGATTTGGTTCTTTAATCCCCGGAGGCGAAAGGGAAGGTGCCCAAAACTCACCTCCCCCTGGCAAGGCCCAGGAGTCGTCCTGTCGCAAATCTGTGACGTGGTCATTAAGATCAAAATGGGGCCACGAGCCCTCCCTCGGATCGTCCACGCCGACCGGATAAGACCTTACACCGGCGAGCAGGCGCCCCCGTGGATTGCCTCGGCTTTAGATGCCGAGGCGGGACCCAGTACCTCTGAATAAGGGGGGCTTATTAGTGCCAGAGGACTGGGGGGATTGAGGAGCGATAGGCCCGGTGGGAAAGGGTGGCATCCCTGCCACCTTTCCCATGGGGGCAAAGGAGCAATAGATTATGGGGTGTATGGCAGTGAAAACTAGCCCGGGTGGGTTAGGATATGGTGTGTAGGGATCTAGCGAAGATGACATTAGGTAACGTTAAGATTAGTTAGTGACTGATACCTGTAGTGGGGACGCAGGTAGATTAGTATGGATGATAATGACGAGGGAGCGCAATAGTTTAAAGGGACGACTGGGAAGCGCAAGTTTCAGAAGGGAGTAGTTAGCTGAGATGATGCTGTGTGTGTGAGGATTGAACAGGTGTGATTGCACAGGTGTGCAACTGGACAGGTGTGTGGAGTAGTGTATGAGTAGTGAGTGTTGTGGATCAGCGCGAATGCGCTTGGGGAGAGAAGGGTGCAGGTGGCACCAGGTGTGAGAGCACAGGGTGCAAGTACAGGTGTGTGGAGAGAGTTGGAGTAAGTGGTATGGAGTGGTGTGCGTGGTGCGAAGGTGTGGATGGGGGAAGAGTGGACCCCTTTCACGAGTACCCGGGGCGGGTAGTGTAAGTGTTAGGTAGAGGGTACAGGTAAATTGTGGTTGGATATTGGCATTTGTGGTGCGGTTGCAGAATGGTGTTGTGGATGGGTGCATTAGTGTTGTGGAAATGGCTGGGCGTGTAGCCTGTTAGTGTGTGTAGTTGGTTGGGCACTCCACCACTGTGAGGATGTCGGCCAGGTGAGGCCGCAGGTGGGCTCTGGGAGCCGGTAGAGTTGTGGATGGGGCCCGAGGATCCGGAGGATGGACCCGGGTAGCCCAGTGCCAGAGAGGGCACCGAGTGGGGAGAGAGCCAGAGGGCCTTCCCCAGGTAGTTAGGTTAGGGTAAGGAGCAGGTAAGCTCGGAGGCAACTGCAGTGGTGGAGGTGTGCAGGTGGGTAGACCCACTGGGAGAGGTACACGCCGCAGCCCTGAAATTGTGCGAGGGCACCGAGAGATGAATCGGGGGAGTGAGACCCCAAATTGAAGAGCACCACAGTTTGGCCAATGGGAATTGGTTTTTAGAACCCATAGTGTAAGAGGGCCAATGGTTTGGCCGGAGAGAGACCCCGGGTAGTGTAAAGTTGTTAAAGTCATTTAGGAGATAGTTAGGATTGATGAACCCGTCGCACCATACGCAGCCACTTACCTGTGGTGATGATGATGACTCCACACCTGTGTTTTCTTTGTTTTGTTGCAGGAGATGAATCGCTGTGTGGATTTGTGAGACGCATCACGACGTGGATGAGACATTGGGGTGATTCCATCTCTCCCTCCCTAGGAGGGACTGATGATGAATTGGTAATGGCAAATTATGATGTTGAGTTGGAGATGGCAAATTTTGATGAGAGTTGAAAATGGCAAATTTGATTGGTTAGGAGGGAGAGAAGACGAATTTGGTTTATGGGAGGAACGGGGAAGACAGTAGGGATGTTTGTTGATTTGTAAAGTAGATGTTTATGGGTAGTGTTGTGTTTTGTGGATACAGTAAGGGGTAAGGGAGGGGCCATGTAGGTTACCTGGTGGGGGGGGGGGGCGTACGATAGGAACGTACCTGTCTCACCTGGTTCCCATGTGCCCCCAGTGTGCATTACCTTATATTGCGTGCACTTTTGCGCCCTTACCACCTTACTCACTTGTTTCTTCTTTTGTCTCCCACCTCCGAGGATCTGGCTTTGGGGTAGAGAGAGAGGAGAGAGAGGTGCTGGCTACGCAGTTGTGGGCCTGCACTTTCGCTGTTGGCTGCCTGGATCGATACACCATATGGACCGCAATGTTTGTGGCCACCCACAATGGACCGCAGCTCTTTTGCGGCCAAGCACCACCCGTGGAAGGACCTATGGGTCAACGTGGCACCTATGCCATAAAGGTGAACCACTGTTAATTAACACCAAGTGCACCACAAGAAGAGCAAGAGACACCTGCAGGGTTAGGGGTTGTCGAATTTATTTTTATACCAATGAACAATGGTGACTGCACCGGATGGTGCTGACTGTGTGGTGGGGTGGTGCTTTTGATGCTGGGAAAGGGTGCTCTGCACGTTATTAAAGGCCGTCGGCCACAGAGCACTCGTGGGTTGGTGTATCGATGTTGGCAAGCGCGCGCTCTCTCTATGCATAACATCTGCATGTGTTCCTCCAAAGACAGGTCCTGGATCGTAGTGTAAATAGCAGCGTAGTCTTGTAAATAATGCTCCCTACCGGCTGTATGTTTAGTTTGAGGATTCTTTCCGGATTCGGTTATCCTGTGGGTGTGTTTCTGTGAGGAGAAGGGTGCAACGTCGCAGGGGGACATATTTACTCATTTGTGAATATCTGTAAAACTGTCGCACTCAGGGTAGAGTTAATAATAGAGGGAACTACATTGCGTGCCACACTAAAGTAGGTAAAAATTTATCGGGTCGGGACGCCCCGAGGGTAGAGAAGGGTGCAATGTTGCGAATATGGAATTTGGCCTCCATATCCGCTTGTAAATATTCCCCTATTTTCTCCAATACTCCCCAACTTTCCCCAATCCCCCATTCCCTAGTCCCATTGCATGTAAATAACAATCAGTAGAGCCGACCTTCCCCTTATTCCCCCATTAAATGTCGTGCCCAGGTCCACCGCACCACATGTAGACAACTTTCGGACATCTTCCTAGTTATTCTTAATCTATGTCAGTTAAGGCCTCGTTTCCATTAATTATGACTCTTCGTTGCACCAGAATGTGATTATATGGCATCAGTAGTGAGTTTAGGACCTTTCCCATACCTCCTCCCATCTTCTTCCCCAAACAACAACAATAACAACAACTACAACAACAATTACAACAACAACAGAGGAGATGGCGGCGGAGCGGGGGAGGATGCGTCCTCACACCGGCTCGATTAGCTCCAGACCATGCGCTCCACGGGGTTACCCCGAAGGGGCTGGCTGTCAGCTCCTCGTCAGGGGCGGAGCCAGTAACCCCCCCCCGCACGCACCCAATGAGAAGCAACGTGCCGATTCCACGAGGCGGAGCTAACGAGCCGAGGGCGTGTCACTCCCCGCCGGATATACGCGGCCCCGCGCCGGATGTGACGTCAGATGCGCCTCAGCTTGGAGAAAGAACGTCGCCTTCCGAGCGCTGTGACCTCCCCGCATCTTTGGACCGGACCGTACTGGACCCTGCTTTGAGCCAAGAGTGCACCTTGAGCCATCGATACCCGCTGTCCTTTTCATCAACCCCCGTGTGAGTCAGCCTTGTCCCGTTTGTCCGTCGTCTGTCCGGGGTTAATATAAGAGTGTGTCTAAGTGCCTGTCTTTCTGTGATTATAACTCTAGCCCCTGTAATCTGACCTTTCCGTACGAATATAATTGAGAACTGAAACATTGGTGTCGTATTGTGTTATTGTAATCCAGCCGGGTGTCTTCTTTTCCTTATTGAGCCAGCATCGCGCGACTCGTCAACGTTCGGGCACAATCGGGTAACTTGTGCAGACGTGGTCATACCATAAAACCGCTCGGTAAATAACATCCAAGCCACGTCTGTAACAATATATATATATATATATATGTGTGTGTGTGTGTGTGTGTGTGTGTGTGTGTGTGTGTGTGTGTGTGTGTGTGTGTGTGTGTGTGTGTGTGTGTGTGTGTGTGTGTGTGTGTGTGTGTGTGTGTGTGTGTGATCGTGTGGGAGATGTTTGTTTCTGGTGTGATGGTTTGCGTGAGTAGGCATGGCAGGTTCGACAGAAGTGTAGGTGTGGACGTGAGTTTGAGTTGGTGAGAGGGTTGAATATCCATCGAAGCCGGATGGGTTGTGTGAGTAAGGTGTGTGAGGAGGAGGTACCTGGACACCATGGTTCTGTTTAACAAGGGGACACGTAAGACGACCGGGAGAAACAGCCAGGTAGCAAGCCACAGTGTAGCAAACCACATAGGCTTTAAAGCAAGAAAGTCGAGGAGTGTGGTAGTGAGATGAGGAGTGGTGGATAACATGCACAGGTTTGAGCTGGGAGTGGAGGTGGTTCCATCATTGGTAGAGGCCCCTGTGAAGAGTTTGGGAACATGGTATACAGTGGAGTTGAATGATGTGGGAAGAGTGGAGGAGGTCAGAAACAAGCTTTTGAGAGGTTTGAAGAGGATTGATGGATGTGGTTTGCCAGGTAAGTTGAAGGGATGGTTTTTGAAGTTTGGATTGATGCCACGAGTATTGTGGCCATTGATGATGTATGATATTGCGATTGGGCATGTAGAGAGGATGGAGGTTGTGGTGAGTGGGTTTGTGAGGAGGTGGTTGGGAGTGCCACGCTGTTTGACGAACATTGCCTTTTATGGTCTGGGTGGAAAACTCCGGTTTCCTTTGACATCATTAACCGAGGAGTTTAAGGTGGTGAGGGTGCGGGAGTTCATGATGTTGCGGGATTCAAGTGATGCAGTGGTAAAGAATGCTCTCCCAGAGAAGAAGGGAAGTCGGAAGTGGAATGCAAGAGCAGAGGTGGATGAGATGGAGGAGCGGTTGCAACAGGAGGAGGTTGTGGGGATGGTACAGCACGGGAAGCATGGCTTTGGGTGGATGAAGCATGAGCGATGGGGAAAGGCACGTGTGAAAGAGAGGAGGAAGATGGTTGAGAGGGAGGTGAGAAGAAAGGAGGAGGAGGGGAGATATGTGAAAGAAGTCAGACAGGCACAGCAAGGGGATTGGACTAGGTGGGAAGGTGTGCGGGTGAGGACATTGAAATGGCAAGAGATTTGGAGGATGGAGCCAATATTGTTGAATTTCCTGTTGCGGGCAACGTATGATGTGCTTCCATAACCAGTAAACTTCAGATTGTGGGGGTTGTTGCAGGAGGAGAGATGTTCTTTGTGTGGAGATTTGGGAATGGTGCTGCATGCACTAAGTGCATGCCCAGGGCATTGGCAGCAGGAAGATACAAGTGGCGGCATCATCAGGTGCTGGCGGCGGTAGTGCAGATGGTGCAACAAGAGGTGCTGAGATCAAGAGAGAGAAGAGTGGAGAAGGAGACCGATGGGGGAGAGGTGTTGTTTTTCAAAGCGGGCCAAGTGGTAAGAGGTGGAAAGCAAGAGGGCTGTCAGATGCGGTTGCCCATATCGGAATCTGATGATATGCACTTCGGAGGTCAAGACTGCTAAATAATCTATTTAGATACCGCCCGAACAATGTCATCCATACGGGAAAGTGGGTACGCATCGAGTTGAGTGTAATGATTAATCGTTTGCGAGTTTTCCACGACCATCCGTTTACGATGATGTGGGCTGTTTATGACCAACACCTGTGCTCGCCACGGTGAACGGCTGGGTTCGATGATGCCTTCGAGCAAAAGGCGTTTAGTTTCTTCGGCTATAAAGATTACATCTGGCTGAGAATAACATCTAGATTTCATGGTGAACGGCCGGAAATTAGCTGTTAAGCTCGGGAATAGTTGAGGCGGTTCGAATACTATCTCTGCTAGGCCGCATACCGGGGCCGGGCCGGAGCCCACAGAGAGGGTGTGAGTCCCGCCAAATTGCATCTCTAATCGCCTTTGCCGAATCCAAAAGTCGTGCCCAAGAAGGACGTCCGAGCAGAGGTTCGGAAGCACCAACTGCTGAACATCAGCGTTAGTCACATCATTAGCAACTAACTTAACCACACACAATACATGCGATCGCTGCCACACGGCACCCAAGGCCATGTATACGCGCTGAGTCACAGCAACGGTAAGCCACCCGTGACGCTCAATGAGACGATGGCTGATGTAGCTCCGATTGCTCCCTGTGTCGATCAGCGCTTCCACAGACTGCCCGTTGATTTCCACCAGAACCCCAGCATGTGCACGGCCGCTCGGAGCTCTTCGTGTTCCCGTGGACATGCGCACTCCCGCGAGCATCATCCGTTTAGTTTTGGCCGATCGGCAGACCTTAGCAAAGTTCCCCCATTTCCCGCAGTTGTGGCATGTTGTCTCCCATGTGGGACACAACGACCAAGGGTGACGGAGGTTCCCACAAAAGTAGCATTTGGCGGTTGAACCAGCAGGAGTAGCCATGGCCGCGGTGCTCGGTTCGCTCTCCTTGTCATCAGAGCTCTCTACGCGGGGTGCCAGGTGCACGGCAGCACACGCGGGCGCTCGCTCGGCGCTCGCTTCAGAATCCCCATGGTCGTTCGCGTGAGCAGTAGTACAGGCAGTTACGAAGGGCCAGCCGTTAGTTTCAGATATGGCTTGAGCCGACTGCAAAACACGGGCTTGGTCGAAGGCAGTTTTGAAATCCATCGTATCGTTCTCGAGAAGATGCTGCTGGATCACAGGAGACTGAAGCCCGGTAATGAAGGCATTGCGCACTAGGTCTTCCGTGCATTGCACGGCCGTGCGGTCCGGAATCGCGCAGTCCTTGCCAAGCTGTCGTAAAGCCTGGCCGTATTGATCCAGGGACTCTGTGCTTTCCTGTATGCGCGTAGCCTAGAGGTGCCGAGCATGTATGGTGCAGCGCTGTTTGATAAAAAGTGCTTTCAAGGCGTCCACAGCAGCGTCGTACATCTCACAATGAGAAACATATCTGTAGATGACATGGGACACGTTGCTAGACAGAACACCAAGTTTCTGTGCATTCGAAATGTCTGACACCAAGGCAGTAAAGAGCCTCAGGGAATTGAGCCAGTGGGTCAGCTGGTTGGCCATGTCGCTGACGTTCGGATCCCCACAGAAGCGTTCCAGCCGGATCAGCTTCTCTGTACTCCTTGGTCGTTCCAGAAGTCGATTACAATAAAATGTAGTGAAATTGACTGACTGTAGTGAAAAATGACTCCAAGACCTCTCTTCAGAATATGAGGCTTTATTGTAATCGACTTGGCGTTTGCCTATATAAACACAGCAGTCATCTTATTAGCTCTACAAAGCAACTGAAGGCACATCAAGACCATCCTACTATAATTCACCAAATGTCCATCCGTCTGTCTGTCTGTCTGTCCATTCGAAGGTACCGCAAAAACGGCTGAACCGATCGCAACGATATTTTGGGTGGGTAATCCTGGGATCCCCTAGAGTAAAATAGACTATATTGTTTTTCCAATTTCAGCTTTGGCCTCCAGCATTTTCAGGTTTGGACTCCCGCATAACGTTATTTTCCTGGGTGCAGCACAAACGGCTGCACCGATCACTGCATGGCTGCACCGCACGGATGCACCGATCGGCTGCACCGATCGGACTCGGTGACCTTGGACAAAGACCTTTTATAAGGACATGGGTTTTATCCGTGCTTGAGAGAATGCCAACCCCCTCCCCGCCATCACGGTCGTCTCTCCAACTCACAATCCCACAAGATATGCGGAAAGGACGACCCAAAACCAATTATCTTCTTTTTGATTCATATATAAACATCATTAAAAGTAAATAATGACCTCGGCCAAAGTTCAAATGACGTGGGTTTAATCTCAACATGAGAGAATTCCACATAGCTATTTGGGTGGTGTATAAGCTAACGGATCGCTGTCTCCATCGATCTTGCCAAGGCCGTAACACCTATCGGCTCAAAATCCTTTTAACTGTTGACTTGGTAGTTTTTACAATGAAGGAAACATTAACAATGTTGTTAAAGTTTAATTTGTGATTGGAGTTATGTTGTTTGGAATGAAAAAAGAGATATCGAGTTCAAGTAAATGACGACATGCTGTGATGGTTTTTACTTTCTAAACATGAACATTGCGGATCGCCATATGCAGATTCGCCACGGACCCACGATCGATGTTTCTATACGTGAACGTATCCGTTTGTTTGCGAACGGGTACGTTTTTCATGGAAGTCCTTCACGAACTTGCTGTTCATGTCTGATGTGTGACTGAGGGTGCTACAGGAATGTGGAATTTATTGATTTCATGCTTTAGCATTTGCCGTATCTGCATTGCCTGTTTGCTTCTGGCCTCCCACCCGTGCGTAGCACGGGCATCTCACTAGTCAACCAAAAAGTGTTTGACTCACTCGCACAGAAGCCTGCCCTGCTGCCATGTCATCGAATAATCAAAACGTTTACAGGTGAGCAAGTCCCGGTAGTCGGTCAGGTCGATGTAGAGGTGCTGTTCCAGAGACAGAAATGGATTTTGGGACTTGTCATAACCAAAACGGGTCATAGCTTGATTAGCAGGAACTGGCTGGAGAAGCTGAGATTGAATTGGTCAGAAATCAAGCAGTTGCAGTATGCTGGGGGCCAAGGGAAAGACCCTGGAGCAAGCCTGATAAGGGAATACAAGGATTTGTTTAATACGGGAGTAGGACAAGTCAAGGGTATGAAGGCAAAGCTGGGCATCAGAGAAGGAGGAAGGCCTAAGTTCCTCAAGGCTAGACCTGTGCCTTTTGCATTGAAAGCCAAAGTGGAGGCAGAATTGGACTGCTTAGAGTCTAAGGGAATAATCAAGAAAAACAATTATTCAGAATGGGCATCTCCTGTGGTTCCTGTTCTGAAAACCGATGGGTCTCTTTGGATATGTGGGGATTACAAGTCAACGTTTAATCAGGTAGCAGGTAATTTAATCAGGTAGCAAGTTTTTGAACGACCTACTAAGCTGCGAACACAACTTATTTTGTGGCAGGTGGGATGGCCACTTGGGTAATCCAATACATTGTCCGTGGTAGTAGGTTTACGGTACACCTGCGTGTGTAGCCTGCCATTTCCGTCCCTGGAAAGATGTGCGTCCAGGAATGGTAGAGACCAAGCTTCTTCTACTTCACATGTGAATTGTATTGCTGGCCATGTTGAATTTATCTTTGCGTGGAAACGGTCAACATCCACCTTCTTTATGATCACGAATGTGTCATCAACGTACCGCAGCCACAACCTCAGAGAAGGCTCACCTACCATGCAGTGTTAGATCAACTGGCACAGGACCTTTGAGAGTGAACCGAGAGATTATCGAGGCCTGGCACTCTGATGAAAACTCCATCAACCGACACATCGAATTACACCCCACATACATAGCACTACACAATCAATTACGTCAAAAACGGCATAGTCATTTGAATGCAGGGAAGCCCTGTGATTGGCAAGGACTTGGACCAATCCATGATGCGAACCATCCCCAAAGGAATGTAATGGTTAACACAACACTCAATGCATCTGAGGAAGAGAACTGGTTTGTTCTCGAAACGTCAGGCTATTAATAAAGAATTTGAAATTATTTTTTACCGCTCAGAGTGCTCAGAGTACAATATCAGAGTACAATATGAATCCTGAGCTGCAAGTCTTTCGACGTGTGTATATATATATACAATCACGTGAAAAAGTAAGTACCCCCCATGTAAAGTTTTGACTTTTTCAACATATTTCAACATACAGCTATTTTATCTTCATTTCAACAATATTGATAGATAAAGGTGACATAATATAACAAATATCATGAAACATTTACATTTTGTAGTCCATTGTATAATGTAAATAAACATAAATGCAAATTTCGCATGTGGAAAAAGTAAGTACACCCGTACATTTATCACAACTTCAAATACCTAAAATTAGAATCAGGTGCACCAGCTCAGGTGCAAATGATTAGAACGTCGTTAGAGAGGATCTTGGAGGAGCCTGTCTTATTTAAACCTCAGACATTTCGTTTGGTTTGCTCTTTGTTGTTGAAGTGTGTGGCGTCACCATGCCTAGATCAAAAGAGCTCTCTGAGGCCTTCAGAAAGAAGGTTATAGATGCCTACAAGTCTGGGAAGGGATTTAAAAAGATCTCCAAACAATTTGAAATCAATCATCCCTAGCTAATCCCAAAGGGGAGGGAGAGGGTAGCAAAATAACAAAGAAATATTCGCCAGGATATAAAGGAAATAAAAGGTAAAATAAAAGCGGGAGGGGAGGAGGGGAAATCAGGCCCGTTTCAGATGGCGTCCTGGCTGCCTCGCCCCAGCCACGTGTCCCGAGGGTGGAGCCTCCCCTCCACTCTTCTCTTTCTCAGTGGGTATCTTCAAAATCCACGAACAACTTGCGCAGAGCAGTTCCTGCAAGACCATGAAGCCGCACGTTGCCTCCGGCCGGCTCAGACGAAACTTGATGAGGAGCACAACCTTCTGGCTCCCTCTCCCACTTCCTCACGATCGATCCTATGTGCATCGAGAAAAGCCTCCTCCACCCAAATCTCTCCTGCACCGACTGTCCCTCCAACAGGCAGCACTCAGAGAGATTAATCAAAAATCCTCAAAATGCTCACACAGGCCGAGTTTCTCATCAAAACTTGGACCGTACGTGCTGCGTTCGGTTTTCGCCTTTCTCCACCAATCCGACACACTCTTCTTCCTCCTCCCTCTCCTCTTCTTTCTTTCTTCCCAAAGGTTCTTTCTCTATTCAATTGTGTAGAGCTCCGATGGGAGGGAAAAAGTCGATAAGGAGGATCTTTGTTTTTCTTTCAAACAAAAGAATAAAAATAAAGCCGATAGGGGAGGAAGAAAGAAAAGAGCAAATCTGGTTTCACAGCCGGCCCGGAATTTCACAAAAGGTACACCCCAACGATCACAGCTTCTCGTCATTGCAAACCCAGCCCCATGAGTGTACCATCCTTAAACAATCCACCCTACGAGTGTAACACTGCACAAATTTGATCTACATGGGAGGTGTGCCAGGAGGAAACCTTTGCTGTCCAGAAAGAACATCAGGGCAAGACTAAAGTTTGCCAATGAACACCTAGGCAAAAACCAGCACTTCTGGAACAATGTGCTCTGGACAGATGAGTCAACAGTAGAGCTATTTGGCCACAGTACCAGAAGACATGTTTGGCGAAAGCCAAAGACAGCATTTGACCACAAGAACCTGATACCAACTGTAAAGCATGGTGGTGGAAATATTATGGTTTGGGGCAGCTTTGCTGCATCAGGGCCTGGGCAGCTCACCATTATAGAATCCACTATGAATTCTTCATTCTACCAGAGGATGCTTGAGGACAATGTGAGGCCATCTGTCAGAAAGTTGAAGCTCAACCGAAGGTGGACCTTGCAACATGACAATGACCCTAAACATACCAGTAAATCCACCAAGGAATGGCTGAAAAGAAAGAAATGGAGGGTTCTGGAATGGCCAAGTCAAAGCCCGGATCTAAATCCCATCGAGATGTTGTGGGGGGATTTGAAACGAGCTGTGCATGCAAGAAACCCCTCAAACATCGCACAGCTGAAAGAATTCTGCATCGATGAGTGGGAAAAAATTTCTCCCAGTCGATGTCAGAGACTGGTAGACAGTTATAAGAAACGCCTACTTGAGGTTGTTTCTGCCAAAGGGGGCAATACCACCTATTAGAGCCAAGGGTGTACTTACTTTTTTCACAGAAGGAAATGGCATCTCTGTTAATTTTTTGTTGAATAAATTATTGCAAAGTCAATTTGTCATTGTTTTTTGTTCAATTAGATCAGCTTTATCTATAGATACTGTTGGAATGAAGATCAAATATTGATATGTCCACATATGTTGAAAATATTTTTTAAAATATTTCATGGGGTGTACTTACTTTTTCCACATGTGAAATTTGCATTTATGTTTATTTAAATTATACAATGGACTACAAAATGTAAATGTTTCATGATATTTGTTATATTATATCACCTTTATCTATCAATATTGTTGAAATGAAGATCAAATAGCTGAATGTTGAAATATGTTGAAAAAGTCAAAACTTTACATGGGGTGTCCTTACTTTTTCACGTGACTGTGTGTATATATATATATATATATATATATATATATATATATATATATATATACATACAGACTTGTCATTTAATATGGAATATTTTTTTTTTCTTGACTTGGGTTTACTTTCTAAACTCAGTATATCAATCTGGTGAGTTTCTTTTACCCTTCAGTGATGTCTTTGTTGAAAGAACCATGCCACTGATTGTCTTTCACAGCAAGAAGTCAATAACAGGATTATATCACAGGTGGCGTGACAAAATGTAAGCACAGGTACATTTGACGATTGGCTTCACAATCGGGTATATAAGGGTTGTTGTGTTCTGTATTAGTGGAAAACAACTGCTGCACGTCTACAAAAGTTATTGCCGCTTCCTCTGGAGATGGTCCGTCAACTTGACAATGCTGTTTGTCATGCAGTGGTTGCTTTACGAAATTCTGGCATGAAACAGCGTGCTATTGCTCGGCAGTATGGCAGCACTCAAGGTCAGGTGTCAAAGATCCTGAAACGAAATGCTCAGAGGGGTGTCCCGACTCCAATACCGAGGCCAGGACGTCCACGCAGAACCACAAGGAGAGAGGATCGCCAGCTGCACCGGTTAGTCTGCAATGGCCGTACCAAGTCAGCTAATCGGCTTAGGGCTGAGTGGCAGCAACTGACAAATGTGCCTGTATCCAGAAGGCTAGTCAACCAACGACTGGTTCAAGCAGGCTATCGTGCCAGGCGTCCCCTGAGAAAGCCATGCCTGACCAGACAACACAGCCAGCGCCGATTGCAGTGGGCCAGAGAGCACCGTCAATGGCAGCCAGGACACTGGAATCACGTGGCCTTCAGTGACGAGTCTAGATTTCTGGTCTATCGTCAAGATGGCTGTGTCCGAGTGCGCAGACAAGTGCATGAAGCCCACAACGAAGATTGTATAGTGCCAAGAGTCCAAGCTGGAGGTGGTGGGGTGACCGTTTTGGCTGCTTTTCATGCAGGGGGCAAAACTGACCTGGTTGTTCTGAATGGAAACCAGAACCAGTTCAAGTACAGGGCCATTCTGGAAGAAACATTGCTTCCATTTGCTCGTGCAGCCTTTCGAGGAAACTTTGTCTTCCAAGATGACAATGCACGGCCTCATCGTGCTCGCATGACCCAACACTTTCTTGCTGACCATGGTGTAGAGCATATGGAGTGGCCTGCCATGTCCCCGGATATGAATCCGATAGAGAACTTGTGGGCAGAATTAACGCGGCAAATCGACAACTTGGACCAGCAGCCTACCTCTGTGCGTGAATTGCAGCAGACTATTGTCACTGCATGGCAAGCGATTCCTGTCCAAACCTTGGCAAATCTCGTGAACAGCATGCGTCGACGTGTACGTGCTCTCCTGAATGCTCGTGGGGGTTACACGAAGTACTGAACTGTAATTTTACTGTCCGTAATCCCAGTCATAATTTAGCTTTTGTTTTTGTTGAAAATTTTTTTGGCTAATGTGCAAAATAAAGAGATTCTTCTGGAAAACGTACAGAAGTTTAACACAGTACTGTCCATGAATTGAGTTCGATATCAGTTTCCATCACTTTCAAGGATCAATTTATTTTCTTCGAAATGTCAAATGTGGTTTTTGTTTCTTTTAAAGGTCACATTAACAAAATCTAGAATAATTTCAACATAATTCCAATGAACTTTTGGTTCTAAGTCATCTTGAAAAGTAAGTTCACCCCCACAAAAAAAATATTCCATATTAAATGGCAAGTCTGTATATATATTGTTACAGACGTGGCTTAGATGTTATTTACCGAGCGGTTTTGGTATGACCACGTCTGCACAAGTTACCCGATTATACCCGAACGTTGACTAATCGCGCTGCGCTAGGTCAATAAAGGAAAAGGACACCCGGCTGGGATTAAAATGACACGACACCCAGGGTTCAGTTCTCAAGCCCTCCGGAGGAGGTTATATTGTTACGGAAGGTTAGATTACAAGGACGAGAGGTACAGCATAGAAAGACAAGCACTTAGACACAATCTTATATTAACCCCAACAGACGACAGATAAACGGGACAAAAGGCTGACTCACACGGGGTTTGATGGCTAGGAAAGGCAGGATCGATGGCTCCAGGTGCACCTGGGCTCAAAGGTCAGAATCGACTCGGTCCGGTCCAGAGATGCGGGGAGGTATTCAGCGCTCGTACGTGGCAACTTCTCTCTCCAGGCTGGGGGCGCATCTGACGTCACATCCGGGGAGTCGCTTCGTATATTCGGCGGGGAGTGACACGCCCTCGGCTCGTTAGCTCCGCCCCAGATGGAATCGGCACGTCGCCTCTCATTGGGTGCGTGCGGGGGGGGTTACCGGCTCCGCCCTCGACGGGGGACTGACAAGGAGCCCCTTCGTGGTAACCCCGTGGAGCGCATGGTCCGGCGCGCATTGTCAATGGCGGCTAACCGAGCCGGTGTGATGATGCACACTCCCCCCGCGCAGCGTCGTTGTTGTTGTAATTGTTGTTTGGGGAAGAAGATGGAAGGAGGTATGGGAAAGGTCCTAAACTCACTACTGGTGCCATATAATCACATTCTGGTGCAACGAAGAGTCAGAATTAATGGAAAGGAGTCCTTAACTGACATAGACTAAGAATAACTAGCAAGATGTCCGAAAGTTGTCTACGTGTGATGCGGTGGACCTGGGCACGACATTTAATGGGGGAAAAAGGGGAAGGTCGGCTCTACTGATTGTTGTTTACAGACAATGGGACTAGGGAATGGGGGATTGGGGATAGTTGGGGAGTATTGGGGAAATAGGGGAATATTTACAAGCGGATATGGAGGCCAAATTCCATATTCGCAACATTGCACCCTTCTCTACCCTCGGGGCGTCCCGACCCGATAAATTTTTACCTACTTTAGTGTGGCACGCAATGTAGTTCCCTCTACTATTAACTCTACCCTGAGTGCGACAGTTTTACAGATATTCACAAATGAGTAAATATGTCCCCCTGCGACGTTGCACCCTTCTCCTCACAGAAACACACCCACAGGATAACCGAATCCGGAAAGAATCCTCAAACTAAACATACAGCCGGTAGGGAGCATTATTTACACAAGACTACGCTGATATTTACACTACGATCCAGGACCTGTTTTTGGAGGAACACATGCAGATGTTATGCATAGAGAGAGCACGCATGCTAGCATCGATACACCAACCCACGAGTGCTCTGTGGCCTACGGCCTTTAATAATGTGCAGAGCACCCCTTCCAAGCATCAAGCACCACCCCATCACACAGTGAGCACCATCCGGTGCACCAATAAAGTGTCTATAAATCACCGGTGGTGTTGCAGCCGGCCGATGTTCTGCCGCTGGTCTTGCCTTCGTGTGGTGCACTTGGCCTTCTTGCCTCTTTCAAAAAATAAAGAAAGGCGCCAACCGCGTCCATTTCTATATTGTGGCCTTCAGTGGTGTCAACTAAAAGTGGTTCACCTGCATGGCATAGGTGCCACGTTGACCCATAGGTCCATCCACGGGTGGTGCTTGGCCGCAAAAGAGCTGCGGTCCATTGTGGGTGGCCACAAACATTGCGGTCCATATGGTGTATCGATCCAAGCAGCAAACAGCGAAAGTGCAGGCCCACAACTGCGAAGCCAGCACCTCTCTCTCCTCTCTCTCTACCCCAAAGCCAGATCCTCGGAGGTGGGAGACAAAAGAAGCAGACAAGTGAGTAAGGTGGTAAGGGCGCAAAAGTGCACGCAATGCAAGGTAATGCACACTGGGGGCACATGGGAACCAGGTGAGACAGGTACGTTCCTACCGTACGCCCCCCCCCCCACCAGGTAACCTACATGGCCCCTCCCTTACCCCTTACTGTATCCACAAAATACAACACTACCCATAAACATCTATTTTACAAATCCACAAACGTCCCTACTGTCTTCCCCGTTCCTCCCATAAACCAAATTCGTCTTCTCTCCCTCCTAACCAATCAAATTTGCTATCTTCAACTCTCATCAAAATTTGCCATCTCCAACTCAACATCAAAATTTGCCATTACCAATTCATCATCAGTCCCTCCTAGGGAGGGAGAGATGGAATCACCCCAATGTCTCATCCACGTCGTGATGCGTCTCACAAATCCACACAGCAATTCTCATTTCTGCAACACAAACAAAGAAAACACAGGTGTGGAGTCATCATCATCACCACAGGCAAGTGGCTGCGTATGGTGCGACAGGTTCATCAATCCTAACTATTTCCTAAATGACTTTAACAACTTTACACTACCCGGGGTCTTTCTCCGGCCAAACCATTGGCCCTCTTACACTATGGGTTCTAAAAACCAATTCCCATTGGCCAAACTGTGGTGCTTTTCAATTTGGGGTCTCACTCCCCCGATTCATCTCCCGGTGCCCTCGCACAATTTCTGGGCTGTGGCGTGTACCTCTCCCAGTGGGTCTACCCACCTGCACACCTCCACCACTGCAGTTGCCTCCGAGCTTACCTGCTCCTCACCCTAACCTAACTACCTGGGGAAGGCCCTCTGGCTCTCTCCCCACTCGGTGCCCTCTCTGGCACTGGGCTGCCCGATCCACACCCGGGATCCTCAGGCACCCACTCACAACTACCGGCTCCCAGAGCCCACCTGCGGCCTCACCTGGCCGACATCCTCACAGTGGTGGAGTGCCCAACCAACTACACACACTAACAGGCTACACGCCCAGCCATTTCCACAACACTAATGCACCCATTCACAACACCATTCTGCAACCGCACCACAAATGCCAATATCCAACCACAATTTACCTGTACCCTCTACCTAACACTTACACTACCCGCCCCGGGTATCCGTGAAAGGGGTCCACTCTTCCCCCATCCACACCTTCGCACCATGCACACCACTCCGTACCACTTACTCCAACTCTCTCCACACACCTGTACCTGCACACCTGTGCTCTCACACCTGGTGCCACCTGCACCCTTCTCTCCCCAAGCGCATTCGCGCTGATCCACAACACTCACTACTCATACACTGCTCCACACACCTGTCCAGTTGCACACCTGTGCAATCACACCTGTTCAATTCTCACACACACGGCATCATCTCAGCTAACTACTCCCTTCTGAAACTTGCGCTTCCCAGTCGTCCCTTTAAACTATTGCGCTCCCTCGTCATTATCATCCACACTCATCTACCTGCGTCCCCACTACAGGTATCAGTCACTAACTAAACTTAACGTTACCTAATGTCAATCTCTTCTAGATCCCTACTAATAACCTAACCCACCCGGGCTAGTTTCCGCTGCCATCAACCCCATAAGCTATTGCTCCTTTTGCCCCCACCATGGGCAGGGTGGCAGGGATGCCAGCCTTACCCACCGGGCCCATTGCTCACTACCAATTTTGCACATCGAATTTCAACAAATTAAAAATTTGCCAATCACTGCCCATCATCTGCCAATCACTACTGCCAATCCTTTGCCAATCATCAAATTTTGTTTTTCTCTAATTTGGGTCCAAAACACTAACCTCATCACCCAGTCGACTCACTAATACCTCTCGGTGCGCCAATTCCCGTCCAAAGCCCGGCTTCGTAAAGCCAAGCCATGAATGCGGATTGTTTGGTGACAGTGGCTGGACACGTCCCGCATTCGGTGCAGGGACGGGGGCTTACCCGGGCCGAGATCCCACGCACCATCTCGGCACGGAGCCATCCCATGGCTCGATCTCGGCCTGCCGGAATGCCTCACCAAAAAGTGGTCGCCATGACGACCCTTCCTATCGGGCTGCCCGCTCCGCCTAGTGGAGCACGGACGCGGCCGTTCAAAGCGAGGCCCAGCACGCACCGAGGGCCCGATTCGGCTATAAGTCGTTCTAAACTCTACCCCGTCTAACGTCGATGCTTCACCTGGACGCTTACACCCCGCAGCCCGTTCCTTGCTCACACATCCAGCCGTGCCCATGCTCCTCGTACCTTTCCTTACACACCCAGGTACACCCATTCCACTCACAGCCTTGGTCACACACCTGACCACCGAACACTTTGGCACACATTCGTTGCTCGCACACCTCACCAATACACCGCTTCGCGCCCCCTCCTCGGTCACCTCCTCTGTGACAATCACAGGTGTGCCCTCATTCGCACACCCAACCATGTGCCTCACCACCAACTCCAGCGTGCATTCCCACTCACGCTCTACCATTCCAGGTGTGCATCCTTCCATCCCAGGTGTACATCCTCGCTCACCTGTCACAACCAACTCACTCTCCTTGTCACTCTCAATACTCTCACCACCACTCTTGACAACGCACTCACCCTTACTCTTGACAGCGCACTCTTTCCCCATGCACCTGTCCGTTACACACCTTTCTCGCGCACACTCTCCCGTTACACCCTCTGTAACACTCACCACAGGTGTGCATTCTTCCTTACTTTTGACAGCGCACTCTTTCCCCATGCACCTGTCCGTCACACACCTTTCTCGCGCACACTCTCCCGTTACATCCTCTGTAACACTCACCACACCGCGCTTCCATGTGCCCCCTCGCACACGCGCTACGACCGACTCACTCTCGCCAGCACCCTCACTCCTTGGCACGCACTTTTTCCTCACACACCCCAGAGTCGGACTTTCTCGCACACCTCCCTTTTCGCACACCAGACCTGTCGCACACTTCACCAACGGCCTCTCACGAACACCCGGGTCCATCTCGACCCCCAAGCTTCTTAAATCCCCTGGCGCATCATACGCACGACCATATTGGTCACCACTTACACCAGGTCCTCTTCCTCTTCGCTTCTCCTCCATCACCTGCGAATCCCTCATCCGGTTAATGAGCACATCATCACGATCCAAACACAGACTTTGGACCAATTCTTTTATCTCCTCTTTTATCTCTTTCTTATCCCCTCTCCGTCGCTTCTTAATTTCGCTCACCCCTTCTTCCACTTCTTCTAATTTCTGCTTCACCTCTTTTATTCCCCGGTACGTCTCCTCAAGCTCATCCTCTAAGGCTACCTTGACCGTTTCCATGTGCGTCCTCACCTGCCGGTCCTTCGTCTCCATTACCTCTATCACCTCGTCCAACCTCGTTGTCAGTCCCTCACGTACCATCTGACATTCCCTCTTTGTCGCTATCAAGTCGTTTTTTATGTCGTTTTGTGTCGCTTTCAACCCTCCTAATACCGCAGTGTTCCTTTGAACCTGCTCCGTTAGTCCTTTTTGTCCCTCCGTCAGCTGTTCCACCTCCTGCGTCAGGACCTCTATGCCCCCTTGTAACTTTACAGTCCCCTTTCTCACCTCTTTCTCCATGTGCTCCTTACAGTGCCTCACCTCCTCGCGCACTCCTCCGACCTCCTCACTCACACCTCTTCTGATCTCCTCTCCCATCACTTGCATCTCCTGCCCAGATGCCACCCTCATCTGCTCCATTTCCTCCCTGTGAGCATCCAGTTTGGTTTCTACCCCCATTCTGACCCCCTCTATCTGCTGCCCCATTTGGTTAACTTCCCTTTCCGCTTGGTCCTCATGTCCCTCAATTTGCCTTCCATACTGTTTTCTAACCCCTCTAACCCATTTTTCACTCCCTCTATCTGATTCTCCTGGGCAGCCATTCTATTTTCTACCCCCTTTAACCCATTTTTCACTTCTTTTATCCCGTTGTCTAACCCCTCAAAATTATTGTCTAACTTCTCACCGGTACCCCTCGCTTCGTCCCTCATTACCCCCATTTCGTTTCCCATTACCCCCAATTGGCCCTCCAATCGCTCACTCTGAGCCCTCATTTGCTCACTCTGAGCCCTCATTTCCTCCCTATTCTGGGCCATAAGGGCCTTCATTTGTATGAAAAACAAGTTCAAATCCACCGGTGGCGCCACTACGGTCGCGGGCGTGGACGCCGTGGCCACCTCGTGCATGACAACGCTATTTTGCGACCCTGCCGCCCTCACTGCTTCGCTCTCCTCCCGTCCCTCAATTTGGTCCTGGACCGACCCTGCCTCACTCTCCCCTACCGGACCCCAGCTGTCTTGATCCGCCATAGCGCGACTTTCAAAATTCGGGTTTTTATTTTCGTATAACAAAATCAAATTTCGCCGTTATAATTTTGCGCGGGAAACGCGCTCCGAATCGATTCTAATTGTTACAAATTTGGGCCTAATAAATTTAGTCCCGGGTTCGAATTCCACTCCTCGACACCAATTGTTACAGACGTGGCTTAGATGTTATTTACCGAGCGGTTTTGGTATGACCACGTCTGCACAAGTTACCCGATTATACCCGAACGTTGACTAATCGCGCTGCGCTAGGTCAATAAAGGAAAAGGACACCCGGCTGGGATTAAAATGACACGACACCCAGGGTTCAGTTCTCAAGCCCTCCGGAGGAGGTTATATTGTTACGGAAGGTTAGATTACAAGGACGAGAGGTACAGCATAGAAAGACAAGCACTTAGACACAATCTTATATTAACCCCAACAGACGACAGATAAACGGGACAAAAGGCTGACTCACACGGGGTTTGATGGCTAGGAAAGGCAGGATCGATGGCTCCAGGTGCACCTGGGCTCAAAGGTCAGAATCGACTCGGTCCGGTCCAGAGATGCGGGGAGGTATTCAGCGCTCGTACGTGGCAACTTCTCTCTCCAGGCTGGGGGCGCATCTGACGTCACATCCGGGGAGTCGCTTCGTATATTCGGCGGGGAGTGACACGCCCTCGGCTCGTTAGCTCCGCCCCAGATGGAATCGGCACGTCGCCTCTCATTGGGTGCGTGCGGGGGGGGTTACCGGCTCCGCCCTCGACGGGGGACTGACAAGGAGCCCCTTCGTGGTAACCCCGTGGAGCGCATGGTCCGGCGCGCATTGTCAATGGCGGCTAACCGAGCCGGTGTGATGACGCACACTCCCCCCGCGCAGCGTCGTTGTTGTTGTAATTGTTGTTTGGGGAAGAAGATGGAAGGAGGTATGGGAAAGGTCCTAAACTCACTACTGGTGCCATATAATCACATTCTGGTGCAACGAAGAGTCAGAATTAATGGAAACGAGTCCTTAACTGACATAGACTAAGAATAACTAGCAAGATGTCCGAAAGTTGTCTACGTGTGATGCGGTGGACCTGGGCACGACATTTAATGGGGGAAAAAGGGGAAGGTCGGCTCTACTGATTGTTGTTTACAGACAATGGGACTAGGGAATGGGGGATTGGGGATAGTTGGGGAGTATTGGGGAAATAGGGGAATATTTACAAGCGGATATGGAGGCCAAATTCCATATTCGCAACAATATATATATATATATATATATATATATATATATATATATATATATATATATATATATATATATATATATACAGTATATATATATATATATATATATACAGTATATATATATATATATATATATATATATATATATATATATATATATATATATATATATATATATACGTATATATATACGTATATATATATATATATATATATATATATATATATATATATATATATATATATATATATATATATATATAACTGTAAGAAATAGTAGAAACTCCAAAGTACGAGCAGGGCGTCTCATTTGTATTGAATAAATAATCGTTAGATTAAATAAGACGCGGACGTAGCTTCAGGACGTCGATCTTTAATTGTCGACAAGCTTTCGACCAACAAAGGTCTTTTCTGAGTCTACAAAAACAGTAGGCATGTATATCAGTCAAGTATGTATGGTGATATGTGTGTGAGATGTGTGATGTGTGTAGAAAATGCATACAGAAGGAAGAGCCACGCCAAAGTTCACTCACCAGCCCCAAGTTCAACGGAAGTGACCGTTTGCGTTACAGTTAGGGTGCACGTGCATATACAAATATAGAGATATACATACATAAACATACAAGCATATATTCATATCCCATTTATATTCATATAATATATTTATATATTTATATAAATGACATATAAAGGTAGAATGAATGAATGAATGAATGATGAATGAATGAATGAATGGGTTACGGTTAACAATTTGATTGGGTTGATGTGGGAACATGCTTTAGTCATCAAAATTTATGCCATGAGGGACTTTTGTCCGAAGTTTGTGTATCCAAAAGGACTCACGTTTCAGAATCGTGGTGTGTGATCGATTTGTGATTGATTCAATGGCAGAGATCTGAATGTCATTGAAAGAGTGATCCGGTTGATATATATATATATATATATATATATATATATATATATATATATATATATATATATATATTTCTGTCAGTTGATTGTTTGTTTGACATTTGTATTACAGTGTACAAGAAGGTATAACTAAATGAATGACATGTTTATCTAACCATTTATTCGGGGGAAAATTATTACGGAAGTGTACCAAGCTGTTTTACTTGCAATTTTCAAAATGCCCTCCCTCGTGATTGATGCACAATTACAGCCGAGCAGGCACAGAGTGGCACACACGCTTGCAGACTTCGATATCAATTTCCTCAAACTTTGCAGTGATTTGAGCCTTCAATTCCTGAATGGTACGAGGCTTTTCACGATAAACAAGGTCTTTCATGAGCCCCCAAAGAAAGAAATCTGGAGGTGCCGGCCACTCGATTGGACCGCGGCGGCCGACCCACTTTCGGGGAAAGTTTTCATCAAGCCACTGACGAACATGATGTCCATAATGAGGTGGAGCTCCATCTTGCTGGAAATAACAGTCCTGATCTTGAACCCTGGGCCAAAAGAATGTTTGCAGCATATCCAGGTAAATTTCTGCAGTGACAGATCCCTCAAAGAAAAAGGGTCCAATTATCCCTAATGGAGATATGGCTGCCCAAACTGTCACGCCAGGTAAATTTACCTCCTTCTCAACTGTCACTCTTGTGTTCTCCGCAGCCCAATAGACACAATTGTGTCTGTTAATTGTGCCGTTAAGCTTAAAACATGCCTCATCTGACCACCAGATGTTGTCTAGCATTGTGTCCTCTTCGTCAAGTTTAGCTAAGAACTCTTCGCAAAATTGAAGATGCCGGTCGTCATCTCCATCATGAAGGGCATGCAGTAAGCGTTGAATGTAAGGTTTCCAGTTTTTCTGGTGAAGGATACGGATAACACTTGATTGGCTCACTTCCAACTCTGCAGATAAACGGCGAGTTGACTTTTGCGGACTTTGTTCCAGTCTCCTGATGGCTTCTTCAGCCTTAGCTACATTCGTTGCCGTTTTTGGCCGACCGGACTTCTTTGCAGTGGCTACCGACCCTGTTGCTTCAAATTTCTCGACAATCAATCGTATCTTTGTTCCCTGGGGTTGGTTAATATCGAATTCCTGTGCCAAACGGCGTGCCGCCATCGTTGGTTGTTCATTACATTTGTAGTAATGTTTCACGGCCGCAATGCGTTGATTCATTGAAAGGTAATTCATGGTTCAATTTGGTGCAACTTCAGTAACTTTCCAAACTCTCAGCAATAACCTGCAAAATAAAAACAAAAATAAATAAACTAACAAAATTAATAATCTGCAAGACAATTATTAACAACATTACATCCCAGAAATAATCTGACAGCCGAAAAAACAGAAATCGGGCGCGGGCGCTACTTTTGATTCACCCTGTATATATACGTGACTGTATAACACGACCAAGAATGAAGTCAGATCACGTGTGGCTGTTGTTACCCTCGCCAGAGGAGAGGGTATTGCCTTTGAGTCCGTTTGTTGCTTGGCCAAAATTTTTTTTTTTTTTTGCAAGTATGTTGCTCACTCCGGTTTGTGTGTGTGTGTGTGTTTGTTTGTTTGTCTGTCTGCTCACTTATACTTGCCTACAGGACACAATTTTAAACCTATCTTCACGAAACTTTACCAAATGGTAGAGTTCGTGGTCCGACAAAATCCTATATATTTTTGGGGTCAATAGGCCAAAGGTCAACCACGTTTTTCAAATTTCTAAAATCCTCAATTTTCTTCCGATTGACTTGAAATTTGAATAGGATATACATATCGGCAAACTCAATTCAACCACCAACTATTTTTGAGATCAGCATAGGCCAAAAGGTCAACATAGGCTAAAGGTCAACAACCATTTCAGATTTCTAAAATCCTCAATTTTCATCCGATTGACTTGAAATTTGAATAGGATTTACATATCGGCGAACTGAATTCAACGAACAACTATTTTTGAGATCAACATAGGCCAAAAGGTCAACATAGGCCAAAGGTCAACCACTTTTTTTTCAAATTTCTAAAATCCTCAATTTTCATCCAATTGACTTGAAATTTAAATAGTATTTACATATCGGCAAACTCAATTCAACCACCAACTATTTTTGAGATCAGCATAGGCCAAAAGGTCAACATAGGCCAAAGGTCAGCCACTTTGTCGAATTTCTAAAATCCTCAATTTTCATCCGATTGACTTGAAATTTGAAAAGGATTTACATATCGGCGCACTGAATTCAACCACAACCTATTTTGAGACCAGCATAGGCCAAAAGGTCAACATAGGCCAAAGGTCAACCACTTTTTTTTCAAATTTCTAAAATCCTCAATTTTCATCCAATTGACTTGAAATTTAAATAGTATTTACATATCGGCTAAATGAATTCAACCACGAACTATTTTTGAGACCAGCTTAGGCCAAAAGGTCAACATAAGCCAAAGGTCAACCACTTTTATTCAAATGTCTAAAACCTCAATTTTCATCCGATTGATTTGAAATTTGAATGGGATTTACATATAAGCAAACTGAATTCAACCACCAACTATTTTTAAGATCACCATAGGCCAAAAGAGCAACATAGGCCAAAAGTCAACAATTTCAAATTTCTAAAATCCTCAATTTTCATCCGATTCACTTGAAATTTGAATGGGATATGCATGTCAGTTAAATGAATTCAACAAACAACTATTTTTGAAATCAGCATATGCCAAAAGGTCAACATAGGCCAATGGTCAACAACCATTTCAAATTTCTAAAATCCTCAATTTTTATCCGATTGACTTGAAATTTGAATAGGATTTACATATCGGCGAACTGAATTCAACCACCAACTATTTTTGAGATCAACATTGGCCAAAAGGTCAACATAGGCCAAAGGTCAACCACTTTTTTTCTATTTTTTTTAATCCTCAATTTTCATCCGATTCACTTGAAATTTGAATGACATTTTAATATCAGCGAACTGAATTCAACCATTAACTATTTTTGAGATCAGCATAGGCCAAAAGGTCAACAAAGGCCATAGGTCAACAACATTTAAAATTTCTAAAATCCTCAATTTTCATCCGATTGACTTGAAATTTGAATAGGATATACATGTCGGCATATTGAATTCAACCACCAACTATTTTTGAGATCAGCATAGGCCAAAAGGTCAACATAGGCCAAAGGTCAACAACCATTTCAAATTTCTAAAATCCTCAATTTTCATCCGATTTATTTGAAATTTGAATAGGATTTACATATTGGCTTACTGAATTCAACCACCAACTATTTTTGTGATCAGCATAGGCCAAAAGGTCAACATAGGCCAAAGGTCAATAACCATATTTCAAATTTCTAAAATCCTCAATTTTCATCCGATTGATTTGAAATTTGAATAAGATTTACATATTGATTTACTGAATTCAACCACCAACTATTTTTGAGATCAGCGTGGGCCAAAAGGTCAACCACTTTTTTTAATTTCTAAAATCCTCAATTTTCATCCGATTGACTTGAAATTTGAAGAGGCTTTACATATCGGCTAACTGAATTCAACCACCAACTACTTTTGAGATTAGCTTAGGCCAAAAGGTCAACATAGGCCAAAGGACAACCACTTTTTTCAAATTTCTAAAATCCTCAATTTTCATCCCATTGACTTTCAATTTGAATAGGATTTACATATCGGCTTACTGAATTCAACCACCAACTATTTTTGAGGTCAGTGTAGGCCAAAAGGTGAACGTAGGCCAAAGGTCAACCACTTTTTTTTAAAAATTCTAAAATCTTCAATTTTCATCCGATTCACTTGAAATTTGAATGGGATTTACATATCAGCAAATTGAATTCAACCACCAACTATTTTTGAGATCACCATAGGCAAAAAAAAGCAACATAGGCCAAAAGTCAACAACAATTTCAAATTTCTAAAATCCTCAATTTTCATGCGATTCACTTGAAATTTGAATGGGATATACACATCAGTTAATTGAATTGAACCAACAATACAACTATTTTTGAGGTATAAAGGATGCTCCACTGAGTGCCATTCCATTTTGTTCTCTTTTGCCAAGTGTCGCTCTTTGTGATTTTTCATTTCTCTGTTTGTTTGTTTGTCTGTTTGTCCGCACCGAATAAATATGATTTTCTCTGCAAACGTTGGTCCGATTGACAGGAAATTTTCACCATTGGTGCATTTACGCCTGTATAATTTTTTAATGATGTTGATGACGTCATAGGTCACGTGATTCGGCCGCCATCTTGGAAAATCGAAAAACTTTGCAAAACTCCGAAAAACTCCTTTGCACCTTACTCAAGCTTTGGGTCTCACTATCTGCCATGATCTTTCCTGGGAAAACCACATTTCAAATCTGGCCTCCAAAGCCAGTCGCCGACTGGGCATCCTCCATCGTGCGAAGTCCTTCCTTGGCACACCTGAGCTCCTCACCACATACAAGGCTTTCATCCGCAGCTCAATGGAATACTGCTCTCCCCTCTGGGCTGGTGCTCCTGCCTCACACCTAGCTCGTCTTCACGCTGTTGAAACCAAAGCATTCAGAATCATTGGAATCTCCCGCGATGAAGCTAACTCCAAGGGCCTCTCACTCACTCACCGCAGGCAGGTTGGTGGTCTTTCGGTCTTCTACCGACTCCTCTCTGGCCTTGCCCCCCCCCAGCTCTCTCTGGGCTCTGTCCTGCAAATATTCCTACAGGTCGCACAAGATCTGCCTGCAACCCTCTCATGGTTAAACTGCCAAAATCAAGACTCTCTGCTCACCTTCACTCCTTCATTCCTCTTTTCTCCCGCCTCTGGAACAAACGCCCTCACTCTCTTCAATCCCACTCCCCCCTCCAGGTCTTTAAAACAGCTGTTCACCACCATCTCTTATCTTCCCCCATCCAAAACCTTGATCTTTTCTACCCCCGCTAATTTCACCCCAATTCCACTTTTTTGAAATACCAACTTCTGTCCTGGAAGTCCTTGATGTCCTTGTGTTTTATACTTCTCCATCCCCCCCCCCCCCCCCCTTCCCACGCCTCCTCCCCCCCAATCCCTCTCCTTTCCACACATCTCCCTGCTCTCAAATATTGTGTTTGTGTGCTTCCCCATTCTCTCCCCATCTTGTATTCTGCTCCCTCTTTTTATATATTTTGTTTGTCTGGTTGATTTGTTTGTGAAATAAATGTTAGCTCTTTCACGTGCCTCGATTCAGTATACAAAAAAAGAAGGAAAAAAAACAAAAAAACTATATCTCGGAAAGTGCTGAATAGAAAAAATTGAGATTTTTTTTTTTTTTTTTTGTATACAGAGTCGAGGCTCGTGAAAGAGCTAACATTTATCAAACAAACAAATCAAACAAACAAGCAAACAAAGTATATGAAAAGGGGAGCGGTCGACAAGATGGGGAGAGAAGGGGAGGAAGCACACAAACACAACACTTGAGAGCAGGGACATCGGGAGACGTGAGGGAGGGAGAGGGTCCGGGGGGAGGCAGGATAGGTATAAAACGTAAGGACACCAAGGACTTCCAGAAAGAAGTCCCAAAGTGGATTTGGGGTGAAATTAGCGGGGGTAGAAAAGATCAAGGTTTTGGATTGGGGAAGATAAGAGATGGTGGTGAACAGCCGTTTTAAAGACCTGGAGGGAGGAGTGGGATTGAAGAGAGTGAGGGAGTTTGTTCCAGAGGCGGGAGAAAAGAGGAATGAAGGAGTGAAGGTCAGCAGAGAGTCTTGATTTTGGCAGTTTAACCATAAGAGGGTTGCAGGCAGATCTTGTGCGACCTGTAGGAATATTTGGGGGACAGAGCCCAGAGAGAGCTGGGGGAGCAAGGCCGGGGAGGAGTCAGTAGAAGACGGAAAGACCACCAACCTGCCTGCGGTGAGTAAGTCAAAGGCCCTCGGAGATAGCGTCATCGCGGGAGATTCCAATAATTCTGAACGCTTTGGTTTCAACAGCGTGAAGACGAGCTAGGTGTGTGGCAGGAGCACCAGCCCAGAGGGGAGAGCAGTACTCCATTGAGCTGCGGATGAAAGCCTTGTATGTGGTGAGGAGCTCAGGTGTGCCAAGGAAGGACTTCGCACGATGGAGGATGCCCAGTCGGCGACTGGCTTTGGAGGCCAGCTTGGAAATGTGGTTTTCCCAGGAAAGATCATGGCAGATAGTGAGACCCAAAAGCTTGAGTGATAGAACTTCTTGGAGAGGATTATTCAGAAAGTAGATGGGAGGGTTGTCCAGTCGGTCTTTTCGGAGAGACATCATAAGAGTGTGAGATTTGTCAGGATTGAAAGACATGTTCCACTTGTTTGCCCAGTCTGTGATATTGTCCAGGTCTGCAGAGAGTGAGGAGGCTGCAGACTGCCGATCTGAGGGATGGGGAATGGAGTGGCAGAGAGTGGAGTCATCAGCAAAGAGATAGAGAGGATTTTCAAGAGAGTCAGACAGATCATTGATGAAGACCAGAAAAAGCACAGGTCCCAGAACACTGCCTTGGGGAACTCCAGCCTGAACAGGAAGAGGATATGAGAGAAACCCATTCAGGGCCACACGTTGACTACGACTAGAGAGGAAGTCCGCCAGCCATGCGTGGAGATTTCCATGGATACCAAAGGAGGAGAGTTTGGTGAGCAGAGCGGGGTGCCAGACCATATCGAAGGCACGTGATATGTCGAGGGAGACAGCTCTAATTTACTGTTTGGCATTGAGGACCTCCATCCATTGTTGAGACAGCAGAAGCAGCCTGTCCAGAGTATAGTGACCTGGTCTGAAACCAAATTGATGATCAGAGATCAAGCCATTGGAGAAGAGGAAAGATTTCATATCCGAAGCAATGATGGATTCCATGACTTTGCTGATAATTGGGAGAAGGCTGATTGGTCTGTAGTTGTTAGGATCTGTTTTTGCATCTTTTTTGTGTAAAGTGGTGATGTTGGCTGATTTCCAAGCAGATGGCAGTTGACCTTGAGCAAAAGAGAGGGTGAAGAGAACAGAGAGAGGGAGTGAAAGAGCGGAGGAACAGGATTTTAGGACCCGTGGGCTGATGCCGTCAGGTCCAGTTGCAGAATCAGAGTTGAGGGTTGATAGAAACTTTTCCATCTTGTCAGGAGGGAAGGACACGGAGTCCAGGAGCGACTGGGTACGGTGGGTACAGAGAGGGATGGGTTTGGGACACAAGATTTTGGGACACAAGACATGTGGCTCATTGTAAAGAACTCTCCATGGGGAATAAAATATGTTCATGATGATGTCATAGGTGCCTCCATTATGACGTCATAATTCGAAAAGTACAAAACTTCATCCGATCAAGATGAAATTTATTGAGCATAATCTAGGAATAAATGAGTTTAGAAAAAAATATTGATGACGTCATCAGTCGCGTTGTTCGGCCGCCATATTTGTTTTAACACAAAAGCCTTAACAACCACTGAAAATATATCCTTGCGAGGGTTTGCAATCTCTGCTCTTTTTCTTGTTTTATTTTGTCCTCCGCTCTTTTCACGCAGCAATTTAAATCTGGACCAGGAACAACAAAATGCTTTACGAGAGCTGCGCAGTATGGATGAAGTCGTGTTCTTATTGGCCGGACAAAGGACGTGCAACGGTGCTCATGGATCGGCTCGTATACATGAATAAAATGCAAGATATGTTGGTGGATCCACCTACTTATGAGCGATTAATCTCAGATCCAACGAAGAAGGAGGAACGGAGGTTGAACTCATTGCTTGCCAGAATTAAAGCGACAAGAAGACTGTCGTCTGTGATGTACCGACGGCTATAGTGAGCAATGGAGTGGCCCCCAGGCCGAACGGGCTCCCAAAGGTGCACAAAGAAGGAGTCCCATTACGATTAATCGTCTCTTGTATTAATGGCCCATCATATGCTTTATCCAAATTTTTGGCCAACATTCTGAAACATTTGGAAGGGAAAACAGAGCCATCCTTACACAAGAGCACCCACCGCCTTTGCTGAAAGAGTGAAACATCTCACAATCGAATCACATGAGACCATGGTATCCATGGTATCGTTTGACGTTGTCTCGTTATTTACCAACGTGCCCATAGCCCTGGCGATCGAGGTGGCAAAGGTCAACAGGTCAACATCAACGTGGTCTGACAAAATCCGACATATTTTTTAGGTCAAAAGTTCAACCACTTTTTTTCCAAATTTCGAAAAGCCTCAATTTTCATCAATTTTCATTTGAATATAATTTACATATCGGCAAACTGAATTCAACCACCAACTATTTTTGAGATCAGCGTCGGCTAAAAGGTCAACATAGGCCAAAGGTCTAGGGATAAATTGGTGGAGACATTTTATTATGATGTCATTGGTCACGTGATTGCCGTCCTCTTTGAAAAACCGAAAGATTTTGCATCTCCAAAAGTCCTGCATCTATCTATAATTCCAGTAATCTCTGTCTGTACGTTTGTACGTTTGTACGTTTGTCTGTTTGTCTGTGACCGCTGTTTCTCGACAACTACCGGTCCGATATACTTGAAACTTGCCAGGTATATTGCTGGGGACCCGAGGATGTGCCTTTTCAAGGTTTGAAATTAATCGGACAAGTACTTACCGAGCTATGGCGATTTAGCCGTTCGCCGTTCGCTTTGCCGTTGCGAATGGACCAAACCATTCATGTAAATAGAGGGGGGGGGGGTTCTGTGGTCGTTCGCTTTGGCTTTGCGAATGGACCAAACCATTCATGTAAATAGAGGGGGGGGTTCTGTGGTCGTTCGCTTTGGCTTTGCGAATGGACCAAACCATTCATGTAAATAGAGGGGGGGGGGGGTTCTGTGGTCGTTGCGAATGGACCAAACCATTCACATCGAATCATCGAATCACATCGAATGGACCAAACCGTTCGCTTTGGACCAAACCATTGCATGTAAATAGAGGGGGGGGTTCTGTGGTCGTTGCGAATGGACCAAACCATTCATGTTTTTTTTTTTTTTTTTTTTGGCAAGGAACGGGCACCCACGTACGGGCACGTCCTAGCTTATATATAGTACGGGCATGCCCTAGTAGAAAGAATTGAGAGATGGCTCATTGAAGAACTCTCCATGTGGAATAACATATGTTAATGATGATTTCATCGGTGCCTCCATTATGACGTCATAATTCGACAAGTACAAAACTTCATCCGATCAAGATGAAATTTCTTGAGCTACATCTCGGGATAAATTGGTTGAGAAAAAAAGGACGACGTCATGAGTCACGTGGCTTGGCCGCCATATTTGTGTCACTGCAAAAGCCTTAAAAACCACTGAAAACACGTCCTGGAGAGGGTCTGCAATCTCTGATTGCTCTTTATTGTTACCCTCGCCAGAGGAGAGGGTATTGCATTTGAGTCCGTTTGCCTGTTTGTCTGTTTGTTTGTCCACACAGAATCAATATGATTTTCTCTGCAACCGTTGGTTCGAATGACAGGAAATTTTCACCAAAGGTGCAACTCCACCTGTATAATTTTAGAGTGATAATTATGACATCATTGATCACGTGGTTCGGCCGCCATCTTGGAAAAACCGAAAATTTTTGCACCTCTATGTCTCCAAAAGCTCTGAATATAAAAGATTGAGACAAGGCTCATTGTAAAGAACTCTCCAAGGGGAATAAAATATGTTAATAA
The DNA here is from genome assembly GCF_964187855.1 of Myxine glutinosa. Classification (NCBI taxonomy): domain Eukaryota; kingdom Metazoa; phylum Chordata; class Myxini; order Myxiniformes; family Myxinidae; genus Myxine; species Myxine glutinosa. The sequence goes on along the minus strand of NC_136273.1, from coordinate 45,786,034 downwards.
TGGTCATAGGTGCCTCCATTATGACGTCATAATTCGAAAAGTACAAAACTTCATCCGATCAAGATGAAATTTCTTGAGCTTCATCTCAGGATAAATTGGTGGAGAATAAAAAGACGACGTCATCAGTTACGTGGCTTGGCCGCCATATTTGTGTCACTGCAAAAGCCTTAAAAACCACTAAAAACACGTCCTGGAGAGGGTCTGCAATCTCTGATTGCCCTTTCTTGTTACCCTCGCCAGAGGAGAGGGTATTGCATTTGAGTCTGTTTGTCTGTTTGTCTGTTTGTTTGTCCACACAGAATAAATATGATTTTCTCTGCAACCGTTGTTCCGAATGACAGGAAATTTTCACCATAGGTGCAATTCCACCTGTAGAATTTTTTAGTGATAATTATGACGTCATCGATCACGTGGTTCGGCCGCCATCTTGGAAAAACCGAAAAAAATTGCACCTCTATATCTCCGAAAGCGCTTAATAGAAAAAAAGGAGACATGGCTCAATGTAAAGAACTCTCCATGCGGAATAAAATATGTTAATGATGATGTCATAGGTGCCTCCATTATGACGTCATAATTCGACAAGTACAAAACTTCATCCGATCAAGATATCATTTCTTGAGCTTCCTCTAAATAATTAAATTGGTGGAGAAAAAAAAGACGACGTCATTAGTCACGTGGCTTGGCCGCCATATTTGTGTCACTGCAAAAGCCTTAAAAACCACAAAAAACACGTCCTGGAGAGGGTCTGCAATCTCTGATTGCTCTTTCTTGTTGCCCTCGCCAGAGGAGAGGGTATTGCATTTGAGTCTGTTTGTCTGTTTGTTTGTCCGCACAGAATAAATATGATTTTCTCTGCAACCGTTGGTCCGAATGACAGGAAATTTTCACCATAGGTGCAACTCCACCTGTACAATTTTTCAGTGATAATTATGACGTCATTGATCACGTAGTTCGGCCGTCATCTTGGAAAAACCGAAAAAATTTGCACCTCTATATCTCCGACAGCGCTGAATAGAAAAAAATGAGACATGGCTCATTGTACAGAAATCTCCATGAGGAATAACATATGTTAATGATGATGTCAAAAGTGCCTCCATTATGACGTCATATTTCGATAAGTACAAAACTTCATCCTATCAAGATGAAATTTATTGAGTGTCATGTAGGCATAAATTGGTGGAGAAAAAATAATGATGATGTCATCGGTCACGTGTTTCGGTCGCCATCTTGGAAAAACTGAAAAACTTTGCACCTCTATATCTCCGAAAGCGCTGAATTGATAAAATGGAGACATGGCTCATTGTAAAGAACTCTCCATGGGGAATAAAATATGTTAATGATGATGTCATTATTGTCATAAGTGCCTCCATTATGACGTCATAATTCGACAAGTACTAAACTTCATCCTATCAAGACGAAATTTCTTGACCTCATGTGGGAATAAATTAGTTTAGAAAAAAAGTGATGACGTCATCGGTCACGTGTTTCGGCCGCCATATTTGTTTTAACACAAAAGCCTTAAAACCACTGAAAATATATCCTGGTGAGGGTTTGCAATCTCTGATTGCTCTTTCTTGTTTTATACTGTTTTTGTTATTCAAACATACAAAAGAAGAGGACGTCTGAACGCAAATGGACGCAGATGGGCCTTGTGTTTTCAGATGCTTTCTAGTTTTTGATTTTGTGTTGTTTGTGTTTTTAACCTTTTTAGGGTTCGAACCACCGACTTCTCAGAATCAGAGCAGACCCTCCATACTCATGACCCCACCAATTCTGGTTTATAAGAACATTAGGAGACAGAAGATATACTTCATCAGAATTCACATGATCATAAAAAGAGGAAAGCAACACAATATTTGGGATTCGACTTTGATGTCATGGCCTCGAGGCAAATGCTCAGATGGGAATGTCAGAAAAGCCAAGCCAAAACTTGTTGATTTTTCTATTATGTTCTTTCTTTTAGTGTCGTTTACTATAATCTCCCTTTTAAAAATGTACTTAAACCAATGCCTCGTGATTATACTAAGTGAGAGTTGGGGCCTGTGCTTGGTCATGAGGGTTTGTATCACGGAATTATGGGAGCGAACAGGGAGGGATCTGCCATCTTTGTTTCTTTTCCACTGAACTTGGACGAGCTGACCATGCGATGATTTTTTTGGTTAATATTGACCTTTCATTCCAGAAAACATGCCGATTGGTAAAATGCTGTGCAGCAAATTGCGTTTCAAAAACCGGGAGGATTCCCATACTGTTTTACCACTTACCAACCAATCAGAATTCATTAAAGGCAGAGGTTGTGGGTGAAATTGATTCGAAATAAGACCGCATAGACCGAGTTGATACGGTTGAGCGTGTAAAATGAGAATCACTGCCCTCTCTTTTCTGTGAATACAATAACCATCAAATATTCCAATCTTGTATCTACACATCGAGCACAAGCTGGCATCGCCCTCCAATGGCAAGTGTCGGAATGGCCATTAAAGTTCAATGAGTTAGATTGGTGAGGAACAGAACAGATCTGTTGTTCAACCTCTACGTCTATATTAATTATACACTTAGAATAATAATTTTTTGACAAGTGTAGCCGATATATGTATAAGTGTATCTGTGTACGTATATGTATATGTATATGTGTGCATATGTATATATGTGTATGTGTATATATGTGTATATGCATATAGGTGTATATATGTGTATACGGATATAGGTGTATATATGTATATACAGTCACGTGAACATATTTCAACATACAGCCATTTGATCTTCATTTCAACAATATTGATCGATAAAGGTGATATAATATAACAAATATCATGAAACATTTACATTTTGTAGTCCATTGTATAATTTAAATAAACATAAATGCAAATTTCGCATGTGGAAAAAGTAAGTACACCCTTGGCTCTAATAGGTGGTATTGCCCCCTTTACAACACCTCCCACTAGTGGTCCTCATAATACACCATACCAGGTACCTGTGAGAAACCACCTCGGACCCCCGGAGGTCTTAACTCCCACTAGGGTCTGGTGACCCAGGGGGTTCTATAGTCGGAGACCCAGGAGGACCCCACTGCTGAGAGAGAGACATAAGAAAGCCTGACTGGAGTTTGCCAAAACACACCTTAACAAGCCAAAATCCTTCTGGGAAAATGTCCTGTGGCAGATGAGACCAAATTAGAGCTTCTTTTTTTTTTAAAGCACATCATCTCTATGTTTACAGAAAACAAAATGAAACCTTCAAAGAAGAGAACACCTTCCCTGCAGTCAAACATGGAGGAGGTTCAGTGATGTTTTGGGGTTGCTGTGCTGCCTCTGGCACTGGGTGCCTTGAATAATATGTGCATGGCATCATGAAATCAGGAGATTACCAAGGCATTTTGGAACACAATGTTCAACCCAGTGTCAGAAGGCTGGGTCTCCGTCGAAGGTCATGGGTCTTGCAGCAGGACAATGACCCCAAACACACTTCAAAAAGCACCCAGGAATGATTCAAGACAAAACGCTGGACTGTTCTGAAGTGGCCAGCAATGAGTCCAGATATAAATCCCATTGAACACCTGTGTGGAGATCTGAAAACAGCAGTTGGGAGAAGGCACCCTTCAAATCTGGGAGAACTGTAGCAGTTTGCACAAGAAGAATGTGCCAAACTGCCAGTAGAGAGGTGTAGGAAGCTCATTCATGGTTATAGGAAGTGCTTGACTGCAGTTATTTTGTCCAAAGGCTGTGCTACCAAATATTAAGTCTTGGGTGTGAATAATTTTGTCAATGCCATTTCTTTTTATTGTCTGATTTAAAAGGATATATTAAGTTCTGAACCAAAAACAAAGGTTCTGTAATATTATCAGTGAAATAAAGAAATGTGGAGACCAAATACTTTTTTCGATTTCAATTTATTTTTCGGGAAAATTGTGAGTTAATTGAAAAAAGTGCAAGGGTGCCAATATATATTGCCCATGACTGTATACACACATCACATATACACATCCATACATATGTACACATATACACATATATGCATATAATATGTACACATATACACATACAGTCACGTGAAAAAGTAAGTACACCCCATGTAAAGTTTTGACTTTTTCAACATATTTCAACGTACAGCTATTTGATCTTCATTTCAACAATATTGAGAGATAAAGGTGATATAAGATAACAAATATCATAAAACATTTACATTTTGTAGTCCATTGTGTAATTTAAATAAACATAAATGCAAATTTCGCATGTGGAAAAAGTAAGTACACCCCTACATTTATCACTGCTTCAAATACCTAAAATTAGAATCAGGTGCACCAGCTCAGGTGCAAATGATTAGAACATCGTTCGATAGGATCTTGGAGGAACATGTCTTATTTAAACCTCAGACATTTAGTTTGGTTTGCTCTTTGTTGTTGAAGTGTGCAGCATCACCATGCCCAGATCAAAAGAGCTCTCTGAGGCCTTCAGAAAGAAGGTGAAAGATGCCTACGAGTCTGGGAAGGGATATAAAAAGATCTCCAAACAATTTGAAATCAATCATTCGACTGTCCGGAAGATCATCTACAAGTGGAGAAGATTCCAAACAACTGCCAACTTGTTCAGGCCTGGCCGCCTCAGCAAGATCAGCCCGAGAGCAGACCACAAGATGCTGACAGAAGTCTCTAAGAACCCCAGAATGTCATCACGGGACCTACAGGTAGCTCTTGCAACTGTTGATGTCAAAGTGCACGAGTCTACCATTAGAAAGAGGCTGCACAAATTTGATCTACATGGGAGGTGTGCCAGGAGGAAACCTTTGCTGTCCAGAAAGAACATCAGGGAAAGACTAAAGTTTGCCAATGAACACCGAGGCAAAGACCCGCAATTCTGGAACAATGTGCTCTGGACAGATGAGTCAAAGGTAGAGCTATTTGGCCACAGTACCAGAAGATATGTATGGTGAAAACCAAAGACAGCATTTGACCACAAGAACCTGATACCAACCGTAACGCATGGTGGTGGAAATATTATGGTTTGGGGCAGCTTTGCTGCATCAGGGCCTGGGCAGCTCACCATCATAGAATCCACTATGAATTCTTCATTGTACCAGAGGGTGCTTGAGGATAATGTGAGGCCATCTGTCGGAAAGTTGAAGCTCAACCGAAGGTGTCCCTTGCAACATGACAATGACCCTAAACATACTAGTAAATCCACCAAGGAATGGCTGAAAAGAAAGAAATGGAGGGTTCTGGAATGGCCAAGTCAAAGCCCGGATCTAAATCCCATCGAGATGTTCTGGGGGGATTTGAAACGAGCTGTGCATGCAAGAAACCCCTCAAACATTGCATAGCTGAAAGAATTCTGCATGGAGTGGGCAAAAATTTCTCCCAGTCGATGTCAGAGACTGGTAGACAGTTATAAGAAACGCCTACTTGAGGTTGTTCCTGCCATGCTAGAGCATGACATCATCGAACCCAGTCAGAGCAGCTGGAGTTCGCCTATTGTACTCATACCAAAGCCCGATGGTTCCGCAAGATTCTGTATAGACTATCGAAAGGTGAATGTTGTAACCCGCACTGATTTGTATTCCATCCCAAGAATTGAAGATTGCATAGACAGGGTAGGTAGGGCGGCTTATGTCAGCAAAATAGACTTGCTCAAAGGTTATTGGCAAGTACCTTTGACTGACCGGGCAAAGGAAGTCTCGGCCTTTGTGACTCCAGATGGCTTATATCAGTGTAAGGTAATGCCGTTTGGGATGAAAAATGCACCTGCTACCTTCCAAAGGTTAATGAACCAGGTTACAAGGGGTCTTCCAAATTGTGTAGCGTTCCTGGATGATGTCATACTGTACAGTGATACATGGCAAGACCACTTGAAACATCTCAGAGAACTGTTTGTTAGACTTACCGATGCCAACCTTGTTGCAAACCTCAATAAAAGTGAATTTGCCAAAGCTAGGGTTACATATCTCGGTCACGTTGTTGGTCAGGGTCAAGTATCCCCTCGACAGGCCAAGACCCAAGCGATTGCCGATTTTCCTGTCCCCACCAAGAAGCAAGAATTGCTTCGGTATCTCGGTATGTCCGGGTTCTACAGGAAATGTTGTGCAAATTACAGCTCGCTCGTGGTATCCCTAACCAACTTGTTGAGGAAAAATGAAAAATTTGCGTGGTCTGAATCCTGTCAAAAGGCTTTTGACAAATTGAAAGCTATTCTGGCCAATGAGCCAGTATTGGCCACTCCCGATTTTGGGAAGCCATTCAAACTAGCTATAGACGCAAGCAATGTTGGTGTGGGAGCTGTACTCTTTCAGGATGATGCGTCGGGTATTGAAAAGCCAGTAAGTTACATCTCCAAAAAGCTGAACAAACATGAAAAAGCTTACTGTACTATCGAGAAAGAGGCCTTGAGTCTGATTTTGGCTCTACAGCATTTTGAAATATATGTAGCAAATGGCTCAAGCGATGTTACCGTATATGCTGATCACAATCCTCTGGTTTTTCTGGAAAAGTTCAAGATGACGAATCGATGCCTTTTCCGATGGGGGCTTTTAGTACAGCCGTACCCCTTGAAAATTGTACATATTTCGGGTCGAGATAATGTCATTGCAGGTGCTCCATCTCGAGCTTAAGATTTTTTTTTTCATGCCCCTGCATATGAGCTATGAAGCCTGTAAATGTCACAAGGAGAGATGGCTATTTGTTTATTGCACTGTTATGCTGGGTTAAGTTTATGCTTGCACTGTTTATCCTGCCTTTGTAAAAGAAAACTTTTCTTGGGGTAAAGTTTTCTTCTTTAAGGGGGGGAGGTGTTACGGTTTGTGACCTTTTTCTTCTTCCTCCCCCCACATCCCCCTGTGAGTTAGACCAAGTGGTTTGGACCATGTGTATAAAGCCTATGATTGGCTGTGGGGCGGAGGAGTGGCCAGGAAGGTGATTCAGAGGAGTGAGTGGCCATTTTGGAGGAGGGCTTATGGCAGAGTGCTTTTTCGGGGGTTGTAGAGTGTCCAGCTGCAATCTCTCTACCTGAAGGGTGACGTTGATCGAACTCTTGCTTCCTACCACTGGGGCCTACTCGTGGACTTGCCTACTCCTACCCTCTCATGCTGGGCCTGCCTTGGGGCCTACTGTTGGGCCTGCCTTGGGGCCTACTTGTGGACTTGCCTACACCTACCCTCTCGTGCTCGGCCTGCCTTGGGGCCTATTGTTTCGCCTGCCGTGGGGCCTGCCCTGGGGCCTACTGTTGGGCCTGCCTTGGGACCTACTCTTGGACCGGCCTACTCTTGGACCGGCCTACTCTTGGACCTGCCTACTCTTGGACCGGCCTACTCTTGGACCGGCCTAATTTTGGACCGGCCTACTCTTGGACCGGCCTACTCTTGGACCGGCCTACTCTTGGACCTGCCTACTCTTGGACCTGCCTACTCTTGGACCTGCCTACTCTTGGACCGGCCTACTCTTGGACCGGCCTACTCTTGGAACGGCCTACTCTTGGACCGGCCTACTCTTGGACCGGCCTACTCTTGGACCGGCCTACTCTTGGACCGGCCTACTCTTGGACCGGCCTACTCTTGGACCGGCCTATTCTTGGACCGGCCTATTCTTGGACCGTCCTACTCTTGGACCTTCCTACTCTTGGACCTTCCTACTCTTGGACTGGCCTATTCGGGTTTTTCCCTCTTTTCTCCCTTCTTGGTTTTATGTGTAGGAAGAGATTTTCGTGTGATAATCCATAAATAAAGACAGTGTGATTGAAGGCTTGGCTTGGTGTACTTCAGGCCGTAACACGACAAAGACCCTTAAATACACAAAAGACCCCGGAGACCCATTTAAGACCCTTAAATACACAAAAGACCCCGGAGACCCAAAAGACCCCGAAGACCCAAAATACCCCAAAGACCCAAAACACCCTGAAGACCCAAAACACCCTGAAGACTACAAAGACCCTTAAAGACCCTGAAGACCCAAAACACCCTGAAGACCCAAAACACCCCAAAGACCCAAAACACAGTGAAGACCCAAAACACCCCAAAGACCCAGAATACCCAAAAGACCTTGAATACCCAAAATACCCTGAAGATCCAAAACACTCAGAAGACCACAAAGACACTTAAATACCCTGAAGACCCCAAAGACCAAGAAGACCCCAAAGACCCACAATACCCTTGAAGGCCCTGAGGCTAAAAAATACCCTGAATACCCAAATACCCCGAAGACCCAAAAGACCCAGATGAACCAAAAGACCCTTAAGACACAAAATCCCCTGAAGACCCAAATAAAACCTGAAGACCCCAAAGACCCTTAAAGACCCTTTAGACCCAAAATACCCTTAAATACCCCAAATAATCAAAATACCCCAAAGACTCTTAAAGACCCAGAGGAAACAAAAGACTCTTAAGACCCAAAAGCCCCTGAAAACACCATAGACCCAAAAGATCCTGAAGACCCAAAACACCCCAAAGACCCAAAATAACCTTAAAGGCCCAGAGGATCCAAAAGTCTCTGAAGACCCAAATGGCCCTGAAGTCCCAAAACACCATGAAGACCCCAAAGACACCGAAATGGTCAAAGATGCCTATCCCTCTGAGAAGGCAAATTGATACTTTTGTCAAAACGTCAAAGGTCAGCATCACTTAAATCATCAATTTTCATCAAATGGACCTTAAATTGAAATTTACCATTTGAGTTTTGTCATTTACCATTTCAACAAGGCTTTATTATGATAACTAGTGTGACTCGACATGCCTCACCACACGTCGTTTCAGAGGGATAGGCATCTTTGACCATTTCAATGTCTTTTGGGTCTTTTGGGACTTCATGGTGTTTTGGGTCTTCAGATTGTTTTGGGTCTTCGGTGTCTTCAGGGGCTTTTCGGTCTGAAGAGTCTTTTGTTTCCTCTGGGTCTTTAAGTCTTTGGGGGTATTTTGGTTCTTTGGGGCATTTAAGGGTATTTTAGGTCTAAAGGGTCTTTAAGGGTCTTTGGGGTCTTCAGGGTGCTTTGGGTCTTCGGGGTCTTTTGGGTCTTTGGGGTCTTTTGGGTCTTCAGGGGATTTTGTGTCTTAAGGGTCTTTTGGTTCATTTGGGTCTTTTGAGTCTTCGGGGTATTTTGGGTCTTCGGGGCATTTGGGTCTTCGGGTTATTTTTGAGCATCAGGGCCTTCAAGGGTATTTTGGGTCTTTGGGGTATTCTGTGTTTTTGGAGTCTTTGGGGTATTTATGTGTCTTTGTGGTCTTCTGAGTGTTTTGGGTCTTCAGGGTGTTTTGGGTCTTTGGGGTCTTTTGGGTCTTCTGGGTCCTCGGGGTGTTTTGGGTCTTCATGGTGTTTTGGGTCTTCATGGTGTTTTGGGTCTTTGGGAGTGTTTTGGGTCTTCAGGGTGTTTTGGGTCTTTGGGGTGTTTTGGGTCTTCGGGATGTTTTGGGTCTTCGGGGTGTTTTGGGTCTTCGGGGTGTTTTGGGTCTTCAGGGTGTTTTGGGTCTTCGGGGTGTTTTGGGTCTTCGGGGTGTTTTGGGTCTTTGGGGTGTTTTGGGTCTTCGGGGTGTTTTGGGTCTTAGGGGTGTTTTAGGTATTCGGGGTGTTTTGGGTCTTCAGGGTGTTTTGGGTCTTCAGGGTCTTCGGGGACATTTGGGTCTTCAGGGTCTTTTTGAGCCTCAGGGCCTTCAAGGGTATTTTGGATCTTTGGGGTCTTCTGGGTTTTTGGGGTCTTTGGGGTATTTAAGTGTCTTTGTGGTCTTCTGAGTGTTTTGGGTCTTCAGGGTGTTTTGGGTCTTTGGGGTGTTTTGGGTCTTCGGGGTGTTTTGGGTCTTCGGGGTGTTTTGGGTCTTCGGGGTGTTTTGGGTCTTCGGGGTGTTTTGGGTCTTCGGGGTGTTTTGTGTCTTTGGGGTGTTTTGTGTCTTCGGGGTGTTCTGGGTCTTCAGGGTCTTTAAGGGTCTTTGTGGTCTTCTGAGTGTTTTGGTTCTTCGGGGTATTTTGGGTCTTTGGAGTCTTTTGGGTCTTTTGGGTCTTTGGGGTCTTTTGGGTCTTTGGGGTATTTTGGGTCTTCGGGGTCTTCAAGGTCTTTTGGGTCTTCCGGGTCTTCGGGGTGTTTTGGGTCTTTGATGTGTTTTGGGTATTCGAGGTGTTTTGGGTCTTCAGTGTGTTTTGGGTCTTCGGGGTGTTTTGGGTCTTTGGGGTGTTTTGGGTCTTTGCGGTGTTTTGGGTCTTCGGGGTGTTTTGGGTTTTCGGGGTCTTTTGGGTCTTCGGGGTCTTTTGGGTCTTCGGGGTCTTTTTGGGTCTTTTGAGGGTCTTTGTGGTCTTCTGAGTGTTTTTGGTCTTCGGGGTCTTTTGGGTCTTTGGGGTATTTTGGGTTTTGAGGGTCTTTTTGAGAGTCTGGGCCTTCAAGGGTATTTTGGGTCTTTGGGGTGTTTTGGGTCTTTAAGGGTATTTTGGGTCTTCAGGGTCTTGGTGGTCTTCAGGGTATTGGGGTAATTAAAGGGTCATCAAGGGTCTGAGGGGTCTCAACAGTCTCAACGTAATTAATAGGGTTAATTAAGAGGGTGTTCATTTTTTTTGAAGAAGAAGAAGAAGACGTTTGAGTTGCACATAAACAAACATACGTAACGACATAACCATAATATACGTTTGTTCTATTATAATGAATATGATATGATATGAATAAGGCTTACTGTTGTACTTGTGTGATCGTGTTCAAGGGATAGTGTCATCCCTTGAACACGATCAATGGACTCCCCAATATTCGCTGTGTTCACGGTTTGAATTACGCTGATCAAATGATAAAATGGAGAAGACAAATTAATATTTGATCAAAATGTCAAAGGTCAGCATCACATAAAGTCGTCAATTTTCGAAATATTGTGTCAATCAGACCAACAGTTGCAGATAAAATTAATTTTAAAGGGAATAAACTGGACGGAAGGGACATATACACATGCGGACAGCCAAACGCTTTTCCAGACGGTATTGCTCTATGGGCTGCACCGTAAAAATTAAAAAAAAATAAGTGATTAATACCCGGATCCAGATCTTCACTAAAATCCAATTAATTCGTTCTTGTCACACACCCAACCTGTCCACCAAGTTTTGTCTGAATCCGTCCATAACTTTTTGAGATATGCTGCTTACAGACAAACTGGGGTGAATACATAACTTTGGTTCACTTTGGCTCCATCTCAGCATGACACACTTTCACAAAGCCAATTTCCGTTATCATTTTTTTTATCATATAATAATCATATAATAAACATCATCTAATAAATATACATATACATGGCGTCTCAGAATTATGTTACCCCATTTTACAAAGCTATAAATTGGCTAAAAAAATGTTCAAGACAGGAACTTCTTTCCATGGGGGAAGCAGAATATCAAATTTATTAGGACATTGTGGGCATTTTGACATGGAATGATAGATATGTACGATAGTTTCTGGGTAACATACACAACACAAACTATGGTAACATAATTCTGAGACACCCTGTATATACTTTGTCTGATTTCAGGGCACTGGGTCAGAGTAACCGAATGTTCACAGCATTAAATTCACAATTGAATTACCCTTTATCTGTACAAAACAACATTAGCCGCCCCCACAAACAGACCACCTTGTATAAGAGCAGTGTACGAGTCCTGGGTACGCCCTCTCATGCGGACAATGCTCCCATCACGCTCCCATCATTTCTCATTCTGCCATTTCAGCTTCCGTTCGCAAGAAGCATTTCTGGTGGGACTCGCGATGCTTCTCCTAACAGTCGCCATTTTTATTCTGCATTACGGTGCGGCGTCCAAGACCCAAGAGAAGCCGCTGCGCCACGTGGTGCTCCTGGGAGACACTGGAAGTGCTCGGTTGGAATGGGAGACGGATGGTCTCGGTGAGCTTCTCATGCGGCTGGTCACTGAGCCCCGGGGACGAGGTGCGCTGCTCGGCCTTTCAGACCGTGGTGCTTCGGAACATGCTGACCTCGCGGTCTTCTGGAGTGCTCATGATGGGGAGATGTTTTTTGCGGTGAGATTCAATTTTTTTCCGCTTGTTTAGATTGTCTCAGGCTCGCAGCTTTTACAAGTTTTACCTCCAGGGTATTAGTGGACATCAGTGTATTTTTGCATTAATTTTTGGAGTTTTTGGAGGACATACATAGGATGCTGTACCAGCCCTAAGGTAGGCCAATCGAAAAAATAGAACAAAGAATGGAACTTTTTCTTAATTGTTTTTATTTATTTATTATTTTTGTATACAAGATCGAGGCTCGTGAAAGAGCCAACATCAATCACAAAAAAACAAACGGACACACAAAACGTACAATAAAGGGAGCGGGAGACAAGATGGGGAGAGAGAGGGAAGCACACAAGTACAACAGCAGAGAAATGAAACATCGGAAGATCTGTGGGAGGGAGATGGCTTGGGGGGCGGGGGCATGGGAAGGGGCGGGGGAGGGATAAAACACATGGAGACTGCTAGGACTTCCAGGAAAGAAGGCGGCATTTCAAAAAGAGTGTATCTGGGGTGAATTAACGGGGATAGAAAAGATCAATGTTTTGGATGGGGGAAGATAAGAGATGGTGGTGAACAGCTGTTTTAAAGACCTGGAGGGTGGAGTGGGATTGAAGGGAGTGGGGGAGTTTGTTCCAGAGGCGGCAGAAAAGGGGAATGAAAGAGTGAAGGTGAGAAGAGAGCCTAGATTTTGGCAGTTTAACCATAAGAGGGTTGCAAGCAGATCTTGTGCGCCCTGTAGGAATATTTGAGGGACGGAGCGCAGAGAGAGCTGGGGGAGCAAGGCCGGAGAGGAGTCGGTAGAAGACAGAAAGACCACCAACCTGCCTTCGGTGAGTGAGTGAAATGCCCGCAGGAGATTCCAATGATTCTGAAAAGTATTGTTTCCTGTATGCGTTATATCAATGTTGGCTCCACCACATATCTGATGTGTCTTGGAGCACACGCATGTCATATCATGGTGGCAACTATAACTCAAATCATCAATGGAGTTCTAACCCTTGAAGGTAAAACAGCCCTTTTACTCTTTGCCATTACGCGATTACCATACCGACTGGTGTTGAGCAATTGGATGAAAGTTATGGTTACACAACCGATGTAATCCTTTGTCTGAACAACCTCCAGTATACTCTCTGATGCAATTTCCCAAAGCCACGCAATTTTGAGACGAGCATCTGCCATCGCCAAATTCTTTGTCCCACAGTGATGCAAATCAGGTGTAATTGTTCCATTAATATGACATTAACTGGTTCATTACTTTTATGGGGGAACTTTTATAGTCCGTTGTTCATTTTGTTCTCTCAGTTCCGTTGATGACTCATTTTATGCAGGACGCCTGGACAGATGGGGATGGAACGGTGCACCTGGACTCGCAGCAGGACTACGAGCTCGAGAGTGCCCAGCAATCGCAGGGTCAATTCTCCATGACCTTTCGAAGAAAACTGGACACATGTGACCCACACGACTACCGTATCGATGTACAACAGGGTTGAAGTGATTTTGATAGCAATATTGATGATTATCTGTTTGAAAACCGTTTCTTTTATAATTGTATATTATGAATAATTATTAATTATTTAATTTCAGGAAACTATTTTGTGGGAGCCCAAGTTTATCAGTTCGTACTGGATGGAGTATGTGCCATACTATTTTGAAGAGGCAATGGAAAAGTAAATGAAGCAAAAGGCAGATCTATTCGACACCAACGTGCAACAGATTAAGTCGCATACTCGTTATGCTAATGAGTTTGAAACCTCAATCCAATGGAAAGGTGGGCCAACCAAAAAGGTTTTCACTGAAGAGACAAACGGCCATTTGGAAAGGGGATTTTTTTTGATAAGGGATATTGACTTTTCCATCAATTTTATGATAGAATTTAGAGTAGTGAAGGATGGAGTTAGGTGTGTGTGTGTGTGTGTGTGTGTGTGTGAGTTTAAACTGTGTGTGTGTTTGTGTGTGCATGGTTTATACTGTGTGTGTGTGTGTGTGTGTGTGTGTGTGTGTGTGTGTGTGTGTGTGTGTGTGTGTGTGTGTGTGTGTGTGTGTGTGTGTATGTATGTGTGTGTGTGTGTGTGTATTTTTTTTAAACTGTATTCATTCTTTTTGAGCATACGGAAGAATAAGACGTCTGAATGCAAATGGATACAGACGGGCGTTGCATTTTCAGACGCTTTCCAGTTGTCCATTTGATATGAAAATATGTTTTGACATCTGATAATCCACCAAATGCAAACAGCTCTTGAAGCACACATGCATGCAACACCCTTGATAAAAATGTATAGACACACATGTGTATATATATATATATATATATATATTGTTTCGGTTTCGCGTGACCCTCCTGCCCTTACCAAGGGGAGATTAAGCCCCTTGTTCTCTTTGGGTGGTCGCAACCGAGAGACTTGAATCGCCACTTCCGGTCGGACGCGAGACAGGGTTTCAGGACGATGTTCGCACGTACCTAAGTACTCACGCCACCGCGGAAGCGGGGATCAAGTCTCGCACGAACCACGCGTAATTTGAGTACGTCCGAGAGGATGGCGTACCACGTGGTCCGTGCAGTTATCTTATATTGGAACCTGATTAGAGCGATAATTCGTACCACGCTTAGTCAATAGATGGAAGGGACGAGACAGTCGAATAGAAGGAAGAACACAGGTTTAATAATTATTATTACAATGATTGGTAGAAGGAAAAGGGACACAGGGCAGACACTTAAACAGTCTTAGCTTATCCCCAGACTCGGGCCCGTTCACACTCACAGGGGGAAATGAAGAAAGGAAATGTTCATGCGCTGAACGCGCCGACTCCGTTGTTCAGGAACAGCTCGTCGGCGTGGCCCTCCGCGGTCACAGCATGTCCCTCGATGAAAGCAGGCAGGTAGGAGGAATCATTGCGGCACGTCTCTCGAACAAAGGCAGAGCAAGCAGGCGGGAAAATATACGCGTCTCTCGCATGGCTCGGTGGTTCCTCACAGCGCTATTAATCAACGGCGCGCTTTCACTTGCGTAACTCAATAGAGAGGATCCGCCTCAAACTCAACCAAGCAATTAACTTGTTCAAGCGCCTCTTCCCTCAAAACTCATTTGGCTTCTTTCAGCACACCGCTCCTCAGAAATCGTTCAACGAGCGCCTCTCCCTTCTCATAACTTGTTCACTTCTCAAGCGCCTCGCCCCATAACTCGTTCAAGCGCCTCTCTCCTCAGAACTCAGGTGGGGGCTTTTTGCAAAGGGTTTTCTTGCCACGCCCTTAGCCCGCACCGGATGTTCTAACCACGCCTTTTGACGCAGTGCTAAGCCACTCCCATCGAGGCCTGATTGGCGGCTCAAGCTTACCGTCGGCTTCTCCTCCGCCTTCCTTCGGCCTTGATCGACTTGTTAGGCCGGCCTCATGTTATATCGCGCAAAAGCCACAGTAGCGAGGCGGCATAAGCAATGGAAGGACCTAACTTTCATTATTCTACCCTCAACGCAAAACTAACACAGGAAAAGGACTATGCTTACATTTACTAAGACATAACTGAACTATCGCGAGGCTACGTGTTGTAGTGTGACTAAACTATGAGGGGGAAATTAACCTTTATTTGTAAAAAAAAACTCAAAACCGCAACACTACCCCCTCTCCCTCGTCAGACTCGTCCCCGAGTCGAACCCAACAAAATGGTTCGACCGGTTTTGAGAAGGGTATGCAAAATTAACCTTAGTTTTACATGTGACATATAGGTGTGGTTCCCCCTAACATTTACTCTAACCCGTGTATGCGACAGTTTTAAAACACTAAATATGTCCCCCCCTATTGCGTTGAGTAGCTATCTAACAGAATCAGCCCACAACTAACCAAATTCCGGAATTTGTCAAACTAAACACATAGCCGGTGGGCAGCATTTTATATTTACAAGCACAAAAAAAACTTACTCTTATTTACAATTCTATGACCCAGGACCTGTCCTTTTTGAAGAGAAGATTGGAGGGGAGAGAAAGCACAGCAAAAACACAAAACACTCAAAATTTCATAACACTTGCTGCTTGCTTCTTGCATCTTGCTTCTTGCTTCTTCTGTGTGCCTATCAAACCGGCTAGCCCCCGGACCAGCATACAGGCCATTCCTGATCTTCAGGGCTATCTACCTTACAAATCTTCTCATCCCTAGCACACCATAATAAAAATGCAACAAAAAATGCGTTTATTGTATTTGTTTGCCAAGCAGGGCCAACCTCATGTGGTCCAACTGCGTGACATTAATGCCACTCAAAACAAGTGGTCCGAAGATGCAAGGTGATGCTGCAGAGAGGTGCTGCACAGCAGAGGTGCAAGGCCACAAAACTTGTGGTCCATGAGTGTAATAATATGCAGCAAAGGGTTTGTGGCAGCAAAGTGCTGCACAGGTGCAGCAAAGTTACTGTAAAAGGATATGGCAGCAGAGTGCTGCGCAGTTCGGCTGCACAGATGTAGCAAAGTGCAGCAGGAGTGCTGCACAGGTCGATGGTGCTGCACAGTTCCACCTCCAAAATGGTCCTGGGGTGGGGGGAGAGACAAAGCATGACCAGCAAAGCGGAAAAGACGCAATGGCACATGGAAAAACAAGGTTTTGTGGGGCACGGAAGAGCGAGCAGAGCAGGCTCGTCCCTAGCCTTCCGTACCCCCCATCGTCGGCTTACACTACCCTAGCCCTTCCTTGTATTTACAAATTCGTCTCTATGTCTTGTCTCCCATATCCCCCTCTATCTCAAATTCGTCTCCCAATCCCTCCCAGGAAGGAAGGAATGGAACAACCACAATGTCACTCTACGTCATGATGCGTCTTTACTATTCAAACAGTTTACCAAGCCTTGGTGTGGAGCTTCATCCTCCTTGGTGACTGGCTGTGGATGGTGCGAAGGGATTTCTCATCTACTAACTACTCTACTGACATTTACTTTTACACTACCCGGGGTCGTACCCTGCCAATCGGCCTCTTTAAACTATGTGGTTCTAAAAACCCGAATTCCCATTGTCCACTCTGTGGTGTCCTTGAAATTTGGGTCTCACTCCCACAAATTTTCACTCAGTGCCCTTGCACAATTTCAGGGCTGGGTCGTGTGGCTCCACTAGCAGGTCTACCTACCTGCGCACCTCCGCCACTGAAGTCGCCACCCGAGCTTACCTGCTCCTCCGACTACCTAACTGGGGAAGGCCCCTCCTGGCACTTCACCCCCTGATGCCCACCTTGGCATTGGGCAACCTGGGTCCTCTCCTGGGATCCTCGGGCCCCACTCAACAACTCACAACTACCCTAACTGGGGAAGGTCCCTCCTGGCACTTTACCCCCTGATGCCCATCTTGGCATTGGGCAACTTGGGTCCTTCCCTTGGATCCTCGGGCCCCACTCACTACCCTAACTGGCTCCCAGAGCCTACCTGCGGCCTCACCTGGCCGACAAACTACCAGTGGCAGAGTGCCCCAATAACCATACGCACCAATTAAACCACACGCCCAGCAATTCCACAGTCTCATGTACCCTACAAAGCACTACTTGCTACTGCCCGCACCACAGGTGTCAATATCCATACAAATTTTGCCTATGCCCTCTACCTGGCTTTACACTACCCACCCCGGGCGTCCGTGAATGGGTTCCATCTCCCCCCATTCAATCCTTCGCACCATGCATTCCACACCTTCTATTCCACATCAAGCATTCCACACTACTTATTCGCACACCATTTATTTTGCACACCTTTTG
Source organism: Myxine glutinosa (assembly GCF_964187855.1). Taxonomy (NCBI): domain Eukaryota; kingdom Metazoa; phylum Chordata; class Myxini; order Myxiniformes; family Myxinidae; genus Myxine; species Myxine glutinosa. The sequence goes on along the minus strand of NC_136273.1, from coordinate 45,768,364 downwards.
TGCTCACACACCTCTTTCCATACACCTTTTGTTCTTACTCCTCAAACCAATCCATTTATTCTCAACAACACAATTCCATTAGTCTCAACACAATTCCTCACACACACAGCATCATCTATCTAACTACTTCCCCTAATACTCGTGCTTCCCCGTTGTCCCGTTACACTATGCACTCCCTACGTCATTATCAACCACCTAAACTGTGTACGTCCCCACTACAGTACAGGTGTCACTACTTAAATCTTGTGTCTTCAACAGTCTGCTAATTCCCTACCATTATCCTAGCCATCCCTCAGCTAGCTTCGGTGCCCCATGGAGGTAACCATTGTTGGCACCCCCATGTGCCTATCACTGCCATCCCCCAAAACTAATGCTCATGGGCCCTGGTTGAGGAATGGTAACACTACCCTTCCTTCACGTAGGGTACACTACTCTCATCCATCCGCTACACTTGATCCTCTCCATGTGGATGTACTTTGTCATGGCTCGGCCTCGCAGGGCCGAACGATCCATTTGGGTGGTTGGTCACCTGTATGGGGTGTCTGTCCGGCATTTTCGATCCAAAGGGGGAGGTATGGACGGGCCAAGGTGCAAGGCTCCATCCCTGCGTAGGGCCTCGCGGTCCCACGCACAGCGACCCAACCGCCCACGGTCGGAGCGCTGCACCCGCCAAGGTGCGCGGCTCCGAAATCTCCTACCTCCCCTTGAACCTTGCCGTTCGCCTTTGCCGCCACGGCACGGCACCAACCATACAGTGCGGGGGCCGGGATGAATCATGCACGTCGGTCCTTGTGAAACGGCCACGGCACCGATCCCCGCCGGTCCCTGCTGCACACCACTCACCGGGGGCTCACGTCTGCTATCCGTCCCGCTAAACGCTACCCCGGTCGGTTTTGATGCTTGAGCCGCGTTCTCACACCTCGCGACCCACTCCGCACTCGCACACCCAGGTGTCACCGTGCCTTCCATACACTCCGCTACTGCACACCCTCCTTCCACACTCTCTGGTGTGCATTCTCCCTCTCTCTCTGTAACACACTCGGTCATCACACACTCTCCTTGCACATTCTCTGGTGTGCATTCTCCCTCACACACCGTACTCGCACCTGCACACCTAGGCACACTCGCACCTTTCACAAACTCCGTTACACACTCTTCCCGCACACAGTCTGTAACACCCACGGGTGTGCACTCTCCTGTTACACACCCAATCATCGCACACCCTGGCACACACTTTCCTCGCTCACGCTTCAGCGCACACTCTCTCTCGTACTGCGCACCAGTCGCCCTCATACACTGCACAATGGACCTTCCGCGACCGCCCGGGTTTCGTCTCTGTCTCAAGCGCGCCAAAAACCCTTTCACGCCAAACACATTCGTGCCATATTTCCCACTCACCTCGGGGTCCTCCTTCCCCGGCTTTTCCGCCAGCACATGTAAACCTTTATTGGGGTTAGCAAGCATGGCATCACGGTGTGAATACAAACTTTGTGTGCATTCCATTACTTTCTCCCGTGATTTATTTTCCGATTCTGCCATCTCTTCGGCCCCAATTATTTCTTTTTCTAGCCCGACGACCGCCGGCGCCCATGAAATTTTGTCTTCCAATTCGACCTTCCCCGGCACCCCCGACATTTTCGTCCCCAATTCGACGATCGTCGGCTCTTCTACAATTTCCTCTTGCGTCGCGACTTCATTAACCCCGGTCAACTTGGCTGTGCCTCGCTCAAGCTGGCTCCCCACGCGTTCCTCACACTGCTTCACCTCGTCGCATACCATTGCGACCTCCTCGCTCAACCTGCGCCCAATATCCTCCCCCGTTTTTTTTATCATGGTAACCATTTGTTCAACCACTTTGTTCCTTTCCCTGGTGGTTTTGTCCCCCATTTCTTTCAATTGTTTTTCCAATCGCTCACCCTGAGCCTTCATATCGTCCTTTTGGGCATTCATTGCTTCTTTCAATTCGCCCTGGTTACACCTTGCTTCGTCCCTCATTTTATCCATTTTTTCTCCCATATACGCCCTGAGTTGTACCATAAACAGGGCCATATCCATTGGTGCCACGGGCTCGGCCCTCACCGCGACGTGCTAGGTGCCGCCATTTTCTTCGCCAGCTACCTCCCCCTCTTCGGCTTCCTCCATTACCAACTGTCCCTCTCGGTCCTGGGTCATTAATTTCTCCCCTTCATCTACCCCCACCGGCATTCGACCGCCTTGGCTAGCGATGGTATGAATATAAATTTGGCTTTTTAAAAACTAAATTTCGTTCGCTCGTAATTTCAAGTGCGTGAAGCGAACTCCAGGTCCAATCCCACTCCCGGACACCAAATGTTACGGTTTGGCGTGACCCTCCTGCCCTTACCAAGGGGAGATTAAGCCCCTTGTTCTCTTTGGGTCGTCGCAACCGAGAGACCTGAATCGCCACTTCCGGTCGGAAGCGAGACAGGGTTTCGGGACGATGTTCGCACGTACCTAAGTACTCACGCCGCCACGGAAGCGGGGATCAAGTCTCGCACAAACCATGCGTAATGTTATTACGTCCGAGCAGATGGCGTACCACGTGGTCCGTGCAGTTATCTTATATTGGAACCCAATTAGAGCGATAATTCGTACCACGCTTAGTCAATAGATTGAACGGACGAGACGGTCGAATAGAAGGAAGAGCACAGGTTTAATAATTATTATTACAATGATTGGTAGAAGGAAAAGGGACACAGGGCAGACACTTAAACAGTCTTAGCTTATCCCTAGACTCGGGCCCGTTCACACTCACAGGGGGAAATGAAGAAAGGAAATGTTCATGCGCTGAACGTGCCGACTCCGTTGTTCAGGAACAGCTCGCCGGCGTGGCCCTCCGCGGTCACAGCACGTCCCTCGATGAAAGCAGGCAGGCGGGAGGGATCCTTGCGGCACGTCTCTCGAACAAAGGCAGAGCAGGCAGGCGGGAAAATATACGCATCTCTCGCATGGCTCGGTGGTTCCTCACAGCACTATTAATCAACTGCGCGCTTTCACTCGCGTAACTCAATAGAGAGGATCCGCCTCAAACTCAACCAAGCAATTAACTTGTTCAAGCGCCTCTTCCATCAAAACTCGTTTGGCTTCTTTCAGCGCACCTCTCCTCAGAATGCATTCAACGAGCGCCTCTCCCTTCTCATAACTTGTTCACTTCTCGAGCGCCTCTCCCCATAACTCGTTCAAGCGCCTCTCTCCTCAGAACTCAGGTGGGGGCTTTTTGCAAAGGGTTTTATTGCCGCGCCCTTAGCCCGCATCGAATGTTCTAACCACGCCTTTTGACGCAGTGCTAAGCCACTCCCTTCGCGCCCTGATTGGCGGCTCGCGCTTACCGTCGGCTTCTCCTCCGCCTTCCTTCGGCCTTGATCGACTTGTTAGGCCGGCCTCGTGTTATTTCGCGCCAAAGCCACAGTACTGAGGCGGCATAAGCAATGGAAGGACCTAACTTTCATTATTCTACTCAACGCAGAACTAACACAGGAAAAGGACTATGCTTACATTTACTAAGACATAACTGAACTATCCCGAGGCTACGTGTTGTAGTGTGACTAAACTATGAGGGGGAAATTAACCTTTATTTGTAAAAAACTCAAAACTGCAACAATATATATATATATATATATATATATATATATATATATGTATGTATATATATATATATATATATATATATATATATATATATATATATATATATATATATGTATGTATATATATATATATATATATATATATATACACATATATATATATATATATATATATATATATATATATATATATATATATATATATATATATACATATATATATATATATATATATATATATATATATATATATATATATATTGTTACTGATCGCGGTTTAGATGTTACTTTGCCGAGCGAAGGCTGCGCGACCGAACAGTTGTTCCCCGACTCACCCGATTCACCCAGAACTTTGGCCGTATCGCACCGCAGCTGCCCAATCTGGAAAACTCTAAAACGACGAAATGCAAAGAGGAAAAGGAATAAAACGAGAAGACGGACAGAAGAGTAATTGGATTTATTGTACACACAAGCAAAAAGAAAGCAGTCACGTTTATTTACAACACATAAGACGCAGGTGACACAGTGCAAATACTAGCTTATACAGACTTAATTAACCCAGGGACAGAACAAACAAAACAAACTCACGTACACAAGAAGGGTGGAAAGGCAGGAGGTGGATGGCTGGAGGGAGAGGAAGGTCCAAGGGGGTCCTGCAGCACGCTCAGCGCGTTTAGCAGCCGCCGTTCCTTCACGGCCTTGCTCAAAACCGCCGTCCAGGCCCCAAGTGGCTGTTGGGTGTTGTTGCTGCTGTGGCCTCCGCTGCTTTCCCAGGACTTGTCTGACTCGTCTGGTCCAAACCCTCAACTCTTTCTTGGTCCACTCACTCCTCACCACCGACTCCTCACCGCAACCAACGCAACCACTGACCACCACCACCGACTCCTCACCGCAACCAACGCAACCAACTGACCACCAACTGACCACCAACTGACCACCAACTGACCACCAACTGACCACCCAACGCTTCTTGCGCGCGCGCCTTTATAGCGCCTCCAGCGATCAAGCCGCCGGCCTTTTTGACACGCCCATCGGTGGGCTCACCTCGGCCCTGGTTGGTCATGCGACCCTCTGGCTCCGCCCTTGATGACGACGGGCGGGCACGCCCCTCTTCCCCGACCCGAGCACTTGTTCAATGGTGGTTTTGGAGGGGAGGTAATTGGCAATCGAGGCTCGGCAATGACGAAAGGGGATGTGAAAGGAAATGGAGATTTTGGGGATGGGAATGAAAGGGGATCTATTCTCTTTCACTGGTGCAATGGAGTACTTCAATTAATGGGAGACACAGCCTTACTCTAAAACACAGAATAAGATATAACTATCAAACAGGGGTATTCTATTATTGGCTGACGTGTATGCTTGTGGACTAATTATGGGATGCCCTTTCACCTTTACACAGCTCCGGAGGCAGGGGGCGCAGAATAAACAATAATAATAATTTACACAATCAAAAAAATATACAGTCCTCATATCCGCAACAATATACATACATACATACACACACACACACATACACACACACACACACACACACACACACACACACACACACACACACACACACACACGCATACAGTGCCTTCAGAAAGTATTCACACCCCTTGACTTTTTTCACATTTTGTTGTGTTACAGCCTGAATTAACATGGATTTAATTGAGATTATTTGTCACTCGCTGATCCAAACATAATCTTACGATAATTCACCAAATGTCCGTCTGTCTGTCCGTCCGTTCCCAGGTACCGAAAAAACGGCTGAACGGATCGTGGGTAATCCTGGGACCCCCTGGAGTAAAATAGGCAATATTGTTTCTCCAATTTCAGGTTTGGTCTCCAGCATTTTCAGGTTTGGTCTCCCCCCTAAAGTTATTTCCCCACACCTCTGACACGCTTCGTTTTCTTTCGACCTCACTGGTTGTGACGTGAAACGCAATCGGTGGATAATTCATGTCACCCAGGGACATGTCGTGCTTGCCGACTCCGTTCACATCACTTCGGGGTATACTTGACAATTTACCTCTGGGTACACTTGACATTTTACCTCTGGGTACACTTGACATTTTACCTCTGGTTACACTTGACATTTTACCTCTGGGTACATTTTTTTTTTTTTTTTTTTTTTTTTTTTGTATACAAGATCGAGGCTCGTGAAAGAGCGAACATTAATCACACAGAAAGACAAACCGACACATAAAACATATAGCATCGGGAGCGGTAGACAAGATGGGGAGAGAGGGGGAAGGACACAAACACAACATTTGAGAGCAGGGACCCAGAGACATGGAGACATCGAGAGATCTGAGAGAGGGCGAGGGCTTTGGGGGGGGGGGGGCATGGGAAGGGGGCGGTGGGAGAGGTATAAAACATATGGACACTGCCAGGACTTCCAGGAAAGAAGTTGGAATTTCAAACAAGGTGGATCTGGGGTGAATTAGCGGGGGTAGAAAAGATCAAGGTTTTGGATGGGGGAAGATAAGAGATGGTGGTGAACAGCTGTTTTAAAGACCTGGAGGGAGGAGTGGGATTGAAGGGAGTGAGGGAGTTTGTTCCAGAGGCGGGAGAAAAGAGGAATGAAAGAGTGAAGGTGAGCAGAGAGCCGAGATTTCGGCAGTTTAACCATCAGAGGGTTGCTGGCAGATCTTGTGCGACCTGTAGGAATATTTGGGGGACAGAGCACAGAGAGAGCTGGGGGTGCAAGGCCGGAGAGGAGTCGGTAGAAGACAGAAAGACGACCTACCTGCCTGCGGTGAGTGAGTGAAAGGCCCTCAGAGATAGCTTCATCGCGGGAGATTCCAATAATTCTGAAAGCTTTGGTTTCAACAGCGTGAAGCCGAGCTAGGTGTGAGGCAGGAGCACCGGCCCATAGGGGAGAACAGTATTCCATTGAGCTGCGGATGAAAGCCTTGTATGTGGTGAGGAGCTCAGGTGTGCCGAGGAAGGACTTCGCACGACGGAGGATGCCCAGTCGGCGACTGGCTTTGCAGGCCAGCTTGGAAATGTGGTTTTCCCAAGAAAGATCATGGCAGATAGTGAGACCCAAAATCTTGAGCGACAGAACTTCTTGGAGAGGATTGTTGAGAAAGTAGATGGGAGGGTTGTCCAGTCGATCTTTTCGGAGAGACATAGTAAGAGTGTGAGATTTGTCAGGATTGAAAGACATGTTCCACTTGTTTGACCAGTCTGTGATTTTGTCCAGGTCTTCAGAGAGTGAGGAGGCAGCAGACTGCCGATCTGAGGGAAGAGGAATTGAGCGGCAGAGAGTGGAGTCATCAGCAAAGTGATAGAGAGGATTTTCGAGAGAGTCAGAGAGATCATTGATGAAGACCAGAAAAAACACGGGGCCCAGAACACTGCCTTGGGGAACTCCAGCCTGAACAGGAAGAGGAGATGAGAGAAACCCATTCAGGGCCACACGTTGACGACGACTGGAGAGGAAGTCCGCCAGCCATGCATGGAGATTTCCATGGATACCAAAGGAGGAGCGTTTGGTGAGCAGAGCGGGGTGCCAGACCGTGTCGAAGGCACGTGATATGTCGAGGGAGACAGCTCTAATTTCCTGTTTGGCATTGAGGACCTCCATCCATTGTTGAGACAGCAGAAGCAGCATGTCCAGAGTAGAGTGACCTGGTCTGAAACCAAATTGATGATCAGAGATCAAGCCATTGGAGAAGAGGAAAGATTTCATATCCGAAGCAATGATGGATTCCATGACTTTGCTGATAATTGGGAGAAGGCTGATTGGTCTGTAGTTGCTAGGATCTGTTTTTGCACCTTTTTTGTGCAAAGCGGTGATGTTGGCTGATTTCCAAGCAGAAACATGTCAACATTTGACATTTTACCTCTGGGTACACTTGACATTTTACCTCTGGGTACACTGACATTTTACCTCTGGGTACACTTGACATTTTACCTCTGTGCACACTCGACATTTTACCTCTGGGTACACTTGACATTTTACCTCTGGGTACACTGACATTTTACCTCTGGGTACACTGACATTTTACCTCTGGGTACACTTGACATTTTACCTCTGTGCACACTCGACATTTTACCTCTGGGTACACTTGACATTTTACCTCTGGGTACACTTGATATTTTACCTCCCGGTACACATGACATTTTACCTCCGGGTACACTTGACATTTTACCTCCGGGTACACTTGTCATGTTACCTCCGGGTACACTTGACATTTTACCTCTGGGTACACTTGACAATTTACCTCTGGGTACACTTGACATTTTACCTCTGGGTACACTTGACATTTTACCTCTGGGTACACTTGACATTTTACCTCTGGGTACACTTGACATTTTACCTCTGGGTACACTTGACATTTTACCTCTGGGTACACTTGACATTTTACCTCTGGGCACACTTGACATTTTACCTCTGGGCACACTTGACATTTTACCTCTGGGTACACTTGACATTTTACCTCTGGGTACACTTGACATTTTACCTCTGGGTACACTTGACATTTTACCTCTGGGTACACTTGACATTTTACCTCTGGGTACACTTGACCTTTTACCTCTGGGTACACTTGACCTTTTACCTCTGGGTACACTGACACTCGGTGACTCTGGGTACACCAAAACACCAAAAGACCCAGAAGACCCAAAATACCCTGAAGTCCCAAAAGATCCCAAAGACCCAAAATACCCCAAAGAGCCAAAACACCCTGAAGACCCAAAATACCCTGAAGAACCCAAAGACCCCAAAGACCCAAAACACCCCAAAGATCCAAAAGACCAGGAAGGCCCAAAATACCCCGAAGACCCAAAATACCCCAAAGACACAAAAGACCATAAAGACCCTTAAAGACCCTGAAGACCCAAAATACCCCAAAGACCTCGAAGACCCCGAAGAAACAAAACACCCCAAAGACCCAAAATACCCTTGAAGGCCCGGAGGCTCAAAAATACCCTGCAGACCCAAATGTGCCCGAAGACCCAAAGGACCACAAAGACGCAAAATACCCCGAAGACCCAAAACACCCCAAAGACCCAAAACACCCTGAAGACTCAAAACACCCCGAAGACCCAAAACACCCCAAAGACCCAAAACACCCCAAAGACCCAAAACACCCTGAAGACCCAAAACACCCCGAAGACCCAAAATACCCTGAAGACCCAAAACACCCTGAAGACCCAAAACACCCTGAAGACCCAAAACACCCTGAAGACCCAAAACACCATGAAGACCCAAAACACCATGAAGACCCAAAACACCCCGAAGACTCAAAACACCCCGAAGACTCAAAACACCCTGAAGACTCAAAACACCCTTTTTTTCCTTTTTTTTTGTATACAGGATCGAGGCTCGTGAAAGAGCTAACATTTATCACACCAAAAAATTTAACAGACACACAAAATATATCATGAGGGGAGTGGTAGACAAGATGGGGAGAGAAGGGGAAGCACACAAACACAACATTTGAGAGCATGGACATCGGGAGATCTGTGGGAGGGAGAGGGCTTGGGGGGAGGAGGCGTGGGAAGGGGGTGGGGGTGGGAGAAGTATAAAACACAAGGACACTGCAAGGACTTCCAGGAAAGAAGTTGGTATTTCAAAAAAGTGGATCTGAGGTGAAAGCTGGGGGAGCAAGGCCGGATAGGAGTCGGTAGAAGACAGAAAGACCACCAACCTGCCTGCGGTGAGTAAGTGAAATGTCCTCGGAGTTAGCTTCATCGCGGGAGATTTCATCGCGGAAATCGCATCATCGCATCACATCGCATCGCATCATCACTTCATCACGGAAAATCCCCTGAACACACCGAAGAACCAAAAATACCCCAAAGACTCTTAAAGACCCAGAGGAAACAAAAAACTACAAAGACCCTTGAAGACCCTGAAGACCCAAAATACCCTGAAGTCCCCAAAGACCCCAAAGACCCCAAATACCCAAAAACACCCCAAAGACCCAAAATACCCTTGAAGGCCCTGAGGTTCACAAAATACCCTGAAGACCCAAAAGACCTTGAAGACTCAAAAGACCCAGATGAACCAAAAGACCCTTAAGACACAAAATCCCCTGAAGACACCGAAGACCCAAAAGATCCCAAAGACCCAAAACACAAAAAACCCTGAAGACCCAAAAAACCATGAAGACCCCAAAGACCCTTAAAGACCCTTTAGACCCAAAATACCCTTAAATACCCCAAAGAACCAAAATACCCCAAATACTCTTAAAGACCCAGAGGAAACAAAAGACTCTTAAGACCCAAAAGCCCCTGAAGACCCCGAATACCCAAAACACCCCAAAGACCCAAAACACCCTTAAAGGCCCAGATGATCCCAAACACTCTGAAGACTCAAATGGCCCTGAAGACCCAAAACACCATGAAGACCCAAAATACCCAAAAGACACTGAAATGGTCAAAGTTGCCTATCCCTCAGAAACGACGTGTGGTGAGGCACGTGGGGCGTGCCGAGTCACACTAGTTTATTAAAAAGTAAAAACTGAAATATCACATTGACATAAGTATTCAGACCCTTAACTCAGTACTTAGTTGAAGCACCTTTGGCAGCGATTACAGCCTCGAGAGTTCTTGGGTATGATGCAACAAGCTTTGCACACCTGGATTTGGGGATTTTCTGCCATTCTTCTCTGCAGATCCTCTCAAGCTCTGTCAGGTTGGATGGGGACCGTCAGTGGACAGCCATTTTAAGGTCTCTCCAGAGATGTTCGATTGGGTTCAAGTCAGGGCTCTGGCTGGGCCACTCAATGACCTTCACATAGTTGTCCCTAAGCCACTCCTGTGTTGTCTTGGCTGTGTACTTAGGTCATTGTCCTGTCGGAAGGTGATCCTTCGGCCCAGTCTGAGGTCCTGAGCGCTTTGTTTCAGGTTTTCATTAAGAATATCTCTGTACTTTACTCCGTTCATTGTTCCCTCAACCATGACCAGTCCCCCAGTCCCTGCTGCTGAAAAACACCCCCAGAGCATGATGCCTCACCGTTGGGATGGTATTGGGCAGGTGATGAGCGGTGCCTGGTTTCCTCCAGACATGACGCTTAGAATTGAGGCCAAATAGTTCAATTTTGGTTTCATCAGACCACAAAATCTTGTTTCTCACAGTCTGAGAGTCCTTTGGGTGCTTTTTTGCAAACTCCAGGTGGGCTTTCATGTGTCTTTCACTGAGGAAATGCTTCCTTCTGGCCACTCTGCCATAAAGCCCAGATCGGTGGAGTGTTGCAGTGATGGTTGTCCTTCTGGAAGTTTCTCCCATCTAAACACAGGATCTCTGGAGCTCAGCCAGAGTGACCATCTGGTTCTTGGTCACCTCTCTTACCAAGGCCCTTCTCCCCCGATTGCTCAGTTTGGCAGGGCGGCCAGCTCTAGGAAGAGTCCTGGTTGTTCCAAACTTCTTCCATTTAAGAATTATGCAGGCCACTGTGCTCTTGGGAACCTTCAATGCGGCAGAAATTTTTTTGTCGGCTTCCCCAGATCTGTGCCTCGACACAATTCTGTCTCTGATCTCTGCAGGTAGTTCCTTCGACCTCATGGCTTGGTTTTTTCTCTGATATGCATTGTCAGCTGTGAGACCTTATATAGACAGGTGTGTGCCTTTCCAAATCATGTCCAATCAATTGAATTTACCACAGGTGGACTCCAATCATGGTGTAGAAACATCTCAAAGAAGACCAAGAAAAATGGGAGGCACCTGAGCTAAATTTCAAGTGTCATAGCAAAGGGTCTGAATACTTAGGTCAATGTGATATTTCAGTTTTTTCTTTTTAATAAATTTGCAAAACTTTCTAAAATCCTGTTTTCTCTTTGTCATTATGGGGTATTGAGTGTAGATCGATGAGGGAAAAAATGAATTTAAACGATTTCAGCATAAGGCTGCAACATAACAAAATGTGAAAAAAGTGAAGGGGTCTGAATACTTTGTGAAGGCACTATATATATATATGTATATATATATACATATATACACAAGACAATTTGTCCTGTGCCAACATTTTCAATCCTGCACGACACTCAAAATAAAATGTCACAAATTGTGTTTGTGTGTTACAGGATGGTACCACGCACGTGTTTTTCTCTTATTTAAATCGTCCTTTCAGTTCTGTTGAGGAGATCAACCTAATGGACCTGCCTCATTCCCTGCGCATGGTCCAGCTGGCAGGATCTGAAATTCCTATTCCTCATCTTGATCCGAATGTCTCATTTCTTGAGATTATCGTTCCCAGGGTGGCAGTTCCTCAACAGGAGACGACCTATTGGTGCCATGTGGTTCATGTCGGTTTGACGAGGAAACATCACATTGTCATGGTGTGTATTTTTTTTCATCGCAGTCAAGGTTATTGCAAAATCTACTCGAGGGGGTAGATGTATTAAAAGTAAGTAATTAGAAAGATAGCATACCTTGCACTAACCTTTGTGTGCCCAGTTTGAACCGGTGATATCTCGAGGAAATGAGCACTTAGTCCATCACATGGAAGTCTTCCAGTGTGATCCAGCTCTGGAGCCTCCAGCAAAGTACAGTGGACCATGTGACACTGGTATGAAGGCAAGGAGTCTTCGTTCTTGCCGTCACGTTTTGGCTGCCTGGGCTCTTGGTGCAAAGGTACTCAACATACTTCTTCACTAGTTTAATTCCAGGATAAGATGCCAGTAATTGATAACTTAACAAAATACAGAACATTGACTAGAATGGCACTCGGTAGAGAGCATACATCTGCCAGGCTGAACAGTTTATGTTTTGTATCCCACAAATAGGCCAAATCCACATCCGGATCATAACTAAAATATAATCGGCTTGTTTATGTGACCTTCTGAACACATCCACCAAGTTTTGGCAGAACGTGTCCACAACTTTTTGAGATATAGTGCTATATATCGTTTTTGCCCCTATCACTCAATGGTGAAGAATCACTTAAAATGATCAGATCTGGATCTTCCCCAAAACTAGTCAATTTGTTATTGTCGCACACCCATCCTGTCCACCACGTTTCATCCGAATCCGTCCATAACTTTTTGAAATATCCTGCTCACAGACAGACAAACAGACAGACAAACAGGGGTTGTTGTTATTGTTGTAGGCTATAGCCCGGAAAATTCTCTCAAACAAGCCCGTGGCACAGAGACAGCCGTTCGATCTCACAGGAGCGACCCAGACATCCCCCACATCCAGGATGGTGTATGCCTGCCCTCATGAAATCAGGACCACGAGAGAGAGAGAGAGAGAGAGAGAGAGAGAGAGAGAGAGAGAGAGAGAGAGAGAGAGAGAGAGAGAGAGAGAGAGATAGAGGGAGAGAGAGGGGATGAAGAAGAAGAAGAAGAAGAAGAGACAGAAACAAGAGGGAAAGGGCCGGTTCTTGGGGACCGATTGGAACTCTGACTGTGACCGTGCTGCCCTGACGAATCCGGGCAGCAGGGAGTAATGGGGAAAATTTGCCCCCCGACTTGCCTTGGGTGTTTGGCACCACGAAGAGGCTTCCCCGATAGTTGTACAAACCATGGGTGAAAACTTACGGTGGTGGAGGTAAAGATACATATGGAAAATAGGGGGATGGTGAATCAAGTAAACAGTAATTCTGAGGAGAAACAAAAATGAAACAGTTGAAGTGCTGAAAACTTCTTCATGGTGTTCAATAAACGTGTCAGTTTGTCCGTAATACCTGCTCTGCCCTTTTATACAGCCTTTCTACTATCCCGAGGATGTAGGGTTGCCAATGGGAGGGCCGGGATTCTCGCCATTCCTTCGTCTTGAAATTCATTACCACAACCCGCTACTTCTGGACAGTGAGTTCCACAAAGCATGTTCCAGTTGCTGTTACAAGTAATTACGGCCTTACTTTTTAACCGGGAGTACAAACACCTTGTGATTTCATTTATAACATCGAAAGAACACAATAGGAACACTTTAATCATTTAATCTTCACAAATTTCAATATCCCTCTTCAATGCTCTTTTAAGGGTGGGATATGGTGGGTTTGCAGAACCTATATAGATCAATTCTCTAAATAATAATTATATGCTTGTTTCTCCGTCTGTCCGTGTGTGACTCTCCTTTCCACCCATTGGGTGGACAGCTTGCCTGACTCCACCCACAATTGGAACCTGATAAATCGTACAGCCGCCATGCTGGTGCTATGCAAAGCCAAATACATCTTCGGAGCTGTTATTTCACAATCAGCATGCCCTCCCTATAAGTTTTCCTTTCAGTACAAATCAACCAAAACGACTGTTACAAGGGTCATCATGTATCAAAAGGTTGGAGCTGATAGACATCACGAGCCTTGTGAAGCCGACAGTAGTTATAGGCCTCAGCCTTCAGTCCCAAGGCTTCAGGCCTCCCATGTCATCCTATAGGCCAGTGCAATTGGAATCTATCACAGCTATACAACCACGACGTATTATATAAGCACATAGGCATGGGCACGTGCTTGCTTCAAACCTTTTTTTTTTTTTTTGGAGCGATCGAGGCTGCGGTCTGTTTTCTTATACACCACACAAATAACTATGTGGCATTCTCTTGAGCAAATGGCTTTACCGTGGAGGTTATGTGGGTCCTTGCTATTATTTTTGACTATTTTCTCTTGGACAACTCGACTAAGGGCCATTAAACCCATATCATTATAAAGGTCTTTGTCTGAGGAGTTCAGGGAATCTTGCGAGATTGTGAAAGAAAATATCCATTATCATTTACTTGTATCAATGTGTTACATTGATGTAACACATAAGGAAGAAGAGAAATTGTTTAGTTGTTTATTGGCCAAATTAAGCTGCTCGTGGTCACTTGAGAGTTGCAATTCCACGGGGTTTCCGCATATCTCACGTCATTGCAAGTGAGACAGGTGGCCGTGATAGGTCATGCATGTTGAAGCCGTGCTGTTGCTGTTTCGATTGTGGTGTCTGTGAAGTTGGCAATAGCATGATCGGGGAGGGCAAAATAGTTAAATATTCCGCTGTTTCAAAGATCGATGTGGGACTGCGAAGGGCATAAGGGAGGATATAGAGTTGGGGTTGGGAGGGGGAAGGAGAGCAAAATGGGACAGATAGGAGGGGGTTGAGGCTTTGTGGTGGGGGAGGGCGGCTGAGGATTTAAGGTTGGGGGGGGGGGTGTGTGTTGAGTAGTTGGGGAAAGGGGTTTGAAAGCTTGGAGTGGGGAGGGGAATGGAAACTGAGGGTTGGGTGGTGGAGGTTGAGTACTTGCGGTGGTTTGGGTGAGGTGTTGATGACTTGGGGTTTGTGGGAAGGAAGGGGGTTAGGTGGTGGTTGGGTCACATTTTACATTGTGTGGATGTTCTGCAGGTCCGTACTAATAACTAATAGTGTCTCATTATAAGGAACACGCGTTATAACAATTTTTGTTGCAACATAATTAACTTTTGATGGACTATCTTGTTTAAACAAATACATTTCAACTTGATATAACAAGCAGTGAAATGGAGATTGTTTTTTTCATCATCATCTGTTCAAGCGAACTCGGTTCGAGTGAGCATCTGTTCAGCAGAAGGAAGATTGTATTTTAATTATAGAAATCGGTTGAGCCATTGGGGAAACAATATAGTTACTAAAGTTATTTTTATTATTCAATGTAATTAAGTAATACTCTCTATTGTGGCCAGTTAATTAGGCCCTATTATGAGGAAATGGAAATTGCCCCCGGAGCCAGAATGAATTAACAAAGTAATTAATCATTGGTGTTTGGCTGTAACAATGGGGAGGGTGGAGAGGAGTATGGGGATGGTGAAGGTAGGGGGGGGGTCTCTTTTAAAATTATTTAATTTTTTATACATGGCCTAAGGCTCATAATAGAGTGACACACACAATCACACACGGACATACTGACGAGACAAACACTTAACACAGCCACTGAGCTTGGGGGAAGTTATATTTACTCATTTGAAGTTACTTGCGGGAAGTTTTTTGGTATAATAAAAAAAAATTAAATATTTTTGTCCCCCAAAGCTTCATTGGATAGCTCTGGAATACGCCTTCATATAACCCCACAACTACGAAAGTATGATGCTGGCGTCATGGAGGCCGGACTTGTCTACTCCTCTCGCCAGGCCATACCTCCAGGTCAAGCTGCATTCACCTTATCTGGATACTGCCCTTCAAGCTGCACTTCCACAGTGAGTCATAACTTTGTGGCCTTTTCATTATAGTCAAAGTTGCACTTGGAGAAAACTTATGGAATCGGAATCATTGCCCAGGTGAGGACTTCAGTGGGTCCGATAGGATGGTAGAAGGTAGCACAGACTGTAGAGGTATCACACATTCCTTTAAGCTATAAAATTTCAAATTGGCCAGCACCTTGGCCTTGTCCTTGGCCATTTGAGGTCTGGCACCCTCTCACACATTATGAACTCATGATCCATGGCAGAGCCTGGAACATGGTGAAGATAAATCACAACAACAACATCAGATCTCGGTGGAAACCTAATAATTAATGTAAGACTGTGGGGTTTTGTAAAACATTTTCCTATTTATGTGTTCCAATTTGCTCCCCCAGGCATTGCCAACACAAGGCATATGGGTTTTCGCAAGCCAATTGCACACACATCTGGCAGGACGTAAGGTGTTTACGCACCTCTTCCGTGCTGGAAAATATGTGCAGACACTGAACGCAGATGCTCATTACAATTCCTCCTTCCAGGTATGCTACTCTGGTTCTCTGGAACAATATTCAGCAGCCTTACATTTACTGCAGCAGATGGCATCTGGCAGGAGAGATTACACCTTGTTAAACCCGATGAAGAAACCACGAGGCAGCCACTCTGAAAGTCTTCCCCTTGTTAAACTAGCCCACAGGATGACATCACGTCTCTGGCATCCTCATTACATTCAGGGTGGAACAGTCTCCTAACTTACACAATCCTTACAGTAAAACTTGTTTTCGGTTTTGTTTCCAACCAGGAAATACGAAGACTAAAAAAAGAAGTCCACATTCTTCCGGTATGTTTTTCTTTTGTATATATTTGCTTGGGTGACATTTTCAGATACACACAGATGATAAAATATAAAATACAATTTTCATTTACTACATTCTAGCAACAACAACACAATAATACTGCTATTCAACGAGATCGGTAAATGCATATCCGAGAAATGGTTGAGGACGTTTTCAATATCGGGTTTTTTATACAACTAAAATGGCCGCCATTCTTCCAGTCGGCCATATCTGATCAGATCGCAAAATAAAGTGAGGTGCGCGTGTATGCCATCATGTACTGTGCTTTGGCCAAATTTGAACAAAATCGGACCATACATGTCCAATAAATTGTTGGGGACACGTTTAAGTAACAAAATGGCTGCCAGTCAACCATCTTGTATCTGATCTCGAAATCAAATAATGTGCATATATGTAAGCCATCATTCATTATCGGTGTGCCAAGTTTGAACAACATCGGTCAATGAATGTCCGAGAAATTGTTGAGGACGTGTTCAACATTGGGTTTTTTTTACAACTAAAATGGCCGCCAGTCTAACAGTCGGCCATATTTGATCGCATTGCGAAACAAAATGATGTGCATATGTACACCATCATGTATTGTCTTTGTGCCAAGTATGAACAAAATCGGTCCATACATGATACAGTACATCTCCGAGATATGGTTGTGGGCGGACGTACAGATGGACGGACGAGACCCAATAAATAAGCTACCGTTTCGGACTAAGTACAACGGGGGCTAATAAATGCTAATAATCGTTGTACATCGTTTCCTTTTGTACAAAACACCTTGTACTTCACCTGGAAGCTGCACTTTGAAAGCAGAAGGAAAGGTGCAGAGATTTGGGTTAGGGTTACTCATATCTTTCCCCAAAAAGGACCCCAGACTATGGTGACGTGGATTCCCGGGGTCGGTGAACCAGAGGTTATTGGAACCACTGAATTAGAAGCAAAAATAAATAAATAAACTGAAACCACGTGAAACAGGTGAAAAATAAATGGGTTTTACAAGTTTTTTTTAAATCATTTGTTGGACCCAGTAATTTGGCACAAAGACAATACAATCATGAGAGTATACATGTGCAGAAGATTTTGTTTTGTAATCCGACCAAAGACAGCCTTAAACTCCGTACAGCAAAATTACTAAAACCACAGGAGCTTTGACATTTCATGTGTTTTTCTTCTTGTTAAATTTAATAAGTTGCCTGATATTAATTTTCACATTTCCCTCTTCCCATTTCATGACAGGGTGATCTGTTGGTTACGTCGTGCGAGTACAATACAGAAGATAGAGACACAGTCACTCTGGTATGATATGGATGGGAATGAAACATTCAAAGGCGCTAAACATAATAAGGCTTTGCAAATTAT
The DNA here is from genome assembly GCF_964187855.1 of Myxine glutinosa. NCBI lineage: Eukaryota > Metazoa > Chordata > Myxini > Myxiniformes > Myxinidae > Myxine > Myxine glutinosa. Next base: position 45,750,481 of record NC_136273.1, on the reverse strand, counting down.
AGCTGGAAAGTTGACTTGAGGAGGGCAGGGCGACGTCAAAAACATTTGCCCCTTTAAAAATAGTTGCAGGTCCTAAAAGATGGCATTTTCTCATGGCAGCAGGAAACTGGAAACTCTTCCAACGTTGGGGAAAATGTGACACCGGATGGAAACTACATTTGAAAAGGATGAAAATATGTGCAAGTTTCATGTCATGGTGAAAAGGGGAAATAAACTTCATCTGGGAAAGGTTTTTACCGTTGCCAAATTCAAAATTCCTGACTAATCTAGCGAGAGGAGGTTCAACATCGTCGTTTTACCTCATTTATGAATGACAAGTGTGCATAAGGTGCATCAGAGTGTTTCATTTATGCCTTCCAGGGTGGCTTTGCGATCTCGGATGAGATGTGTGTGAATTACATGCATTATTATCCTCGCACTGATCTGGAACTCTGCAAGAGCGACCCTAGTCTTACTCACCTGCACAAATTCTTCTCTTTTCTAAACAAGTAAATCCTTTGCAAACATTGCACTATTTTTTATTACTTTAAAAAAAAAAATTTGATAAGTAAGTTGATCACTCCGGTGTGTGTGTGTGTGTGTGTGTGTGTGTGTGTGTGTGTGTGTGTGTGTGTGTGTGTGTGTTTGTTTGTTTGCCTCTCCACTCACTTATACTTGCCTACAGGTCAGAATTTTAAACTGATCTTCACGAAACTTCACCAAATGATAGAGTTGGTGTTCCGACAGAATCCGATTTATTTTTGAGGTCAAAAGGTCAACATAGACCAAAGGTCAACACTTCTTCCGAATTCCTAAAATCCTCAATTTTCATCCGATTCACTTGAAATTACAATAGGATTTGCCTATCAGCGAACTTAAATCAACCAACCACCAACTATTTTTGAGATCAGCATCGGCCAAAAGGTCAACATAGGCCGAATTTCGAAAATTGTCAATTTTCGCCCGATTAACTTAATATTTGAAGACGATTTGCATATCAGGTCACTGAATTCAACCACCAATTATTTGTGAGGTCAAAAGGATGCTCTCCTGAATGCCACTCTACTTTGTGCTCTTTTGCCAAGTGTCGCTCTATGAGTGGGTTTTTATTGTTATATTATTTGTTTTACTACTTTTTTGTTGTGTTTTGGAAATGAGTGGTTGCATTTTTGCAATTTCTTTGTTTGATAATATACCAGATTTTTAAATTATATATACAATTTTATAAAGTTTACATATATTTATAAAGTTTATTGGTGGGTCGGGAATCAAAAAAAGACTACAGTTCAAAGGGAACAACAGCACCTATGTACCATCCTGTCAGACGCGCACACACACACACACACACACACACACACACACACACACACACACACACACACACACACACACACACACACAACAGTCTGTGTTGGGATATTTCACCCTGCAAATGGCTCAACTGTTTCCAATGACTGCGTTCACTTCAATTAATCTACTCATTACCATTCCCCAAGGTCGCCCAAATAAACCGAAATTGATGGCACACACACAGGATTGTAAGATGGTTCGAATACGTTTCTTACCTTTTAAAGGGTTTATTTATGACGATTATGGGGGAAAACGAAAATGAGACAAAATTTAACTTTTTGGCCTGAATGCAAAGTGCTACGTCTGGCGGAAACAGAGCTCAGCTCATCACCTATCTAACACTATCCCGACTGTGAAGCATGGTGGTGGCAGCATCATGCTATGGGGATGCTTTTCAGCGGCGGGGACTGGGACACTTGTAAGGATAGAGGAAACAATGAATGGAGCCAGATCCAGGCAAATCCTTGAGAACCTGCTTCAGAGTGCAAAAGACCTCTGACCACTGCAAATACACACATATATATATATATATATTGGATACAAGATCAAGGCTCATGTAAGAGCTAAAATGTGTAATTAAAATGTAATTTATGTTCCAAAAGGACAATGACCCTAAGCATACAGTCAATGCAACACTGGAATGGCTTCAGAACAAGAATGTGAACGTCCTTGAGTGTCCCAGCCAAAGCCCAGACTTGAATCCCATTGAGAATGTGAAGAAAGACTTGAAGATTGCTGGTCACGAAAGCTCTCCATCCAACTTGACAGAGCTTGAGCAAATTTGCAAGGAAGAATAGGAGAAACTCCCCAAATCCAAATGTGCAAAGCTGATAGACATACCCTAGAAGACTCAAAGCTGTAATCGCTGCCAATGGCGCTTCTATGAAGTATTGGCTCAGGGGAATACTTGTGTAAATTAAATATTTCTGTATTTCATTTTTAATTCAATTTGAAAATTGATTAAAAAAACATTTCTAAAAAATATTCCACTTTGACATTAATGGGGTATTATGTATCGATAAGTGACTGGATTTGGATTAAATTGGGTTTGTAACACAACAAAAGGTGAAAAGGTGTGAATACTTTCTGAAGGCACTGTACTTATAGCTTCTTTAAAAGTTTTTTTTTTTCATCGTTTCTTTCCACAATCCTATCTGGGAGGCATGAAAAATGTCCAGGCCACCCCAATTTCCTTGTTACTATGGTTTTTGCACATACTTGCCAACAATAGGGGCGGAATTCAGTGATTTTCAAAGGCCCATATTGTTTATGTTCCACATCAAACCCCTCCATAAATCAAACTTGCATTTAACACTTATGAACCTGGCTCAAACCCAGGGCACCCTCTGACCAACAGTAATGATTTCTAACTCGGTACAAACCATGCAATTCAACAGAAATTGTCGGCACACACACAGGAGGCAGATGGATTTTACACGTGTCTTACCTTTTAAAGGAGTTCTTTATAAAGAATATGGGGTAAAAGTTGAATCGGATGAGCAGTTCGGAATAAATCATACGAATCAACAGACACAAACATGGAAATGGAGACACGGAAACTTACATACAAGGGCATAAGAAATATAGGTACATGAAAATAACCGACACTAGGCACCACAGATCACATGTATACAACAATAGCATAATGCAGGTGAGGACTTTCTTTTGGCATGTGCGTGATGCAGAGTGATGGTGTGGTGTGTGTGTAGCTGGGGACAGCATCCACATTTCTGAAAGCCGTCCTCCTTGAGCAACGACAAAGGAAGCTAACGGCAAAGTGAATGCAAAGATGAGGCAAAACAGAGAAAGCAGAGAGTGGCCTTCTTTGTCCCCAAAAGGTTCCACTCCCTTGAGACATGCGCCAAGAACAAACCCTCGTGACCCTCTATCTAGGCGCTTCTTCTTCACCCGAGAGTCCTCTTGCACAACAGGAGCTCTTGTGTGCCCTTTTTCTCATTGTCTCTTCATCCTTCTGGGTGGAGTCCTCCTCCAGGCAGTCCTGCCTACGGGGCGGCCCCAATAAAAACAAATGTCTTTCCCTGCTTCCGGGTCCTACAGTGCATTATGCCACAATGGCTTGCACACATCAGCCTGAGAGATTGTGATGGCCTTTTTTTTTTTTGTATACCGAATCGAGGCTCGTGAAAGAGCTAACATTTACTTCACAAACAAATCGACCAGACAAACAAAATACACAAAAAGAGGGAGCGGAAGACAAGATGGGGAGAAAAGGGGAAGCACACAAACACAACATCCGAGAGCAGGGAGATGTGTGGAAGGGAGAGGGCCTGGGGGGAGGAGGCATGGGAAGGGGGGGGGGAGGGAGAAGTATAAAGCACAAGGACACCAAGGACTTCCAGGACAGAAGTTGGTATTTCAAAAAGGGGAATTGGGGTGAAATTAGCGGGGGTAGAAAAGATCAAGGTTTTGGATGGGGGAAGATAAGAGATGGTGGTGAACAGCTGTTTTAAAGACTTGGAAGGTGGAGTGGGATTGAAGAGAGTGAGGGAGTTTGTTCCAGAGGCAGGAGAAAAGAGGAATGAAGGAGTGAAGGTGAGCAGAGAGTGTTTCTTTTCTGAAATGTGCAACACTTTTGCCTTTTTGTGATGGGATAGCATTACTTGGCCCCACCCAAAAACAGGAGGTGTTTATGCATACAATATTACCCTAACTATTCTGTCTATAAATTACATATGCTGCCTCCTCAACATCATTTTTAACAAAACAACTTACTCTGAGAGGTCCCTGAAACATGGCAATCCAAACTACTCGATTCAACAAACCACGTTACGCTTACCAGTCTAGCTATGGATCCCTCCTCCCCACACTCCCTTTTCCACATAATACATATATACAATGTACTGGTGGGGGCATGCTTGCATGCAGAAGCTGGGATGGATCTTATGTGCAGACATAAAAAATTTAATATAAGCTTTATATATTTGATAAAGAAGTGGAAGAATATCAACAATGAGTAATCAGAATGAGCTCTTTGTTTAACAGTTTACAGCTATTGTGATGTTTAATGTAAATATTTTAAAAGTTAGAAAATAAAACTACTGTTTACATTGTAATCGTTAGCTCGGCAATGCTAAGAAGCAGATATTATGATTCTAAGTCAAAGACTAATGTTGAGGGTAGATCTGGAACTTCTATACCGAAGTGGAAACAAACAGTGATTATGATATTCTTGTAGCTGTTCCCACATTCCACATCGTTGACAACACATCAGCCAATTCGAGTTATCGTGCTGTTAACATCTTTCCTTTTTGCTACGGTGATTGAATTGAATGAACAATGATTTATTTCATAGACTGTAAGAGAGATAGCGACTCTATTTCTGATCTGGGTTCAATTCCCAACCCAGCGATAAACGCAGTACAGTACAGTAATGATTCTGGATGCTTTTAATAGATGATGAAGAAGGCATGCCTTACTGGGTAGAAAAAACGCTGATGCAAAGCATAAATTCCGTTTCCAAAAAACCTAAATTCCGTCTCTCCAAGCCTCTTCCCTTGACTGTTCCAAGGTGGCGGGTCTAAGCAAGCCTCGCTCCGCTCAGTGTTTTCCACCCCCTTTCCTTGGCGGCGTCCCTCGGAAGCATATTTCACCACCAGAGCGATGCAAAGATGCATGGAATAATAAAATTATTGTTTCTTTTTTTGTTTTGGATAATTGTTTTTGGCAATTTCATCTGTGTTTAGAGGAATGTTGAATGTATGATGCTGTGTCTGCATTCATCTTGCTGGGATCAAGCGATCTTTATTTTTTTCTGGGGTTTGCAGCAATGTGTTATATAAATACAGGGTGAATATGCACTGATGAAAACATGTTCTGAGTTTTTGTTATAACCACGGAACCTGATACAGAGGTCCGGCTGTATATTATGTAAACATGCAATATTTAAAATATGCTCATGGTTCAGTCTTTGCTGTGAAATGGACTACTCAGCAGAGGAAACCTACAGGAACAGCTGATTTTATTCTGAAATAATCAGAATCACTACCATTTAACACCGGTGGAGGCCAATTAACTTGGTGTGTGATTTTGAAGGTGATTTGTTGCACCTGAGCTAATTTACAATTGCTATTATAAGGGGGGTGGACACTTTTTTTTGTTGTTGTTGTATACAAAATCGAGGCTCGTGTAAGAGCTAACATTAACGACAAAAAACAAACAAACGGACACATAAGACATGTAATAAAGGGAGTGGGAGACAAAATGGGGAGAGAGGGGGAAGCACACAAGTACAACAGTATAGAACAGGGACATCGGGAGATGTGTGGGAGGGAGAGGACTTTGGGGGGAGGAGGCATGGGAAAGGGGGGTGGGGGTGATAAAAATGCATGGACACTGCTAGGACTTCCAGGAAAGAAGTCGGTATTTCAGATATTCATCAAGTTAGATTTCATCCAACCAAGATATCCTAGTTTTGTATTTTTAATTAATTTTCGGAATTTTTTAGAATTTGTTTTTCACTTGTAAGTTGTGGGTTACAATGTGTAAATAAAGGTGGAAAAAGTCTGATTTAATGCAATTTAATTCCAGGCTATAAGTCAACAAAAGTTGAACATTTTGAAAGGGGGTGTGGACTTTCTAAAGGCATTCTATATATGCATATATACGCTGCATGAACTTACTGGCCAAACTGCATCTGCTGAGTTTTTGTTTTCATTTCTTTCATTCAATCCACAACCTGCCTTGATTTTCATGTGTGGTCATTGGCGGAAAACACTCACTTCACTCACCAAATGAGGTAAATACACTTGTTCACTTCAAATGGGTCTCCACTGACACATCATTAGGTCAACTAGTTGGAGCGTCTCCACTGACACATCATTAGGTCAACTAGTTGGAGCGACAAACTGTCATGGCACAAATGATTGGCTGAATTAATGTTTGCTGAATGGATTGATGATCATATGTTCCTGACCTCACACCACATGTGGGAATAACTTCACCACAGGTACGGCAAGGAGGACATTTGCATGTGTTCACAAATGAGCGTGAATGATCAGTACAAACAGATCAATTGGACTGAAGCAAAGAATATGCACCTGCTTCGTGCTTTCTACAACATCTCTCCGATCGATGTGCATTGCAATACCTCCTTTGCAACGCGTTTCCCTGTGAGTGCTCGAAATTGACAACGCTTGTGATAGATTAATTTGACCAACTAATTTATAGTTTTACATGCCTGTCGCAGTCAGAACCTGAGATGTAAGGGAAGGTGGGATTAGTTGGAACATTTTTCATGAAAACTCATTATTACATAATATGGTCTTGTTTAGAAAAACAAGATATTCCACTCCATATATATATATATATATATATATATGCAGTGTACTGGTGGGGGCATGCCATAGGTATATCTGGGAGGAGGTGAACAAGGGAACTTCTCTTGATGAAGGCTAGTGGAGGCTCAGCGCTTGCTGGGTTGCTGGCCGAAACGTTGAGTTTTTTAAAGACAAAGCTATAGGTTGGAGAACGGAAAAATGGATATCGTGGATATATATATATATATCTATATATATATATATATATATCTATATATATATATATATATATATATATATATATATATATATATATATATATATATATGTAGGAGTTGCGGACAACGAGAGGGCAAGACACTACTTGGCTAGTTCAAAGCTCCTTTCTTCCAACAGAACTAACTCACTTCCGGAACTCACGCATCTTTTATAACACAAATCACTCTTAAGGGGGCGTGGCTCCAACAACCGAGCGCATGCCACGCCCATACCATCAATAGCCCCACGGGTCCTGTGCCTGTGCATTATGTCTCAATGGGGTAACCCCCCCATATATATATATATATACAGTCACGTGAAAAGGTAAGTACACCCCATGTAAAGTTTTGACTTTTTCAACATATTTCAACATACAGCTATTTGATCTTCATTTCAACAATATTGATAGATGAAGGTGATATAATATAACAAATATCATAAAACATTTACATTTTGTAGTCCATTGTATAATTTAAATACACATAAATGCAAATTTCACGTGCGGAAAAAGTAAGGGACATCGGGAGATGCAAAGGAATGAGTGAATGAAGGAAAGGAAGAGAGAGAGGAGAGGGAAGAGACACAGTTGGGCATATGATCGGCATGCAGAGAGAGGAGTGGGTGATACAAGATGGTGGTGAACCTCGGGTGCCTCTCCTGATAAAACTGACATATGTACAGATATTCAGCCCTTTCGGTCTCATCATCATGGAGCTCATTCCAAGTCGACCAGAAGGCTTTCAATCAAATACATCAGTAGTATTTATTATACTATATTATGTGGGAAAGTAGTCCTTTATAAATTATGTTGGATATCTTACTCGTTTTCATTAAAAGTTTCCATTTGCCCATTTGTGGCTTCCATGTGATCGATGCAAGACTGTGACATGTATAGAACATATATGTTACATGTGCCATGTTCCATACAGGTGAACTGGAAAGCGCTTCCTCTGCCCAACGTGCCACCTACACCACCTCCTTCACACAACTGCAACACATTGGACATTTTCACTTCTCCAACCGTAGATCTTCAGTCTGTGAATGACTGAGAATACATTCTGCCCGCTAATGAGTTCCTCATTCCTGTCATATCACATTTTATAATCGTGGAAAAAGCAGGAAATATCTGTGCTCAAGTTTGCAATAAAAAGGATTCAAGTTCATAATCTGTCTCTTTGATCTGCCTGAAGCAAAACCAACCACGGTCATGCGATGATGCACAAGAAACTAGAACGGCACTCAGTAGAGAGCACACCTCCACCAGGCTGAACAGTTTATGGTTTCTATCCCACCGATAGGCCGAATCTGGATTCGGACATGAACCAAAATTGAATCGGCATGTTCTTGTCACTTAACCAACTCGTCCACCAACTTTTGTGTCATAACTCGTCCACAACTTTTTTAAACATTATGTTATATATCGCTTTTCACCCAATCTCTCAATGGTGAAGAATCACTTCAGAAATTAAACAAGCGTTACGCCTAGGTCCCCCGTCGGTGAAGTTATGTGAGTTGACAAAGTGGAAGACGCAAGGCGGCCATCTTGGATTTTGACGTGGCGACCCAATTTTCAATAGCTTTCTTCCTTATGCCGAGATACACCCACACACCAGATTAGAAGTTTGTACTTCGCTTATTAGTCCCCGACCGGTGTACACCGGAGGGGACTATAGGTTTGCACGCCGTCCCTCCGTCCGTCAGTCCGTCAGTCCGTCACACAAAGAACAGTTTTCCGGACTTTTTTTCTAAACGCTTAACGCTAATGATTTCAAACTTGGCACATGGCTTCCTCATGATAAGCTACAGGTCAAGTTCGAACTTCACGACGTTTCGATCATTTTTAACAAAGTTATGGCACTTTGAACTTTGGTAATTCTGATAATTCTGATGATCCTTAACTCAGTGCCATTTTAAGTTTTAATTTCCTTTAAAAAATATTTTCTCTGCAATAATAGGACCGATTGAGATAAAATTTTCACCATATGATGGACTCGGTCTGTAGAATATTTTAATGGTAATTATGACGTCACAGGTCAAGTGGTTCAGCCGCCATATTGCTTTTCGTGAAAACACAAAAACCCCTTTTCTCTGCAACGGCTGAACAGATCGAGGCCAAACTTTGCAGGCAGAATCGCATACCCATGACGAACAAAAACGTCAACGAGCATGACGTCATGCGTCACATGGTTTCAGAGTTATGACGTTTTTAAGCATGAACCTTCAAAAACCGAGCTCCTCCCTCATTTTTGATCCAATCGAGGCGAAACTTCACAGATCTCTTCAGCACTAAAATCTCCTTTTGGAATTTGCGATAAGGCACGTGGTTTGGCAGATATCGTTAATTAAACGAAAATATTTTTTAAAAATGGATATTTCTTGTTTATTCTCGAGTTGGAGATGGCGGCAGGGATTTTCGAAGCTCCACACGGTCTCCACGTTTTCAAAGTTAAGTCTGTTCACAATTGTATTTTGTCGAAACTGTATTTATCTTTCGGTGCGTGAAGTTATAGTGTGCACCTTGGAAGTTTCTCGGTGTTTATCTTTCATAAATTAATCGTCTGTTTGCCGTGTCGCGAGCAAGGCCTTTGCCGCGTCGCGAGCGATTTGAAATCGAAGTTAAGTAATTGTTCCCATTTGTATTTTCGTTATAACTGCATTTATTTTATGGTGTGTGTACGTATATTGTGTCCCGAGGAAGATTTTCGGTGCAAATCTTTCATACCTGTATTGAAAATCGTGTTAATTCGTGTCGTGTCTTGAGGCCTTGTACAGTGTACAACCTTGAGGCTTTGTTTTTCTCTCAGCGGTCCGTCGTTTGTGATCCAATAACTTTCGTTCTCTGTTTTCCCAGTCTTTTCACCCCATAGCTTAATTCCTTGTGTAAATCTCAACTCAAAAAAAACAAAAAAAAAACATTTCCTTCTCTGTTCTTATTCCTTGTTCTCATTCGTTTATTCATTCTTATTCGTTCGTTCATTCATTCTTCGACCACGTGTTTCTCCCCCATTTCCCCAGATAGTTTTCACTGTTATTAACCTTCAATGTTTACACTTTCCCCTCAAGATCTGTATTCCATCATATATTATAACACCTTTTTCTTCTTCTTCTTTAAAAGGCTGCTTTCGACTTGCTCACCAAATCTATTCATCCCAAAAAAAAATTCCATCTCCTAGAGTGCCTTTTTTCTACATTCCCTAAACTCTCCTGCACTCCATCCTCCCTCTAGCATCCTTAAACGTATTTTTAACTCGAAGGTCACAAGAAACTCATTTTGCAATAAATGTTCGTTTCCCATAAATCGTACACTTTCAAAAATCCAATCTCACCCCTCCCCTCCAAATCTTCCCCATAACCCCTCAAATCCAAATCTTCCCTATCACCCCTCCCCTCCAAATCTTCCCCATCACCCATCCCTTTCAAATCTTCCCCCTTTCCCCTCCCCTCCTAATCCTCCCCATCACCCATCCCTTTCAAATCTCCCCCCTTGCCCCCTCCCTCCTAAACTACCCCTCACCCCTCCCCTCCAAGACTCCCCTCGCCGCTCCCCTCCTAGACTCCTCCCTCACCCCTCCCCTCCAAATCTCCCCCATATCCCATCCCTTTCAAATCCCTCCCCTTGTCCCTTCCCTCCCAAACTCCCCCCTCGCCCTCCCCTTCAAATCTCCCCACCCTCATTTCTTCTCAATTTCCCCCCTCTCACTTCCCCTCCTCAAAGCGACTTCCCCGCTTCTTCCCCCTTCCAACTCTCACCTCCATCTCCCCCAACCTTCTGCCTCGCTCTTCCCCCTCCTCAAATAACACCTCATTGTGCCTCACCCAATCACCATCAAACCTTTTGTCCGCCCATCCTTCCCTTTCTCCGAGCTATTCTGAAATCTCTGACACACCTTCAACAGCTCTCCCTACCTCTTCCACATCTTACCCTACCCCTCCGCCCCCCTGTTCTGTATCCGATGCTCCCCCTTCATTAACGGTATGGACCTCAAACATCCAGGGACTTCGTTCAAACTTAACTGATCTCTCCATACAGGTTGCTTCTGTCAAACCAGACGTGATCTGCTGAACAGAAACTTTCCTCCTTCATGATGTCTCTGATTCCTTAGTATCTCTCCCGGGTTACTCCCTCCTCCGGTATGATAGACCTGAGCCTCGTCCTGGAGGTGGGGTTGCTATCTTTATCAAAAACTCTCTTCCTCACTCGCCCTGCACTGCACTCTCTCCACCTCACCCCCAGGAATACCTCTGGCTACGGATTCCCCTTCGCTCCCACCTCTTGTTCATATGTGTGTTGTACCGTCCACCAAAAAGTGATGACTCCATCTACATCTCGCTGTCTGATAATATGGACCAACTTCAATCTACTCATCCCAGCTCTCTCCCACGGGTCCTAAAATCCTGTTCTTCCGCTCTTTCACTCCCTCTCTCTGTTCTCTTCACCCTCTCTTTTGCTCAAGGTCAACTGCCATCTGCTTGGAAATCAGCCAAAATCACCGCCTTGCACAAAAAGGTGCAAAAACAGATCCTAGCAACTACAGACCAATCAGCCTTCTCACAATTATCAGCAAAGTCATGGAATTCCATCATTGCTTCGGATATGAAATCTTTCCTCTTCTCCAATGGCTTGATCTCTGATCATCAATTTGGTTTCAGACCAGGTCACTCTACTCTGGACATGCTGCTTCTGCTGTCTCAACAATGGATGGAGGTCCCCAATGCCAAACAGGAAATTAGAGCTGTCTCCCTCGACATATCATGTGCCTTCGATACGGTCTGGCACCCCGCTCTGCTCACCAAACGCTCCTCCTTTGGTATCCATGGAAATCTCCACGCATGGCTGGCGGACTTCCTCTCTAGTCGTCGTCAACGTGTGGCCCTGAATGGGTTTCTCTCATCTCCTCTTCCTGTTCAGGCTGGAGTTCCCCAAGGCAGTGTTCTGGGCCCTGTGCTTTTTCTGGTCTTCATCAATGATCTGTCTGACTCTCTTGAAAATCCTCTCTATCTCTTTGCTGATGACTCCACTCTCTGCCACTCCATTCCCCATCCCTCAGATCGGCAGTCTGCAGCCCCCTCACTCTCTGCAGACCTGGACAAAATCACAGACTGGGCAAACAAGTGGAACATGTCTTTCCATCCGGACAAATCTCACACTCTTACGATGTCTCTCCGAAAAGACCGACTGGACAACCCTCCCATCTACTTTCTGAATAATCCTCTCCAAGAAGTTCTGTCACTCAAACTTTTGGGTCTCACTATCTGCCATGATCTTTCCTGGGAAAACCACATTTCCAAGCTGGCCTCCAAAGCCAGTCGCCGACTGGGCATCCTCCGTCGTGCGAAGTCCTTCCTTGGCACACCTGAGCTCCTCACCACATACAAGGCTTTCATCCACAGCTCAATGGAGTACTGCTCTCCCCTCTGGGCTGGTGCTCCTGCCTCAGACTTGCTCACCTTCACGCTGTTGAAACCAAAGCGTTCAGAATCATTGGAATCTCCCGCGATGACGCTATCTCCGAGGGCCTTTCACTTAATCACCGCAGGCAGGTTGGTGGTCTTTCCGTCTTCCACCGACTCCTCTCCGGCCTTGTTCCCCCAGCTCTCTCTGGGCTCTGTCCCCCAAATATTCCTGCAGGTCGCACAAGATCTGCCTGCAACCCTCTTATGGTTAAATTGCCAAAATCAAAGACTCTCTGCTCACCTTCCCTCCTTCATTCCTCTTTTCTCCCGCCTCTGGAACAAACTCCCTCACTCTCTTCAATCCCACTCCTCCCTCCAGGTCTTTAAAACGGCTGTTCACCACCATCTCTTATCTTCCCCAATCCAAAACCTTGATCTTTTCTACCTCCGCTAATTTCACCCCAAATCCACTTTTTTGAGGTGACTTTTGACTTCTTTCCTGGAAGTCCTTGATGTCCTTGCGTTTTATACCTATCCTGCCTCCCCCCAGGCCCTCTCCCTCCAAAAACATCTCCCGATGTCCCTGCTCTCAAATGTTGTGTTTGTGTGCTTCCTCCCCTTCTCTCCCCATCTTGTCGACCGCTCCCCTTTTTATATACTTTGTTTGCTTTTGTTTGTTTGTTTGATAAATGTTAGCTCTTTCACGAGCCTCGACTCGTTACACAAAAAAAAAAAAAAGTTCTCCTCAAGCCGCACTGCGTGTCCTCAGCCTCGTCTTGCGAACGTCAACAGCGCGACACAGCGCGTGCTTTCCAGAGGGGCGGAGCCAAGCCGAGCAACATATATATATACACATCGATCATTGATTGTGAACCGAAAAATAGAATTAGTTACTGATGGTTTCAGAGTTATGACGTTTTTAAGCATGAACCTTTAAAACCGAGCCCCTCCCTCATTTTTGATCCAATCGAGGGGAAACTTCAAAAATCTGTTCAGCATGTAAATCTACTAAAATGTCCTTTTGGAATTTGCGATAGGGCACGTGGTTTGGCAGATATCGTTAATTAAACGAAAATATTAAAAAATATCTCTTGAATCGCTAGTACATCAGACCGTGAGTTGGTAATAATTTATATAATTCACACAGTGCAATACGTGCAGGCTGCTCCACGGAGCGACCTTGCGGGCTTATCAACGAGGCGAGGCGTGACACACGTGTCTCAGCATAGCTCAGATCAAGTTTGAAAACCATCATCAACCATGCATACATTTGCATATTCGATCATTTTTGACAAATTTATGGCACTTTTAACTTTGGTAGGGGGACATGTATTGCAGCGTAATACTCAGAATGCTTGTTAACTGTTTTTTGTTTTTTTTGTATACTGAATCGAGGCTCGTGAAAGAGCTAACATTTACTTCACAAACAAATCAACCAGACAAACAAAATATATAAAAAGAGGGAGCGGAAAACAAGATGGGGAGAGAAGGGGAAGCACACAAACACAACTCCCTCTGGGATGCAATTAGTTCGATGTCACACCAAAACATTACCACTGTACCATGAGTTGTGGAGAGAGGGAGTCGAGAGGGGGATGAGTCGAGGGGGGCTTGGTGGCGTGTGGGAAGCGGGGGGGGGGGAGGGGATGGGGGGAGAGGGGAAAAGGCAGAAAGGGAGAGGGGAGATATCCTGTTCCGACACTGAAGGTTTCTCTTATGAGCTCTAGGGATTTCAACCGCCAATCCAATCCTGCCGTGGTAAATCTCTTGAGACAAGGTCGTTTTGCGGAAATACTTGGAATCCAAGGCATGGATACTGCTGCCTTCTGCTGGACTTGAATCTGCAACCAATGAGGTGCTCGTTCAGTAGGTATCCCCTCAACCAGGGCACCACCTCTGCTTCCTTTGAGTTCCAAATTGAGTGAAATTACTTGTGTTTGATGGTGTGAGTTGTCACTTTCAACGAATCTCTTCCCTTCGTTGGCGTGCTCACTAAGCATTGTGTGTTGTGTCTTGGCTGTATAGGTAAAAATGGGTGGTGCGCAGGTGAATAGTTGAGCTGGTGCCAATGAAGGGAAAAACCTGCACAGAGAAGCGATTTAAGTGATATAGGCATGAGCGATCCCTCTCCCTCTCCCCATTCCTGTGAACATCATTGGCTGCAGGTGCAGTAAATGCAACGTGAGGTCTGATGCACATAGGTGCAGCAGACTGTCCAGGTCGTTGGTATGATGACTGCTGCCCTACATGTCCAAAGTGGACACGGCTGTCTGCAGATGCTGCATAGTGATGCCAAAATTGGTGCCACCGCTGACTTCCATGGGCACATTTATCCACAATGTGGCGTTGCCCATGCTGACCTACAGGTGCGGTTTGATATCCGAGTGCCCTTCTCATAGCCTTAGCCTAAGGAGGCCTCCCCCACGAGGCCAAGGGGATCCATTACCCTGGACAAGGGGCTATCAGCCGGAGCCAGATGAGCCCTCGACTTGCATAGGTAAACTACCTGACTTGCGCCAAATGACACGTGGAGAGCTCCTGGCCGCTGCCGTCCCTGAGGTAGCTGGAAAACAGCTATCATGCTACCCTACCTATGTTTATTATTTACATGACCTGGACATGTATAAATGGAAAAAAAGGTGTCTCATGAGCATGAATATATATATATATATATATATATATATATATATATATATATATATATATATATATATATATATATATATATATATTGTTGCGGATCTCAGCGCCGGCCTTTTCCCTTACCCAGGGGGGACTAGTCCCCTTGTCTTTTACTAGCAGACGGGACCCGGGACCTATGACGTCACTCCTGGACAGCGTTAAATAGGGTTTTAGGACTAGGGATTCGCTATTACCTAAGTACTAATGCCGCCCAGAAACGAGCAAATAAAGCCCCGCCCGAATCACGGGTGTTGGTGGAAACACCGAGCGGTAGCGAACCCGTGACCCGAGCCATTAACAATGACTAAATCCGATCCGAGCGGTTCGTAATCGTGCCACGCTTACCCAATGGAGGAAATGACGGAAACGGTTGAATTTGGGAAGAAAGGAATAACAGAATTTATTTACACTTTGTACAAGAAGAAGAAGAATACACAGTGCAGCCTTAAACAGTCTCAACTTATCCCTGGAAAAACGGACCCGTTCACTCTCAGACACACTCACACGGGGTTGCAGATGAACAGGTCGATGGTCCAGGGATGGCGTCCAGGCAGCTCGCTCTCCGGTCCCCAACTCGCACCGCGAAGCAGATGAACCAGACGGCAGCGGCCAGGAGCTCTCCACGTGTCATTTGGCGCGCACGGGATTATTATAGGGCGGATGGTAGGCTGGCTTTGGCGGTTACACTTGCGGCCCAGCCGCGTACGTAATAAGTAGACTACGGATTTTTATGTTAAGAAAATAGGCCTTTTATGTTTTGAAAAGCGGGAATTTTTTTTTTTTATGTGAAAAAATCCCGAAATATTTTTTTCCCCCGTTTTATTCATTTTTTATTATTACCAAGTTTTTCAGAAATCAGTCAAAAAAAGAACAAAAAATGGTAAGCTTTTTCCTGCACAACATTAAGCACTCTGGGCTAGTAAACAGGTAAAAAATGACGTTCAGGTACCTTTATTGCAACCGCATTGTTTGATAAGTAGAGGACTAGAAGAAATTGACAAGACCCTTTTAGGAACGGTTAAAGTAGGTGTTTGAAATCATTATCTTGGTAATGTTCTCCTTGGTGAGGCAGTGTCGGCGGTCGGTGAGGACGTTTCTGTAGACGGAGAAGGACCTTTCCACGTCGACGCTGACGATGGGGCAGTACCTCAAGAGGGGGATGTCGGCAAGCTTGACTCCAGCCGGCACACCAACCTCAGATCCGTGCTGATCTCCATCCAGGATCAAAGCCACTGTCCTCAGCACACCAATGTCGGGATTGCGCTGCAGCACCGCCTTGAACTTGGTGAGCAGGATCTCCTTACGGCAGCCTCGGATCTTTTCGAGCTCCTCCTTGGCCTGATCAAGGAGCTGGAAGGCCTTGGCCAGCTCCATGCCGGCCTCCTCCAGCTGCTTAAGGATCTTCGGGATGAACGACACGTGGGCATTTAAGAAGACCAAACTGAGCTTGATGTCCGCCTTTCCGAACAGGTCCTTGGCACTCCGGATTGCCATCGCGTCGTCATCGTTCAGCTGGTCCACAATGTCCTTGACGGCCTCGAAATGCTCGGCGTAAAACACCGCGGCGTCGATCCACGTCCCCCACCGAGTCAGAATGGGCTCCGGGGGGAGAGAAAGATTGGGCTGCTGCTCCTTCCAAAAGACAACACGTGACGGGGCTTTGACGAACACCTTCTTCGTCGTGGCAATCAGGTCGTTGACGTCCTTGAACATTTCTCGGACTGTCTCGCAGACACGGTGGAGCGCGTGGGCAATGCAAGTCACATGCAGCAAGTCCGGGAAGAGTTCCTTCAGGGAATGGCCGGCCTTGATCATATAGGCCGCGGCGTCACTGACGAGGACCTTGAGGCACTCCAGCTTGAAATCAGGCCAAAGATAGCGCAGCGTGTCATTGACTGCACGCACGATCTCCCCGGAGTTGGTCTTCTCCAGAAACATGCACTGGACGAGGTGGGGACGAAAGTACCCCTCCTTGGACAAGCGTCCCGTGATGATGTTGGCCACATATCGACCTGCCGAATCGGTCGTCTCGTCGACGGACAGCCAGATGGGCTGCTGTCCGAGGTCGGCACGGATCCCCGCCAAGGCCTCGTCGTTGCACTTGTCGAGGTAGTGCTTTCGAATCCAGCTTTCATCGGGGATCTGGAGAGTGATGTGCTTCTCCAGGAACGACCGGAGGGCAGGGTTTTCCAATTTCGACCATGGGATGCCAGCGGCCAGCATGGCCTGGCACAGCTCCTGAGCCACGACGTCGCACTTGTGCCTCTTTCCGCCACCAAAGTCCTCCATGGTGGCTTGCGTGACCGTCCTCTTCTTCTTCAAGGCCAAATTGCTCTTGTGGCGGTCTCCTCGGACATGTTGGGCCAGCTCAGACTTCTGCTTCGCCCGGAAAGTCTTTTCACAAGCTCGACAGAAAGCCGTGTCACTCGACACGTACTTGAAGGTGGCCCCATCGCCGCCAGCGTTGAATTCCTTCAGCCACTTGTCACGAAGAGCAGCACTCATCTTGATAGGAGACTTGTTCACACTTTGTGTACACTCTCTCACTGTAGTACACCGCCTCACTGCTGTACACGCTGTGGACGCAACGCACGCAAGTGGACGCAACGTTTTGTTTTTGAGATCGATCGCAGTTAAAAATTTTGATCGCAGTTTAAAATTTCGATCGCAGTTTAAAATTTCGAAAAATACCCCAATTTTTTTTAGCGTTGCCAGACATTTTCGAACAAAAAGGGCATTTTATTTTATTTTTCCCGAAAAAGGGCGAAATTCTTTTTTTCTCCGAAAATAGCAAAATAATTTTTTTGCGCGCAAAAAAGCCGTTTTATGTGAAAAAATATTTTTTCTTTTTTCACATAAAAATCCGATGTGCAGTAATAAGCGAATAGTTCGTACTGGTTCATTAAACGCGAGCAATGCACTTCTCCCTTCTCAACTCCGTGTCGTTTTCCAACCAGTCCTCTTGATACCAGCACTTGGCTCCCGTCCTCATCAAGTTCTTTCGTAAGCACCTCTCCCTTCTCATCTCATCTCCAGCCAGTCCTGTTGCATGAGTCCTGTTCAAGGGCTTTGTGTGCTGGCTTATATAGCCTTGCCCAGCGAACCCTCTCGAACTCACCAGACGTTTCTTGCCACGCCCTATCAAGCCATGCCCACCGAGCTCTGGTTGGCTGTTGCTCTGACCATCACCGCCTTCTGACGTGCTGCTTGTCGTGGCCAAACCCCGACCTCGCGCTCCTCCCTCTTTTCAGGCCTACCTCATGGTTACCCGACTAGTTTGAGCGAGCAACGGGCAGCTAAAGCTGCTGGCGGCCAAAGCGTAACAAACTTGAGGGATGCCAAATGGGGCGCAGGTCGAGTTTGCCCATGATGGAAATTGGAGGGTGGCCGCAAAATGAACGGACCTAAGCTTATTATTTCTTTACACAACGCAGATGTTACTCGTGAAATGGCCTACTCTTACACATACTATGACATAACTAATTCTAATGGGCCTACGTGTTGCTTGTGGACTAACTATGGGGGGCAAACCTTTAACCCTTAATGATGTTATATGTACAATCTCAAATCCTCAACAATATATATATATATATATTGTTACGGAAACGGAGTACGGCGCTCCCCTTAGCGGGGGGGGGGGAGTTATCCCCCTTATATTTGTACTGGCCGTCTCCACTCCTGAAGCTACCCCGCTCCCTTGTGGGGTGGGATTGCCCAAAGCGATTGGTCAAGGGATTCCCGTACGCCTCCGGCAATCCCTCCACGAGGCAGGTGGGCAATTCCGTTCGAAACCACGGACAAGATGGTATTTTGCCGAGCGGTTTTAGCAGCCGCGGTTCGAACCATTAACAAATACTAAACCCGATTCATATGCGTCGGCCAAATCGTGCCACAGGTATTCAATGGGGGAAATCACAAAGACGATCGGATGTGGAAGAAGAAGCCAAAGTAATAGGGGGGGGCCTGGGGCATCAGTCACTTCAAGTTTTTGAAAAGGTTTGATTTTTGGTACCATTTTGAAGCTTAGGGTCTAAGTAACAATTTTGGTCCGAGTGGACAAAGATCACATGGAGTCTTCATACATTCCCGCCATTTTCCAAGATGGCCGCCATCAAAATCTAATACTGACAATATCTCGGAAACTAATCAACCTAGAAACATGAATTTGGTGTCTATACCTAGGTTTTCATGGTCAAGGAATCCAATAAAACCATTTCTGACTACATCAGAGTATTTATTTGTCCCGAAATGGTAAATTACACAACAAACGTTATAGCAGAATTTAGCAGAATTATGCATGTTAACAATTAAGCACATACGAACGTAAATTCGATAAAATACCATGAATATAAACCGAACATTCTATTTTCATTGTTCTTAGTGATATTTGATTGATTAGGTAAGTGCAACTAAAAAATCATTACTCATTCTCACAACCATCATGGTCATTTATTTGGGACATGTGCACTTGCATAAACGTGAGCACTTCAAGTCAGCTTTTTTGCACTTGCATGACGAGCAAGGTTTTGTGCACGCGCATTTTACGTCTAGATCAAACACATCCCTGGCAAGGGGCAACGTGGTCCAGATGGGAACCAGTTGGCCATCTTTTTCCATCCATCCATGATTGCTTGGGCTTGGGACTAGTGCCAGTGGCTCGTGCGCTGTAGTCCAGATGCTCGCCTGGAAGACACTCCTTTTGAGATGTTGGTCCAGCGCATCACTTGTAGGGGGTATTCTTTCCACATCCCTAGTCCTGTGACAGAAAACCCTCATTCGAACAAGGTCAACGTTGGTGTCATCAGTGATAGGTTCGTTGGAGTACATTTTGCAAACAAAGTGACTCACCACTTCCCTCAACTCTGGCGATGTAAGAAACGGGGTGCTAGCAATTGTCGCAAACTCACTCAAGAGGGGTGGAACCTCATCTTTCCGCTTGAAGCAGTATCGCTTGCCCTTGAATTTGAAAGCTGACGTGCTGTCTGATCCAGTGAATGCATGAAAGAGAGCCAAGGCTTTGCACATTGTCACACCCAAACTTGAGGCAATGTTGTTGAGGGAGATCATTTTGACTGTCTTTCCTGCTTTGAAAGAAATCCAGATATCTGACTCCGGATTCACCGCCTTGATGTGGTGGAAGTTACACAGAAGTATTACGACAACGTCTGTGTCGCCAGTATAGACCATTCCCAGTGATGAATATTGGAGGGCATGAAGAAGATGTACCAGGGCACGAGTGTCTGCCTCCTCATGATTACATCGTCCCATGGGCGGTCCATTCCCTGCATTGAGGACTTGGTCACCAGAAGTGATATAAACCTGTTTGCCATCTTGGAATGGTGTTTGCACAATGCTTGTTGACAGGAATGAGAAGAGCTCTTTTTTATTTTCGGCATTAGCCAAAATGTTTTGCCAGTTTCCAGGCACTTTGGCAGAACCAGATACTCACTGTCGTGTGCCTGTTCCTCGCTTTTCTCTTGTGGTCGCTTTGATTGACATTGTGCGATACTGATCCCATACAATATCCACTCTCGCTGCTCTTTTCAACTCATGCTGGATTCTTGGGCAGAATACTTTGGTGAAATATTCATCAAATGTTTTGCCTTGGACAGTTGTGCCAGGAAGAGAGTGGATCAGTGCACCACCATCAATAACGATGACCCCATAATCATCTGGTGCGACGAGCTCCTCATCCGCGGATAGTCCGGTACTTGCACTTGCTTCCATAATGCACGCCAATAAATCTGACTTGGTGCAAGAGTTGATGGACCCATCAGAAGCCAGTGCATCTGGTGATGAGGAGGATTCGTGACGGAAAAATTCCTCCAAATTTCCACCCCGGCTATCAACCATAATGAATGCTTGTCCATACAGCTCTGTATGTTGTTTGAAGTGCTGCACCTTCTTCTGAAGTGCTGTCTTTTTTCGAGTTTTCTCCTCATGGAACAGCAGCAAGTTGTTTTTCTTGATCGGAGCTGCCAGAGGTACATCATTTGAGTCCAGCACATTCTTCCGAAAGTGGTCATACTGCTCTTGTCCTCTAGATTCTAAGACACGGACCGATGTGGCGGCAGACTTGTCAACACACACTTTATTGTCTAATGTAACTAGTTCTGCACTACTCTCTTCAAAGGGATTCCCTCTGCTTTGCAGCACATCCATGAGATTTGTGACATGACGCCTAAATCGGTGCTGGGATGTACTTCCTTCCTCGTGATGAGGGAGCTCTTGATCTTCGTCGTCATCTACATCAGTGAATTGCTCTAGAACACGGCTAATTTCTGGACCAGTTGCAATCCAGCGTTCTAGCATCTCAGGGTTCTCTGTGATCCCGATCACTCCCCCAACCCCTTTCACCCGTTTGTTGGCCTGCTCGTGTGCTTGATCAATCGGAATGGAAGAGTAACGATGATTGCTTCGACTTATTGCCCAGTGACCTGCTTCAAACTCCTCTTGGATGCTAGATGGAAGACTTTCAAGGTCTCTGATGAATACGGGAACCCACCTTGCATAATTCTGGTGATCAAGTGCAAAGAACAGAAGCACAAGGTTTTGCAGAGTAGCCACCATAAGTTTGAACTTTCGCTCTCTGTGTGATCTAATAAACATGAAGATGAGCTGTTCGTACTTGTGAATGAGTAACCAGAACTGCACTGTTGGTTTCTCTTTGCAAGCTACAGAGACCCAGTCGTCGAAGGTCATTTCACTTCCGCCGTCCTCATAGGCTCGTTTCAGTAGACTATCGAGCACCACAACAGTAATCTGGTGAGCATACCGTGTTCTCATTGGATCATTTGCTCTCAAGTAAGATGTCGCTGCAGCTACTGTCAAGGCAATGCCAGCCTCTGCAAAGGCTTCAGGCCATCCAGACCCTCGTAGGAAATCTCCCATAGTCGCCCACAAAGCCATTTCGATGTGGAGCCCTCCCAACATCACCAGAAACGTATCTTCTCCAAAGAGTTCAGGAAAGGTCCATTGCATTTTCTTGGCAATATCAAAGAGTGGCTGGTCCACTGCCATGATTGGGATTTGCTGTGGGTTGAGGAACTCGGTTGTTTTCTTGACCAGGTCCATTCCATGTCGAATCATTTTTGGTGTAGCTGCTTTATCACGGAATAGTGGTAGCATGGCTTCAATACATTTCTCTGTTGATCCCACAGCATCCGATCGAGAAGCATGATATGCCGACCACATAATTGGAGGAACAGTTTCACTTTCAAATTCCATTTGCATATTTTCCTGCACCATTTTCATCCAGGCCTTTTCATGGTGTTCCTCCTTGTCAAATGACGCCATGGACTGTGGCTGCACGTCTTTCACAGGAGGTTGGGTGACAAGATTCCGGCTCATAGGTGGAACAAACGTGTACAGAGGAGGCAGCATTGGTCCCTTGGTGCTTGATGCTCGTCGATGGAAGTCGATTTCTATAGGTTCTTGGTCCAGCCCTGGGTTTTCTACTGAAGGAAACTGAAACATGGAGATACCTGTTCCATGAAATGAGGATGTGGCTGTTCTGGACGTAGGATTGTGATCTAGATTGTCAAGGGCTGCAACCGTAAAAATCTGCTGACGAAGGTTGCTAGGACAGACTATATCAGCGTTGGCATGTGCTCTTTCAGCAGTAGCTTGTGCATATCCAACTTCAATGGTAAGCACTCTCTTATATGACACGCTAAGGCAATACTGATGTAGCAGTTGTACCAGTTTCTTGCTCCTTGTTTGGGAATGCAGTTTTAAGGCCAAAAACACTGCAAGAGGAGGCTCACATCTCCAGTTTGCAGGAAGAGAAGTGATGTTCAACATGGTTAGTTGACTCATGGAGAGAACTGTCCTGGAATTGTCTTGCATAGGAGATGATTTAGGACCAGTAAGCAGTTGACGAAAGAAATATTTCAGCTTTGTTGGAACAGCAGATTCCTCACAACCTTCAGGAAATGACCCCTTGAAATTGAAAGCAGTATCATGATCCAAAACTGCTTTACGTAGAATTGATGCTGCCAACAGTAAGGTACGTGATTCTTCCTCTGGTGTCTGGCTCGCGCTGGAGATGATTTTTCGAGCTGTCTCTGAGCAAACAAGGAATACTCGATTTTGGATCCCTTTTTCTTCTGTCAGATGTGGGAAGTGTTCAAGTACTCTCTCTTTCAGGCGTGTGCAGTTCACTGTCTTACGAATCTCATGCTGTCCCAACCTTTCCGTCATCATATCTGTCAAATCTTGGAGAGCAAAGATTCTACATCCTCCAGCAATTTCTTCACTGACGAATTGTAGTAGCTCATTTTCTACTGTGATTTCAGTGTCTTGGGTGACTTGACCTTGTTTTGTACTGATTAGCATTTCATAATGCCGACGGTTGAATTTAGTGTAGCAATATCGATGATAGTTAGCTTCAATAGCTACCAGATCTCCTTCTGCAAGCCGTGCTACAATGCGATCCTCTCCCAATGAAACTGCTTTGTCATGGATGTTCTCGGTGAGGGAAACTTTTTGGAATGAATGGTCATCTTTACTCGTTTCTTCATTACAGAAGAGACATAAATTTCGATTAGTTTCTGTGCTAGATCTTCTTGGTCGTTTTCGTAGAGGTGGCAAGCCTTTGGAAGAACGTGTTTTTGCCCGGTCAAGTGCTGATGCCTTGTACAACTGACGACATGTTTTGTGCCAGGATGCTCGATTTGCTTGCATAGATCCTTCATCTGGAAGTTCCAAGTTTGGGTGAGGTGCAGCATCAACATCTCGGAATTGATTTACAAGGCTGATAATATCTTTGTATGCCTCCGCCCTACGTACACCAACTGGGTTGTCAAGAGGACAGACAAGTTCTTCGTTTGTTTTTTCTTGGCAGAGGACACACAACTCACAGTTTGTTGTCTCAGCCATCACACTAGCCTGGAACGAAAAGAAAATACATGTAAGTATATAATAACCAAGCATAATCAAGTATACATGGACATAACATAACACAAAAATCTGACAAGTAGGGATTCAGCAGAAGCAGTTGCACATACATATGAATTATCCAAACCGATTTCCAAATATACAAAATGTATTCATGTGTGCTGACTTATATAACACAATGGCTATTGTATTTAGATATTTGGATACATACTGATATATCAACAGATATATAATGCGACTAGAAAATGTGCTAATGAGTTCGTGTACTGCACAGATATTCCAGCAAACAACCTAAGCTGATTCCATGATCACAAAGGATAAATGTGAGATCCTAATTGCCATGGTTATTTTTCTACTTTTGGGGAACAGAGATACACCTACTGATTTAGAGACATAACTGTTTGCTTCCCTCGCCATAAAATTCTAGGCATGGACACCAACAGCATGACTGAAGGTTTAGTGGTTTTGGAAGTATAGCCGATATAGGATTTTGGTGGCGGCCATCTTGAATTTTACCATTTCGGGACAAATAAATACTCTGATGTAGTCAGAAATGGTTTTATTTGATTCCTTGACCATGAAAACCTAGGTATAGACACCAAATTCATGTTTCTAGGTTGATTAGTTTCCGAGATATTGTCAGTATTAGATTTTGATGGCGGCCATCTTGGAAAATGGCGGGAATGTATGAAGACTCCATGTGATCTTTGTCCACTCGGACCAAAATTGTTACTTAGACCCTAAGCTTCGACCTGGTACCAAAAACTAAACTTTTTCAAAAACTTGAAGTGAAAATGAAAATTTGTTCATGGTGGGAACCCCACTAAGGAGGAACAGGAATTTATTAACCAATTATGTACAAATCAAAGAAACCAAGGGAGAAGGAAAGAAACAAAAATAATTTACAGAAGAAGAAGACACAGTGCAATTCTAGCTTATCTACAGGCTTACCTTAAACCCCAGACAACACAGACAAACAGACGACAGTCAGACTTACACGGGGATGATGACAGGAATGGCAGAAGGTTCGTTCATCTGGTGAGGTTCCGTTCTGACCCACGACTCTCTCTCTCTCTCTGTCGTTAACACTGGGATTCTCCTCTCCAGTACCTCGAACCCAGCTCCAGCCTCGAACCCAGCTCAGCAGCACGCACCAGCTTCTCGTACCAGCCTCTCGTACCAGCCCAGTAGCATGTTCCTCTCTTCACGATTGTCGCACGCATATATCATGCGGGGGCGTGACACGCCCTCGGCCATTTGGGTACCGCCCCTCCCCCCCCCACCGTGCTCTGTTTTGTAGCCTTATATGGCAATGCCACGGTCTTGTTACCTTATTTGGGTATGGAGCTGAACAGCCCCGCCCCCCGTGGCGAGCCACGGGCTTGTAGCCTTACTTGGGCATGGAGCTGAACAGCCCCGCCCCCGTGGCGCGCCATGGGCTTTTGGTGGCCTTATATGGCAATGCCACGGTCTTTTTTTTCTTTTTTTCTTTTTTTTTGTATACAAGATCGAGGCTCGTGAAAGAGCGAACATTAATCACACAGAAAGACAGACAAATAAAACAAATAACATCGGGAGCGGTAGACAAGATGGGGAGAGAGGGGGAAGGACACAAACACAACATTTGAGAGCAGGGACCGAGAGACATGGAGACATCGAGAGAACTGTGGGAGGGAGAGGGCTTTGGGGGGGGAGGCATGGGAAGGGGGGGGGTGGGAGAGGTATAAAACATATGGACACTGCCAGGACTTCCAGGAAAGAAGTTGGAATTTCAAACAAGGTGGATCTGGGGTGAATTAGTGGGGGTAGAAAAGATCAAGGTTTTGGATGGTCTTATTACCTTATTTGGGTATGGAGCTGACAGCTCCGCCCCCGTGGCACGCCATGGGCTTGTCTCTTCTCGGCAACCCCGCCCTTCTTGTCCAAACAGAGCACGGAGCACATATTTACAATGGCGGCGTACACCGCTTCCAAACCAGGACCAGTTGAGAGGGCGCGCACCCCACGCTTGTCAAGCGGTTTTGCACAGAGAGGGAGAGTTTGGCTGAGAAATGCAATCCTTGAAGGGGACCTATCTTATTTAATTTGGTGCAATGCAATGTAAACTTGTGGAAAACAGAGCCTTAACTAATACACATAATAAAGAAATAACTATAGAGAGGTTCTATGGTTCTCTACGTGTGTGCGATGGACGAACTAAGGGGACAACCTTTGACCTTTACCACAAATTGAGGTATTTACAAGAACTATTTACTAGAGGGTCATATTTACAACACAGGATTCTCAAATCCGCAACAATATATATATATAATGTGTACATGTCTCATCAGCATGAATATTCATTTTAATGTTAGTCATCATTATTCAAACTTAAAACCCATAACCATGAAACAGAGCTTATAGTAAGCAGAATGTGCATTTTTCTGATAAATAAGACAATGCCAATTTGTACATTTAATCCGTCAGCCTTTAAAACAAACTCAATTGTGACAAAATCCCACGTCTAACACATTTGTAATGAGGCAAAACACTTTAAAAAAAGGATTTTACTCCCCGATAATTAATCTCAAAGCAGAGTTATTGACAATAAAGTGTGTAATTCTACATACTAGTAAAATTATCCTGCATTTAGCAAACACATTTAAAAAGAAAGAATAATCGCGCAAAGCGACATGTCGGCCTCAGGCTTTTTAACTGCATTTAAATGAAGCATTTTCTGGCCTTGACTGGATTATAAAACGAGATGATTATGGAAAAATCACTTTAGATAGAGATTTAATGCCCTTGATTAATTATTATGTAATTCGTCAGGCTAATGTAGGCGCTGCGTTGGGACAGAGAGAAATCTCATATTTGATCAAGTTGAGGCCAACCGATTCTGCGAGGTTTTTCATACAGAAACACAAGATGGCGCTGCTTCTCCTCATATTTCAGCATCAGTTTTGAGGCTGCGTTCGTTGTTTGTCGCACAATTTGTATTCATTCATTCCTCGTTGGAGGCTCACAAGGGAAGCTCATGAATTTGTTTAGGCATTTGCAGACACGAGTCCTAATGAGGCTTTGTAATCAACTCCCCACTCCATTAAAGATACAGAATTGCTGAAAGATGGTGTGTTATCTTCAATATGTTCAAACGGATGATGCAGGTTACGGATAAGATACGTATTTATGGTGAGATAAATCATGTATGCCTCGGACAAGAGCACACAATGTCCGACAAGATGGTGCAGAGGAAGTGCACTTACCTGGGAGCTCTTTAGTCTGGGTTCTTTTGTCAAATGGACGAACATGTGGGGTTGCCCACGAAAACCCCATGCACTGCCCATGTGGGCAACCCAGTTGGTCCCCAGGTGGAGCCGATGGAGAAATCCAGCTGGGGCCAACGTGGAGGAACACATTTGGAACCCACAACTTAGCGCACATAGGACTCATATGGACCCCAGCTGGACATGAGGCCTGGGAAGTTTTGTCCGAATCCGTCCACAACTTTTTGAGATACCATGCTATGTATCATTTTTGGCCCTATAACTAAATGGTGAAGAATCACTTGGAAAATTAAAGAAAATTCTGGTATCTGGATCCATATTTGGATATTCACCAAAATCTAATCAATTCGTCCTTGTGACACGCCAAACTTGTCCACCAAATGTCATCCGAATCTATCCTTAACCTTTTGAGATATTCTGCTCACAGACAAACAAACGCACAATTAGACAGACAGGGGTGAAAACATAAACCCCGTCCACTTTCGGTGGTGGAGGTAACCATAGGGGATTTTTGGATGGAGGAATCATCATCAGGCATTGCCTTCCTGGCTAAAGGTGGCTATTCACATGTGGCAATGTGGCATACCGTAAAGTGGGGTGACTTGGAACGCTAGGGTGACTATGAACACTTTTTACAAGGTTCATTTGGATGATTTGTTTTACAGAAATGTGTTGTAGCTAATTTTGTTGGATTAAAAAAATATATATCTAAGCAGTTCAAAGCCTAATCTTACCCAATTAAGGTAAGACTTTGAATATCACTTGGTAGGGGTTCAAACACTCCCTAAGCACGAGGTTTGAACGCCTGAATATCAATAAAAAAAAGAAAACCATCAACTCCAAATCTGATTGATGATCACCACATTAGGGTGTTGGAAAGGTCACACCCTGGAGAAGATTTAAAGCCAGTAATACCACACTTTTTTTTTAATTCTTCAAAATTAAAAAAAAACTTCAAAAAGAGTTCAATTTAAACCCACTTTATGGTACATTAATCTATCATATAAAACACAATGTCAGTTTGTATGTTTGTACAGATGTCCGTCCCCCTTCATAAGCGTAGGTTTTAAAGGTCAATCTTTTAGCACAAATGTGTGTTCACTACAGTTTATTTTTGAGGATAAAACAAACTCGAAAATATTTTCATTAAAAGAATAATTATCTCTCTTCTATTGGAATTGTAGATGGTGGCTTGCAAACCGATTTTCAAGGGCGGTGTACAGAAGCGTTTTTAAAATAACAACAGATACAAGGTGCAGAGAGGTGAAATTCGCTGCACGTGATGTGCAACGCATGCACTGAGTAAAACAAGTATTAATTTACATCCGTAGGATGTCGAATAAATAAAGATGATATCAGCTCACCTGGCACTAGGCCGAGGCTTCAGACTTTTGAATGCTCACAAGGCTAGCTGTATCCTCGAATAAACTGTTCCAACCTGTCATATTTAACGGATATTTTACTCGTTTGTATATAATGTGGGATCTGCTCTTCCACATATCAGGCAGCACTCTAATATATCATCAACCACACTTTAACATATTGTTATGTGGGAGGGGTGAGGGATCCATAGTTAGACCTACCTTGTAAGTGTAGTATGCTCCATGTGTTTTGAGTAGCTGTTAGATTGACATGTAACAGGGATCTGCCAGGTTGAGTTCTTTGTTACATGTCCGCTGAGGAGGCAGCGTATGTAATTTATAGACATCTTAGATCTTAATATGTCGGCGTGAATGTCGGGGTATAAATGTATGATTGTCATCTCTGGACCAATCAGAGACAGCCATGGCCAAGAGCTTGCTGGGTAAATGCATCATGTGATCTAACTGAATTAGGTCATGGGAGAAATGCTTGCTTGTACAAAGTTGGCAAAGAGCCACTTCACTGCTGCTGGGCAGAACTGTGCTTTTGTGCTGAGCTGGCAAAAATGTTTTATCTGTGGTTTGACCTTTTGCAAAAATGTGAAGTCAAGGGTCCGTTACATCAGCTTTTGTTCTTCTCATGCTCCAGCTCGCCTTCTGCCTTCCTTTGTAGTAAAACAATTTGGTATATATATTGGACGCAGTTGTGAGTGGGCTTCAGAGATCTGCTTGCCTGGTATCAAACATTTCCCTCCATATGTGCGTAATTAATAAATGGTTCTTTGTCAACAAAGAGAGAGTTGTCTGTTATTTTTCATACAGGACAACAACTCCCACATGACCACCTATTGGTTAGTGGGACTAGTAGGCAATAACTTCTCATGAGAGAGACACACATCTGTCTGCCCATCACACATCTGTCTGGCCATCACAAATCTGCCTCGCCAATATGTGTCAGCTATGGCGGCATAATGTGCTGTCGAGGCAGAAGTGCCATCTGCATTAATTATTTTTTTATAGGCGTCACCCCCGCGGGTGGGATGGCCAGTGCAGAGAACTCCACCCAGGGGGAGGAGATGGAGAGATCTCGCTTGAGTAAAACGACAACAAGAAACATTGCTGCAAAGAAGAAGAGGCCTCGTTGTTCAGAGAGGAGAGCACAAAAGCTTTGTGTGGAAGGAGGTCTTGCTTAAAGGACAGAGGGGCCCACGAGGCTTGGTGGAGGAGGTGGATTATCGCTGGCATTCCACACCAAGCACCAACCATCTTCATTGTGCTCGTTTTGGCTTCGGAGAGATATCGTCCCACAGCTGGATCCCGAAGCGATCTATTTGGAGCCTGGCGTTCACCCTGCACATCAGATAAGGGAAGTCTTGCCGAAAATTGTTTTGTTACAGGAGTGTGATCTGTGCCGCCGAGTGGCTTAGGAATTGTTGTATTTCCAATTGTTGTATATATATAAGTTTGAATATCCCCATTTACCTCTTTGTGTCCATTTGACTCACTTAGTTTGTTCCATTTTTGTTTATAGCGTATTGTTACCCTCTTCCATGTTTACTTTATAACTAAATCCTTCAAAAGATAACAAATGTGTTTCAGCTATCTGTTTCCGTGTCCATGTGCAACCATTATTTTGGCCCAATTAAAGCTCCTTGGTGAACAGTAAAGTTAGAATCAATTAAATTAACGCAGTGAAATAAAAGATTGTTCAGCCCATCTACCAAGTCTAACTCGGCACTGAGGTTCCTATTTTTAGCGGGAGCGTCAGATGTGACAATATCATGCAGTGTTATTTGCTGCCAAGGAACCTTCAAGAAGACCAGACCACTTGCTACACGCAGTCCAGGCAGGATTTTGTAATTTGTTTTCGGCTACTGGTGATAGATAACTCGCTTGCTTTCGCTTGTCTCGCTTGCTTTCCGCAAAAGACAGCAGATCTTGACGGGTCCCCTGCTTAACGTCCATCCGATGGACGGTGCACACATCGATGTACAAACCTGCAGGTGAAACACCAGGATGACAATTTATCTCAGTGGAGCTTCAAACCCAGAATTCACAGCTGAAAGGTGATGCGCATACCTCAAAGCCTGGAAGGAGGAATGCAATTGATTTAAGAACTGGTTCCATTATATGGTAGAAGATTGTGACATCAATAACGTGGCAACTACATTTATAATATATTTGGGCTCTAGTGTATGTTTTGGGCCTGTTTGTATTTGTCATGTGTTTTTAGTATGTGTTTTGGTGTCTTTTACTCCTAATTTCTTTCTTCTCTATATTTTATTTTTCCATGTGTCAACGACGAAGTGAACTCTTGCAAATTGTTTTTATAAGGATCACTCGACTGCACCTGGATGGGTTTGAGGCTAGAGGAGTTGCAGCTGAAACCCAAATCCGATCTAGGTTCCTCCTGATGACTCCATATTTTCCTATTTGGTTTTCCCCTAATGGCTTTAATGCTGTATTTGGTCTGTTATTTGATTATCATCAACTGAAATATGTCATAACAGTTTTACTCAAGGAATGGAACCTCATCCGGTTTGGTCTTGTTCCTTGTGGCACACGTTTTCCCTGGCATTGCATCCGCACATTTCAATGGTGGCTCGCTACCTGCCCTGAGTTGGTCAACCTGGGTAGTTCTGACACTATCCTAGTATCCTAACCAGATGTGGTGATCTGCTTGTAGGTCTGCTAGGCATGTGACAAGTTGATGATGAATCTTGGTTGCTACAGATGCTGATGTATTTGGAGAGGTTGTTGCCATCCAAGTTGGAGGCCATGTGGTGGCTGTTTAGGAGGTGGGGGAGTTCCCAGGTGAGTAGCTTGTACAATTAAGGAAATAAATATTTAGTGATCTTGAGTTTAAACAAAGCGACAGAATAAAGCAAAGAGAACAAGCTTACTTGCCTTACCGCACCAATTCATCTCTATTTGTTTCCGAATGACATTCAACTTAAATTGTTTTTATTATGTGAAGTCGAAGCTCATTGAATTTTTTTTAAATGTAACTGAAAAAGGGAGCACACATTTGCATCAACAAGTTTTATTTATTTATTTATTCCCTATTCAGCTGGTACATATAACATTCATAAGCAGTGACCTATGTGTTTTTGCAGTGACAGCAGAAAGAATGTTCGCATTAGGTTGAGAAATATTATGACATTATTGCAGATAAAGGCATCATTTAGGGTGAAATACGACGATAGGATATCTCTTCTTCTTTTTTCCTTACAAGAACCTGGTACATGTGAATACCCCTGTTGACACATTCCCCACAACCTATTCAACATATTGTCATTACCTGGCTTTAAACACGAGATGGATTACGATGGGAATTCATTTGATTGATTATCTCTTAATGAATAATAATGATGGAATTTTACCCCCCACACAAACCTGCTTCATATATTAACCTTCCTCCCCAACTTCCCAACCAATCATTTTCTACCTTTCTTTTCTAAAAGGTATTTCTCTCATGCTTGCCCTCTCCCCTTTCCGTACGCAATACCGAGATGGCTTCCAATCGTAGCAAAAAAACTGGCGACATTTTTGCAAAGGATGGTTTGGCTTTCGTAGCCAAAGCCGGCTGTTCTCACGTGACAAGCGAACACCTGGGCGTGTCCTTACGCTTCCGGTTCCGGTTCTCCCCAGGTGAGATTGTGTGCCGTCGGAGCTCGTCCACGTCGATCAAAGCTATTGTTTTTTTCTCAAAGTTAAGTATTTTATTTTACTGTGTATGTGTCAACTGTGTTTCTGGTTCGATCGTGTTTCACATTTTGTGCACAATCAATCTCTCCACGACATCAAAGTTTGAGTTTCTTCCCATTGGTGTGTTTGTCAAATTTCCACTGGTTATTTTATTGTGTATGTGTTATTGTGTGTTTCTTGTTAGTTTTGGTTTTGTAATTATTGCAAACTTGTGTGTAATTAGTCGTTTTTTGTTCGCACCTGCGTGTGGCCTGGTCTCTCGATGCTCCCCCCCCCCCCCCCCCCCGTCAGTATATTGTGAATATAAGTTCTTTCCTTCGCTGTATTTGCTTGTTTCTTTGATTTTCTTTTCTCCCCCCTACCTCCCACGAACATCTTATCCTTTGTCAAACGTTTTTTGCTTTTGTTTAAATATTATTTAAATATGTTTAAACTTTCCCCTGCAATGTTTTGTTCAGTGGTTTATTACAACACGCTGTTTTTCTTCTGATTTAAAAGGCTTTTTTCAATTTCCTCTTCAATTCATTCCACTTCCAAAAAAATTTCAATCTATTATAGTTCTTCCTCCCTACATTCTCTAAACTCACCTTCATTCCACCCCTCCTCTATCGTTTTTAAACGGATCTCTGACTTGAAAATCACAAATAAACCCAGTTTGTAATAAATGTTCGTTTTTCATTAATCATCCACTTTCTAAACTCCCCCCTCACACCTCCCCTCCTAAACTCCCCTGCCACCCCTCCCTTTAAATTCTCCCCCCTCAACCCTCCCCTCCAAATCTCCCCCCTTGCCCCTCCCCTTCAAAACTCCCCCTCACCCCTCCACTTCAAACTCCCCCCAACCCCTCCCCCTTCAAATCTCCCCCCTACCATCTTTCTCCAATTCTCCCCCCTCCTCCTCACTCCATCTCCCTTCTATCTCATACCTCCACCTCCTCCAATCAAGACTCTCTGCTCACCTACACTCTTTCATTCCTCTTTTCTCCCACCTCTGGAACAAACTCCCTCACTCTCTTCAATCCCTCTCCTCCCTTCAAGTCTTTAAAACAGCTGTTCACCACCACCACCATCATCTTCCCCCATCCAAAACCTTGATCTTTTCTACCCCCGTAAATACACCCCAAATCCATCCCTTTCAATACATCCCGTTAATACACCTCTCCGACTTCATTTATAAAAATTCCTGGTGGTGTCAATTTGTTTTATACCGTGTAGCCCTTCCCACACCTCCTCCAACCCCCAGCCATCTCCCTTCAACAGATCCCCCGATGTCCTTTTCCTCTACTGTTGTGCTTCCCTATCTCTCCCTATCTTGTCTCGCATTCCCTTCATTATATGTTTTATGTGTCCGTATATGATTTTTGTGTATCTTGTATACAAAAAGTAAAAAACGAAAATGGCTGCCAGTGTTGGAGATAATCCAGCACACCAGCCATACTGAGGTGACAAGTAGCGTTACCTGGTGTCTAGGAATATCTCCTACACAAAGCAGGGCACTTACTACTCGGGATTTAAGCAGGGATTTGTTCATGGTGCCGAATGTACGTGAAAGCCAACATGGGATTTTTCACTCCCACCAACGAAGTGTTGGTCGACTGTCCTCCAGATTAACGTCCTTCCAGCAGACTGCACACACATTGCCTGGAAGCAAAACACCAGGATGGCAGTTTAGAGCTGGGTCGACAAGCTACCTTGGCAGCCCTGAACCCATAATATTGTTGCGGATATGGAATTTGGCCTCCATATCCGCTTGTAAATATTCCCCTATTTCCCCAATACTCCCCAACTATCCCCAATCCCCCATTCCCTAGTCCCATTGCCTGTAAATAACACTCTGTAGAACCGACCTTCCCCTTTTTCCCCCATTAAATGTCGTGCCCAGGTCCACCGCATCTCACGTAGACAACTTTCGGACATCTTGCTAGTTATTCTTAGTCTATGTCAGTTAAGGACTCGTTTCCATTAATTCTGACTCTTCGTTGCACCAGAATGTGATTATATGGCACCAGTAGTGAGTTTAGGACCTTCCCATACCTCCTCCCATCTTCTTCCCCAAACAACAACAACAACAACAACAACTACAACTACAACAACAGAGGAAATGGGGGCGGCGCGGCGCGGGGAGTGTGCGTCCTCACTCCGGCTCGGTTAGCCGCCATTACCCATGTGCGCCGACGGGGTTACCACGAAGGGGCTGCCTGTCGGCCCCTCGTCAAGGGCGGAGCCGGTAACCCCCGCACCCAATGACAAGCAACGAGCCGATTCCATCTGGGGCGGAGCTAACGAGCCGAGGGCGTGTCACTCCCCGCCGGATATACGGAGCGACTTACCGGACGTGACGTCAGATGCGCCCCCAGCTTGAGACGACAAGTCACCACCTCCGAGCGCTGAGTGAGACCTCCCGCATCTTTGGACTGGACCGGGTCGATTTTGCCCCTGAGCCAAGGTGCACCTTGAGCCATTGAAGACCTGCCCCTCCTTGCCATCAATCCCCGTGTGAGCCAGTTTTGTCCCGTTTATCTGTCGTCTGTCGGGGCTAATATAAGAGTGTGTCTAAGTGCCTGCCTTTCTATGCTGTCCCTCTTGTCGTTGTAATCTGACCTTCCGCCCTAATATAACCTCCTCCGGAGGTCTTGAGAACCGTATCCCTGGTGTCGTGTCATTTTAATCCCAGCCGTGTTTCCTTTCCTCAATTGATCTAGCGTAGCGCGATTAGTCAACGTTCGGGTGGAATCGGGTAAGTTTGTTAGGTCGCGGTCACCAACCGCTCGGTCTATAACATCTAGCCGCGATCTATAACAATATAGAGGCAAATTATTATGAAACTAAATTTGCCTGAAAGGTTTGGCAGCCAATAATTAGATGCGTAAAGGCCAAGGCAAGTTTCTATTTTTAAAATCCCAGATGCAAACAGGTATGGCTAAAAATGAGCGGTTTGAATGATGGATGAAAGATGTAATGGACTGAAGAGATGACAGATCAATGTCATTATTGATTTTAAAAAATGTAAATGCATTTCAGTAAATGTTTTGTATTAAAATTGCCTTTCGAAAAAAGTTTGAGTTCATTGATCGTGCCTACAGGGAAAACACTCATTTGTTTTAAATCACTAAATTTCTCATCTCAAGTAGCAGAGATGTTAATGGTGAGGAATGATATGGAAGGATTAACGTGGTGTTTGCACAAATGAGGAAAAGAAAGCTGTGAATGTTAATTCGGAAGAACTCACGAATGTTTACATTAAACGTTCGTCTCTCTCTTCTTCCTGACACATGGACAATGTTTCATGCCTTCAGCAATGAGTTTCACATATATTCTGAAACGTTATCAATGCATGTGGGCCACCACCTGTATCTCATTTAAATAATATCAAATCAGGTGTTTACGAAGGAAATGGAATGTCTGCTCTGCTTTTTGAAGTTTGCATGGTTTTGCTTTAAGCTTCTCCCAACTGAATCTTAACTTCCATCATATTTCATCAGGAATGGCAGGCAAAAAACTTTTATTTTGGTATTTTGTGTTTTTATTTTACATGCTCTGAAGGCTCGTGGAGGAGCCCCGACACAAATCACGCACACATCCACATGTGACAACACCAGACTTGACTTTCACACAATTAGCCGCTCAGATTTAGGGAAGCCACGTGTCACTTCCCAGAGCACTCTGTACCGGCGACATAATGTTCATGACTTCGCTTGGTTTCTCTCTGCACTCAGTGGGGCAATCGAGGAGCAATTTCCTCCTCCCTGTGGATGCCAACCTATGGGAGTCGTGTATTCACTATACTTTAAATGCTGAGCGTTAAGCAAGGAAGCAGCACGTACCACTTATCAGCCACGTTGGACTTTGTCCGACATGGGGGCATATGGATTGGGTCGAGTCCATCTGTCCGTCCGTCCGTCCGCAACCATAATCTCGGAGATTTTGTTCATACTTGGCACAAAGACAATACATGATGGTATACATTTGCATAGCATTTTAGTTCGCGATGCGATCTTCAACCATTTCTCAGACATACATGGACAGATTTGGGTGTGGCGCCAGGCAGCTGTGAGCAACTGCTCTGTGTTGTGGTGAGTCCTTTGTGATTTTCTCCTCTCCTCCCCTCCCTCTCCTTTTCCATCCTGTGTGCTTTGGCGTTGTGTTTTCATCCGTTCTACACCTTTGTGTGAGAGAGAGAGATTGAGATTGGGCCCATTTTGGGTGCGGCCTATAGGCTTTGATGGCGCGTTGTAAGCCTTTTTTGTGCTTATAATGCACGTTTGTTATTTATTTTAGTTCGATTTATTTAGGTTTGGTACCTTCTTGTCTTGTTCGGACAAGTGGGGGGGGGGGGGGGGGTGTTAATTCGCTTGTATGGCGAATACATGCTCTCGGTTAGAGGCGTTCGACAGTCTAACGAAGAAGCATGCATTTGTGTGTGTTCCACCAGGAGTCCTCACTGAGGATGTGGTTCTCGCAGTGGGGAAAATAATCGGGTGCGAACATGTCCGAGCTGCTTCACGAATGATTCAAAAAGTTGTTATTTTCGTGTCCGAAGAAAATTTTGTTCATGACCTCGTGTCGTGAGTGCAGGTTTAACCACAGAAGGTGGTGTTTTTATGTTAGCGTCCCCCATGGATACTCCAGCGATGAAAATCGTCGTATCAAATGTACCACCATTTATATCAAGCGACAAACTGATGTCAGTCCTTTCTCGGTATGGAACAGTTGTGTCGAGAATGTCCATGATCCCCCTGAAGAGCCGAGACGAGAGGATAAAAATGTTATGAGTTTCCGTCGCCAAGTTTACACACACAGGGTTTAATATTTCATTTAAAGTAAAATCCGACGATCGGGAGTATCAAATGTATGCCTCGCCAGCCTCACTAACGTGCTTTCACTGTGGAGCCTTTGTTCACGTTAAACGTTTCTGTCCCAAGGTTTCGTGTTCAAAGTGTGGGGAAAATGGTCATGGAGACACCGAATGCAAAAAGGATAAGAACAAGTACAGATACATTCAAAGTACACCGCCCCCATGCCAAATAATTAAATGTCCTACAGCGCGGCATTGCCGGGGCGCCTCCGGCACCCGGCAATACCGCAGTGCAGCTCATTGAGGCTGCATATGGAGGGAGACGTGTACACTAATTGATTGATTCATTGTATAATTAAAATCAATAAAAGATTATCACAAAATATTTTCTTAATCAATTGGCTAATAGCATAACTAAACCACTAGTGCTTCATCCGAAAATGTATCTTTTAGAAATTTAATTAAATAACTCATTAATAAAAAATTAAATAATTAATTGATGAATCAATAAATAATTAATCGATTAATGAATAAATAATTAATCGATTAAATGATTAATCAATAAATCAAAAATATCCTTGATAGCTACATCACTTGGTCACTGTCATGTCCAAATATTAGCTTCCCAGCTCAAAAGGTGCCCGAGATATTGGCCAAATGAGAAAGAAAATAAATAAATGATTAATAATGAAAATAAATAAATAATAATCATGAAAAAATTAAATTATTAATCAATTCGGTCACAGAACACATAAACCACCACCATTTCATCAGAATCTGTAACAGAATTTTTTTTTTTTTTTTTAGTAATTAATCGAATAATTAAATAATTAATCGATTAATTGATTAATTGATTGATCAATAAATCGAAAATATCATTGATAGCCACATCACTTGGTCACTCATGTCCAAATATTAGCTTCCGAGCTCAAAAGGTGCCTGAGATATTGGCCAAATGAGAAAGAAAATAAATAAATGATTAATAATGAAAATAAATAAATAATAATCATAAAAAAATTAAATTATTAATCAATTCGGTCAGAGAACACATAAACCACCACCATTTCATCAGAATCTGTAACTTTAAAAAAAAAAAAATTTAGTCATTAATCGAATAATTAAATAATTAATTGATTAATTAATAAATCAAAAATAGCCTTTGCAGCCAAATCACCTGGTCATTGGCATGTCCAAATATCAGGTTCCTAACTCAAAAGGTGCCTGAGTTAATGGTCAGAAGAGAAAGGAAATTTGATTAATTAAATAAGTACTTAATTAATCGCTAATAATTAAATAACTCCTCAATTAATTGATTAATCAAAAAACAAAAAATACCGTTTTTGAAAAGGACTTGCTCACTATTGTGCCGAAATTTCAGCTTCCTAGCTCAAAGGATGGCTGAGATATCGCCCGGTCAAACAAGCAAGAAATAAAACAAACAAACAACCAGAGTGAAAACTGAGTACTCCATTTCAGCGTGCGTCACTGCCGAGCCCCCTTCGGTGCCCAGCAATGACGATTTGCAATGCCTGGAGATGGCATAGGAAAGGTGCGGTGTACAATACTCGTGTTCCGACTGAAACCGACTGGAGTTAATCCTGTGAGTTTACCTGTTCCTGCTGTTCCCTCCTGCAGTGAGATGAACAATAGCAGCTTCCATGTGCATATCCCGAGTCTTGAAAACGATCGTATTTCACTTCCTGTTACAGAAACCGAAGCGACCCCAACTTGAACAACTTTTGCTGCCATTTCCTCATGTACTGAAGAAAGTGAGGAGGATCCTATTATTGGTGCTAAAAAACGAAGGGCGTCAGTTGCTAATTTTACTAGCAGTAATCCAAAAAAGTGGTATTGTAGAAGGCCAGTGTAGCTGAACACACACCTCAATGTGTTCCTCATGCTTCCATTGGGTTAGGAAAAAAGGATAGTGAATCGGGTGCTGCAATTGAGGGTAACATGTCTGAAAGTTTGTGTACCAACTCTGTGGACGCAAATTGCTATATGGGTGAAATAAGTGGCAACGCTGAAGACGTTGCTAAACCCTCGAACGAACCGTTACGATCATTAGTCACTGTGAATGCGCAGACAGTGACTGACTCATCCTTCCACAGTGCTGCTCTACCGATGCAGATTCAAAACTGTGTTACCGGGTCTTCTATTGATTCGGTAGATTGTGCTCCACAAGAGGATGAAACCGAGGTTTCAACTTCTGATGAGCACAAATATCACCATGGCAACGTTGATCGCACAGTGGAGCTCTCCAGCGAATCCCCAGAGATACTGACAATTCCCATATTGACCAAGGAAGCCGACATCCTCGATCCTGGAGGGACCTTGTCAGACTTGTCGGAATCTGATGAGGATGACGAGGTGACCGAGTTGTCTCAGTCTCAGTTGAGTCAGCCAATGATATCTCCTCAACTAGTACTCTCCTTTTTAAATGAAACCTATAGACCGCGAAATGTAGTTATCAGGGATACATTTCCTGATTTAGGTTCATTTATTCAATCAGCAAAGGAAATAACAAGAAAGGCCAAAGAATTTCCACTAACAAGGTCACAGTTTCACCGACTCAGGAAAATTATTACAAAAGCCGGTCTTGAGATTTCGCAACACCCAGTCGAGCCTTTTGATAAGGAATGAAGCAAATTACCTTTGGCACCTTGAACATTAACGGCGGAGGTGCAAATCCAAACCGCCAAACTCAAGTGCAAAGTTTGTTTCGGCGCAAAAATGTCGATGTACTTTTACTGCAGGAAACGCACATCACCCAGAACGTAGAATATGATTGGTGTCGCGTTTTTGGGGGACAGTGCTTTTTTAGCAACCTGTCTTCTCTTTCGGCAGGTGTTGCTTTCGTACTTAGACCAGGGCTAGTAGGCCTACCTGAGTCAATCCTCTTCCAGGAGATTGTTAAAGGCCGATTCAGCTCTCTAGAACTGGTGGTGAATAATTCCCATTTCACATTATTCAATGTGTACGCACCTAGTGAGAGTACAGAATGGAAAGCTTTCTTTGCGTCTGTGAATAATCACCTGCAGACAGTTGATCTAAACCAATGTGTGTGTATCGGGGGTGATTTCAACTGTACCTTTGAACCTGTAATGGACAGGAACTCGGCAGAACCTCATCCCGAATCATGTATTGATTTATCCCTTTTCCTTTCTCGGGTGGGTTTGCTAGATGTATGGAGGGTACTTTTCCCCAATGAACCTCAGTTCACCTGGAGCCGCATTACCAGAGGAAGAGTGTCCTTTGCGAGACTCGACTGATGGTATATAAACTCACCTTTTAGAAACGCTATAGTCTCTCCGGATTATTTTCCGTCAATATTCTCAGACCATCATTTAGTAACCATGGGGTTTCTTTTTCCTCAGTCATTAAATAAAAGTGCATACTGGAAATTTAATACCAGTCTTCTAGAAGATGGTCTATTTAAAGAAGCCTTCCAAGTTTTCTGGGCTAATCAAATCCTAAGAAAGCCCTCCTTTTCTTCAATTAATCTTTGGTGGGACAATACGAAAGCCCAGATTCGGGTGTTTTGTCAACAGCTTAGAGCAAACATTACAAATGTTAAGAATGTAACAATGACTTGTTTGGAAGCTGACATTGTACAGCTTGAAGGTAAACTGGCTAAGAATAATAATGCAAGAGACTACCAGTTATTACTAGAAAAGACGACAGTTGAGAGAGTTAATCCAGGAGAAAGCAGCAGGGTTGTTACTCAGACTAAGGGTTAAGAACTTAAAGGTTTTAGATACCCCAAGTAAAGCTTTTTTTCGTCTGGATTCTGTCAGTAAAGCACCCAAGGACATTTTTTCTATAATTGATCCTGGTGGAGCTGTTGTTGTAAATCCCAGAGACAGACGGTTATGTGTTCAAGATTTATTTTCCAAACTGTTTTCAAAACAGGTTGTTTGTGATGAAACAATGAGACTTTTAACCTCTCACCCAACCTCGTTAACTGAGCCCTAGCAGCTGTATATGGACTCGCCAATTACGCTCGTGGAGTTAGCGCAAGCCCTGCCTGGAATGGACTCGGGAAGAGCCCCTGGAATCGATGGACTGCCGGCTGAATTTTATGTGGAATTTTGGGAACTCTTTGGTCCAGAACTGATGCATGTTCTTGAATCAACACTGACTCATGGAGAATTGCCTTTAAGTTTGAGAAGAGCGGAGATGTCCCTTCTTCCAAAGGCTGGTGATTTGCGACACGTGAAGAATTGGAGACCTGTTTCTCTACTATGCACTGATTATAAAAGCCGAGTTTTGGTAGTCAAGAATCTAGTCACCTCCTTCTTGTGGCACAGATTCATCTGCCTGCAACCACCAGAAGGCTTGGTGAAGGAAGTGCAAAGGCAACTGTTGGAGTTATTTTGGGGAGGTCATCACTGGTTACGGCCAAACGTTGTATGCCATCCATTGGCCAAGGGTGGCCAGAGTATGGTCGACGTCAGGAGCCGTATAATTTTTTTCGGCTATGCTCTGTGCAAAAACTTTTGGCGAAAGAGCCATTACCAAGCCATGTTTTGGCCACCCACATTTTGCGACAAGCTGGCGGGCTGGGATATGGCTGTGAATGTTTCTTGGTCCTGCTTCAACAAGTTGACATATCTCCTCTTCCTGTTTTTTTATCAGTGTTGAATGTTTGGCAGAACCTCACAGTGTGCCGTCAAGAAGACAACGACATCCATATGTTTGCACAAGAGCCTTTGTTCTGCAATCGGCTTTTCCTAAACATGCCCAAAAGTATGGACCTCTGCCAGCATTTCATAATTGCCGGCATCACAAAAGTATGGCACCTCCGGCAAGTTTCAGGTTGCGGGTGGAAATCAGCTCGAGAAGTAGCCGAGCTAGCAGGAATTCGGTCTGAAAGAGTGACTGCAAAAGTGTTGAGAGAGGTGATACGAATAGGGGTACGGCTGAGAGTATGCTGGTCCCACGAGCTCGCACCATTGCATGATGAGTGGGTTTTTCCTGGGTTATTGGTGCACTTCAAGTCGGAAGACTTACCCCCGGTTAGCATGGGGTTAAGCCTTTTTCAGGAGACTAGCAGTAAAGAGCTATACAAGTCATGTGTCAAGTTACTGCTGGGGGATACGCTGCCAAATGGAGTAATCCGGTGGAAGAGACTGTTGTCTGTGGGACCCCCCTCTGAACCTGTATGGGACTCCATGTATAGCAAGCTCGTAAGTTGAAGATCTGGTGATATCCAATGGAGACTGATCCACTGGATAGTCCCCTCCAATAAGTTAATCAACCATTTCTCTCCTACATCCACATGTTGCCCGTTCTGCATACGTACGGAGGACGTGTTCCACGCCTTCATTAATTGTGTGAGATTGGTTTCTTTGTTTCGGTGGTATAATCTTGTGGCACACAGAATGAATGTTGTTTTCTCGTTGCGTTCTTGTATTTTTGGCTTTAATGCCAAGTCAAACAAGGAAAACATGTTAATGAGGTTTCTTGTCGCAACAGCCAAGCTGGCAATATATCTCTCAAGAAGGGAGAAATTGAACGGTAAACCTGCCAGGGAATGCAATGTTATGTTGTTTTTCAATGCCCTCGTGTCAGCAAGACTTAAACTAGAGTTTTGTTTCGATAAGGATGCAAACAATATTGATGAATTCACCAATACTTGGTGTC
This sequence comes from Myxine glutinosa, assembly GCF_964187855.1. NCBI lineage: Eukaryota > Metazoa > Chordata > Myxini > Myxiniformes > Myxinidae > Myxine > Myxine glutinosa. The sequence goes on along the minus strand of NC_136273.1, from coordinate 45,707,869 downwards.
ATGAAGGGTTGTGTGAGGTTCGTGAGAACCGACTGGTAATATTTTTGTAGTTTTTTTGTAGGTTGTATAAAGTTAATGGTTTATTTGGGCAATTTGTGTGCCGTGATACTTCTGGAACCTTTTCGTGTCATTGCTTTTTCATGTATTTATGGTTGGTGTAAATATATATAAAAAAATTTGTATTATTTTGACAATAAAAGGACTTCAAAAGTCAAAAGTCTCTCTCTCCTCTCCTCCTCTCCTCTAGGCCTCCTCCTCTCCTCTCTTCGCATCCTCTCCTACTCTCTTCCCATCCTCTCCTCCTCTCCTCTAGTCCTCCTCCTCTCCTCTCTTCGCATCCTCTCCTCCTCTCTTCCCATCCTCTCCTCCTCTCTTCCCATCCTCTCCTCCTCTCCTCTCTTCCCATCCTCTCCTCTCCTCATCCCCTCCTCTCCTCTCTTCCTCCTTCTCTCCTCCTCTCCTCTCTTCCTCCTTCTCTCCGCCTCTCCTCTCTTCCCATCCTCTCCTCCTCTCCTCTCTTCCCATCCTCTCCTCCCATCCTTTCCTCTCTTCCCATCCTCTCCTCCTCTCTGCTCTTCCCATCCTCTCCTCCTCTCCTCTCTTCCCATCCTCTCTCCCTCCTCTCCTCTCTTCCCATCCTCTCCTCCTCTCCTCTCTTCCCATCCTCTCCTCCTCTCCTCTCTTCCCATCCTCTCTCCTCTCCTCTCTTCCCATCCTCTCTCCTCTCCTCTCTTCCCATCCTCTCGCCCTCCTCTCCTCCCATCCTCTCTCCCTCCTCTCCCTCCTCCTCTCTTCCTCCTCCTCTCCTCCTCCTCCTCTCCTCCTCTCTTCCTCCTCCTCTCTTCCTCCTCTCCTCCTCTCTCTAACTCTAACTCTGAAGGTCCTAACTTCCTGACGGCGGGGGTACACCATCCCAGATTTGGAGGATCTCTGGGTCGCTCCTGGGAGATCAATCGGCTGTCTCCGTGCCGCGAGCTTGGTCAAGAAAACAGTCTGGGGCTGTGCAACAGCAACAGCAATTACTATAATGACCATAATATCACTTCTTTAACTTCAATCGACATCCTATAATTTCAAATCACATTATTCCACTTCAATCAATACCACCCACCGTCTTGTATAGGGGCAGCCGAGGGCAAACGTTTTGGCCTTAGTCTTTCATGTATCCGTTGGCCTTGGTCTTGGTGGATGGGTTGCGTAGGTGACAAGAACAAGCCGATCAGATTTTCATGTGTGACAAGGACAAATGTTCCAGATGCTGATCCGGCTTATCAGTGGGATACAAAATGTAAACTATTCAATGTAGCGGATGTATGCGCTCTACCGAGTGCCGTTCTAGTTCCTTCTGTATCGGTTCATCATCCATTTTCTTGAAATCTCTCAAAGGAAAGGCTTGAATTGGAAATATTATTTTGCAAACGTTTCTTTTGTTTTTATGTCGAAAATTTCTTCACAAAAAACGTTGCTGAGTATGAGCATTTTTTTTTTGTATAATCACAAGATATTATCAGTCTGTTTTTGAGTTTCACTCTCAATGGAGTGCGAGGCACACTGTCCTCAGTATGATGCATAAAGTCAGATGTCTGATCTGCAAAGGTGTCATCGATTCTTTTTCAAGAGTACACCTTTGTACCAGTCTGTCAGTCAAGCTCCAAATGGCTTTAATAGCTGATCAAACAACTTAACCTTCATATCATTTCAGTTCCTCTTCGTTTATAATTGCTTTGGGAGCCGCACAAGGCTCCAGGAATTGTGACCTTTTAATGGGAGATCAGTTCAGGTTAGATGATAAAATCCTTAAGTAGATTAACGTTTGTGTTTAAGAGAGAATAGTTAAGATCTTTTGACTTCTCTTTCATGCCACAAGTTGTAATTCACGCTCTTCATTTTGCGAATCATTTGATAGATCCGTGTTATTTCGTCTTGCGTCACCATGTGCTGGCAGGATGGCCTAGATGTAGCGCACTCACCTCTAAGTTGTCGATGCCGGATTTGAATCTCAACCCAGCGACAAACTGTCTCATCCTGGTATCTTGCAGGCAGGGTGAGGCATCAATGTGTGACTGTGTGTGTCGTCCCTCTGATGGACGTTAATCTGGGCATGTGTCTGCCAACATTAGTTGCTGGAAGTTGAAGATCCCACGGTGGCTTCGCGAAGAGTAGCCGAGTTACAATCGCCAGTACCCTGGAAAAATTCCAAAATTCGCAGAATTTCAAAATGCGCAGCCGCACCCTCAGCCATTGATGCTACTGTAGCCATGCTGCATACCAAATAGAAGACCATGTGTAACCCAGACATAGGCTGGAATTTCATATTAAAGGATTGAATAGCACAGGGTAAGTAGACAAAAGGGAAATGTATTTATGACAACGACAGACACAGTTGATTGGCTGGCAACAACATCGATAGGTGATGTGGTGAGTGACGTCATATGACCTCGTAGATAGTTGATGTGATAAATAATAATAATAACCGTTCCTTTCACTTCGAGAGGAGCATAGGTGCTGCCAGGGCAGTTTCTTTGGCTAAGGAGTACAATCCTGGAAGGATGGCCACTCCGACGCAGGTTGATGCGATGACGCCATACTACTGTCGACCAGAACTTGTACCCTAAATGAAATTGCAAACACCGACTGCATTATAAACCCAAATCGTTCACGAGCAGCATTCCAGGTTATGTACATTTACTGACCAACAAGGTGGATCAAACAAAAACATTGGTGTTCATTTTTTCAATTGCTCTAACATTAACAACACAAAACTGGACGAAACAATCAGAAAAAAGTGGACTTTTGTCGACAGTCCAAGGAAGTTACACATCTACTATCTCCAGTTACAGTGTGAGTCAGTTCTAGCCACGATCAGGGTACTGAGTTGGAGCATGCTTTGGTGTATACCGGTGCTCTTTTGACTTCCTGCAGACATTGGAACCAGGTCTTCCTTGCCACAGGTGTTCATTTGCTTTACTTAGTGTAGTCAAGGAAGTCAGAAAGAACAACACGATGACCATACTGTTGTCACAATTCCTGTGACACAAAATATATACACTATATATTATAAAACAGGAGTGTCTGTCTGTCCGTCCCCAAACTACTCCCTCAGTTTTAGGGCTAGCCCCGCCAAACCTCCTGTGGTACCTTTTGGGATCCAGCGGTTGTTGTAAGGTAGGTAGGAGGTTTCAAAAATTCCTTAATAAAATTATGATTTTGAAATTAACTCGATACCGAGCTGCCCTGAATCTGGAAGTGAACACATGATGATAATGAGCTAGTTTGATAATATCTCAATACAATCGTCATTTAACATAGTATTTTGTTAAAGTATCAATTTATGATTGGAATGACGTTTGGAATTGAGTGAATACAATTACGATTTTGAATTTGTAATTGCATTCACCCAACCACACGGACCTACTTCACATCAGGATTTAAATATTTGTTTATGTCCCGAGTGTTGGTAAAAGTTTATTGGCGCTGAGGAAGCGCCTCTAGCGATTGACTTCCAGCCAGTGTAACGCTAATTCCTGTCACAGGAATTCTGAGATCATATAAGTGGGCGTGGCAGTTCCTGATTGGTTCGTGTTGGGGAACGCCTTCTCGCTGCCGACGTGACGTAAATTCGCGCACGCGCACTGGTGATTGGCGCTGAGGAAGCGCCTCTAGCGAATGACTTCCAGCCAGTGTAACGCTAATTCCTGTCACAGGAATTCTGAGATCATATAAGTGGGCGTGGCAGTTCCTGATTGGTTCGTGTTGGGGAACGCCTTCTCGCTGCCGACGTGACGTAAATTCGCGCACGCGCACTGGTGAAGCTTACTCGATCTTACTCGATCCCATATTACATGTACTTTCATTGCATACAAATTATACTTCCTCCTAGAAATTCCATGCCCGAACCTCAGCGCAATCCAAGAGGATTCACTTGTTTTTTATATTAATGACATTTAATTTTTGATTGGAGTGACGCTGTGTGGAATGAAAATAGAGATATTGAGTTCAATTGAATGAGGAAATGACGTGACAGTTTCAACTTTCGAACAGTGACAGTTTGTAACAGTGAGTAACGTGACAGTTTCTACTTCACAGTTTCCACTTGGAGTTTTCAAAAAAGCACCTAAAGGCCTCTCAGACTGTGAGAAACAAGATTATGTGGGCTTTCATGTGTCTTTCACTGAGGAGAGGCTTCCATCTGGCCACTCTGACATAAATCCCACATCGGTGGATTGTTGCAGGGATGGTTCTCCTTCTGGAAGTTTCTCCCATCTCCACACAGGATTGCTGGAGCTCAGCCAGAGTGACCATCGGGTTCTTGGTCACCTCTCTTACTAAGGCCCTTCTCCCCCGATTGCTCAGTTTGGCCGGGCGGCCAGCTCTAGGGAGAGTCCTGGTTGTTCCAAACTTCTTCCATTTAAGAATCATGGAGGCCACTGTGCTCTTGGGAACATTCAATGCAGCAGCATTTTTTTGTAGGCTTCCCCAGATCTGTGCCTCGACACAATCCTGTCTCTGAGCTCTGCAGGCAGTTCTTTCGACCTCATGGCTTGGTTTTTGCTCTGATATGCATTGTCAGCTGTGAGACCTTATATAGACAGGTGTGTACCTTTCCAAATCATGTCCAATCAATTGAATTTGCCACAGGTGGACTCCAATCAAGGTGTAGAAACATCTCAAAGATGAATAAGAGAAATGGAAGGCACCTGAGCTGAATTTCAAGTGTCATAGCAAAGGGTCTGAATACTTATGTAAATGTGACATTTCAGTTTTTTATTTTTAAGAAATTTGCAAAACTTTCTAAAATCCTGTTTTATCTTTGTCATTATGGGGTATTGAGTGTAGATTGATGAGGGAAAAAATGAATTTAAACGATTTCAGCACAAGGCTGCAACATGACAAAATGTGAAAAAAGTGAAGGGGTCTGAATACTTTCTGAATGCACTGTATGTGTGTGTGTGTATATATATATATATATATATATATATATATATATATATATATATATATATATATATATATATATATATATATATATATACATATATATATATATATATATATATGTACATATATATAGATATATACATATATATATATATATACATATATATATATATATATATATATATATATATATATATATATATATATATATATATATATATATATATATTATATATATATATATTGCTACGGTTTTGAGATTTGCACATATTGATCATTAAAGGCTAAAGGTTTGCCCCCCATAGTTAGTCACACGGGCAACACGTAGGCCCACTTGTAGTATTAGTTATGTCATAGTATGTGTAAGTATAGGCCATTTCCCCTATTAATATCTGCGTTGTGTAAAGACATGAGATTAGGTCCCGTTCATTTTGCGTCCACCCTCCAATTCTACCTCTATGAGCATAATTGAGCCCGCGCCCCATTTGGCTGCCCGCTCAGTTTGTTAAGCATTTGCTGCCCTTTGCTCGCTCACTAGTCGAGTAACACGAGGTAGGCCTGAGAAGGAGGAGCGTGGGGTCGGGGTGGGGGCGGCGTTGAGATCGGAGCGTCAGAGGCGATGACGGTAAGAGCCACCAGCCAATCAGGGCTCTAGCGGCATGGCGTGAGAGGGCGTGGAGAGGCGCGTCTGGTGAGTTTGAGAAGGTTCACGGGCGTGCCTATATAAGTCGCTGCACAAAGCCCTTGGACAGGACTGGTGGAAAAGGACTCGTAGAGGAGAGAAAGGACTTGGCAGCAGGAGGACTTGACTCGCATCCCTAGCGCAAGAGGACTTTGAAGGATTTGAGGACTCGCTCACTTTGAGGCTTTGAACTGTACCTCGCAGTATAACGTACGTGCCAGAGGGGAAGAAGAAGAGGCATGGGCGATACGAGTACACGGCTGCAGCCAGACGCGCTGGTGGCGAATAGCGCCTACTTCAGCAACGCAAGTAGACGCGGATAAACCTGCCAGTGATAACCGCCAACCGCACCAGAGGCCACCCCCCTACTGTTCGCCCCGTAATAACCCTGTGTGTCCAAACGGCGCGCTACGAGCTCCCGCCTTCTCCTCTTACCATCTGCACGGGACGAGCCGGAGACCGGAGGGAGCTGCACGGGAGCCATCCCTGGACGTGCGGACCATCATCCTGCAGCTGCAAGCCCCATGTGAGTGTGTGTGTGTGTGTGTGAGACAGGCCCGTTTGTCCTGGGTATTAAGTAAGACGGTATAAGGCTGCACTGTGTCCCCTTTTTCTTGAACCATTGTATAGTGTAAATAAACCTTGTTCTTCCTTTTTCCAATTCGATCGCCTTTGTAATTTCACCATTGACTAAGCGTGGCACGAATAAGACCGCTAGAACCAGGTTCACCATCTAAACAGCATGGATTGCGTGTACGCACCGCTTGGCGTCTCAACACACGTGGTTCGTGCGGGGCTTATTTCCTCATTTCAGGGCAGCGCGAGTAATTAGGTAATAGCGAATTTTAGTCCTAATACACTATTTCGCGCTGTCCGGGAGGGATGTCATAGGTCCCGGGTCCCGCCAGGCCAGTCAAAGACAAGGGGACTAATCCCCCCTTGGTAAGGGAAGAAGGCCGGCAAGAGATCTGCAACATTTGGTGTCAGGAGTTCGGATTGGGACCTGAAGTGCGCTTAACGCACTCGAAGATTACGAGCGGCCGAAATTTAATTATTAAAAAAAATCCAAATTTAATTCGTGCCATGGCTAGCCAAGACGGTCGAATGCCGGTAGGGGTAGAAGAGGAGGTAGATAACGAATAATTAATAAACCAGGACCCACAGGAAGAATTGGGGGAAGAAGAGGCAATTGACGAAGGGCTGGCCGTAGGGGAAGAAAATGGCGGCGCCTCACACGTGGCGGCGAGTGCCGAGCCCACGGGGCCAGGGGACTTCCAATTATTTATGGCACAAATGAGGGCCTATATGATCAAGGCGGAGCATAAAATGGATGCAATGGGTGAGCGGTTGGAAAACAAATTGGACACCCAAAGTGCCAAATCCAACAGGGAATTGGAGAAGGTGAAAAATGAATTGGGAAGTAAAATGGGTGGCCAATTGAAAGAAATGGGTGGCCAATTGAAGGAAATGGGGGACAAATCCACCCGGGACATAAAAAATATGGGTGATCAATTGGAAGAGGTGAAAAACGGGCTGGAAAGCAAAATGGACGCCCAAAAGAACGAATTGGAAAAAATGAGGGTGGCATCTAAGAGGGAAATAGAAGAGATGGGGGAGGACATAAGGCGCGGGTTGAGCGAAGAGGTCACATTGGTACGCGACGAGGTAAAGCAGTGCGAGGAGCGCATGGAGAAGGAGTTGAGGAAGAGTACGGCTAGGTTACATGGGGGTATAGAGGAATTGACGTGGGAAGTGGAGAAGCTGACGGTGGGACAGCAGGAGTTAAGGGAGCAAGTGGGTAAGAACACGGGCGTGATAAGGGGGCTGAAAGCAGCACAAAAGGAAATAAGAAGGGAGGTAATAGCGACGAAGAAGGAGTGTCAGGTGGTACACGAAGGGCTGACAAAGAGGTTAGATGACGAGGTAGAGACGTTGGGGACAAGGGAACGAGAGGTTAGGACCCATATAGAGACGACCAGGGTGGCTCTAGAAGAAGAAATTGTGGGGGCGCACCGGGAAATAGAAGAGGTGAAACAAAAGTTAGAGGAAGTAGAAGAAGGGGTGAGTGAAATTAAAAAGAGACGGAAGGAGACTAAAAATGAAATAAAGGAGGAGGTGATGGAGTATGTGCAAGGTCTAGGTTCACATCGTGATGACGTGCTTGCTAACCAAATAAAGAGTTTGCAGGTGGCGGAGGAGAAGCGAAGAGGAAGAAGCGCCGAGGTGAGTCTCGATAATGTCGAAAATGTGTATGGTGTGAGGGGAGGTTTGATGAGCTTGGGAGTTGGCATAGACCCGGGCGTTCGTGAGAGGCCGATGGTAAGGTGTGCGACTGTTCCGGAGTGCGTGGAGAGAGTATGTGCGCAGGGATGTCTGGCCATGGGGAGTGCGAGAGGTGTTGGTGAGCCGGGGTGTGTGAGTATGGAATGGGTAGTGGGTTGCGACGAGGTGACCCAAGCATCCACACCGACCAGGGTAGTCTTTAGAGGGATGGGGGACGCACGCGAGCCCCCAGGGAGTAGTGTACGGTGGGGGCCCGAACGGTTCGGCCCCGCGTTAATTCCGCAGGGAGCGACGCACGGGGTCTGGCCTTTGGGCGGCCATAATGTTCCACTCGCGCCATATGACGGCAAGAGTGATTTGAGGGTGTACCTAACGCAATTCGACCATGTGTGTAGGGGCAACGGTTGGAACCCGGATGAAGGTGGGGTACACCTTGTGGGAGCACTGCGCGGTGCGGCGGCGGAGGTTCTGACGGCCTTACCACTGGGTGCTATCACCCTGCCAGATCTCCGTGCGGCCCTAATTAATCGATTTGGCGTTGAACAGCAGAGCGAACTTGTTAAAGCGACCATAGCACTGTTAAAGCGACCATATGTTAAAGCGACCACCATTTCATCCAGGCCATCCCGGACCCCGAGCTTCGGCAACAGCTCGCCATGTGGCGCCCGCGGACCTTGAGCCAGGCGGCTGATGCTGCAGCCCGTTGGGAAGCAGCGAGGCCCCTGGCCCGGGGGAGCGAGCGCCACGCAGTGGCAGTGAGACAGGTGGGGCCCGTGGCTGGTGGCAGGCCCCTGAGAGGGTCCGCCCCCGAAAGGGGCCCTGATCTGGAGGACAAGGTCTGAAGGCTGGTGGACCAGCACCTGGCGGGATCTGGACCATGGCAGGCGGCTCCGGAGGTGGCGCACGGTAGGCCATGGACAAATGCCCCAATTAGGACCTACAGGAGGGGCAATTTGGAATTCCGGAGGCAAGCACCTTACCAGGTGAGGTGCTTTAATTGTAGTCGGGTGGGTCACCGTGCGTGGGAGTGCCGAGCCCCACGCCGGGACGGACCCCGGCAGCCGGGACCATTAACTCCGCCTCGTACGGGTCAGACTAGCCGAACCCAGACACCCCCCCCCCCCCCCCCCCCCCGCCAGGGTCCGGAAAACTAATATGTGCCGAGCATGCAGGGCCGTGTTCGGCAGCAGGGGATGGTGAAGAGCCCTCATTGACGCGACAGGTCATCTATTGTGGCCAAATTGGTACAGGTAGCTTGACAATTCGGTGCAAAATTGCCGGCGTGGGGGTAGATGCCGTAGTGGACACAGGAGCTTGTGCCACGATCATCAGCCCTGTGATCCTTAATTCGAGTGCAGACGGTTGGGATAAAATCCAGCGTCTGGAAAATCATAGTTTGCAGTTGGCTACCAGAGTAACGGCCCCCATCATAGGGCGTGGTTTTGTAACCCTCAAGTTGGGGTCGGTAAAGAGGGAGATAGAAGTTTGGGTGGCGGAAGTGTGCGACCCATGCCTAATCGGGTTGGATTTGTTGACTGCCAGCGGTTGTAAAATCGATTTGTGCCGGGGGACCCTGCAAGTGCGAATAGATGAGCTGCCATTGGGTGGGGTGAGCACGGCTGAAATGACGGAGCTGGAGGCTTCTGAGGCCGTGACCATTCCCCCAAGGGCCGCGGCAATAGTGCCGGCCCGATGGCTAGCTCGCCCAACATGGCAGGAGTCCTGCGGCCTAGTCGAACCGGTGGCAGCGCAGTCCATCCCGGGTTTAGTCGTGGGTCGCACCCTAGTAAAAACGGACGGGCCGGTGGTGGCCGTCCGGGTAATTAATATTAGTACAGACCCATGCACTATAGGACGGGGCATGAAGATAGCCGGCTGCACCCCAGTTAATGAAGTCGCGGCAGTGAGGGGCGAGAACGTCCAGCCGAGCCGGCCTCGGAGGGAGTCTTTAGTGAATAGTAGGAATTGGCCCGATCCCATTTGCGAGATGGTAAATCGAAGTAGCGTAGAGTTGGAGGAGACCCAGAGGGAGGCCTTACACAAATTAATTGAGACCCATTTGGACATCTCCTCCTTGTCCTCCGAGGATATTGGATGTACGGGCCTGGTGAAACATCAGCTCCACACCGGTGAGGCCCGGCCTATTCGTCATCCCACCCGACGGCTGCCTTGGAGCAAGAGGGAGGAAGCTGATGAGCAGGTAGAAAAGATGCTCGATGCAGGTGTCATTGAGCCCTCGGGAAGTCCTTGGATGTCACCTGTTGTGTTGGTCAAATAGAAAGATGGGACCACGCGTTTCTGCGTGGACTATCGCCAACTAAACAACGTGACACTCAAAGACTCATATCCCCTGCCAAGAATTGATGATACCCTCGATGCCGTTGCGGGCTCAAATTGGTTCTCAACCTTGGGCCTCAAGAGTGGGTATTGGCAGGTGGAGATGGATAGGGCAGGGAAGGAGAAAACGGCATTTTCCACAGGTAAGGGGCTGTATCAGTTCACTGTGATGCCGTTTGGTTTGTGTAACGCCCCCGCCACCTTTGCACGATTGATGGAGCATGTACTGGGCGGCATGCCATGGCAATCATGCCTGGTGTACCTAGATGACGTCCTGGTGCATGCTAAAACATTCCCCCAAGCAATAGCTAATTTGGACCAGGTGTTTGGGTGCCTCAGACAGGCAGGGTTGAAGCTGAGCCCGAGGAAGTGCACTTTGTTCGCTAAAGAGGTGGCCTATTTAGGTCACGTCATTGGTCGCGAGGGGGTAAAAACAGACCCAGGCAAAATTACAGCAGGAGAGGAGTGGCCCGCACCACGTACCATCAAGGAGGTGCGGCGATTTTTGGGACTCTGCTCCTACTACCGGGGATTTGTGTTAAAATTTGCAGAGTTGGCCCGGCCCCTTCACCGGCTTACGGAGAAGGGGACGAGGTTTAATTGGACAAGGGAGTGCCAAGAGGCCTTCCTAGCATTGAAGGGGTGTTTGACATCCGCACCCATTCTAGCTTACCCCACTAGTGACGGGACATTTACCCTGGACACGGATGCAAGCCAGGAAGGATTGGGCGTGGTTTTGTCCCAGAAACAGGGGGGTGTGGAGAGAGTGATCGCGTATTATAGTCGGGCCATGAGTAGGCCAGAACGAAATTATTGCGTCACTCGTAAAGAGTTATTGGCTATGCTGGCTGCCATGAGCCATTTCCACTCGTACTTGTATGGGCGGAAATTTATGGTTCGAACTGACCATTCCTCCCTGCAATGGCTCCTCCGGTTCAAGGAACCTGAGGGCCAAATTGCAAGGTGATTGGAAAAGTTGCAGCAGTACGATTTCAGTGTGACCCATAGGGCTGGGAAGGCCCATGGGAATGCCGATGCACTCTCTCGATGTCCTTGTTTGGGGGAAAACTGTAAATTTTGTGCGAGCCACGAGGAGAGGGAGCAATTGGCAGACTCCACCCCTAGCCTAGTAGTCCGTGCAACCCGGGTGAGAGGGCCAATCTTGCCACTAACCGCCGATGAAGAATTTGGAACTTTGGCTTGGAGTACGGCCCAGCGGGAGATCCCGTACTGGGACCAGTGTACAAATGGGTTTGATTAGGGAGAAGACCTAATGGGGGAAGAGGTCACTCCCCTCGGGGTGCCAACAAAGGCATATTGGGCTCAGTGGCAAACGCTGGAATTGAAAGGTAACATCTTGTATCGCAAATGGGTAGAGATTCCCTCTGAGAGAACTTCCTGGCTGGTGATAGTCCCAGACAAATTCAAAAACACCATATTACAGCAGGTGCATGGTATCCGCCCTGGCGGCCATTTGGGCAGGACAAAGACCACATCTCGGGTCCGCTGGAGTTTCTATTGGGTAAATATGGGGCGCGATATACAGGACTGGTGTCGGAGATACGACGCCTGTACTGCTAAAAAGGGACCAGCATGGAGGATGAGGGCCCCCGTTCAATTACACCAGGTGGGGGGCCCCCTTGAGCGGGTGGCTATGGATATTCTAGGACCACTACCCCGCACCCGCCAAGGTAATAAGTACATCCTCGTTGTAATGGACTATTTCACCAAGTGGCCGGAGGCCTATGCCCTCCCCAACCAATAAGCCGGGGTGGTGGCATAGGCCTTCGTGGAAGGATTTGTATGTCGGCATGGGATTTCCGGAGGAGCTGCACACCGACCAGGGTCGAAATTTTGAAAGACAATTGCTAAAAGATGTGTGCAGGCTCCTGTCAATTAGGAAGACAAGGTCAATGCCCTTAAGACCTCAATCTGACGGGATGGTGGAAAGATTCAACCGAACCCTGGTACAACAATTGGCATTATTTACCACCACCCGTCAGGACGACTGGGAAGAACATCTCCCGTATTTGTTAATGGCCGACCGAACCAGCCAGCATGGGGCCACCGCATGCAGTCCAGCGTTGCTTATGTACGGGCGGGAGTTGCGGGCTCCCGCCGATCTGCTATGCGATCATGTGCCAGAGACCTCTAATAGGACTACACACGTCACCTAGATAGTCTAGTAGGAAGACTAGGTCCCCCTGCACCCCCCGGAGATATACTTCTAATCAGTGTTTCGAGATTGGCAACAATGTGTAGAAAATGACTAGCTATGGCCCCAAGCTGAAAAAATGTCCCACATACCATTTTTATGCAAATTACTGCTGCCATTATCAAAAAAAGACTAGGTCCCCCTGCACCCCCCCGGAGATATACTTCTAATCAGTGTTTCTAGATTGGACAAAATGTGTAGAAAATGACTAGCTATGGCCCCAAGCTGAAACAATGTCCCACATACCATTTTTATGCAAATTACTGCTGCCATTATCAAAAAAACGATTTTTGACATATCTCAGCCAATATTGCAGATAATTGAAAAATGAAGGTGTCTAGACCCATGTTTTGAAGGGCATAGATCATGATAGAACTATTCATAACATGATTACATGTGTCTATGGTATACTAGTATGCTAATTAGTGCTTTATTTACAAAATAATCACAGTTTTACGAAATAATAGACTCATATTAAGGTCCGTCTACACAGACGTTAACACAAAGTTTTATTTTTCTAAATACCCTGTGAAATTCACCGAATGCCCTGTGAAACCTGGGATTCTTCTCCAGCTTTTTCAAGGGCCCGACTTTTCCCTTCCCTTTGAAGGCACTGGTGCAGTCTTCTCCGCTGAACACATAGTACCCCAGGAGAGTGGCACAGTAGTCCTCTCCCAGGGATTCTGCCAGCTCAGAGACGTTGACAAGTTGGCGATGCTTCCCTGACCCTGTATCCAGGTACACCGTCAGCTTGATGTTGTGGGCATGGTGGAGCAGGATCAGGAGGATGTCTGTGTCCGGTGTTCTGACTACAGCGTTCTTGTATCCGATGGTAGCAGCATGATGGAGGTACAGAACCACCCTGGTATCAGTCTCTTCCTGGTTGCTGTAGATCGTGGGGAGTTCACGTACCTCGACCTGAAACACAAAAAGGCACCGCATTTCAATCACCAGTCACTGCCAGTTTCAGTATATCTCCGGGGGGTGCAGGGGGACCTAGTCTTTTTTTGATAATGGCAGCAGTAATTTGCATAAAAATGGTATGTGGGACATTTTTTCAGCTTGGGGCCATAGCTAGTCATTTTCTACACATTTTTTCAATCTAGAAACACTGATTAGAAGTATATCTCCGGGGGGTGCAGGGGGACCTAGTCTTTTTTTGATAATGGCAGCAGTAATTTGCATAAAAATGGTATGTGGGACATTATTTCAGCTTGGGGCCATAGCTAGTCATTTTCTACACATTTTTTCCAATCTAGAAACACTGATTAGAAGTATATCTCCGGAGGGTGCAGGGGGACCTAGTCTTCCTACTAGACTAAGAGGAAGGCATAGAGAGAGTCCATGCCTTCGCATGCCGCCAGCTTCGGCTGGCAGGTGCCAAAATGAGGCGCAGGTACGACCACCGGAGCCAGGGGAGTCAGTATTCTCCAGGGATGAAGATTTGGTTCTTCAATCCCCGGAGGCGGAAGGGGCAGGTGTCCCAAACTCACCTCACCCTGGCAAGGCCCGGGGGTCGTCCTGGCGCAAATTTGTGACGTGGTCATTAATATCAGGATGGGGCCACGAGCCCTCCCTCGGATCGTCCACGCCGACCAGGTAAATCCCCTACACCGGCGAGCAGGCACCCTCATGGATCGCCGAGGCTTTAGAGGCCGAGGCAGGACGCAGTACCTCCAATGACGGGGGCTCATAGTGCAGAGGACTGGGGGGTGATAGTGTTGGGGAATGGTGTCCGGTGTTGAGGGATGGTAGATCTACCATCCCTCACATTATTTGGGGGCACATGAGCAATAGATTATGGGGTGGCAATGTGAACGAGCCGAGGGCGGGCTAGGATATTGATAGGGATTTAGAAATGACAGTAGGACATGAGATTTAAGGAGGGACATTGGTACAGGTAGAGGGGACGTAGAGAGATTAGATGGATGTTAATGACGAGGGACGTGCTTAGTGTAAGGGAAGATGGGAAAGCACGAGTTTTAGAGGGAAGTAGTTAGTTAGATGATGCTGTGTGTGTGTGTAGTACTGTAGTAGTGTGGAGAAATTGTGGGTGTGTCTTGGGCTTGAGCAAATGTGGATTTGAATGAAAATCACGGTGTGCTTGGGCTTGAGCAAATGAGGAATTGGTCGGGGATGACCAGAGGTGATGTATGAGTGGTGTATTGAGGACAGATGGAGTTGTGTTGGAGTGTATGGAAAGAGGATTGTGAGCACAAGAGGTGTGCCAGAGAAGATACTTGGTGTGTGGAGTAAATGGTGTGGAATGAGTGGTGTGGAATGCATGGTGCGAAGGAGTAAATGGGGGAAGATGGACCCCTTCATGGATACACGGGGAGGGTAGTTTAAAGTTAGGTAGAGGGTTTAGGTAAATTGTTGGATATTGACATCTGTGGTGCAGGAAGTAGCAGTGAAGTGCTTTGCACACTTTGCATGTGCAAAGAGGGAGCTGCAGAAGGAGGAAATGTTGAATTGGATCTTGGAGACAGCGTGAAGCTGGAAGGTGTGAAAACATTTTGCTACCTCGGAGACATGCTGAATGGAGAAGGTGGATCAGACTCGGCAACGGTTGCCAGAGTGAGATGTGCATGGAAGAAGTTTCGGGAACTCAGTGGCATGCTGACGAGGAGGGGAGTGTCGTTGAAGCTGAAGGGAAAGGTGTATGCTGCATGTGTGAGAAGTGTTTTGATTTATGGGAGTGAGACATGGGTAATGAATGTAGAGCAGCAACGAAGTCTGGAAAGGGTGGAAATGCAAATGGTTTGGTGGATGTGTAGAGTATCGTTGAGAGAGAGGAAGACAAATGATGAATTGCAGAAGATGATGGGAATAGAGCCTGTGATGGATGCTGTGAAGAGAAACATGTTGAGATGGTTTGGTCATGTGTCGAGGAAGGATGAATGTAACTGGTTGAGAAGAGTGATGGAAATAAATGTAGAAGGAAGTAGAAGACGGGGAAGACCGACAAAGACTTGGCTAAAGGTGGTGGAAGAAGAAATGCTGGCAAGGGGGGTTAACAAGGGGAGATGCAGAAAATAGGGCAAAATGAAGAAGATAGTCATGGGGCCCGCAAGGCTAACCCCCGCTCTAGCAGGCGAAATGGCCTTAAAATGCCTGTTGTTGTGTTGTTGTATATACAGTCACGTGAAAAAGTAAGTACACCCCATGTAAAGTTTTGACTTTTTCAACATATTTCAACATACAGCTATTTGATCTTCATTTCAACAATATTGATAGATAAACGTGATATAATATAACAAATATCATGAAACATTTACATTTTGTAGTCCATTGTATAATTTAAATAAACATAAATGCAAATTGTGCATGTGGAAAAAGTAAGTACACCCCTACATTTATCACTACTTCAAATACCTAAAATTAGAATCAGGTGCACCAGCTCAGGTGCAAATGATTAGAACATCGTTAGAGAGGATCTTGGAGGAACCTGTCTTATTTAAACCTCAGACATTTAGTTTGTTTTGCTCTTTGTTGTTGAATGAAATGTGTGGCGTTACCATGCCTAGATCAAAAGAGCTCTCTGAGGCCTTCAGAAAGAAGGTTATAGATGCCGACGAGTCTGGGAAGGGGTTTAAAAAGATCTCCAAACAATTTGAAATCAATCATTCGACTGTCCAGAAGATCATCTACAAGTGGAGAAGATTCCAAACTGCCAACTTGTTCAGGCCAGGCCGCCCCAGCAATTTCAGCCCGAGAGGAGACCGCAAGATGCTGAAAGAAGTCTCTAAGAACCCCAGAATGTCATCATGGGACCGACAGGTAGCTCTTGCCACTGTTGATGTCAAAGTGCACGAGTCTACCATTAGAAAGAGGCTGCACAAATTTGATCTACATGGGAGGTGCGCCAGGAGGAAACCGTTGCTGTCCAGAAAGAACATCAGGGCAAGACTAAAGTTTGCCAATGAACACCTAGGCAAAGACCAGCACTTCTGGAACAATGTGCTCTGGACAGATGAGTCAAAGTTAGAGCTATTTGGCCACAGTACAAGAAGACATGTTTGGCGAAAACCAAAGACAGCATTTGACCACAAGAACCTGATACCAACTGTAAAGCATGGTGGTGGAAATATTATGGTTTGGGGCAGGTTTGCTGCATCATGGCCTGGGCAGCTCACCATCATAGAATCCACTATGAATTCTTCATTGTACCAGAGGGTGCTTGAGGATAATGTGAGTCCATCTGTTGGAAAGTTGAAGCTCAACCGAAGGTGGACCTTGCAACATGACAATGACCCTAAACATACCAGTAATCCACCAAGGAATGGCTGAAAAGAAAGAAATGGAGGGGTTAGGAATGGCCAAGTCAAAGCCCGGATCTAAATCCCATCGAGATGTTGTGGGGGGATTTGAAACGAGCTGTGCATGCAAGAAACCCCTCAAACATCGCACAGCTGAAAGAATTCTGCATGGAGGAGTGGGCAAAAATTTATCCGTCAATGTCAGAGACTGGTAGACAGTTATAAGAAACGCCTACTTGAGGTTGTTTCTTGCCAAAAGGGGGCAATACCACCTGTTAGAGCCAAGGGTGTACTTACTTTTTCCACATGCGAAATTTGCATTTATGTTTATTTAAATTATACAATGGACTACAAAATGTAAATGTTTCATGATATTTGTTATCTTATATCACCTTTATCTATCAATATTGTTGAAATAAAGATCAAATAGCTGTATGTTGAAATATGTTGAAAAAGTCAAAACTTTACATGGGGTGTACTTACTTTTTCACATGACTGTACATCTTTTGAGGGGGAGTGGGTGTGGGAAGAAGCAGGAAAAGGACGGGGGAGGGGGAGGTGAGGGGAGAGGGAGGGGAAAGATATACTACATATACATCCTTTGGGGGGTGGGAGGAGTGGCTGTAACGGGCCCCTCCGTTTTGGGGGAGGGCGGAAGGGAAGGAGAAAAACTTTTCCCATGCAAAGAGTGCTTCATAACCATAGTGTTGCACAGGTAAAAGAGGAATTTGTAATACCCTCTGCCACCATCACCAGGTGGCGCTACACGGTACACATTTACATCGAGAATTTACGCCGCTCTCCCGGTCCCCCACACCCCTGAAAGAGGCCGCGGCCACATAGCCTATGTTACCGCTCAGACAAAGTTGTATTTGTATTTGTATCCCGAGTAAATTATATAAGCGTTTATAACTGGAGTACACGGCGTTGCTCAAGCGAAAAAGAAACTGACATATTTGAAATAATTCCAGTAATCTCTGTGTGTATGTTTGTATGTTTGTATGTTTGTATGTTTGTATGTATGTATGTATGTATGTATGTATGTATGTTTGTCTGTGACCGCTGTTTCTCGACAACTACCGGTCCGATATACTTGAAACTTGCCAGGTATATTGCTGGGGACCCGAGGATGTGCCTTTTCAAGGTTTCATATTAATCGGAGAAGTAGTTACCGAGCTATGTCCAAAAAACGATTCAACAAATCAGAGAGCAGCGAGCTATCACGTGTGCCGAACGTGGCGAACAGACTCTGCCTCGGACGGCACATTTGAGAGCGTATTCATTTATTTCACATTGGAAAACTATGTTGCCGTTAAACTATGTTTTAAAACTAATTAAAACTAATTTGCGATTCATCGTAACTGCGATTTGCGACCTTCCGGACAGTGAAGACTGCACTTCCGGCAGCCAATCACAGAACGCGTTGTTGCGGTTGTGAGAGCGAGCCGAGCCGAGCGCGTGCGCCATTACGGTTCGTAATTCGATTTCTTCCGGAGAAAATAATAATTTCTCGATTTCTTATGCGCATTATTTCTCCCAATTCAGTCAGAGCGAAGGGCGGAAGCGAAGAGCGTTGTTTTTTTTGTTTACGGGCGTACGGGCGGGGTAGAGCGTACGGGTAGCGTTTTTTTTTTTTTTGGCAAGGAACGGGCACCCACGTACGGGCATGCCCTAGTATTTGAAATGAGGGCAAATGTAATGGAAAAGCAATTATGTCCAAATCAGAATCCATGACAAATATCAGATGATCATTTTACCTTTTCTGATTATTTGTGTTCAAATGTCTGGTAATTGTTTTGTATTTATTTATGCGAATGTGTACTTTTATATAACTGTCATTAATCAAAAAGGTTTGGACACTAAGAAGCGATTTTTTAAAAAGCAAAAAAACGAACTGAATTATCATTATTATTATTATTATTATTTTTTGCATAAAACACTCCCAGGCACTCATTGATGAACCTCTGAAAGTTTGACGAAGATCCGTCCAGCCATCTCTGTGAAAAATGGCGACACACACAGACCAACGCTCTCTTATATCGTAAACTAGCCGAAAGCACTCGGCGTTGCCCAGATTATTTTTGAATGAATTTACTACTATAATTCAGCTTTTACCAGCGGCCATAGAAGATTGACTACTATAATTCAGCTCAGCTTTTAATTGCGAAATGGGCCCAGCCCGGCCGAAGCGGCCTCGACCGGCCTCGCCACCTCGCCTATAAACTTCCCGGGGCCCGTCCCGGCATTTTTAGTTCTTTTTGAATGAATTTACTACTATAATTCAGCTTTTACTCGTGGCCGTAGAAGATTGACTACCATAATTCAGCTCAGCTTTTAATTGTGAAATGGGCCCAGCTCGGCCGAAGCGGCCTCGCCTGGCCTCGCCACCTAGCCTATAACCTTACCAGGGCCCGTCCCAACATTTTAAGTTATTTTTGAATTAATTTACTACTATAATTCAGGTTTTACTCGCGGCCGTAGAAGATTGACTACAATAATTCAGCTCAGCTTTTAATTGCGAAATGGGCCCAGCCTGGCCGAGGTGGACCTCGACCGGCCTCACCACCAAGCCTATAACCTTCCGGGGGCCCGTCCCGACATTCTTAGTTCTTTTTGAATGAATTTACTACTATAATTCAGCTTTTACTCGTGGCGGTAGAAGATTGACTACAATAATTCAGCTCAGCTTTTAATTGCGAAATGGGCCCAGCCCGGCCGAAGCGGCCTCGACCGGCCTCGCCACCTCGCCTATAAACTTCCCGGGGCCCGTCCCGGCATTTTTAGTTCTTTTTGAATGAATTTACTACTATAATTCAGCTTTTACTCGTGGCCGTAGAAGATTGACTACCATAATTCAGCTCAGCTTTTAATTGCGAAATGGGCCCAGCCTGGCCGAGGTGGGCCTCGCCCGGCCTCGCCACCAAGCCTATAACCTTCCCGGGGCCCGTCCCGACATTTTTAGTCTTTTTGAATGAATTTACGACTATAATTCAGCTTTTACTCGCGGCCGTAGAAGATTGACTACAATAATTCAGCTCAGCTTTTAATGGCGAAATGGGCCCAGCCTGGCTGAGGTGGGCCTCGACCGGCCTCGCCACCAAGCCTATAACCTTCCCGGGGCCAGTCCCGCCATTTTTCGTGCTTTTTGAATGAATTTACTACTATAAATCAGCTTTTACCCAAGGCCGTAGACGATTGACTACTATAATTCAGCTCAGCTTTTAATTGCGAAATGGGCCCAGCCCGGCCAAAAAGGCCTCGACCGGTCTCGGCACCTAGCCACAACCTTCCCAGCGCCCATACCGACATTTTTTGTATTTGAGGTTTCCTCCTATCTTTCACCGTTCAGGAGATTAGCTTGCGCAGACAAACAAACAAAAACTTTCTTTTATATATACAGACTTGGCATTTAATATGGAATTTTTTTTTTTCTTGACTTGGGTTTACTTTCTTAACTCAGTATATCAATCTGGTGAGTTTCTTTTACACTTTGGTGATTTGTTTGTTCAAAGAACCATGTCACTGATTGTCTGTCGCAGCAAGAAGTCAACAACAGGATTATATCACAGGTGGCGTGGCAAAATGTACGGACAGGTGCATTTGATGATTGGCTTCACAGTCGGGTATAGAAGGGTTGTTGCGTTCTGTATTAGTGGAAAACAACTGCTGCACGTCTCCAAAAGTTATTGCCGCTTCCTCTGGAGATGGTCCATCAACTCGATAATGCTGTTTGTCATGGAGTGGTGGCTTTACGAAATTACGGCATGAAACAGCGTGCTATTGCTCGGCAGTATGGCATCACTCAAGGTCAGGTGTCAAAGATCCTGAAACGAAATGCTCAGAGCGGTGTCCCTACTCCAATACCGAGGCCAGGACGTCCCCGCAGAACCACAAGGAGGGACGATCACCAGCTGCACCGGTTAGTCCGCAATGGCCGTACCAAGTCAGTTAATCGGCTTAGGGCTGAGTGGCAGCAACTGACAAATGTGCCTGTATCCAGAAGGCTAGTCAACCAACGACTGGTTCAAGCAGGCTATCGTGCCAGGTGTCCCCTGAGAAAGCCACGCCTGACCAGACAACACCACCAGCGCCGATTGCAGTGGGCCAGAGAGCACCGCCAATGGCAGCCAAGACACTGGAATCACGTGATCTTCAGTGACGAGTCTAGATTTCTGGTCTATCGTCAAGATGGCTGCGTCCGAGTGCACAGACAAGTGAATGAAGCCTACAACAAAGATTGTATAGTGCCAAGAGTCCAAGCTGGAGGTGGTGGGGTGACCGTTTGGGCTGCTTTTCTTGCAGGGGGCAAAACTGACCTGGTTGTTCTGAATGGAAACCTGAACCAGTTCAAGTACAGGGCCATTCTGGAAGAAACATTGCTTCCATTTGCTCGTGCAGCCTTTCGAGGAAACTTTGTCTTCCAAGATGACAATGCACGGCCTCATCGTGCTCGCATGATCCAACACTTTCTTGCTGACCGTGGTGTAGAGCATATGGAGTGGCCTGCCATGTCCCCGGATATGAATCCAATAGAGAACTTGTGGGCAGAATTAACGTGTCAAATCGACCACTTGGACCAGCAGCCGACCTCTGCGTGAATTGCAGCAGGCATGCACTGCAGCAGGCATGCACAGCAGTCACTGCATGGCACGCGATTCCTGTCCAAACCTTGGCAAATCTCGTGAACAGCATGCCTCAACGTGTACGTGCTCTCCTGAATGCTCGTGGGGGTTACACGAAGTACTGAACTGTAATTTTACTGTCCGTAATCTCTGTCGTAATTTAACTTTTGTTTTTGTTAAAAAAAATTTGGCTAACGAGCAAAATAAAGAGATACTTCTGGAAAACGTAGAGAAGTTTAACACAGTACTGTCCATGAATTGAGTTCGATATCAGTTTACATCACTTTCAAGGATCAATTTATTTGTTTCGAAATGTCAAATGTGGTTTTTAAAGGTCACGTTAACAAAATCTAGAATAATTTCAACATAATTCCAATGAACTTTTGGTTCTAAGACATCTTGAAAAGTAAGTTCACCCCCACAAAATAAATATTCCATATTAAATGCCAAGTCTGTATATATAATAATAAAAATATATAAATAGACTAGCCGAAAGCACCCGGCGTTGCCCGGGTTCTTTTTGAATGAATTTACTACTATAATTCAGCTTTTACTCGCGGCCGTAGAAGATTGACTACTATACTTCAACTCAGCTTTTAATTGCGAAATGTGCCCAGCCCGGCATACGTGGGCCTCGACCGACCTCGCCCCCTAGCCTATAACCTTCCCGGGACCCGTCCCGACATTTTTGGGTCTTTTTGAATGCATTTACTACTATAATTCAGCTTTCACTCGCGGCCGTAGAAGATTGACTACTATAATTCAACTCAGCTTTTAATTGCGAAATGTGCCCAGCCCGGCAGACATGGGCCTCGACCGGTCTCGCCACCGAGCATAAAACCTTCCCGGGGCCTTTCCCGACATTTTTGGTATTAGAGGTTTCCTCCTATCTTTCACCGTTCAGGAGATTACCTTGCACAGACAAACAAACAAAAACTTTCTTTTATAATATAGAGAGAAGAGAGAAGATATATGACTTCGTTTCGTTGAAAGTTGCTGCCACTTTGATCAAAGCAGCTCATTTCAATCTGGAAAGTGTAATCTGCTTGGATTTTAGGAATTTAAAAAAATATATAAATAAAGGTAATGCCATTTGTATCACGTGATGAGAAAACTGTATTATCTGCCTTTTCACGCCTCTTCTCTTTTTCTCGGGATTAGTGGAAATCCATATCGAGTGCCAAGGAATGGCATTAATATTGTTGTGGAGATGAGGACTGTATTTTTTTTGATTGTGTGCTGTATTATTATTATTATTGTTTATTCTGCGCCCCCTACCTCCGGAGCTGTGTAAAGGTGAAAGGGCATCCCATAATTAGTCCACAAGCATACACGTCAGCCAAGTAATAGAATACCCCTGTTGATAGTTATCTCTTATTCTGTGTTTTAGGGTAAGGCTGTGTCTCCCATTAATTGAAGTACTCCATTGCACCAGTGAAAGAGAATAGATCCCCTTTCATTCCCATCCCCAAAATCCCCATTTCCTTCACATCCCCTTTCGTCATTGCCGAGCCTCGATTGCCCATATTACATCCCCTCTCGTCATTGCCGGGCCTCGATTGCCGAATTACCTCCCCTCCAATAACCGCCATTGAACCTGTGCTCTCGTCGGAGAAGAAAGGCGTGCCCGCCCGTCGTCATCAAGGGCGGAGCGAGAGGGTCGCGTGACCAACCAGGGCCGAGGTGAGCACACCGATGGGCGTGTCCTGAAGGCCGGCGGCTTAATCGCCGGAGGCGTTAAAAAGGCGCGCACGCAGGAAGCGAGTGAGTTGGTCGCCAAGAGAGTCGTGAGGAGTCAGGCAGTGGAGTCGGTGGTCAGTTGGTTGCGTTTGTTGCGGTGAGGAGTCGGTGGTAAAGAGTGAGTGGACCAAGAACGAGTGGAGGGTTTGGACCAGACAGGTCGGACAAGGCCTGGCAAAGTACGCGACGTACACAGCAGCCAAAACAGCAGCGTGGGGCCTGGCCTGAACGGCGGCTACTAAACGCGCCGGTTGTGCTGCGGGACCCCCTTGGACCTCCCTCTCACTCCAGCCATCCACCTCCTGCCTTTCCACCCTTCTTGTGTACGTGAGTTTGTTCTGTTTGTTCTGTCCTGGGTTAATTAAGTCTGTATAAGCTAGTATTTTCCCTGTGTCACCTGCGTCTTATGTGCTTGTAAATAAACGTGACTGCTTTCTTTTTGCTTGTGTGTAAATAGTCAATAAATTCAGTAGTATTTCCAAACCTTTCTTTGCCTTCGTTTTCCTCTTTGCATTGCGTCGTTTTCGTCTTTTCCCTCATTGACTAGCTGCGGTGCGATCCGGCCAACGTTTGGGTGGAATCGGGTGAGTCGGGGATCCTGTAACGGTCGCGGTAATACCAACCGCTCGGTCAATATAACATCTGTCCGCGACCCGTAACAATATGTTTGCAACGACTATGGTGGCTTTGGTGGGTGGAGATGCAAACGGGGTGTGGGTTGGACGAAGGGTGGGATGTGGAAGAGAGGCAAAACAAGGGAGAATAGAATGACTGCGGGGTATTCAAAAGGTTTTCAGAACTATACATAATCGCAATAGTGCAAGAAACTCCAACGTATGCATTTTTATTCAAGTGTAAATAATTCCTGAGGAAGTCTCGTGAGCTTCTCGTTCATATAACTTTTTGAATGCCACGTGTACGTTACATATTCGATGTGTAGCCAGTTACAGATTCACACGACGTTTATCAAGCTTAGTCGAACCTCACATCGCATATTTAATAGTCAGCAGCTTACAAAAATATCCCACTAGTTCTGTTGAGATTCTCATCAGATTTCATGAGAAATCATTGGAGATTTTTTGAATGAGATTTCACAGGTATTTCTGTATCGAAGTTGAGGCTTATGGGAATCAAAATATGTTAACAACAAAAGTTCCATGGAGAGAGTTTGAATGTAAAAAAATAGGATGAATACATATTTGAAAGTAGAATGAATAAATATTCGCAGCGACTTAATTTGCCCCCTTGTTACCCACAGGTAACAGGTTGACCTGGGAGCAGGAGCAGACAGGTTGACCAGCAGACAGGTGTACAGCAGACAGACCACCATGCTCCTCCTCTCTCTCCCCTCCCCATCCTAAATTCCAACAGAGTCACCATTTTCAAACTATATGCAGCAATGATGTTACATGATATTTGTAAAACTTCACATCGATAGGGTAAGCGCTTTCAGCAAAACATTTTTTAAAATAATTTCCTTAAATCCAATATGGCTGCAAAACCATGTGACCGATGACATTTTTTTCTTCAACATTATATCCCCATAGGCAGTCGAACGTATGGTTACATTTCGCATCAATCCATTCAGTACTTTCAGAGAATAACATTCCTACAGTTTTTGCATAAAATCCAATATGGCTGCCAGACCGTGTGACCTATGACTTAATTGTTTACAAAATGTATTCGTCAAGGCTAGTAGATCATGTGTGTGGAGTTTTGCCAGACCGTGTTGAGTTTCGATCGAGTAAGCCGTTCTGGAAAATATTTTTTCAGGTTTTCATTTTCAATCCAATATTGCTGTCGAACCACATGGCCGATGACGTCATCGATCTAATTCTCACATACAATGCTTGTGTAGATCACGCTCAATAAATTTTAAACTGATCGGATCAAGCGTTCTACTTGTCCAATTATCACGTCATAATGAAGTTCACAATGACATCATCGTGAATATATGCTGTTCACCATGGGGAGTACTCGACAATGAGCCATGTTTCAATTTATTTTCCATGGAGCGGTTTCGGAGATATCGAGGTGCAAAGTTTTTCGTTTTTTTCCAAGATGGCGCCCATACCACCACGTGAACTATGACTTCATAACTATCAATAACAAAAATTTCCAGGAGGAGGCGTCCTGTGGTGATAGTTTTCTGTCAATCGGACCAACGGTTGCAGAGAAAAGCATACTCACATTCTGTGCGGACAAGCAAACAGACAGACCGACAGACAGACAAATGAAAAATCACTCATGGAGTGACACTTGACAAAACAGAACAAAGTAGAATGGCACTCAGTAGAGCATACTTTTGATCTAAAAAATAATTAGTGGTTGAATTCAGTGACACGATATGCAAATCGTCTTCAAAGTTTAAGTTAATTGGATGAAAACAGACAATTTTAGAAATTTGGCCTATGTTGACCTTTTGGCCTATGTTTAACTCAAAAATAGTTGGTGGTTGGTTTTAGTTCACTGATCTGAAAATCCTTTTCAAATTTCAAGTCAATTGGATGAAAGTTGAGGATTTTAGAGATTTGGAAAAAGTGGTTGACCTTTGGCCTATGCTGACCTTGTGACCTATGTTGACCTCAAAATAGTTGTTGGTTGAATTCAGTTCACTGGTATGTTAATCCAATGCAAAGTTCAAGTCAATTGGATGAAAATTGAGGATTTTAGGGATTTGAAAAGTTGTTGACCTTTTGGCCTATTAGTCAGGTTCACTATGTTTTTTTCGTTCAAAATTTTGGTAGATTAGCAAAACTATACATTTTTGGAATATTCAGAGCATGAGGAATCCAAAAATTAATGTTTGCATTTGCGTGGACACCTTTGCGAAAATGACCCTCAGGACAGTGATGAAGATCTGTAAAAGCATATTCCTGAACGGTATAGACCTCGTAGATCCTGTGTATAGGACTTATAGTTCAATCTGATACTACCTATAACTTCCTGTAACAACCTATAACATCAAAGGACTTGCAATATCATGTATTATGTAATACAGTTCTATCACAAATATAAAGACAATGGTTTTAAATTACCTTTGTTTGTTGCTTTTCTATAATCCTGAGCACTATTTTGAGGCCTTTATTGGATTCCTTGACCCAGAAAACATAGGATTAGCATATTTAATTAAGTTTCTAGGTTGATGAGAAGCCGAGATAGCGCAAAATATGTATTTTATGGCGGCCATTTTGAAAATCCAAAATCTGTGTCTGTGCAAATGCCAACATTGATTTTCGGATTCTCCATGCTCTGATGATTCCAAAAATGTACAGGTTTGCTAATCCCAAAATTTTGAACGAAATTATATTTGTTCACATAGTGAACCTGACTATACGTTGATCTCCAAAATAGTTAGTGGTTGAATCCCGTTAGTTGATATGTAAATTATATTCAAATTTCAAGTCAATCGGATGAATATTGTGGATTTTAGAATTTTGAAAAAAGTGGTTGACCTTTGGCCTATATTGATATTTTGACCTCAAAAATATATAGGATTTTGTCGGACCACAAACTCTACCGTTTGGTGAAGTTTCGTGAAGATCGGTTTAAAATTGTGACCTGTAGGCAAGTATAAGTGAGCGGACAGACAAACACACAAACACACAAGCAAACACAAAAACCGGAGTGATCAACATACTTGTGAAAAAATATTTTTTATCATATTTATCAAATACAATTTTTTTAAATCATATTTATCAAATACAAAAAAATGTTATCATCACGGAAAAAACATGCAAATGCAAATGCACCCTCTCTGGCGAGTGTAAAAAGGTAATATTCTGGCATGCTTCATGTGATCTGGAAGTGTGCTTTCAAATCGTGTGTACAAATCCTAAATATTTTCAAACGTAAGGAACACGACCCTTCTTGAAAGACCCACGTGTGCCGACTGGATCCTTTGAGACCGCAAAGCGATATTGAACGACCTGTTCATCAAAATGGTCGGTTGGGTTTTGAGTTGGGCCGTGGTAATTGGCTCATAAACCACCAACAAACCGCACGGTGCCTCCCTCAAGTGGATCATTATAGGCTGGATCCTCACATGCGTTCCATAACCAATGACGTGCATCTGGAGGCCTGCGTTTGTTACAATGATAGTCTGACGTACATGGCTCAGGAGTCTAATCGCGATGAAGAAGAAGATGAAGGATTGCAATGCCCGAAGGTGATGCTGCATGTCGGAGCACACCAGTCTGTAAAATTTAGAGTAATTAAAGCCGGTTATACCACACGCAAGCAACCAGATTGTTATTGTAATGAGGGTGAGCTAATATGTAATTTGCTTTGATAAATATCGATAAAAATTTGTCTAAAATATCGTGAATGAAAAATGAATGACAGTCGCACAACCACAGCTTTGTCTACGGCGTCCTTAAATGGTTGTGCTTACAATAAGGTTGATTGTCACGTGGGACACAACAGCAGACGTTGCCTTGCAGGAACTCAATTGTTCAAATTGCATTGGAACCTGTCATTATTCGGTCTTTACAAAGTGTCAGCAGATTATTGCACTGGCTACCAAGATCCGCCATTTGTGATTTCTTCCTGCAATTCGAGAAAATGGATTGAAATTTTTGACAAGGGAACACGCACGCAACCAAGTTTTTGGGATTAACCCGGAGATTTTACTGTGAATTGGGGGAACAAAAGCAAAATGTGTCAACTCTCCCAGAAAAAGAAAAGCTGGAAAGATTCTGGTAAATAATTTTTGGAAGATAGAAAAGAACATAACAAGGAAGCAGAATGGATCCCAAACTTGGAAAAGAAGAAGCAACATCTCAAGGAAATGCCTCCATTGATTAATTTATGTCGAGAAAATTAGAAAACAACTTCAAAAAATGGCAAACTGGCCCAGATGCAATTCCAAATTTCTGGCTA
Source organism: Myxine glutinosa (assembly GCF_964187855.1). Taxonomy (NCBI): domain Eukaryota; kingdom Metazoa; phylum Chordata; class Myxini; order Myxiniformes; family Myxinidae; genus Myxine; species Myxine glutinosa. Next base: position 45,679,912 of record NC_136273.1, on the reverse strand, counting down.
AAACAACTCAATGCTCTTCACAATCACTACACCAGGACATTTAACGAACTCATCCAAGAGGAAAAGGTAGTGGGTGAGTGGCTCGTAGAAGGGAACACCTTTCTCATCCCAAAATCAGAGGAAAGCCAAATTCCCCACAAACACAGGCCGATAACATGCCCAGCAACCACATACAAACTGCTGACAGGAATCATCACAGAAATGATGTACAATCATCTAACACAGCAAGGAGGTTTAGAGGCAGAATAAAAGGGATGTAAGAGAGGGTGTTATGGAACAATTGACCACGTACTACTGAACAAGACCACACTTGACAATTGCAAGATTCGCAGAACTAAATTGTCCAATGCCTGGAGCGACTATAAGAAAGCTTTTGACAGTGTCCCACATTCATGGATGATAAAATGCATGCAAATATACAAAATAAATCCCCAAATAATCAAACAGATTGAGACAGCAATGGAGCTCTGGAATACCACATTGATATTACAGCACTCAGAAGGAAATATCGAAATACCACATGTGAAGATATGGCGTGGAATCTTCCAGGGAGACAGACTTCCCCCCTTCTGTTTTGTCTGGCTAAGTAACCTCATCAATGAGCATTGCGGTACACACAGTGACACAAAACAGCAGAATGACTCCTTTTCTCTATGCAGTTTTTGTATGCAGTTTTGAGGCTTTTGTATGCAGTTTTGAGGCTTTTGTATACAGTTTTGAGGCTTTTGTACGCAGTGTTGAGGCTTTTGTATGCAGTTTTGAGGCTTTTGTATGCAGTTTTGAGGCTTTTCTATACAGTTTTGAGGCTTTTGTATGCAGTGTTGAGGCTTTTGTATGCAGTGTTGAGGCTTTTGTGTGCAGTTTTGAGGCTTTTGCATACAGTTTTGAGGCTTTTGTATACCGTTTTGAGGCTTTTGTATACAGTTTTGAGGCTTTTGTATACAGTTTTGAGGCTTTCGTATGCAGTTTTGAGGCTTTGTGTGCAGTTTTGAGGCCGTTTTGAGGCTTTTGTATGCAGTTTTGAGGCTTTTGTGTGCAGTTTTGAGGCTTTTGTATGCAGTTTTGAGGCTTTTGTATACAGTTTTGAGGCTTTTGTATACAGTTTTGAGGCTTTTGTATACAGTTTTGAGGCTTTTGTATGCAGTTTTGAGGCTTTTGTATGCAGTTTTGAGGCTTTTGTGTGCAGTTTTGAGGCTTTTGTATGCAGTGTTGAGGCTTTTGTATATAGTTTTGAGGCTTTTGTATACAGTTTTGAGGCTTTTGTATGCAGTTTTGAGGCTTTTGTATGCAGTTTTGAGGCTTTTGTGTGCAGTTTTGAGGCTTTTGTATGCAGTGTTGAGGCTTTTGTATATAGTTTTGAGGTTTTTGTATGCAGTTTTGAGGCTTTAGTATGCAGTTTTGATGCTTGTGTATGCATTTTTGAGGCTTTTGTGTGCAGTTTTGAGGCTTTTGTGTGCAGTTTTGAGGCTTTTGTATGCAGTTTTGAGGCTTTTGTATGCAGTTTTGAGGCTTTTGTGTGCAGTTTTGAGGCTTTTGTGTGCAGCTTTGAGGCTTTTGTATGCAGTTTTGAGGCTTTTGTATGCAGTTTTGAGGCTTTTGTATGCAGTTTTGAGGCTTTTCTATGCAGTGTTGAGGCTTTTGTATGCAGTGTTGAGGCTTTTGTATGCAGTTTTGAGGCTTTTGTGTGCAGTTTTGAGGCTTTTGTATGCAGTTTTGAGGCTTTTGTATGCAGTTTTGAGGCTTTTGTATGCAGTTTTGAGGCTTTTGTATACAGTTTTGAGGCTCGTCTCATAGAACTACACCAGAAAGACACTACAGTGTTTTGTCCTGGTTTCAAGTAGGCAAGAGCACAACATCTTGGATGTGAGGGATCTCCGTTCCACTGGTCTGTTCAACCAGAACTGACTGGGGCAACACAACAACGACAACCCAGGTGTCTAGTATTTCCATTAATTTACCCCATGCTCTTCCATCTTTCTTTGTGAACATTAAGCAGATACCTTTTGAACATTGAGCAGTGAATGTTGAGCTGGTACTTTATGAACTTTGAGATGTTATTTTGTGAGTTATAACTTTGTGAACCTTCAGCCGATGTTTTGTTTTGTTAACTATTGTTACGGATTCGTCACTTCCGCTGTTGTGGTTTTCCTCCACTTGAAAGATTTCTGATTCTATGTACTATTATTGTCTTCCAAAGGTTTATTGTTTATGAACAGTTATTAAAAGTTAAAAAGGTTAACTTAAAATGATACAGGAACCCGAACCGGAAGACAATGAGGTGGAGAGGAAGGGGCGGCGAGCGAAGGAGTCGGAGAAGAAGCTGGTTGCTTTGCGGTCTGCAACGAACGTTGTCGAGCAAGAGTCACGTACTTTGGGTTTCCTGGGAAAAAGGAATTCCTGCGATAAAGATGTTATTGCTGTGACGGATCACCCTGCTTGTCAGGTGGCGTTAGATTCTGAAGAATCATCGCTGGGTCGCGACGACTCGAGAACCACGAGCCATCGGCCATTTTGACTCGTGCGCTTTGCACGTCAAGCAGACTTTCTTTGCTTCGTCAACCGTTTCCACCGCTTTCAGACATATCTGTGGTGTGTGTGTGCACCGAGGCTTTTGATGATTACTTTACGGCTCGCCCACCGTAAACAGTGAAAGTTCATACCTGGAGGGTGCCGTTGGATTTCCCAGTCGCCGTGAGAGCGCCTTTGTGCCACTTTAACCACGTGACCCTTTTCTCCGCTTTAGGCCGCGTGCGCCTTGGTGCCGTTTTGGGCGGCGTGTCTGTGCCTGCCCTCGGAATGAGATTCTGGGTTAGAGTCGACATCGTTCTGTTGATCACTGGAGGGGACCAACTCTGAGCTCAAAGACGGGAATATCGAGACATTGGGGAAGGTTCTTTCCACTCACTTGGAACACTGTGAGTTACCTTATGCATGCTAGCTGATGGAATAGAGAGTGCACTCTTAATTGTCATTATTGGTAATGTTATTCTTGTGTGGTTTTTAATATATTATTGGTTTGTTATACCCATTGGTGTGGTTTCCTTATTGATTTCGACACGGAATAATATATATCTTTCTGCCGAGGTTCCTCTCGGGGTTCGGAGGTTACCGAGACCAGGAGATTGTAGAGGACTCTGTAACACTATGAGCATGTATTTCGTGAACCAGTAGTCTGTGAAATTTTTAGATGTCATCTTTTATCGCTTCCTGCAAGTATGGTTGTAGTTTTTAAATCCTCATCTTCCTTATGACGTTGGCCTTGTCAAAACTGCAAATCCTTTATCCCTCAAAATTTAGTCACAATTGCAGCTTTTATCTTTGTCATGGCCCTTCTTCGGTTCATGCAGACACACACACACACACACACACACACACACACACACACACACACACACACACACACACACATAGACACACACACACTCTCCGAGGGACTGTCATTGAAAGGTTATTTATCTCTTCCTGATTATCTTACCTGGCTGGAGTACAGCAGTGTTTTAATTCGAGTTTAGCATTGAGGGGGACATGCTGTGTTATCTTAGTGTCGCGTCAGAATGTGAATTAGTTTCAAAATGATTTGTGAAGTATTTTCATATTGTTAGTTGTATCCATGCCTGCGAGATGTGTTTTTGCCAATTTTTCTCATCCATTTTCCCCTCGAATCCGACGAGGGCGTCAAGGGTGATATTTGAGATGATACGGAACTGTGTAGGTTCAAGATGTGTCGGAGTGAATGGGATGGCACAGGAACAAGGAGCCTAGTTAATATGGGAATGCCATGTCTTGGAGCAGAGGTATTCCGGTTGCAGGATCGCTATTTGGACCGGAAACGTTACAATCGCTAAATGGCCTCTTTCAACTGACAGTTCCGGTGCATTTGTGGCAACAAGAGCCGAGTCGTGTACACACAAGACGGTTGTGAAGGCAATAAAACTGGCCGACGTTCAGATCTGGGACTAAGGGCCTGAAAAACCCCATGGGCTTTTTGAATGGAACGGAGCTGCACCATCCCACTTTTCATAAGATTGGTGGAGCAATACTTGTGCAATAGTAGTGGGAGTGTGATGTAGTGCAATATATATATTTATATTTATTTATTTTATTTTTTTGGCAAAAGTAGTAAAATATGACTTTTCATGTTTTGTGCAGATTTCTATTAAAGTCAGTTTAAATTAATTTGATTTGAAAGATTGCATGCTTATGCCATCCTTTTAGAAACCAGCCATGCAGTATTGATAATATTCCAGCAGGTACTGATGGAAAGTCTTGTGGGAAGACAAATCATCACCCCTTGTCTGCGTACATTCCAAGCAGTGGACACGTTTCACGAAACTCCGTGAAATCGTCTGCTTTGGGTATAGGGTTAGGTTTAGGGTTGGGGTTAGGGTAGGATTAGGGTTAGGGCAAATCGTCTGCTCGTGCATTTATAGCGTGGCCTCTTCTTTAGCAGTTCGGAACGGAATGTTCCAATTTGGTGAGGCAATCGTCAATCAAGGGTGTATTGTTTGCGAATGGTAAGCAGATCGCCCACATAACTTCAGACGTCTTGCAGAAACGGCGTAATCCCTGGATCTGGATCCCATAAAGCATCTGTGCCAATGTGTTGAAATGATGCATTATTAATTATTTTACCTTACTCTTTGACATAACTCGGAACAGCTTAAGAAGACTGACGGCCCAAAGCAGTTTATTGGCATTTGGTAAAATCCATTCTAAATTTCCTTTCACTTCTAATTGTGTCCAAAAAAGCCATTTGTGGCCCATTAAAATATATATTTATGTTCATTCTTGTCCAGTTTTAATCTCATGGCCATGCTGGATCATTTGAAGCAATTCCCTTTTTCAGACTTTAATATCTCTTTTTTCAAACATAATCTCCTGCCATTGAAAGATAATACCTTTTGGTTCTGCCATATTTCAATCGATTGAGTTTGTGACTGAGAAATGCAACATTTTTCCTTGTTTATCATTCAGGTTCTGAGATGGAAATTATAATGGGTTTTGGGTTGATAGGATAACTTTAGAGGTAAGCTTAAAGGTTGGAGGATGGAAATCATACTCACCTCTGAGCTGTCTGTCCTGGGTTTGAATCACGACCCAGCTATAATTATAAAATATTATAAAAACTATATTATTGTATTTTATGATGATATAATATTATAAAAACTGCCCCCTGGTGTTTTGCACACAAGGCAAGGAATCAATGTGTGTGTCGTACATTGGAAGAATGATGTAGATATCTGTTAGCACTGGTCGTTTTTAGATATTATAGATCGTTTGTGAAGATCAGGCGAGTCATCGCCAGCATCCTGAATAAACAATGGCCTGGCTAGTCAGTTCATGAAAGACTTGGTCAGAAAACGTTCCACAAGCGACCTCGCAATAATGTGGGAATAATGAGAGTTGTAGTATTATAGTTGTTGTAGTCGATCTGTGAAGCGGTTTCAGGGAAGGGATTTTTTATTATCAGCTTTCAAGCTAATATGGCTGCAACACCACGTGACATATGACCTTAAAAATGTACACTCTGTATATGTATGGGTAGGGGATCGCGTTTGTGAAGTTTCGTGTTAATCGGAAAAGGTTAGTTTTTCTATCCAATATGGCTCCCAAACCAGGTGACCAACTATATCATCATTTTCAAACTGTGCAGCAGTAGTGGTGCTAGATGGTGCTAAAATATGCAGCAACGGTGCTAGATGATATTTGTAAAAATTCGCATTGATAGGGTAAGCGGTTTCAGATATAATTATTTCATATTTTCCTTCATTCCTTGATCGAGTATTCTGCGGCCTAGTACTCGTAGGCTTGGACTACCATACCGTCTCTGACCTTGTGGTTTGTTTTTCTCAGCGATTCGTCGAATGCGCTGAAATTATTTTCGTTCACTGTTTCGTCCCAGTCGTTCACCCCGTACCTCCTTGTTTAATATCTGTACTCACAAAAAAAAAAAAAAAAAAAACTATTTCCTTCCCAGGTCTTATTCGTTTATTTGTTCTTTTTGTTCGTTCGTTCTTCGTTCGCGATCACGCGGTTAGAAATGTATAATCTCTCCCCTGAACAACTATTTTCTCTCATATATTATAACACCCTTTTCTTCTTTTCCTACAAAAGGATGCTTTCGTCTTGCTCACCAAATCTATTCATTCCAAAAAATATATATAATACCATCTGTTACAGTTCCTCCTTTCTACATTCCCTAAACTATCCAGAACTCCATCCCTCCTCCAGTGTCCTCAAACGCATTTTTGACTCGAAGGTCTCAAACTCATTTTGCAAAAAATGTTCGTTTCCCATGAATCGTACACTTTTCAAAATCCAATCTCACCCCTCCCCTCCAAATCCTCCCCATCACCCATCCCTTTCAAATCTCCCCCCTTGCCCCTTCCCTCCCCTCCCTCCTAAACTCCCCCCACACCCCTCCCCTCCGAGACTCTCCCTCGCTCCTCCCCTCCTAGACTCCCCTCTCACCCCTCCTCCTCAAAGCATCCTCCCTGCTTCTTCCTCCTTCCAACTTTCACCTTCATCTCCCCAAACCTTCTGCCTTGCTCTTCCCCCTCCTCAAATAACACCTCACTGTGCCTCACCCAATCTCCATCAAACCTTTTGTCCGCCCCATTCTTCCCTTTCTCCAAGCTATTCTGAAATCTCTGACACACCTTCAACAGCTCTCCCTACCTCTTCCTCCTCTTCCACATCTTACCCTACCCCTCCCCCCCCCCCCTGTTCTGGACCCGATGCTCCCCCTTCCTCTTCATTAACGGTATGGACCTCAAACATCCGGGGCCTTCGCTCAAACTTGACTGACCTCTCCATACAGGTTGCTTCTGACAAACCAGATGTGATCTGCTTAACAGAAACTTTCCTCCTTCATGATGTCTCTGATGCCTTGGTATCTCTCCCAGGTTACTCCCTCCTCCGGTATGATAGACCTGAGCCTCGTCCTGGAGGTGGGGTTGCTATCTTTATAAAAAACTCTCTTCCTCACTCGCCCTCCACTGCCCTCTCTCCACCTCACCCCCAGGAATACCTTTGGCTACGGCTTCCCCTTCGCTCCCACCTTTTGTTCATATGTGTGTTGTACCGTCCACCAATCAGCGATGACTCCATCTACATCTCACTGTCTGATAATATGGACCAACTTCTATCTACCCATCCCAACTCTCTCTTCCTCATATGTGGTGATTTCAATTGTCACCATGCCAGTTGGCTGGGTGTGGGTACCCCTCTCACCAGTCATGGCTCTTCAGCAAAGGACTTCTGCGACTCACTGGGACTGACACAATCTGGCAATTTCCCGACCCGGATCTCAGTCAATGGAGCATCTTCTCTTCTGGATTTGGTTATGACAAACTTCCCTGAAAATGTCTGCTGCTCTTCTTCTGCTCCAATCGGCTCATCTGATCATGTGCTTGTCAAAGTGGACATCTCTCTGACCATTCTCAGAGAGCCTCCTCAGCGTCGACGAGTCTGGCATTTCACTCAGGCCAACTGGCACGGTCTTCAAGCAGCCATCAATCATCTGGACTGGTCTCCCATCTCTACCGCCTCTGACATCAACTCATCCTGGGAATTCTTTCAAAGTAAATTGCTCTCTCTCATGCACAGATTTATACCATCTCGTCTTCAGTTGTCATACCCTTCCTCCCGTCCATGGTACACGGAATCTTGTGGTGAGGCTGTTGCCCTGAAACAACTTGCTTTCGTCTCCTGGAAAGCAAATCCAACGGAAGGAAATCTCATTTCCTTTCACAAAGCCCGAAACAAGTGTGTGTCCACCCTCAGGAGAGCCAGGAAACAATATCTCACCATTCTCAAGACCGAACTCTCTTATCTGTCTCCCTCTTCCAAATCCTGGTGGCTTCTGGTCAAATCTGTTTCTGGTGTTTGTTCCCCCTCCATCCCCTCCCTCACCTCAAACGGCTTAACGGCTGACTCCGCACGTGAAAAAGCTGAATGCCTCAACTCTGTGTTTGCCTCTAAATCTTGTGTCCCAAACCCATCCCTCTCTGTACCCACCGTACCCAGTCGTACCCAGCTGCTCCTGGACTCTGTGTCCTTTCCTCCTGACAAGGTGGAAAAGTTTCTGGCAACCCTCGACTCTGATTCTGCAACTGGTCCTGACGGCATCAGCCCACGGGTCCTAAAATCATGTTCTTCTGCACTTTCACTCCCTCTTTCTGTTCTCTTCACCCTCTCTTTTGCTCAAGGTCATCTGCCATCTGCTTGGAAATCAGCCAACATCACCGCTTTGCACAAAAAAGGTGCAAAAACAGATCCCAGCAACTACAGACCAATCAGCCTTCTCCCAATTATCAGCAAAGTCATGGAATCCATCATTGCTTCAGATATTAAATCTTTCCTCTTCTCCAATGGCTTGATCTCTGATCATCAATTTCGTTTCAGACCTGGTCACTCTACTCTGGACATGCTGCTTCTGCTTTCTCAACAATGGATGGAGGTCCTCAACGCCAAACAGGAAATTAGAGCTGTCTCCCTTGACATTTCACGTGCCTTCGATACGGTCTGGCACCCTGCTCTGCTCTCCAAACTCTCCTCCTTTGGTATCCATGGAAATCTCCACGCATGGCTGGCGGACTTCCTCTCTGGTCGTAGTCAATGTGTGGCCCTGAATGGGTTTCTCTCATCTCCTCTTCCTGTTCAGGCTGGAGTTCCCCAAGGTAGTGTTCTGGGCCCTGTGCTTTTTCTGGTCTTCATCAATGATCTCTCTGACTCTCTTGAAAATCCTCTCTATCTCTTTGCTGACGACTCTACTCTCTGCCGCTCCATTCCTCATCCCTCAGATCGGCAGTCTGCAGCCTCCTCACTCTCTGCAGACCTGGACAAAATCACAGACTGGTCAAACAAGTGGAACATGTCTATCAATCCTGACAAATCTCACACTCTTACAATGTCTCTCCGAAAGGACCGACTGGACAACCCTCCCATCTACTTTCTCAACAATCCTCTCCAAGAAGTTCTGTCGCTCAAGCTTTTGGGTCTCACTATCTGCCATGATCTTTCTTGGGAAAACCACATTTCCAAGCTGGCCTCCAAAGCCAGTCGCCGACTGGGCATCCTCCGTCGTGCGAAGTCCTTCCTTGGCACACCTGAGCTCCTCACCACATACAAGGCTTTCATCCGCAGCTCAATGGAATACTGTTCCCCCCTCTGGGCTGGTGCTGCTGCCTCACACCTTGCTCGGCTTCACGCTGTTGAGGCCAAAGCTTTCAGAATCATTGGAATCTCCTGCGATGTAGTCAACGCCGAGGGCCTTTCACTCACTCACCGCAGGCAGGTTGGTGGTCTTTCTGTCTTCTACCGACTCCTCTCTGGCCTTGCTCCCCCAGCTCTCTCTGTGCTCTGTCCCCCCAATATTCCTTCAGGTCGCACAAGATCTGCCTGCAACCCTCTTCTGGTTAAACTGCCAAAGTCTAGGCTCTCTGCTCACCTTCACTCTTTCATTCCCCTTTTCTCCCGCCTCTGGAACAAACTCCCCCACTCCCTTCAATCCCACTCCTCCCTCCAGGTCTTTAAAACAGCTGTTCACCACCATCTCTTATCTTCCCCAATCGAAAACCTTGATCTTTTCTACCCCCGGTAATTCACCCCAGAGTCCTTGCAGTGTTCATATGTTTTAATCCTCTCCCACCTCCCCCCAAGTCCTCCCGATGTCCCTGCTCTCAAATGTTGTGTTTGTGTCCTTCCCCCTCTCTTTTGTGTCCTTCCCCCTCTCTTTTGTGTCCTTCCCCCTCTCTCCCCATCTTGTCTACCGCTCCCCTTGTTTTTTGTGTTTTGTGTGTCGGTTTGTCTTTTTGTGTGATTAATGTTAGCTCTTTCACGAGCCTCGATCTTGTATACAAAAAAAAATAAAAAATAAAAAAATTAAAATCCAATATGGCTGCCTCACCATGTGACCAATGACGTTTCCGTGGTCATCTTTTAATCGCCATGCGATTGTAATGATGACACATGTCATCAATGACAATGACACATGTAAAGTTTCGAGTCAATCGATTTGTTGGTTTGGGAGAAGATGCTTTTTTCACGTTTTAGGTTAAATCCAATATGGCTGCCAAACCATGTGACCTATGATGTCATAAAGTTGATATGTCAATACAAATGGGTCATCGATCATATTCATGCAATTTAAGATTTTTAGGATAAGGGACTTGATTAAAATATTTTCGACTGGTATACCACTTCACCTATGATGTCATCATTATCATGCTTTTGTTCCCTATTGGAAGTACTTGACGATGTGCAAAGTTTCAAATTTTTCCATTCAGCGGTTTCCGAGAATTTAAAAAAAAAATTATTTGCATTTAATCCAAGATGACTGCCATACCACGTGACCTATGATGTCACAATTATCATAAAAACATTCTGCATGGGTGTCACTCCTACCCTGAACGTTTCGTCTCAATTGGACATGTGGTTGCTGAGAAAAACGAGGTTTAGCCCGTACGGATGGATGGATGGATGGACGGACAATCCAAAAACATAATGCCTCCGGGAACTTTCAGGGGCGGAGGCATAAAAATTAAACAATTTGTCTTTGGGGAGGGAGATTATACGTTTGTTGTCATTATTTCCAAATGATACTAATATTATTAATGTTGTTATTATTGATGCAGGTTGTCGGTATTAATTATGCCTCCACTGACAAAGTCACCGGAAGCATTACGTTTTCAGGTTGTCTGTCTGTCCGTGATAGGTTTTCGTTACCGTGATAACTGGAGAACGGCTGAAGGGATCTAAGGGGGCCTTTACACAGGATGGCGACCTTTATGCCTCCCTTGTGCGACCATAACATTTGCCAGGTCGCCGTTGGAGGCTCAAAGGAGGCAGAATGGTTGCCTAGGTCGTTCAAAGGTGGTACACAGGAGGGTCAGACATCGCCATGGACGCCATGGTCGCCGTAAATTTTTGAACATGTTCAAAACAGTCGCACAAAGGTCGCCGAGGAGGTTGGTTGCTCAAAGGAGGCAGAAGGGAGGCACAAGCATTGCCGTGGTTGCAGAATGGAGGCACAGTGGTCGCCAAATGGTCGCCAGGTAATAGAGGCGTTCTGCTGCAAATTTTCCTGTCAATCTGGGCGATGCTTCTGCCTCCCTTGTGCCTCCCTTGTGCCTCCTTTGGGCGACCAATAGCGTGCATTGAACGACGACTGTGGCGACCGCTGTGCCTCCATTCGGCGACCACGGCAACCCTTGAGCCACCATGGCAAAGCTTTTGCCTCTCTTCTGCCTCCTTTGAGCCACCTATAGTGCCTCCTCAGCCTGCCTATAAATAGAGGGCTGGTACCTGCAGTGGTTCATTGTGTTTGCAGTGAATGGTGAACAACTCGACTCAAGAAAGTCTCCAGACTCAACAGGCACAAGACATCATGCCTCCCAAGAAGTGCACAAGACCAAGGGCAAAGAACCGCAGAGGTGCCAGGACTACTGAAGAAGAAGGTCCTGCTGGCCATGGTGATCGCCAAGAAGAAGAAACTTGCTCTCCAATTGGTATTTTGTTTCGTAATTCTTGGGCCAACCCTTTGGAGGAGTTCATTGAACATCGCTGGCTCCATTCGAAAGTAATTGTAGAAGGACCCTTCATCTTCTAGCCGCAGTTCTTGCATCAGTTGGCTGTAGTCCCCGAATTGTAACCTTCTCTGTTGTGTCAGCCAGGAGCGGACCCACCAGGTTCGTGGTCTCCTTCTGTGCCTGTTCATCCTTCTTCTAAGGACAGCAATGGCCATCTGGTTCACCAGCAGTGCTTGGTGACCTTGTAAGATGGCAGTATGCAAGAGGAGTTGGTTGTTCATCCCAAAATCTTTATCTTCTGGAAATGTTCTCACTTTGGCAGCCAGGATGAAACTGATGGAAAAGCGCCAGAATCAGGGCATATTATATACCCAGGCACTCCAGGTTGCCCAGCAGTCGCCAGGTGTCGCCCAAACAATGCTCAAGGGTCGCCTAGGAGGCAGAAGCATGGCTGAATGGTCGCCCAGTGGTCGCTGTTAGTTGCCGTTGGTCGCCGATGATGGCACAGAGGAGGCACAGAGTAGGCTCAATGGTTGCCCAAACATTGCTCGGGGGTCGCCTATGTAGCTTTTAATCGCGTTGGTTGCCGCAGGTTGCACAGGGGAAGCAGGCAGGTGGCACAGTAGACGCACAGGTCGCTCGTAGATCGCCATGAAAATGCCCGAAAATTGCATTTTTGGTGGTTCAAGGGAGGCACAAGGATCGCTGGAGCAGTTACATAGAAACAGGATTTTCTGGGTTTAGGCGACCATTGAGCGTCCTGGCCATTTTTTGGTCGTTCAAAGGTGGCACAAAGGTCGCAGCCCTGTGTAAAGGGGGTCTAAGTCAACATTGGTGCAGGTATGTATAATGAGGTAAGGATGAAGTGATTCGATCTTGGGGTAATGAAGTCAAACGTATACTTTATTGTTAGGTAAAAATCCTGTTACCGCGATAACTTGTGAACCAGTGAATGGATTTTGACCAAAGTTGGTACAAGAATGTATAATGATGCAAAGGTGAACTGCTTCGATTATTGGGTCAAGAGGCCAAAGGTCAGAGATCCCATTAGGTAAAAATTCTGTTACCGAGCTAACTTGTGAACCAGTGATGAGATTTTGACCAAACTTGGTATAAATTTATATTATGATGAATATATGAACTGATTAGACTTCTGCATCAAAGGTCAGAGATCATGTCAGATAAAAATGTGATACTTGAGAACAGCTGAAGTGGGATTAAATCATACTTGGTACAAGTAGGTATAAGGATGTAATAATGTGGGCGGAGGCATATCAGCCGACGCTTTGACGTCAAAGAGTGCCGTTTTAGTTAATATATGTTTTTTTACAATGTTATCATTGTTTTTGTTATTACCCTCACCAGAGGAGAGGGTATTGCATATGGGTCCGTTTTGTTTGTCTGTCTGTTTGTTTGTCCACACAGAACGTGAGTGTGCTTTTTCTCTGCCACCGATGGTCCGATTGCCAAGAAATTTGCACTATGGGAGCGCCTCCTCCTGTATAATTCTATAATGATAATTATGACGTCATATGTCACGTGGTACGGGCACCATCTTGGGAGAAAACGAAAAACTTTGCACCTCTATATCTCCTAAACCGCTCCATGGAAAAAATTTAAACATGTCTCATTGTCAAGGACTCACAATGGGGAACAACATATATTAATGATGATGTCATTGGTGCCTTCATTATGGCGTCATAATTACACAAGTAGAACGCTTGCTCCGATCAGTTTGAAATTTCATGAGTATGATCTACACAAAAATGATATGGGAGAATTAAATGGATGTCATAAATCACGTGTTTTGGCAGCCATATTGGATTGAACATAAATCTACATCGTCAATAAGCCACACAAACACAACAGCTAAACACCCCCAAAAATACATAATACACCACACAAACACGTCTTGGCGAGTCTGCAATCTCTGATTGCTCTTTCTCGTTTATTTTCTCATTGGAATGGCATACCATGAAAGGACCTATTAAACTTCCCTATAACCTCAACATGGCATGTGTTTAAAACATGGGATTTTTTCCGGATTTCTTGTCGTTAATTAGCCAAATGAACTGAGCAGGTCATGATGATTATTTTTGTGCACAGTATCATATTCCACATCAGAAAGCTCCAGTAGAACTCCACAAAAAACATGCCTCACACACAAACACACCTCATCCATTTATAATAGACAAGCCGAAAGCACCCGGCGTTGCCCGGGTTCTTTTTGAATGATTTTACTACGATAATTCAGCTTTTACTCGCGGCCGTAGAAGATTGACTACGATAATTCAGCTCAGCTTTTAATTGTGAAATGGGCCCAGCCCAGCCAAAGCGGCCTCGACCGGCCTCGCCACCTAGCCTATAACCTTCCCGGGGGCCTTCCCGACATTTTTTGTTTCAGAGGTTTCCTCTTATCTTTCACTGTTCAGGAGATTAGCTTGCGCAGACAAACAAACAAAAACTTTCTTTTATATATATAGATTATACAGGAATTTTTTTGTTTGTAATATTTGTGTTTTTAAAATATAATACTATTTATTATTTTTGTATACATAGTTGAGGCTCGTTGAAGAGCTCGTACTAGCACACTGAACGGATCAGGACGCAACAGGATAAAATGAACAGTAGAGAGAGGGGGGAAATACCAACAGCAGACTTGAAGGCCAAGATAGAGGCAGACTTGGACAAACAATAGGTATTGGGGAAGAATGGGAGGCAGGAGAGTGTCATCAGAGGGGGTTGGTGTTGATACAGACCGTGTTTGCCCTGCAGAAGCCTGGAGGGGACAAAGCACGGAAAGAGCAGAGGGTGCAAGACCAGAAAGGATGCGGTGGAAGACAGAGATTCCTTTTGAGACAATTCTCATTATTGCCTCAATCCTCTTTAATCCGACGGTAACGTGAAGGAGACGAGGCAATGGGAGTGACGTACCCAGAAGAGCTATTATCAACTTCAATTTGGACTCAGGATGGAAAGTGTCCCTCACTTTGTCCACCTGAGGACAAATCTTCCATCAGTTTGTGTTTGTCCTAAAGGAAACAAACAAAAATAAAACACATTTGGCACATGTCAGAGATAAAGGTGGTGATGGGCATTTGTTTCATTCCAAGTCTGCTAGCCACAAGCCTGCTTGCTTTCTGTTAAGTCTGTTGAAAGGAAAGGCGTGCTTGTGGGTGTTTGATGGGATTACAAGTCGACACGACGGCTGTCAAGTCCAACAATTGCTTAACTCCACATGAGGTCTTTGCTGTTTTTGTCATTGTTGATCCTTTTGACATCCATCGAATCGAGGGAGAGAAAGCAAGGAAGGAATTTTGAAAACTGTAATTCGTATTACTATGTATTATATATTTAATTCGTATATGCTACGCACGGGTATCTCGCTATGGGTGGGGACTTGCACGAAAGGACTTGGTTCGTGAAGGACTTGCACGAAAAACGTCCCCGTTTTTTTTTTTGTATACAGAGTCGAGGCTCGTGAAAGAGCTAACATTTATCAAACAAACAAGCAAACAAAGTATATAAAAAGGGGAGCGGTCGACAAGATGGGGAGAGAAGGGGAGGAAGCACACAAACAACATTTGAGAGCAGGGACATCGGGAGATGTGTGGGAGGGAGAGGGCCTGGGGGGAGGCAGGATAAGTATAAAACGCAAGGACACCAAGGACTTCCAGGAAAGAAGACAAAAGTCACCTCAAAAAAGTGGATTTGGGGTGAAATTAGTGGGGGTAGAAAAGATCAAGGTTGTGGATTGGGGAAGATAGGAGATGGTGGTAAACAGCCGTTTTAAAGACCTGGAGGGAGGAGTGGGATTGAAGAGAGTGAGGGAGTTTGTTCCAGAGGCGGGAGAAAAGAGGAATGAAGGAGTGAAGGTGAGCAGAGAGTCTTGATTTTGGCAGTTTAACCATAAGAGGGTTGCAGGCAGATCTTGTGCGACCTGCAGGAATATTTGGGGGACAGAGCCCAGAGAGAGCTGGGGGAGCAAGGCCGGAGAGGAGTCGGTAGAAGACGGAAAGACCACCAACCTGCCTGCGTTGAGTAAGTGAAAGGCCCTCGGAGATAGCGTCATCGCGGGAGATTCCAATGATTCTGAATGCTTTGGTTTCAACAGCGTGAAGACGAGCTAGGTGTGAGGCAGGAGCACCAGCCCAGAGGGGAGAGCAGTATGCCACTGAGCTGCGGATGAAAGCCTTGTATGTGGTGAGGAGCTCAGGTGTGCCAAGGAAGGACTTCGCACGATGGAGGATGCCCAGTCGGCGACTGGCTTTGGAGGCCAGATTTGAAATGTGGTTTTCCCAGGAAAGATCATGGCAAATAGTGAGACCCAAAAGCTTGAGTGACAGAACTTCTTGGAGAGGATTATTCAGAAAGTAGACGGGAGGGTTGTCCAGTCGGTCTTTTCGGAGAGACATCGTAAGAGTGTGAGATTTGTCAGGATTGAAAGACATGTTCCACTTGTTTGCCCAGTCTGTGATTTTGTCCAGGTCTGCAGAGAGTGAAGAGGCTGCAGCCTGCCGATCTGAGGGATGAGGAATGGAGTGGCAGAGAGTGGAGTCATCAGCAAAGAGATAGAGAGGATTTCCAAGAGAGTCAGAGAGATCATTGATGAAGACCAGAAAAAGCACAGGGCCCAGAACACTGCCTTGGGGAACTCCAGTCTGAACAGGAAGAGGAGATGAGAGAAACCCATTCAGGGCCACACGTTGACTATGACGAGAGAGGAGGTCCGCCAGCCATGCGTGGAGATTTCCATGGATACCAAAGGAGGAGGGTTTGGTGAGCAGAGCGGGGTGCCAGACCGTATCGAAGGCACGTGATATGTCGAGGGAGACAGCTCTAATTTCCTGTTTGGCATTGAGGACCTTCATCCATTGTTGAGACAGCAGAAGCAGCATGTCCAGAGTAGAGTGACCTGGTCTGAAACCAAATTGATGATCAGAGATCAAGCCATTGGAGAAGAGGAAAGATTTCATATCCGAAGCAATGATGGATTCCATGACTTTGCTGATAATTGGGGGAAGGCTGATTGGTCTGTAGTTGCTAGGATCTGTTTTTGCACCTTTTTTGTGCAAAGCGGTGATGTTGGCTGATTTCCAAGCAGATGGCAGTTGACCTTGAGCAAAAGAGAGGGTGAAGAGAACAGAGAGAGGGAGTGAAAGAGTGGAAGACCAGGATTTTAGGACCCGTGGGCTGATGCCGTCAGGTCCAGTTGCAGAATCAGAGTCGAGGGTTGACAGAAACTTTTCCACCTTGTCAGGAGGAAAGGACACGGAGTCCAGGAGCAGCTGGGTACGACTGGGTATGGTGGGTACAGAGAGGGATGGGTTTGGGACACAAGATTTAGAGGCAAACACAGAGTTGAGGCATTCAGCTTTTTCACGTGCGGAGTCAGCTGTGTAGCCATTTGAGGTAAGGGAGGGGATGGAGCGGAACAAACACCAGAAACATATTTGACCAGACGCCACCAGGATTTGGAAGAGGGAGACAGATAAGAGAGTTCGGTCTTGAGAACGGAGAGATATTGTTTCCTGGCTCTCCTGAGGGTGGACACACACTTGTTTCGGGCTTTGTGAAAGGAAATGAGATTTCCTTCCGTTGGATTTGCTTTCCAGGAGATGAAGGCAAGTTGTTTCTGGGCAACAGCCTCACCACAAGATTCCGTGTACCATGGACGGGAGGAAGGGTATGACAACTGAAGACGAAATGGGATAATGAATTTGATGAGATGGGTTTGAATGGGTTTGAATGGTTCTATACCCAGTCAATGGCGAATCAAGATAAGGCGATCTGTGAATGTCACGGTTAGAAAGTAGAACCCGTCACGTCATTTCCTCATTCATTTGAACTCAATATCTCCATTTTCATTCCAAACAGCATAACTCTAATGACAAATTAAATAGCATTAATATAAAAAATAAACTTTTACCAACACTCGGGACATAAACAAATATTTAACTACGTGCTGACGTTACATCCGGATATGGAGCAGAACCGTATGGTTGGAAATTCTAAATCGTAATTGTATTCACTCAATCCCAAAAGTTATTCCAATCATAAATTGATACTATAACAAAATACAGTGTTAAATGATGATTGTATTGAGATAGTATCAAACTAGCTCATTCTTGTCATCTGTCCTCTTCCAGATTTGTGGAAGGTTCGTAGCGAGTTAATTTCAAAATCATAATTTTATTGAGGAATTTATGAAAGCTCCTACCTACCTTACAACCTCATACCTACCTTACAAACATCCCAAAACGTTCCACAGAAGGTTTGACGGGGCGAGCCCCAAAACTGTGGGAGTAGTTTGGGGATGGAGAGACAGACACTCCTGTTTTATAATATAGATGCTACTCTAACAAGCATTCTGAGTATTGCGCTGCAATACATGTCCCCTACTGGCAGTCTGTCGTCCGGAAAACTCGGGGAAATTACCAAGGGTTATTTATCCACAGGTTCCGAATCGTTACCAATCGCTAATTACCTCAGGACGGGCTCAGCTGTGATTCGCACTCGGGACTTCGATGTATACACCTTGCAGACAGGTCAGCAGAAGCACGAGAAAATAAGTTTTTGATAAAGAACCTTTTGGGTCGCTAAATATCAGTAATTTATTATATTTTCCGGTTCAAGATCAATGATCGATGTGCATATATATGTTGCTCGGCTTGGCTCCGCCCCTCCGGAAAGCACACGCTGTGTCGCGCTGTTGACGTTCGCGAGACGAGGCTGAGGGTGCGCGGTGCGGCTTGAGGAGAACTCGAGAATAAACAAGAGATATCCATTTTAAAAATATTTTCGTTTAATTAACAATATCTGCCAAACCACGTGCCCTATCGCAAATTCCAAAAGGACATTTTAGTAGACTGACATGCTGAACAGATCTGTGAAGTTTCCCCTCGATTGGATCAAAAATGAGGGAGGGGCTCGGTTTTAAAGGTTCATGCTTAAAAACGTCATAACTCTGAAACCATGTGACGCATGACGTCATGCTCGTTGACTTTTTTGTTCGTCATGGGTATGCGATCCTGCCTGCAAAGTTTAGCCTCGATCTGTTCAGCCGTTGCAGAGAAAATGGGATTTTTGTGTTTTCACGAAAAACAATATGGCGGCCGAACCACGTGACCTGTGACGTCATAATTACCATTAAAATCTTCTACAGACCGAGTCCCTCCTACGGTGAAAATTTGTTCTCAATCGGTCCAATTATTGCAGAGAAAATATTTTTTCAAGTAAATTAAAACTTAAAATGGCACTGTGTTAAGGATCATCAGAATTATCAAAATTCCCAAAGTTCAAAGTGCATAACTTTGTTAAAAATGATCGAAACGTCGTGAAGTTCGAACTTGACCTGTAACTTATTATGAGGAAACCATGTGCCAAGTTTGAAATCTTTAGCGTTAAGCGTTTAGAAAAAAAAGTCCGAAAAATTGTTCTTTGCGTGACGGTCTGACGGACCGACGGACGGAGGGACGGAGTGCAAACCTATAGTCCCCTCCGGTGTACACCGGTAGGGGACTAATAAGGAAACAAAGCTCTTCCACGAGCCTCGACCATGTACAGTGTATA
The DNA here is from genome assembly GCF_964187855.1 of Myxine glutinosa. Lineage (NCBI taxonomy): Eukaryota > Metazoa > Chordata > Myxini > Myxiniformes > Myxinidae > Myxine > Myxine glutinosa. Next base: position 45,660,809 of record NC_136273.1, on the reverse strand, counting down.
AAAACTCGTCTCTTGACGAACTGGCACATACAGTGCCTTCAGAAAGTATTCACATCCCTTCACTTTTTTCACATTTTGTTGTATTACAGCCTGAATTAAAAATGGATTGAATTGGGATATTTTTGTCACTGATCTACATATAATACCCCATAGTGTAAACGTAGAATTTTATTTTCCAAATTTTTACAAAATCAAAAATGAAAAGATGAAATTTCTTGAGTCAATCAGTATTCAATCGCTTTGCCATGACACTCTAAATTGAGTTCAGGATCAAAATTGAGATGTCTCTACAAATTGATTGGACTCCACCTAAGGCCAATTCAATTGATTGGACGAGATTTAGAAAGAAATGCACCTTTCTATACAAGGACCCACAGTTGTCAGTGCATGTCAGAGCATAAACTCTACCATAAAGTCCAAGGAACTGTCCGTAGAACTTTGAGATAGAATTGTGCAGAGGAATGGAAGAATGGGAAATGGAAAGAATATGGAACGACCCAGACTCTTCCTAGAGCTGGCGGTCCGATCAAACTGAGCAACCGGGCAAGAAGGACCTTGGTCAGGGAGGTAACCAAGAACTCAATGACCACTCTGACAGAACTACAGAGTTCCTTGGCTAAAATGGGAGAACCTGCCAGAAGGACAGCAGTCTCTGCAGCACTTCACAAATCTAGTCTTCTTGGGAGATTTGCCAAACAGAAGCTACTCCTGAAATAAAGGCACATGACAGCACACCTGGAGTTTTCAAAAAGCCACATGAAAGACTCTGAGAGCGTGAGGCAAAATATTGTGTGGTCTGATGACACAAAAATTGGACTCTTTGGTCTGAATGCAGAGCGCTATATCTGGTGGAAACCAAGCACAGCTCATCACCCATCTAACAACATGCCTACTATGAAGCAAGGTGGTGGCAGCATCATGCTATGGGGATGCTTTACAGTGGCAGAGACTGGGAGACTTGGAAGGATAGAGGGAACAATAAATGGAGCTAAATACAGGCAAATCCTTGAGGAGAACCTGCTTCCGGAGTGAAAAAGACCTCAGACTGTGGTGAAGATTTATGTTCCAACAGGAAAATGACCCCAAGCATACAGACAAAGTAACACTGGAATGGAATACAGACAAAGTAACACTTTTTTCCCGCCTCTGGAACAAACTCCCTCACTCTCTTCAATCCCACTCCTCCCTCCAGGTCTTTAAAACAGCTGTTCACCACCATCTCTTATCTTCCCCCATCCAAAACCTTGATCTTTTCTACCCCCGCTAATTCAACCCAGATACACTTTTTCGAAATTACAACTTCTTTCCTGGAAGTCCTTGCAGTGTTGATATGTTTTATACCTCTCCCACCTCCCCCCAAGCCCTCTCCCTCCCACAGTTCTCTCGATGTCCCTGCTCTCAAATGTTGTGTTTGTGTCCTTCGCCCTCTCTCCCCATCTTGTCTACCGCTCCCCTTATTTTGTGTTTTATGTGTCGGTTTGTGTCGCTTTGACTTTTTGTGTGATTAATGTTAGCTCTTTCACGAGCCTCGATCTTGTATACAAAAAAAAAAAAAAAATGGCTTCAGAACAAGAACGTGGAAGTCCTTGAGTGGCCCAGCCAAAGCCCAGACTTGAATCCCATTGAAAATCTGTGCAAGGACTTGTAGATCGTTGTTCACTGACACTCCCCATCCAATTTGACAAAGCTTGAGCAAATCTGCAAGGAAGAATGGGAGAAACTCCTCAAATCCAGATGTGCAAAGCTGATATAGACACACCCAAGAAAACTCAAAGCTGTAATCACTGTCAAAGGTGCTTCTACGAAGTATTGACTCAGGGGGTTGAATACTTATGTGAGTTAGATATTTCTGTATTTCATCTTTAATTACTTTGTAAAAATTTCTAAAATTAAAAAATTAAAATTCCACTTTGACATTATGGGTCGATCAGTGACAAATAAAATCTTATTTTAATCCATTTTAAATTCCGGCTGAAACAGTCAAGGGGTGTGAATACTTTCTGGAGGCACTATTCTTTAAAGTTATAGGATACCTTCATGCAAGGAAAGTTGGACACACAAGAGCAGAATGTTTGGGCTATCATGCCTGTGTAGTATCCACACACATTAATGTAATCCAATTGGATATTTACACAAACTTACAATTTATGTACAAATTCCATTTAATCTCGAGATGGGGTATTTGGCCAGATTTCTGGCATGTAAGACTAAATCCTTTGGAGAAATGAAGAGAGGCAAGCAAATTATTCAGTATTGATAACTGAAATGCAGATGAGATATCTGGTTTTAATCCCCAGTTGGAGGACTGTGTGCTCCAAGAAGCCCCCCCCCCTCCCAACCCCCCCAAATCCCTCTCTCAAAGGTTGCACTGTGTAAAGACAACAGCTTGCATCCAATTTGAGAGATGCAGTACTTCCGTATTTGTTGGACGTTGTGTTTTGTGAGCCTTGAGTTTATTGTATTGTTACAGCTGTTGGGTCGTTCCAGTGGCCTGGTACGAATCCCGGCGAACCACGTCTAAGTGGCTGCAACGGCAGACTGATTCTCCCCTCCGGGCTGGTCAATGGAATACTGTTCTCCCCTCTGGGCTGGTGCTCTTGACTCACACCTAGCTCATCTTCACGCTGTTGAAACCAAAGCTTTCAGAATCATTGGGATCTCCCGCAATGAAGCTAACTCCGAAGGCCTTTCACTCACTCACCGCAGGCAGGTAGGTGGTCTTTCTGTCTTCTACCGACTCCTATCTGGCCCAACTCCCCCAGCTCTATCTGTGCTCTGTCCCCCAAATATTCCTACATGTCGCACAAGAACTGCCAGTAATCTTCTGGTGAAATTGCAAAAATCAAGACTCTCTGCTCACCTTCACTCCTTCATTCCTCTTTTCTCCCACCTCTGGCACAAACTCCCTCACTCTCTTCAATCCCACTCCTGCCTCCAGGTCTTTAAAACAGTTGATCACCACAATCTCTTGTCTTCCCCCATCCAAAACCTTGATCTCTTCTACCCCTGTTAATTCACCCCAGATCCACTTTTTTTTTTGGAAATCCCGACTTCTTTCTTTCCTGGAAGTTCTAGCAGTTGTTACGTGCTCCTCCCCGACCCCCTGGTCACGGTGTACCTCCCAGCCCCGAGGGGAGCCACGGCAGAAAAATATGTTATTCTGTGTCAGAAATCAATAGGGAAACCACACCAATGGTTATCAACAAACAAATATTATATTAAAAATCACACAAGAATAACAGTACAATAATAATAGTAATCAAAAGTACAATCAACACATCTTATGATGGTACCATCAGCTAAGATAAGATAACGCACTGTCCTCCAAGTGAGTGAAAAAAGAACATTCCCCAATGTCTCTATGGCTCAAAGGTGATCCCCTCCAAAGAGCGTCAGAGCGATATCGAATCGAAACACGAACCCCGTTCAGATGACGGGCCCAGTCACTCCGCCAAAACAGCACAGAGGCGTAGGCCGCCGAAGTGGCGCAAAGAGTCACGTGGTCCAAAACCGCGTAAGGCAAACTCACGGAGGAATGGGAAATCCAAAGGCACCCTCCAGGTATGAACGTTGACGGTTCACCATCGGCGAACCGCAAATTAATCTTCAAACTCCGCGTTGCACACACACATCCCAGATAGACGTCTGGATGGTGAAAAAAGCTGATGCGAAGCAAAGACCTTTTGCGATGAGCAAAGCGCGAGTGTAAAAATGGCCGACGGCTCGTACTTGAGTCGCAACGACCCGGCGATGATTCTTCAGAATCCCAACGCCAAACCTGACCACGCAGGTTTATCAATCCCAGCGATAACACCTATCGCAGGAATTCCTTTCAAGGAAATTCAAAGTTAACTCGTGACTCTTGCTCGACAACGTTTGATCCAGAACGCAAAGCAACCAGCTTCTTGTCCGACTTTTCGCTCCTTTCTTTTCTCTCACCTCCTCTGCTTCTTCGTTTTCATCGACGTCCGGTTCCTGTTTCATTTTAAAACATTCCTTTTACCTTTTGACAATAATAATTGCTATTTCCCTCAAACAACAATAATAATAATACATGGAACAAGAAATATCTCAAGTGGATGAAAGCCACCACAACGGAAGTGATGAATCCATATCACTTCCCCCCCTCAAGAAAGAAAGTTTGAACATCGTGAAAACTTTCTTTGCTAGGCAAAACTCTTCCAACAAACAAATGTAAACTCACACCCAAATCATCAATTCCCGTGAGCCAATAATCAATATTTCCCAAAAATAAAGCAACAAAACTTCAAACAACCTACAGAGAATTCCAAAGTTTGTTCACTCTGGAAATTCATCAGCAACGACATTGTCCCTGCCCTTTACATGCTCAATTCCCCAGTTGAACTCCTGCAAAGCCAAACTCCATCTCATCAACCTCTAATTTTATTTTCCATTTTTTTGAATGAAGGTTAAGGGGGGTGTGATCAAAAATCCAAAGTCAAGCAAATCCATAGCACTTTTTTAGGGAGGCCGAGCTGAGACCCAGGTTTCATGGTGGTTGGGTGGTGAGGCCTGGAAGTATTCACTACATGGACGCCTTTAGGAACGTGGAGTTCACGGTTAATCCGTGTAGGAAAGTTCACTACATGGACGCCTTTAGGAACGTGGAGTTCACGGTTAATCCGTGTAGGAAAGTTCACTGCATGGACGCCTTTAGGAACGTGGAGTTCACGGTTAATCCATGTAGGAATCTTGGCTGGGCTGCTCCAAACTTCAAATTGCTTCAAATTGCAAAATTCAGTGCTTTAACTCTTCCTAACTTTCAAAATAATCACGGTTGGAACGCTTGTCGCTGTAGTCACGTGAATAGCGGTCTCCTTCTTGGCCACTACCCTGATAATCATCCCTTTGGGTGCTGCCGTAACTCTGGGAGCCATAGCCACCCCAAAAACTACCTCCACGTTTTCCTCCTCTGTAGCCCCTTCGACGCCTATGGCCTGCCTTCTCTACTGTTATGGTCCGACCATCCAAATCCTTGCCATCCAAATCCTTTTCTGCATCTTTGGCGTCCTTTGTGTTTTCAAATGTGACAAAGCCAAACCCTCTTGACTTTTGTGTATCCCTGTCTTTTATCAGCAGCACTTCCAAGAGCGGTCAATATTTGCTGAAGACAGAGTCCAGAACAACTTCCCTTGTTTTGAAGTTCAGTCCACCTACAAAGAGCTTGCCAACATTGCCTCCATCCATGACTTGTGTGTGCTGACTCTTAGTTTTTGGGTACCTGACAAGATGTGCCGGTGCAAAGCGTGACGTCAGTACCTCCCTCTTCTCTTCAGAGCGCTTCCTACCCATAGCACGAGTCGCGGCACAGGAGGGAAAGATACCCGGAATCTTCTGCTCTAACTGTGCAGTGTTACTTTCCATGCTAGGCTTTTCAACAAACATTGGGTTCCCAGAGACTTGACCACCGGCCAAATCAGTCCCGATAACAAAAGATATTCCTTCTACAGGAAGAGTGGCTTGTAAACCTACGGTGACCGGTCCTGACACCAAATCAGACTGCAAATGGATGACATGAAGTGGGGCTCTAACATAGCCACCAACCCCCTGTAAACGAACACTAACACCAGTTGCCGTCTTCTCTGACAATGGCAAAATGCCTTCAAGCATCAAAGATTGATGTGCTCCTGTGTCCCTCAATACCCTAACAGGTCTCTGGTTAGTCACGTCTCCATCCAGTGACACAAACCCCTCTGAAATAAAAGGTTTGTAACCCTCTTGAACAAGGTTGTTCTGTGATGCCGTAACTTTGGCATGGGAACCTTCACAAGGCACTGTCCTCCAAGGACGATTTCTCACATTTGCCAATGCATTCGGAGTTGTACTAGTCTGACTCCGCTCTTGATTTTTCCTTTCCAGAGCATAACATTGGGACATCAAGTGTCCAGGTTTCTTGCAAAAAGCGCAAGTAGGCCCAGAGGAGAAACTCGTGGTCTGTCTCGAGCCCCCCAGAAGATAAGTCTGTCTTGTAACTGTAGTCTTCTGATCCCTATAAGTGGCGGTATCAGAGTTGTCCTCATAGTAATCTCTCGGCCGCCCCCAGGAATTTTCGTTCTCCGCACCGGATGTACCATAACTCCCCTGGCGAACTCTAGGCGGGAAGTTAGGTTTGTGGAACCCCATCCTGTGTATCAAGGCATAGTCATCTGCCACGGTTGCTGCCTCATACAACTCTGGTACCTTATTTTCCTCCAGATGTACTTTAATGGCCTCGTGGACACACTGTTGGAATTCCTCCACCAAGATCAATTGTCGCAACAGTTTGAAGTCTTTCCCAACCCCTTTCGAATCACACCACCGATCAAACATGGTTTCTTTCATTCTGGCAAACTCCACATGGGTCTCACTCTCCCTCTTCCTGGCGTTCCGGAATTTTTGCCGGTAAGCTTCAGGGACCAATTCATAGGCCTTGAGAATGGTTTTCTTCACTATCTCATAATCTGCACATTGGTCAATCGGTAAAGCCGAAAATATATCTTGAGCTTTACCCACCAGAACACTTTGCACTAACATAGTCCAGGATTCCACAGGCCATTTTAGCATTTGAGCCACTTTCTCAAAGTGTAAAAAAAACTTGGCTACCTCCTTTTCATTGAAGGGTGGAACCAGCCTCACATGCCTACCAACATCCCAAGTGTTCTGACTAGTTGTCGAACTAGCCGGCATGGATGCTACCTCTCCCCATTCTCTCATTAATTCCAACTTCTTGAGTTCAATTTCCTTCTGACACTCCATGTCACATTCCTTTAACTCCCTTTCGGCTCTCCCCTCCTCTGCTCTTTCCTTTTCTCTTCTTTCTTCGAGTTCCCTTTCAGTTCTCCTTTCCTCTGCTCTTCTCTCCTCGAGTTCTTTTGCAGCTCTCCTTTCCTCTGCTTTTAACCTTTCCTGGCTCTGCAGTTGCATCTCCGTTTTCCGGAGCTCCACATTTTCTTTTTCCTCGGGTAACTAATCCAAGGCTACCTCTGTCCATGTTCCCTGTCCCACCAGAGATTCTACCACCAATGTCTGCATCTATGCCTTCTTCATACTAACTCGGACCTCCAAGTTAAAATGTCTGGCCAATATCAAGAGTTCCGATCTTTTTAACGCTAGGAACTGTGCCTCATTAGTGGACGCCGCAAATTTTCCTGCGTCAGACACCATGGTGACTATCAGTTAACACCTGTTAACCATCACACAAAAATGTTTCCAATTTTTTTTTTTTTTTTAATTTGGGAATGTTGGGAAAAAAAGGCCAAATTTGGGAATTTTGGGAATGCTCGGGAATTATATCCCGGACGAATTATCAGGGAATTTAATCCCGGACGAAGACCCAATTTCGAGCCCCCGAGTCAATTGGATGAGCCCCCAATTTCTGTTTCGTGCTCCTCCCCGACCCCCTGGTCACGGTGTACCTCCGAGCCTCGAGAGGAGCCACGGCAGAAAAATGTTATTCTGTGTCAGAAATAATAGGGAAACCACACCAATGGTTATCAACAAACAAATATTATATTAAAAATCACACAAGAATAACAGTACAATAATAATAGTAATCAAAAGTACAATCAACACATCTTATGATGGTACCATCAGCAAGGATAAGATAACTCACTGTGCTCCAAGTGAGTGAAAAAAGAACATTCGCCAATGTCTCTATGGCTCAAAGGTGATCCCCTCCAACGAGCGTCAGAGCGATATCAAAATCGAAACCCGATCCCCGTTCAGATGACGGGCCCAGTCACTCCGCCAAAACAGCACAGAGGCGTAGGCGGCCGAAGCGACGCAAAGAGTCACGTGGTCCAAAACTGTGTAAGGCAAACTCACGGAGGAATGGGAAATCCAAAGGCGCCCTCCAGGTATGAATGTTCACGGTTCACCGTCGGCGAACTGCAAATTAATCTTCAAACTCCGCGTTGCACACACACATCCCAGATAGACGTCTGGATGGTGAAAAAAGCTGACGCGAAGCAAGTACCTTTTGCTATGAGCAAAGCGCGAGTGTCAAAATGGCCGACAGCTCGTACTTGAGTCACAACGACCCGGCTTTGATTCTTCAGAATCCCAACGCCAAACCTGACCACGCAGGTTTATCAATCCCAGCGATAACACCTATCGCAGGAATTCCAAACAAGGAAATTCTAAGTTCACTCGTGACTCTTGCTCGACAACGTTCGATCCAGAACGCAAAACAACCAGCTTCTTGTCCGACTTTTCGCTCCTTTCTTTTCTCTCACCTCCTCTTCTTCTTCGTCTTCACCGACGTCTGGTTCCTGTTTCATTTTAAAACATTCCTTTTACCTTTTGACAATAATAATTGCTATTTCCCTCAAACAACAATAATAATAATACATGGAACCAGAAATGTCTCAAGTGGATGAAAGCCACCACAATGGAAGTGATGAATCCGTAACACAGTGTCCATGTGTTTTATACCTTTCTCACACCCCTCTCCCGCCTTCCCATGCCTCCTCACCCCAAGCTCTCTCCCTCCCACGGATCTTCCGTTGTCCTTGTTCTCTGCTGTTGTACTTGTGTGCTTCCCTCTCTCTCCCCATATTGTCTCCCGCTCCCTTTATTGTATGTTTTGTGTATCCATTTGTCCTTTTTTGTGATTGATGTTAGCTCTTTCACGAGCCTCTATGTTGTATACAAAAAATATATATATTTATTAAAAATATATATTCAGTCATCCCGGGTCGGATCATAGGTCTCCCAGGGATCTGTTCTGGGCATCTACTCTGTGCCCCTTTTTGTTCATGCTTTTTATAATACCACCACCAGCTGCAGTGACTCACTTCGCCCCTCCATTCGCAGTCGCCATTGGTCCGTGGCCTTGTCCATCCGCAGGGCGACCTCTTCCTCAACCTTAACGAACAGTGCTGGTTGTGGTTGGTGTGCCCATTTTGGGTTTCCTGGTTCATGTGCCCATTTTGGGCACAGGACAAAACCTGTGCCTACTAGGACACTCAAAGGACAAAAAAAAAGGCAGATTGCAAAGGGAAGAACATTAAAAATGTGTTTGAATTGATTTGATAGGGGCTTTTAGACACACACTTTAGGTATGGTGGACAACATCTTTCTTTACATAAAATGACAGTGCATGTAATATCACGGCCACAATACTTCACGCATATTCTATCCATTCACTATTCATATACATTTACTATGGGAAATAACTAAGCTATTCTATGCATTGTTATTGGCCATATTTTGCAAGGTTATCGCAATGCTGCCACATCCATGTTCAAATAACTGCTTGACGTTACATCATTCGAATTCTTCCTCCTCTCGCTCACTCATTCCTCCATCATCATTCCATGCACTTACCATGTCTCTGCCTTCCAGTCCTATGTATCTATCTTCTTGCGAACTAGCAAGGCCAACATACACCGTACAAATCCTTAAATTGGAATTGAATGAAATTCCATGTGCAACATCTTGGAGGTTTTCCGGTTAAGCACAAAGCCAGCGAAAAGCACTTTGCAATATACACACACACACACACACAAAAATAAAGAGAATTAAACCTACTCGCCCGTTACAAGCAGGCTCGGGAAGAATTATAGGAGCTTATATAGTAAATATATACGAGTAGATTACACCTGATCGCTTATACAATGTGACGTTTTGCGAGTCCCCGCACGCCAAACCATGCACTCGAGATTTTAATCCGGGCATCCACTGGCAAGATGTGTGCTCCATATAAATCTCCACTCCGAGGGAATTTATCAATTTACTTACAAAATGAACATGTCATTCCCACTAAAATCTTTGTGTGTGTGCATGTGTGTGTGTGTGTGTGCACGTGCACGTGCGTTGGTGTGTTCGCGCGTGTTTGTTGGTGTGTGTGTGTCTGTGCTGGTGTATGTGTGTGTTTGTGTGTATGTGTGTGTTGGTGTGTGTGTGGGGTGTTGTGGTGTGTTTGTGTGTGTTTGTTGGTGTGTGTGCGTTGGTGTGGTTGGGGGTGTGGTGGTGTGTTTGTGTGTGTTTGTTGGTGTATGTGTCTGAGTTGGTGTATGTTTGTGTGTATGTGTGTGTTGGTGTGTTTGGGGGTGTGGTGGTAGTATGGGTGCGTGTTTGTTGGTGTGTGTGTCTTTCTTGGTGTATGTGTGTGGTGCTGTCTTTGTGTGTGTTTGTTGGTGTGTTTGTGTGTGTATGCATGTGTTGGTGTGTGTGTGTTTGTTGGTGTGTTTGTGTGTGTGTGTGTGTGTATGTGTGCATCTGTGTGTGTGTGTGTGTGTGTGTTTGTGTGTGTGTGTGTGTGTGTGTGTGTGTGTGTTGTATGTATATTCGTTTTGTTGTTGTTGTATATAACCGTTTTAATTTCACACATGTGACCAAAGAGCTCCAATATTATCATTCAGAATTATTTTTTGAAACCACTCCATTAGGAACATGTAATTTTTCTCTCTTTGTGATGAATCTGAGTCTGTGCCTTTTACTTTTGCATCACAGATGTCAAGGATTTCATGCATTTGCCTCTGTTACTTGGCAAACAGAGTCTATTGCTAGGCAACTACTGCTGAGCATTCTGAGAGGAGTGCAAGCAGGGCATCGGTGATAATTGTCATTTAGCTGACTTCATAAACATATTCTGTTGTTGAGCTTTTTCTCGGCCTTAAGCAAAACTGTGCGGGAGGGGAAATAGTTTTCTCCTTACAAATCAGGTACCATTCTTATCTCTTTCCCTTTCACATGCTTTGATGTTCCCATATAAGGCCCTAGCTAGCTGTGCTTAGTTTAAGAGAACTGTGTTGGATATTGATGAGTTTTTACTGGGGTTACGAGCTAATATCCCAGCTTCTCTTCCATGTACATTTTACTATCTCCAAATAAATTCTCCTGTAAATTGTCCAAGTTTGGTCAGGTGATTATTCTTGGGGGGGGGGGGGGGGGGGAGAGGGGAAACCCTGACCAATTTGGCGACGAGGATGGGATACGTCCGGAAAAAGGAGAGGGGAGTTCACTGCTGGGAGGGGGCAAGATCCTCAGGCGCCACGTAAAAGTGAGACCTTTCTCGGTAGAAGATGTCTTGCCGCCGTCGAGTGAAAGGCTTTGCCTTGACCTGAAACACTGGCACGTATCGGAACTGGAAAAAGTAACAGGGAGACGGACTGTCGGGAGAATTTGTTAAAGATAGGGGTTAGAATCAAGTGGCTTGGATCCAAGCACTTGCGAGTATTTGAAAGAGGCTTCACAAACAGCCTGGACACTCGAGACATGTTGCGGAGTGTTTCAAAGAGCCAGGCTTGGAAGATAGCCTGCACACTCAAACGCGTGGAGGTCCGGCAGGAGTGGTACATTCAGATGCGTTGCGAGTGTCTCTTTAAGGGACAGGCTTGAGAGATGGCCTTTGGTGTAACACGGATTTCAAAGAGGATGCTGATAGGACTAGCAGGGGAAATTGAGCTTGAGTACTCTCGTGGGCTGGAGCAAATTGCTGAGCGATTTATGATCAAGACACGTCCCTCAAAGGACCACCAGCTGTTCAAGAGAGGTAAACATCAGGTAAACCTGCCACGTAACACTCTGTCTCCTGTTTACTGCTATTGCTTGCTGTTGAGTTGGGGCAGGGCATGTGCGTGGAAATCATGCCACGCAGGGAGATGTCGAAGTGGTATCTGGTTGTGTAGATTGGTTCCGTTCACGTGGTGTGCATGAAGTGTCAAATGTCATGAAGTGACTTTGTGGACAACCTGATAATGTCTCGACAGGTGTGCCTGCAGGCAGAATTGTGGCAACCTGCGGTTTGAACCAAACAAACATCTGTGAGACCTTCCTGTCAATACTAACCTTCCTGTGAGATGTGGTATATGATGCCGGCGATGTGCTGTATGATGTGTATATGTGTATGCGATGTGGAGTATGTTTACATGAAACTGAAATGGCTTGGGGAGCTCTTGGAGTGCCAGGATGGGTTGTTGTTGATGTTGGATCAAGCAATTGTCATATATGGACATATGCTGTTGGGTATATCTCGTGGCTTGTTGGTTAACCGGAATTGTGGTGACTTTCTTGGGAGGAGTACCATGCACCATTCATGTGAGTCATGTTAGGCCAAAAGGCACTGTGCTGTTGCAGATCTTGTGAACATGCTGTCGAGGTAGAGTGATAGACGTTGGAGTGCAGAGTTGTGAGCTGTTGGACAAGATGATTCCCCCTCCCGCCCCTCTGACAAGACATTTTGAGACAGTTTGAGATTTCTACTCTCTAAGATTGAAATTGAGGTAAACAGGTGTATGTTCTGACCCATGGTGGACAAAATGACCTTCGAGTGATATATGTTGGTTGTTGAAATCATGATTCTTCCATGTGTGATCCTTGTGTGATTTTGGCAGAGAACGTACTGCTTGGGTTCTCTGTGAGGGGGGGGGGGGGGGCTTTGTCTGGGGGCTGATGATGCTGAGCATGTGGGTGCCATGTTGTTCGGCCATAATTGTCAACTGCAGGATGATCCATGTCTGGGTATCACCTGTATGGTGTATGTGTGAGGTGGACGAGTCATCTGTTGTGGTCACCTGCTGTGAATTGTTGTGAAACATTTGGAATGTCCCCTATTAATAATTTACACAAAAGCAAATGAATATACAACGATGGGACGAATTGATTTGTAAATGTTTTGTGTGAGTGTTTTATCCGCAGGCCCATGGAGGTACCAGCGAAGGAGAGGCCATGAGATCAACCTGGGAAAAAACGAATCTGAAGGAAGATCGCGTTGCGAGTTAAATGACGAGTTAAATCCAATAACATTACAAATGAATGTCAAAAGTCAAGTGCCTGGAGGGCAAAATGCAGATCGAGACGTTCAATGGCATTGAAGCTACCAGCTGTGATGTGGATTCGTGAAGTGGATGTCTACAACCTCCAGGCTAAAACTATTAAACTGGGTCTACAATGAAGAAAATTGTTGGATGGCGGAATGTTGATTGACAAAGTCGGTTTGAAGTGAAAAGCTTTGGAATTTGTGCCAAATTCTACCTAAGGTAGATGAAGGTAGAGAAGTGAGTCGTCTCCAATACCTTGCTCCACGGGGCAGTACTGGTTGTCGAGTCCCATGTAATCTGGTTAACACATATCTACGGATAAGAGCTGTACTTTTTGTAGTGGCCTGAAAAATTGTTTGTTTTAAAAGTCAAAGTGAATGCTGGCTTGGTTAGAGTTTGCTTGGTTATGAATGCTTGGTTAGAGTTTGCTTGGTTATGAATGCTTGGTTAGAATGCTTGGTTAGAGTTTGCTTGGTTATGAATGCTTGGTTAGAATGCTTGGTTAGAGTTTGCTTGGTTATGAATGCTTGGTTAGAATGCTTGGTTAGAGTTTGCTTGGTTATGAATGCTTGGTTAGAATGCTTGGTTAGAGTTTCCGAAAGGCCACAGCTCGGGGAAACTTCGTTGCTTGTTCTCCCGTACTGGGTTATATGTTATGGCATGCACTGCTGATAGAGCTGAAGCTCGCAGCCAGGAAGACAAAGCTGTGTCTAAGCTAAAGGTTTGAGTTATACTTGTAGAAAAGAGAAAAGGAGGGTCGAGCAATATTACCTTGATACGAAGGTACTTGGCCACTAAAATTATACCAAGATTAATAGCACCAGAGCAGCAGTTTTGATCCGATTACGTTGTAGACTGTCAACCTGGTATTTCAGAGGCAAAGCCAAGACATCGATGAATTGTCTCTGAAAGGGTTATCAAGTTGGTTTCCGTCCCATTTGTCGAGCATTATGTGGTGCAACTTGACTTTAATCGGGGAGGTCACCTGTCTGGGGCTGGCGGGACGAGGTGCGTGACCTGAGGGAACCGTTATGTGAATGTTTAATTGTTTTTAAACTTTACGTTGGTATATTTTTGGAGAATTGACCTTGCGGCAAATACTTAGTGTTGGACAAAATTCACGATTCGAACTTTTTATATTGATGAGAAAATATGTTTTTGAAATTTATTCAAGCGAAGATAAGTCGCACCCTTTTAATGGAATGAAAACCGACTCATGGCTGCTTTTTCCACCTGCTGCACACGGCCTATGTTGGGTGTGTGACAATCAACAATTGAGTCAATTTCGGTGAAGACTTGAATCTGGCTCCGAGAATTTTTAAGTGATTCTTCACCATTAAGAGATGTGGCAAAACACCATATACAGCACAATATCTCAAAAAGTTATGTTCAGATTATGACAAAACTAGGTGGATGGGTTGGGTGTGTGACAAGGAAGAATCGATTCAATTTCGGTGAAGAATTGAATCTGGCTCCGATAATTTTAAAGTGATTCTTCACCATTGAGAGATGTGGCAAAAAACCATATAGAGCACGATATCTCAAAAAGTTATGTTCAGATTATGACAAAACTAGGTGGATGGGTTGGGTGTGTGACAAGGAAGAATCGATTCAATTTCGGTGAAGAATTGAATCTGGCTCCGAGAATTTTTAATGATTCTTCACTATTGAGAGATGTGGCAAAAAACCATATAGAGCATGATATCTCAAAAAGTTATGTTCAGATTATGACAAAACTAGGTGGATGGGTTGGGTGTGTGACATGGAAGAATCGATTCAATTTCGGTGAAGAATTGAATCTGGCTCCGGGAATTTTTAATGATTCTTCACTATTGAGAGATGTGGCAAAAAACCATATAGAGCATGATATCTCAAAAAGTTATGTTCAGATTATGACAAAACTAGGTGGACGGGTTGGGTGTGTGACAAGGAAGAATCGATTCAATTTCGGTGAAGAATTGAATCTGGCTCCGAGAATTTTTAAGTGATTCTTCACTAGTGAGAGATGTGGCAAAAAACCATATAGAGCACGATATCTCAAAAAGTTATGTTCAGATTATAACAAAACTAGGTGGATGGGTTGGGTGTGTGACAATGAAGAATCGATTCAATTTCGGTGAAGAATTGAATCTGGCTCCGAGAATTTTTAATGATTCTTCACTATTGAGAGATGTGGCAAAAAACCATATGGAGCACGATATCTCAAAAAGTTATGTTCAGATTATGACAAAACTAGGTGGACGGGTTGGGTGTGTGACAAGGAAGAATCGATTCAATTTCGGTGAAGAATTGAATCTGGCTCCGATAATTTTAAAGTGATTCTTCACTAGTGAGAGATGTGGCAAAAAAACATATAGAGCACGATATCTCAAAAAGTTATGTTCAGATTATGACAAAACTAGGTGGACGGGTTGGGTGTGTGACAAGGAAGAATCGATTCAATTTCGGTGAAGAATTGAATCTGGCTCCGAGAATTTTTAAGTGATTCTTCACTAGTGAGAGATGTGGCAAAAAACCATATAGAGCACGATATCTCAAAAAGTTATGTTCAGATTATGACAAAACTAGGTGGACGGGTTGGGTGTGTGACAAGGAAGAATCGATTCAATTTCGGTGAAGAATTGAATCTGGCTCCGAGAATTTTTAAGTGATTCTTCACTATTGAGAGATGTGGCAAAAAACCATATAGAGCACGATATCTCAAAAAGTTATGGACAGATTATAACAAAACTAGGTGGACGGGTTGGGTGTGTGACAAGGAAGAATCGATTCAATTTCGGTGAAGAATTGAATCTGGCTCCGAGAATTTTTAAGTGATTCTTCACTATTGAGAGATGTGGCAAAAAACCATATACAGCACAATATCTCAAAAAGTTATAGACAGATTATGACAAAACTAGGTGGACGGGTTGGGTGTGTGACAAGGAAGAATCGATTCAATTTCGGTGAAGAATTGAATCTGGCTCCGAGAATTTTTAAGTGATTCTTCACTATTGAGAGATGTGGCAAAAAACCATATACAGCACGATATCTCAAAAAGTTATGGACAGATTATGACAAAACTAGGTGGACGGGTTGGGTGTGTGACAAGGAAGAATCGATTCAATTTCGGTGAAGAATTGAATCTGGCTCCGATAATTTTAAAGTGATTCTTCACTATTGAGAGATGTGGCAAAAAACAATATACAGCACGATATCTCAAAAAGTTATGTTCAGATTATGACAAAACTAGGTGGATGGGTTGGGTGTGTGACAAGGAAGAATCGATTCAATTTCGGTGAAGAATTGAAATCTGATTCCGGGAATTTTTAAGTGATTCTTCACCATTAAGAGATGTGGCAAAAAACCATATAGAGCACGATATCTCAAAAAGTTATGGACAGATTATGACAAAACTAGGTGGACGGGTTGGGTGTGTGACAAGGAAGAATCGATTCAATTTCGGTGAAGAATTGAATCTGGCTCCGGGAATTTTTAAGTGATTCTTCACTATTGAGAGATGTGGCAAAAAACCATATAGAGCACGATATCTCAAAAAGTTATGTTCAGATTATGACAAAACTAGGTGGATGGGTTGGGTGTGTGACAAGGAAGAATCGATTCAATTTCGGTGAAGAATTGAATCTGGCTCCGATAATTTTAAAGTGATTCTTCACTAGTGAGAGATGTGGCAAAAAAACATATAGAGCACGATATCTCAAAAAGTTATGTTCAGATTATGACAAAACTAGGTGGACGGGTTGGGTGTGTGACAAGGAAGAATCGATTCAATTTCGGTGAAGAATTGAATCTGGCTCCGAGAATTTTTAAGTGATTCTTCACTAGTGAGAGATGTGGCAAAAAACCATATAGAGCACGATATCTCAAAAAGTTATGTTCAGATTATGACAAAACTAGGTGGACGGGTTGGGTGTGTGACAAGGAAGAATCGATTCAATTTCGGTGAAGAATTGAATCTGGCTCCGAGAATTTTTAAGTGATTCTTCACTATTGAGAGATGTGGCAAAAAACCATATAGAGCACGATATCTCAAAAAGTTATGGACAGATTATAACAAAACTAGGTGGACGGGTTGGGTGTGTGACAAGGAAGAATCGATTCAATTTCGGTGAAGAATTGAATCTGGCTCCGAGAATTTTTAAGTGATTCTTCACTATTGAGAGATGTGGCAAAAAACCATATACAGCACAATATCTCAAAAAGTTATAGACAGATTATGACAAAACTAGGTGGACGGGTTGGGTGTGTGACAAGGAAGAATCGATTCAATTTCGGTGAAGAATTGAATCTGGCTCCGAGAATTTTTAAGTGATTCTTCACTATTGAGAGATGTGGCAAAAAACCATATACAGCACGATATCTCAAAAAGTTATGGACAGATTATGACAAAACTAGGTGGACGGGTTGGGTGTGTGACAAGGAAGAATCGATTCAATTTCGGTGAAGAATTGAATCTGGCTCCGATAATTTTAAAGTGATTCTTCACTATTGAGAGATGTGGCAAAAAACAATATACAGCACGATATCTCAAAAAGTTATGTTCAGATTATGACAAAACTAGGTGGATGGGTTGGGTGTGTGACAAGGAAGAATCGATTCAATTTCGGTGAAGAATTGAAATCTGATTCCGGGAATTTTTAAGTGATTCTTCACCATTAAGAGATGTGGCAAAAAACCATATAGAGCACGATATCTCAAAAAGTTATGGACAGATTATGACAAAACTAGGTGGACGGGTTGGGTGTGTGACAAGGAAGAATCGATTCAATTTCGGTGAAGAATTGAATCTGGCTCCGGGAATTTTTAAGTGATTCTTCACTATTGAGAGATGTGGCAAAAAACCATATAGAGCACGATATCTCAAAAAGTTATGTTCAGATTATGACAAAACTAGGTGGATGGGTTGGGTGTGTGACAAGGAAGAATCGATTCAATTTCGGTGAAGAATTGAATCTGGCTCCGGGAATTTTTAAGTGATTCTTCACCATTAAGAGATGTGGCAAAAAGCCATATAGAGCACGATATCTCAAAAAGTTATGTTCAGATTATGACAAAACTCGGTGGATGGGTTGGGTGTGTGACAAGGAAGAATCGATTCAATTTCGGTGAAGAATTGAATCTGGCTCCGAGAATTTTAAAGTGATTCTTCACTAGTGAGAGATGTGGCAAAAAACCATATAGAGCACGATATCTCAAAAAGTTATGGACAGATTATGACAAAACTAGGTGGACGGGTTGGGTGTGTGACAAGGAAGAATCGATTCAATTTCGGTGAAGAATTGAATCTGGCTCCGGGAATTTTTAAGTGATTCTTCACTATTGAGAGATGTGGCAAAAAACCATATAGAGCACGATATCTCAAAAAGTTATGTTCAGATTATGACAAAACTAGGTGGATGGGTTGGGTGTGTGACAAGGAAGAATCGATTCAATTTCGGTGAAGAATTGAATCTGGCTCCGAGAATTTTAAAGTGATTCTTCACTAGTGAGAGATGTGGCAAAAAACCATATAGAGCACGATATCTCAAAAAGTTATGGACAGATTATGACAAAACTAGGTGGACGGGTTGGGTGTGTGACAAGGAAGAAGCGATTCAATTTCGGTGAAGAATTGAATCTGGCTCCGAGAATTTTAAAGTGATTCTTCACTATTGAGAGATGTGGCAAAAAACCATATTCAGCACGATATCTCAAAAAGTTATAGACAGATTATGACAAAACTAGGTGGACAGGTTGGGTGTGTGACAAGGAAGAATCGATTCAATTTCGGTGAAGAATTGAATCTGGCTCCGAGAATTTTTAAGTGATTCTTCACTATTGAGAGATGTGGCAAAAAACCATATACAGCACGATATCCCAAAAAGTTACAGACAGATTATGACAAAACTAGGTGGACGGGTTGGGTGTGTGACAAGGAAGAATCGATTCAATTTCGGTGAAGAATTGAATCTGGCTCCGAGAATTTTTAAGTGATTCTTCACTATTGAGAGATGTGGCAAAAAACCATATACAGCACGATATCTCAAAAAGTTATAGACAGATTATGACAAAACTAGGTGGACGGGTTGGGTGTGTGACAAGGAAGAATCGATTCAATTTCGGTGAAGAATTGAATCTGGCTCCGGGAATTTTTAAGTGATTCTTCACCCTTGAGAGATGTGGCAAAAAACCATTTAGAGCACGATATCTCAAAAAGTTATGTTCAGATTATGACAAAACTAGGTGGACGGGTTGAGTGTGTGACAAGGAAGAATCGATTCAATTTCGGTGAAGAATTGAATCTGGCTCCGAGAATTTTTAAGTGATTCTTCACTATTGAGAGATGTGGCAAAAAACCATATACAGCACCATATCTCAAAAAGTTATGGACAGATTATGACAAAACTAGGTGGACGGGTTGGGTGTGTGACAAGGAAGAATCGATTCAATTTCGGTGAAGAATTGAATCTGGCTCCGAGAATTTTTATGTGATTCTTCACTATTGAGAGATGTGGCAAAAAACCATATACAGCACGATATCTCAAAAAGTTATGTTCAGATTATGACAAAACTAGGTGGATGGGTTGGGTGTGTGACAAGGAAGAATCGATTCAATTTCGTTGAAGAATTGAATCTGGCTCCGAGAATTTTTAAGTGATTCTTCACTATTGAGAGATGTGGCAAAAAACCATATACAGCACGATATCTCAAAAAGTTATAGACACATTATGACAAAACTAGGTGGACGGGTTGGGTGTGTGACAAGGAAGAATCGATTCAATTTCGGTGAAGAATTGAATCTGGCTCCGAGAATTTTAAAGTGATTCTTCACTATTGAGAGATGTGGCAAAAAACCATATACAGCACGATATCTCAAAAAGTTATAGACAGATTATGACAAAACTAGGTGGACGGGTTGGGTGTGTGACAAGGAAGAATCGATTCAATTTCGGTGAAGAATTGAATCTGGCTCCGAGAATTTTAAAGTGATTCTTCACTAGTGAGAGATGTGGCAAAAAACCATATAGAGCACGATATCTCAAAATGTTATAGACAGATTATGACAAAACTAGGTGGACGGGTTGGGTGTGTGACAAGGAAGAATCGATTCAATTTCGGTGAAGAATTGAATCTGGCTCCGAGAATTTTTAAGTGATTCTTCACTATTGAGAGATGTGGCAAAAACCATATAGAGTACGATATCTCAAAAAGTTATGGACAGATTATGACAAAACTAGGTGGACGGGTTGGGTGTGTGACAAGGAAGAATCGATTCAATTTCGGTGAAGAATTGAATCTGGCTCCGAGAATTTTTAAGTGATTCTTCACTATTGAGAGATGTGGCAAAAAACCATATACAGCACGATATCTCAAAAAGTTATAGACAGATTATGACAAAACTAGGTGGACGGGTTGGGTGTGTGACAAGGAAGAATCGATTCAATTTCGGTGAAGAATTGAATCTGGCTCCGAGAATTTTTAAGTGATTCTTCACTATTGAGAGATGTGGCAAAAACCATATAGAGCACGATATCTCAAAAAGTTATGGACAGATTATGACAAAACTAGGTGGACGGGTTGGGTGTGTGACAAGGAAGAATCGATTCAATTTCGGTGATGAATTGAATCTGGCTCCGAGAATTTTTAAGTGATTCTTCACTATTGAGAGATGTGGCAAAAAACCATATACAGCACGATATCTCAAAAAGGTATGGACAGATTATGACAAAACTAGGTGGACGGGTTGGGTGTGTGACAAGGAAGAATCGATTCAATTTCGGTGAAGAATTGAATCTGGCTCCGAGAATTTTTAGGTGATTCTTCACTATTGAGAGATGTGGCAAAAAACCATATACAGCACGATATCTCAAAAAGTTATGGACAGATTATGACAAAACTTGGTGGACGGGTTGGGTGTGTGACAAGGAAGAATCGATTCAATTTCGGTGAAGAATTGAATCTGGCTCCGAGAATTTTTAAGTGATTCTTCACTATTGAGAGATGTGGCGAAAAACCATATACAGCACGATATCTCAAAAAGTTATGGACAGATTATGACAAAACTTGGTGGACGGGTTGGGTGTGTGACAAGGAAGAATCGATTCAATTTCGGTGAAGAATGGAATCCGGATCCTAGAATTTGTAAGTGATTCTTCACTGTTGAGAGATGTGGTGAAAAACCATATACAGCACGATGTCTCAAGAGGTTATGTATATATTATGACAAAACTTGGTGGATGAGCTGATTCGCTGAAAATAACAAGCCGATTAGATTTTGGTTCAGGTTCGGATCCAGACCTTACCTATCAGTGGGATACAAAACGTAAACTGTTCACCCTGGCGGACGTATGCTCTCCACCTGAGTGCTGTTCTAATTAAGTATGGAAATATGGTGAACATATGGACAACAACCCACATTCCAAACCCTTATGCTCCATACATTCCTCTTTAGTTTCACTACACCTTATCGTCCAACAATCTTATTTCCACCTCTCCTCTTATTTGTCTTTCCTCTTGTTGTACACCGCTCCTTTCCTATGCCATCTCCAGGCATTGCAAATCGTCATTGCCGGGCACCGAAGGGGGCTCGGCAGTGACGCACGCTGAGAGTACTCAGTTTTCACTCTGGTTGTTTGTTTGTTTGTTTGTTTGTTTTCTTTCTTTCTTGTTGTACACCGCTCCTTTCCTATGCCACCTCCAGGCATTGCAAATCGTCATTGCCGGGCACCGAAGGGGGCTCGGCAGTGACGCACGCTGAAAGAGAGTACTCAGTTTTCACTCTGGTTTCTTGTTTGTTTTCTTGGTTGTCCGGACGATATCTCAGCCATCCTTTGAGCTAGGAAGCTGAAATTTCGGCACAGTAGTGAGCAAGTCCTTTGTCAAATACGGTATTTTTTGTTTTTTGAATAATCAATTAATTGAGGAGTTATTTAATTATTAGCGTTTAATTAAGTACTTATTTAATTAATTAAATTTCATTTATCTTCTGACCATTATTAACTCAGGCACCTTTTGAGTTAGGAAGCTGATATTTGGACATGCCAATGACCAGGTGATTTGGCTGCAAAGGATATTTTTGATTTATTAATTAATCAATTAATCGATTAATTATTTAATTATTCGATTAATGACAAAAAAATTTTTTTTTTTAAAGTTACAGATTCTGATGAAATAGTGGTAGTTTATGTGTTCTCTGACCAAATTGATTAATAATTTAATTTTTTTATGATTATTATTTATTTATTTTCATTATTAATCATTTATTTATTTTCTTTCTCATTTGGCCAATATCTCAGGCACCTTTTGAGCTGGGAAGCTAATATTTGGACATGAGTGACCAAGTGATGTGGCTATCAAGGATATTTTTGATTTATTGATTAATCATTTCATCTATTAAGTATTTATTGATTAATCGATTAATTATTTATTGAGTAATCAATTAATTATTTAATTTTTTATAAATGACTTATTTAATTAAATTTCTAAAAGATACATCTTCGGATGAAGCACTACTGGTTTAGTTATGCGATTAGCCAATTGATTATGAAAATATTTTGTGATAATCTTTTATTGATTTTAATTATACAATTAATCAATCAATTAGTGTACACCTCTCCCTCCCAATGCAGCCTCAATGAGCTGCACTGCGGTATTGCCGGGCGCCGGAGGCGCCCCGGCAATGCCGCGCTGCAGCATATTTAATTATTTGGCATGGGGCGGTGTACTTTGAATGTATGTGTACTTGTTTTCTTTCTTGTTTGTTTGTCCGGACGATATCTCAGCCATCCTTTGAGCTCGGAAGCTGAAATTTCGGCACAATAGTGAGCAAGTCCTTTATCAAAAACGGTATTTTTTTTTTGATTAATCAATAAATTGAGGAGTTATTTAATTATTAGCGATTAATTAAGTACTTATTTAATTAATCAAATTTCCTTTCTCTTCTGACCATTAACTCAGGCACCTTTTGAGTTAGGAAGCTGATATTTGGACATGCCAATGACCAGGTGATTTGGCTGCAAAGGCTATTTTTGATTTATTAATTAATCAATTAATCGATTAATAATTTAATTATTCGATTAATGACCAAAATTTTTTTTTTTTTAAGTTACAGATTCTAATGAAATAGTGGTAGTTTATGTGTTCTCTGACCAAATTGATTAATAATTTAATTTTTTTAGGATTATTATTTATTTATTTTCATTATTAATCATTTATTTATTTTCTTTCTCATTTGGCCAATATCTCAGGCACCTTTTGAGCTGGGAAGCTAATATTTGGACATGAGTGACCAAGTGATGTGGCTATCAAGGATATTTTTGATTTATTGATTAATCATTTCATCTATTAATTATTTATTTGATTAATCGATTAATTATTTATTGAGTAATCAATTAATTATTTAATTTTTTCTAAATGACTTATTTCATTAAATTTCTAAACGATACATCTTCGGATGAAGCACTAGTGGTTTAGTTATGCGATTAGCCAATTGATTATGAAAATATTTTGTGATAATCTTTTATTGATTTTAATTATACAATTAATCAATCAATTAGTGTACACCTCTCCCTCCCAATGCAGCCTCAATGAGCTGCACTGCGGTACTGCCGGGCGCCGGAGGCGCCCCGGCAATGCCGCGCTGCAGCATATTTAATTATTTGGCATGGGGGCGGTGTACTTTGAATGTATGTGTACTTGTCCTATCTTCTTTTTCTAAAGTCATACATAATTTTCTAAATCTAGTTCTCCCATGTGTGTTGTTATAAATAGAGTATGACCACTGATAACAATGCTTTTGATAAATCATGGAGGAAGAAGCGGAAGCACCATGGGCTTATAATAACACTAGAGTGAAACATTATTATACATTGCACGATTCGTCCAATGAGGAACCACATTTTGCTCCTACTGAACTGATATATAGAGGAAGTCTTGCCATAAAGCCTGAAGGCGTTTTCATCTGTGCGATCAATGTCTACTCGCAGACTGGACATCAATAGAATTCTGATTGAAATGTTTAGCCAATAGCCTCTTTTATATTGACACATAGCCCGCCTGGTTAAGCCAATGAGGTTTATTTTTGCATACAATGCCATGGCTCGTGGATGAGCTAAAAAAAAACAAAAAAAACAATGGATCAGGATGTGACATGACTAAAGGAACTGTAGACATAGAGGGGGCAACACCGACAGCAGGGACTTAGGAAAAAATAGAGGGAGACTTGGACAAATAAATCGGTGTGGGGAGGAGTGGAGGATGCATTGGTGGACAAAATCGATACAGGAGAAAACTGTCAATAAGAAAAAAGAAAGTTATTTTTATTTTTTATTTTTCTGAAGCGAGGAGGGTGAATAGGATAATGTTGAGGAGGTAGACGTAAATATTTTGGAAGAAAGAAGCAAAACTAGGAATATGGAGTCAAAAGGGACACGCAACACAAAAGGGACATAAAGTAGGCCTCGAACAACACAAAACGAATTTGACAACTACAGCACAAGAAGATACGATTTGACACGAAAAATCGGACGGGACATAACATCAACACAGGGACGAAGGTATAACAGAAAAAAACACGAATCCGGTTCAGAAAACTTAGCTTTCGACCAACAATGGCAGCAACTGAAAAAATCCCCCAAAGTGGAGGTCCAAAGTAATCCTGCTTATCAGGGATTTCATCCCGACCGGCCTCTCATTTCTAGGATACAGTTGATATTCCAAATAAGATTACCCAAAATACAAACCACACTTTAGTCATGGGACCAGGAACCACATGATAACTATTGCCGCATAGATCGTAAACAGCGCAATATGTCTGCACACCCACAATTACTCTGATAGGAGAGAAGATGCTGTGGTACAGGTGAAGGTGAACAAACTGGAAAGTACAGGTGAAGGGTAACTAATAAGGGAAGGATTATCATTCAGAACAACCTTCTGTAACTAGGGAAGAAAATTAGTCACCCACATTGATTGAACAAGCATCCCATGGAGACCATATCAGAGGAGGCCAGGTATATTATCCAACCCAAAGGTCATTAATGAGCCAGATGGGTTTTTATTTCCAACTCAATCATGATGCAGCAATTCTCCTGAAACAAACTCAATTCGCTGCAACTTAGAATCCAAGTCCTTATATACGTAAGGACTCCGTATCTACGTATATCTACGTAGCTGCCTTTAGTTGGATTTCAAGCCACATCCTCTGGGATGCCAGTCTGGTGTCTTCACTAATAGACTTCCGCTCTACCCAAACTGAAAACCAAAGGATGTAAACCTTCGGCTATGCTCAAAACGGCAAAAAGCTTCTTCTTTCATGAATACCCTTCATATACAGACTTGGCATTTAATATGGAATTATTTTTTTTCTTGACTTGGGTTTACTTTCTGAACTCAGTATATCAATCTGGTGAGTTTATTTTACCCTTTGGTGATGTCTTTGTTGAAAGAACCATGTCACTGATTGTCTTTCGCAGCAAGAAGTCAATAACAGGATTATATCACAGGTGGCGTGACAAAATGTAAGGACAGGTACATTTGACGATTGGCTTCACAATCGGGTATATAAGGGTTGTTGCGTTCTGTATTAGAGGAACACAACTGCTGCACGTCTACAAAAGTTATTGCCGCTTCCTCTGGAGATGGTCCGTCAACTTGACAATGCTGTTTGTCATGGAGTGGTGGCTTTACGAAATTCTGGCATGAAACAGTGTGCTATTGCTCGGCAGTATGGCATCACTCAAGGTCAGGTGTCAATGATCCTGAAACGAAATGCTCAGAGGGGTGTGCCTACTCCAATACCGAGGCCAGGACGTCCATGCTGAACCACAAGGAGAGAGGATCGCCAGCTGCACCGGTTAGTCCGCAATGACCGTACCAATTCAGCTAATCGGCTTAGGGCTGAGTGGTAGCAACTGACAAATGTGCCTGTATCCAGAAGGCTAGTCAACCAACGACTGGTTCAAGCAGGCTATCGTGCCAGGCGTCCCCTGGGAAAGCCACGCCTGACCAGACAACACAGCCAGCGCCGATTGCAGTGGGCCAGAGAGCACCGTCAATGGCAGCCAGGACACTGGAATCACGTGACCTTCAGTGACGAGTCTAGATTTCTGGTCTATCGTCAAGATGGCCGCGTCCGAGTGTGCAGACAAGTGCATGAAGCCCACAACGAAGATTGTATAGTGCCAAGAGTCCAAGCTGGATATGGTGGGGTGACCGTTTGGGCTGCTTTTCATGCAGGGGGCAAAACTGACCTGGTTGTTCTGAATGGAAACCTGAACCAGTTCAAGTACAGGGTCATTCTGGAAGAAGCATTGCTTCCATTTGCTCGTGCAGCCTTTCGAGGAAACTTTGTCTTCCAAGATGACAATGCACGGCCTCATTGTGCTCGCATGATCCAACACTTTCTTGCTGACCGTGGTGTAGAGCATATGGAGTGGCCTGCCATGTCCCCGGATATGAATCCGATAGAGAACTTGTGGGCAGAATTAACACGTCAAATCGACCACTTGGACCAGCAGCCGACCTCTGTGCGTGAATTGCAGCAGAATATTGTCACTACATGGCAAGCGATTCCTGTCCAAACCTTGGCAAATCTCGTGAACAGCATGCCTCGACGTGTACGTGCTCTCCTGAATGCTCGTGGGGGTTACACGAAGTACTGAACTGTAATTTTACTGTCCGTAATCCCAGTCATAATTTAGCTTTTGTTTTTATTGAAATTTTTTTTGGCTAATGTGCAAAATAGAGAGATACTTCTGGAAAACGTACAGAAGTTTAACACAGTACTGTCCATGAATTGAGTTCGATATCAGTTTACATCACTTTCAAGGATCAATGTATTTGCTTCGAAATGTCAAATGTGGTTTTTGTTTCTTTTTAAGGTCACATTAACAAAATCTAGAATAATTTCAACATAATTCCAATGAACTTTTGGTTCTAAGACATCTTGAAAAGTAAGTTCACCCCCACAAAAAAAATATTCCATATTAAATGCCAAGTCTGTATTTCATCAAAGTACTGCACCATTATTATTTGATGGGAAAGAAGGGGCTTCTAGGGAAGGGATACATTAGGTTGTTTGCCATTGCCTTCCCAGCAGAAGTTTGTGGATATGATTTAGTCAGGGTCTATTCTATTCCTGTGTGAGCAGCACGTTGTTGGGGGTTTGCATCATTGCTGGGAGCTGGGAGCAGTGCCCCCTGCAGTAGTTTGTTATTTGTTCAGGGTGCCGGCAATAACTTGCCTACTTTTCGCGAAAGGCACTGTGGGATCTTTAACGTGCACAATAGTGGAACACCAAGCTTAACGTCCAACCGAGGGACGGCACACACTGATGTCTTGCCAAGTATGTGAAACACCAGGATGGCAGTTCAGAGCTGGGTTGAGATTCAAACCCAGTCTGGACAGGTGAGTGCATATACCCCTGGGTTATCCTGGCACCTCTTGGCTAGGATAGTGGTGCACAATAGGCCTGCTGTTTTCTAAAGGCACCACGGGATCATTTTGTATCCACGAGCAGATGAGGCTGTCGGTCCTAACTTCCCAACCTTCCCAACCTGCTCTCCAATGCAACGATCTACCTGTGATTGTGAAGCACCAGGTTGAAGACTTGTAGTCGGATCCCAATTAGTGTGGAATCCACACGAGACCAGACTACTTACCCTTCCCACTGGGTTCAAAGTCCACGTTTAATGAACCACTGTTTTACTCGGGTAAAGACGTTTTTCTCTCTTTGTCGGTCGTTTTGTTAACAACTCAGTTTAAGGCGAAATTTTGTTGGTAAAAATTGGTTTCGTTTGGAAATCTTCTGGATTCCGATGGACTTTCTTTTAATATATTTCATTTCGCCGGAGTGATGGTAAATTGATCAATCGGACGATACCTTCGTCCTGCACAAATGAAGATGTAATTGGGAAGGGATTGCAAGGAGAAATGAGGAATTGGTGGAGGGGAACGTATATAGTGGAAGTGGAATAAACAATACCTGTGAACCTATAGGTACCATTAGTGTAAAGTTTACACCTTCACGGTTATCACGCCTTGTCTTCACGATTTGGGAAATCGGGCCTGCCATCCTCGACCATGCTCGCTGAGAGTTCTCGACAGCAGAGGCCAATTAACGTGAGATTCATGGATCCCATTAGGTAATCCCTGCCCTCCGTTGGGGCGATAATTGGTGACGCATCGCTGCGCAGAGCGAGTCGAGAAAGTTCAAATCGAAGAGTATGTTGTTCACTGCAGTTATTACAATGTTTGCTCTTGTTTACTTTATCCACTTTTAAATACCACTGTGTCATGTTATTACCCTCGCCTGAGGAGAGGGTATTGCAGTTGAGTCCGTTCATTACTTGGCAAATTTTTTTTTTTTTGCAAGTATGTTGATCACTCCGGTGTGTGTGTGTGTGTGTGTGTGTGTGTGTGTGTGTGTGTGTGTGTGTGTGTGTGTGTGTGTGTGTGTGTGTGTGTTTGTATGTATGTCCGCTCACTTATACTTGCCTAAAGGACACAATTTTAAACCGATCTTCACGAAACTTTAGCAAATGGTAGGGTTCGTGGTCCGACAAAATCCTATATATTTTGGGGTCAAAAGGTCAACATAGGCCAAAGGTCAACCACTTTTTCCGAATTTCTAAAATCCTCAATTTTCATCCGATTGACTTGAACTTTGAATGGGATTTACATATCATCAAACTGAATTCAACCACCAACTATTTTTGAGATCACCGTAGGCCAAAAGAGCAGCAAACGCCAAAAGTCAACAACAATTTCCAAATTTCTAAAATCCTCAATTTTCATACGATTCACTTGAAATTTGAATGGGATATGCACATCAGTTAACTGAATTCAACGAAAAACTATTTTTGAGATCAGCATAGGCCAAAAGGTCAACATAGGCTAATGGTCAACAACCATTTCAAATTTCTAAAATCCTCAATTTTCATACGATTCACTTGAAATTTGAATGGGATATGCACATCAGTTAACTGAATTCAACCACCAACTATTTTTGAGATCAGCATAGGCCAAAAGGTCATAGGCCAAAGGTCAACCACTTTTTTCAAATGTCTAAAATCATCAATTTTCATCCGATTGACTTGAAATTTGAATCGAATTCACATATTGGCGAACTGAATTCAACCACCAACTATTTTTGGGATCACCATAGGTCAAACGTCAACAACCATTTCAAATTTCTAAAATCCTCAATTTTCATCCGATTGACTTGAAATTTGAAGAGGATTCACATATTGGCGAACTGAATTCAACCACCAACTATTTTTGGGATCACCATAGGTCAAACGTCAACAAAAATTTCGAATTTCTAAAATCATCAATTTTTATCCGATTGGCTTGATTTCTCCGATTTGATTATCCGATTGGATTTCTAAAATCCTCAAAAAAGGATTTTCATATCCCCTTACTGAAAGCAACCACCAACAATTTTTTTAGGTCAACATAGGCCAAAAGGTCAACATAGGCCGAATTTCTAAAATTGTCAATTTTAGACACACACACAGAGAAAGAGACACACACAGAGATGGAGACAAAGACACACACAGAGAAAGAGACACACAGAGAGATGGAGACAGAGACACATACAGAGATGGAGACAAAGACACACACAAAGAAAGAGACACACAGAGAGACAGAGACAGAGACACACAGAGAGATGGAGACAAAGACACACACAGAGAAAGAGACACACAGAGAGACGGAGACAGAGACACACAGAGAGATGGAGACAAAGACACACACAGAGAAAGAGACACACAGAGAGACGGAGACAGAGACACACAGAGAGACGGCAACAGAGACACACACAGAGAAAGAGACACACAGAGAGACGGAGACAGAGACACACAGAGGGACTGAGACAGAGACACAGACAGAGAAACGGAGACAAATACACACACAGAGACAGAGATAGAGACAGAGACACACAGAGAGACGGAGACAGAGACACACACATAGAGACGGAGACAGAGACATGCAGAGAGATGGAGACAAATACACACAGAGAGACAGAGAGATGGAGACAGAGACACACAAAGAGACACAGACAGACAGAGAGACAGAGACACAGATTGACAGAGACACACAGAGAGACGGAGACAGACAGACAGAGACACAGACAGACACAGACAGACAGACACACAGAGAGACGGAGACAGAGACACACATAGAGACGGAGACGGAGACAGAGAGAGAGAGAGAGACAGACAGAGACATGCAGAGAGACAGAGACACACAGACAGAAACACAGACATGCAGAGAGAGGGAGACAAATACACACAGAGAGATAGATACAGAGACACACAGAGAGACAGAGACACACAGACAGAAACACAGACAGACAGAGAGACATAGACAGACAGACAGAGACACACAGACACACAGAGAGACGGAGACAGAGACACACCGAGAGACGGAGACAGAGACACACCGAGAGACGGAGACAGAGACACGCAGAGAAACAGAGACAGAGACACGCAGAGAGACAGAGACGGAGACAGACACACGCAGAGAGACAGAGAACACAGACAGACAGAGAGATAGAGACAGAGACACACAGACAGACACACAGAGACACAGACAGACAGAGACACAGACAGACAGAGAGACAGAGACATATATGGGAAGGAGAGGAATAATCTGCAATCAAAACATCTTCAGAAGTTACCATTAAAGCACTCCCTTCATTTCCATCCCCTCTACCCCCAACCCACTACCTCCTCATCTCAATCTCTCATTGAATACAAAATACACCCTTTAAGACCAAGGGTGCAAAGTACACTAATTGCATTCCTAACATCATGCGGTATGAAAATAATCAGATCCATAAAGCTTTAGGGTGTTAGAAATCCCTCGTTTTACAAAATACGAATCAAAGCAAGTAGTCTTTGCATTATTTTGTTCGACAACGTTTGTAGATAGACTGATCGATTAAATTGGTAGATTTTTACAAGAACAAATCGAGACAAATTGTCTCTGTGTTCTTTTGTTGGACAAGTAGATATTGATTGATTAATGAAGTTGATGATCGTCGGTGAGGAAACGGATTTAATGATATAGGTGTGGACTTATTTCACATTTTACTTTCTTTTTTCTTTACAGGAGCGAGGCTCATGGAAGAGCAAAGTAGAACCGATAATGGGACAAACATCAACGGAGTGAATGAACAGGAAAAGAGGAGAGGAAGGGGGGGAGGAAACTGAAACCAGCAAGTCAAATCTTTCATTAGGAAATCTGGTCTTTCCTTGGCCAACCTGGTCTTTCCTTGTCCAACCTGGTCTTTCCTTGTCGAATTTGGTCTTTCCTTGTCCAACCTGGTCTTTCCTTGTAGAAATTGGTCTTTCCTTGTTCAATATGGTCTTTCCTTATCCAATCTGGTTTTTCCTGGGCCAATCTGGTCTTTCCTTGTCCAATGTGGTCTTTTTTTTTTCTTTTTTTTTCTTTTTGCATACAGAGTCGAGGCTCGAGAAAGAGCTACAATTTATCAAACAAACAAATCAAACAAACAAGCAAACAAAGTATATAAAATGGGGAGCGGTCGACAAGATGGGGAGAGAAGGGGAGGAAGCACACAAACACAACATTTGAGAGCAGGGACATCCAGAGATGTTTAGGAGGGAGAGGGCCTGGGGGGAGGCAGGATCGGTAGAAAATGCAAGGACATCAAGGACTTCCAGGAAAGAAACAAAAGTCACCTCAAAAAAGTGGATTTGGGGTGAAATTAGCGGGGGTAGAAAAGATCAAGGTTTTGGATTGGGGAAGATAAGAGATGGTAGTGAACAGCCGTTTTAAAGACCTGGAGGGAGGAGTGGGATTGAAGAGAGTGAGGGAGTTTGTTCCAGAGGCGGAAGAAAAGAGGAATGAAGGAGTGAAGGTGAGCAGAGAGTCTTGATTTTGGCAATTTAACCATAAGAGGGTTGCAGGCAGATCTTGTGCGACCTGCAGGAATATTTGGGGGATAGAGCACAGAGAGAGCTGGGGGAGCAAGGCCGGAGAGGAGTCGGTAGAAGACGGAAAGACCACTAACCTGCCTGCGGTGAGTAAGTGAAAGGCCCTCGGAGATAGCGTCATCGCGGGAGATTCCAATGATTCTGAACGCTTTGGTTTCAACAGCGTGAAGACGAGCTAGGTGTGAGGCAGGAGCACCAGCCCAGAGGGGAGAGCAGTATTCCATTGAGCTGCGGATGAAAGCCTTGTATGTGGTGAGGAGCTCAGGTGTGCCAAGGAAGGACTTCGCACGACGGAGGATGCCCAGTCGGCGACTGACTTTGGAGGCCAGCTTGAAAATGTGGTTTTCCCAGGAAAGATCATGGCAGATAGTGAGACCCAAAAGCTTGAGTGACAGAACTTCTTGGAGAGGATTATTCAGAATGAAGATGGGAGGGTTGTCCAGTCCGTCTTTTCGGAGAGACATCATAAGAGTGTGAGATTTGTCAGGATTGAAAGACATGTTCCACTTGTTTGCCCAGTCTGTGATTTTGTCCAGGTCTGCAGAGAGTGAGGAGGCTGCAGACTGCTGATCTGAGGGATGAGGAATGGAGCGGCAGAGAGTGCAGTCATTAGCAAAGAGATAGAGAGGATTTTCAAGAGAGTCAGAGAGATCATTGATGAAGACCAGAAAAAGCACAGGGCCCAGAACACTGCATTGGGGAACTCCAGCCTGAACAGGAAGAGGAGATGAGAGAAACCCATTCAGAGCCACACGTTGACTACGACGAGAGAGGAAGTCCGCCAGCCATGCGTGGAGATTTCCATGGATACCAAAGGAGGAGCGTTTGGTGAGCAGTGCGGGGTGCCAGACCGTATCGAAGGCACGTGATATGTCGAGGGAGACAGCTCTAATTTCCTGTTTGGCATTGAGGACCTCCATCCATTGTTGAGACAGCAGAAGCAGCATGTCCAGAGTAGAGTGACCTGGTCTGAAACCAAATTGATGATCAGAGATCAAGCCATTGGAGAAGAGGAAAGATTTCATATCCGAAGCAATGATGGATTCCATGACTTTGCTGATAATTGGGAGAAGGCTGATTGGTCTGTAGTTGCTAGGATCTGTTTTTGCACCTTTTTAGTGCAAAGTGTTGATGTTGGCTGATTTCCAAGCAGATGGCAGTTGACCTTGAGCAAAAGAGAGGGTGAAGAGAACAGAGAGAGGGAGTGAAAGAGCGGAAGAACAGGATTTTAGGACCCGTGGGCTGATGCCGTCAGGTCCAGTTGCAGAATCAGAGTCGAGGGTTGACATAAACTTTTCCACCTTGTCAGGAGGAAAGGACACGGAGTCCAGGAGCAGCTGGGTACGACTGGGTACGGTGGGTACAGAGAGGGATGGGTTTGGGACACAAGATTTAGAGGCAAACACAGAGTTGAGGCATTCAGCTTTTTCACGTGCGGAGTCAGTTGTGTAGCCATTTGAGGTAAGGGAGGGGATGGAGGGGGAACAAACACCAGAAACAGATTTGACCAGACGCCACCAGGATTTGGAAGAGGGAGACAGATAAGAGAGTTCGGTCTTGAGAACGGAGAGATATTTCTTGTCAAATGTAGTCTTTTCTTGTCCAATGTGGTCTTTCCTTGGCTAATCTGGTCTTTCCTTGGCTAATCTGGTCTTTCCTTATCCAATATAGTCTTTTCTTGTCCAATGTGGTCTTTCCTTGGCCAATCTGGTGTTTCTTTGACCAATCTGTCTTTCTTTGGCCAATCTTAACTTTTGACAACCTACAAGACCTTTATTCACAGCTTGATGGAGTCCTGCCCCTCCCTCACACCTTTCCCGTAATGCTGTGGAAAGCAAGGCCCTCAAAATATTTGGGATCTTCCATGATGAAGCTACGTGTGTTGGCCTGTTACTCTCACTTCACAGAAAGATTAGTGGCATCTCTGTATTCCATACAGCCTTCTTGTTTGGTCTTGCACTCTCTGCCCTCTCTTGGGTGTGTTCCTCCCAGGTTTCTGCAGGGTGCAACATATACAAAGACACATGAAAGCCCGCTTGGAGTTTGCAATAAAGCGCCTAAAGGACTCTCAGACTGTGAGAAACAAGATTCTGTGGGCTTTCCTGTGTCTTTCACTGAGGAGAGGCTTCCGTCTGGCCACTCTGCCATAAAGCCCAGATCGGTGGAGTGTTGCAGTGATGGTTGCCCTTCTGGAAGTTTCTCCCATCTCCACACAGGATCTCTGGAGCTCATCCAGAGTGACCATCGGGTTCTTAGTCACCTCTATTACCAAGGCCCTTTTCCCCCGATTGCTCAGTTTGGCTGGGCGGCCAGCTCGAGGAAGAGTCCTGGTTGTTCCAAACTTCTTCCATTTAAGAATTATGGAGGCCACTGTGCTCTAGGGAACCTTCAATGCTGCAGAAAATATTTCTGTAGGCTTCCTCAGATCTGTGCCTCGACACAATCATGTCTCTGAGCTCTGCCGGCAGTTCCTTCGACCTCATGGCTTGGTTTTTGCTCTGATATGCATTGTCAGCTGTGAGACCTTATATAGACAGATGTGTGCCTTTCCAAATCATGTCCAATCAATTGAATTTACCACAGGTGGACTCCAATGAAGGTGTAGGAACATCTCAAAGATGATCAAGAGAAATGGGAGGCACCTGAGCTAAATTTCAAGTGTCATAGGCTCATAGCAAAGGGTATGAATACTTATGTCAATGTGATGTATCAGTTTTTTTCTTTTTAATAAATTTGCAAAACTTTCTAAAATCCTGTTTTCTCTTTGTCATTAAGGGGTACTGAGTGTAGATTGATGAGGGAAAAAATGTATTTAAACGATTTCAGCATAAGGCTGCAACATAATAAAATGTGAAAAAAGTGAAAGGGTCTGAATATTTTCTGAATGCACTGTACATTAGAACCACTGATGAAAAAAATAAACTATCATATTTTGGATACATCTTGTGGGTAGAAAAGGAAAGTCTGTAGAAGTCATCCATGCTGGGTAGGGTTGATGGAAGAAGAGGAAGAGGCAGATTTTGTATGTCCTGGATGGTTGCAGTAAAGGCTGCAACCAAGCTGACTGCCAGAGCTTCGGAAAGCAGTGCAGAGAAGGGATGCTTGGAGAAATCTTATGAATATCATCAGAAATCGGCCACGACTTGACAACCAGGTGAGATAATTTAATCCAAAATAAAAACGAAATATGCCTTTATTTCAATAATAGCCAATTTTTGCATTGTATTATCATACAACGACTTAACTTGGTGAGGGTAATGCATTTAAAGCTTCTGCTTTATTTAGGAAACAGACAGAACTGATAAACGCATGGAATGAGAATGGAATCGTTGGAGAGAATGTTACAAAGCAGCCCATGGCTGTAAAGACATACGCTTGAGCGATTACAGTTCACATTGTCACATATCAATCATTGTAGAGGACGCTCACAAAGAAGTTGTACACATATCAAGAGGATCATGATGCCACCGAGAGAGCCTATCCGAGTGTCATGGTCACTTTGGACGACGCACATGACTTTTATGAACTGGTAAGCATTCTATCTCTGGAAAGATTTAGAAATCACCTCTCATTTAAGATAAGATCCCACGGTGTCCTTCATGAAAAATAGGGAAGCTCTTAATGGTGCACTGAACAAGTTACAAATTCCTGCTCTAACCTACAGGTGCTGCAGCAGCACTGCAGTTCCCCTGCGAGAAGTGATGCCAACCCTCATCCATGTGCTGCATATGAACAACGATGACATCCAAATGAATTAGAAACTTTTTAAAAACAACAACAACAACCACCTTTGGAGGCCATTTTTCCCTGCAGAGCAGGGGTTGGCCTTTTTTTGGGCACCTTGGTCCCCTTTTTGAAGTAATGTCTTATGGCCGGATGCTCTTCCTGCCACCAACCCTGTTAGTCGCCTTTTGCGACTCATGGAATTACCAGTGAACTGGTACTCAATTTGCCGACCTCGGAAGGATGACAGGCTGAGTCAACCCCCCTGGTGTTAATTCAGCGATCAACTGGGATTCGAACCCAGGATCCTAGGATCCCAAGCCCGCTTCGAACCCAGGATCCTAGGATCCCAAGCCCGCTTCGAACCCAGGATCCTAGGATCCCAAGCCCGCTTCGAACCCAGGATCCTAGGATCCCAAGCCCGCTTCGAACCCAGGATCCTAGGATCCCAAGCCCGCTTCGAACCCAGGATCCTAGGATCCCAAGCCCGCTTCGAACCCAGGATCCTGGGATCCCAAGCCGGCACCCCAACCGCTAAGCCAATACCAGGCTTTACTACCACATTAATGATCCCAATTTATCCCACCATCTTGTCGAGCGACCACATGAGGTAGATTGGCCCAGGAAAGTCAAGCAAGATGTTCAACTGAAGTCGATTTGGGCCGAACATAACTCACCAACTCTTCGCAAAAGGTACTGTGGGATCTTTAACATCCACAAAACTAACCCGCCTTACATAACACTTACCATGCTCTGTGTACTTGTTCCCCGACACAGACCGACATTAGCATTCACGCAGACTAGTAGACGAGAGATGAACACAGAGGGAGAGAGAGATCTGAAGAATTTATTCAGCTTATTGAGTGGCTGATTAAATGGATATCAGGATCATCAGCTGGGCACAGTCGATCATTGACATTTAGACTCTCCAATCTCAGCAACTCTCTGAACAGCAGATCCACAGCATTAGTCATCTCCAAAGGTCATTCAATCAGAGAGAGAGAGCAAGAGAGAGAATTGATCAAAGTTTTTTCTTCCGCCTTTCCTGGTAGTTTCCCTGGTGTGCTTGTTCCTACCACGATGCATCTTGTTAGGAAGTCTTTTGAACGAGCAAGAGTTTAAGGTACATGAAAAGCAGGTATGTTACTCAATACAGATTAACGACAAGTATTGAAGGCCCTGTGTTCCGCTCTCTCTGTCACACTCCACCTCAAGTTTCATCATCTAATGCCTTCAAGACAAGGACATTAAAGGACTGTATGGGTAATTTCTGATTTTCAACCTTAGGCTTAATCGACTTGAAGATTCCTGCAGGTAAGCTCAGCTTACATACGTCACGTGCCTGAAGCTGAGGCTTCAAGACAATGGCAAGGTCAATCCGTTGGCTTATTTGGCTGAATGTGTTTCAGATGGAATTGCATTCCCACGCATCCATGTGACAGCCCATCTTCCTGGCAGAAATTAAATCTGTCGGCAAGTCTAGGCACAGTTCCTGAGCTCTTCATCTCACTGTGGGATTCATAACTTTCTATAAATGTAGCAAAGACATTGGAGGAAAAATGTTCAAGGTTAATGGAACTTCTGTAGATGCTTCGGCCACATCTTCGGGACTCCCTCTCTTTGCAAATTGCACCTCATTGTCTCTTTGTTAGCATTAGCCCCGTCTCGCAGTGCAGGGAGTATTAGCGAAGAGCCCTCTTTGCAAACTGATTATTTGATCCTTTGGAGTCATGAAGAGCCTGAAGCTTCGCAGAATGATGGTTCGTTTTTGAATTGACCTCAACTTTGCTGTGCTTCTCGGTACCTGAAGGATATGTAAAAAAAAATGCAAGATGTGTGAGCATTCCATCACGAGTGTGTACTTTTAAAAGAAGCAGGTGTGTATGATTTTATAAATGAGTGTGTATAAGGTGAAGGATATTGAAAAAGGGAAAGCGAAAATTGCAATATATCACAACTATTTCAGGAGCATGCATTTTCGACTACCAAATGAGATGTTTTCTCTTCGAAAGCTGTTTTATCAAGTGTGCATTATATCCTCGTATGACATTTCAAGGAATCATTTTTAGATAATTTGTGTTAAAACCTTAAAATAGGTCATTCAACGCATCATAACTTGCATACTGTGACCTCAATATACAGTAAATGTGTGCAAAGGGAACATTTTGTGTTAAAATGAGCTTGCTGGTACTTTTAAATGATGCAGCTCCTACATCATTGGCATGAGGGGTTGTCAGTTAAAAAACAGAAACTGATGACAGACTGAAATAGCTAAATTTGATCTGGTCTTCCTTTGGAACACATTTCTGTACTGGTGATCTAATGCTCTTTGAGGAGCTAGCATATGAACCACATGCATGTAAAAAGAGAATAGTCAATATTGGTAACCTTTCAGAGGGACTACAAGAAGAGTAAAAATGAACCACCTTTAGAGACCATATTTCCCCGCAGAGCAGGGGTTGGCCTTTTTCGGACACCGTGGTCCCCTTTTTGAAGCGATGTTTTGCGGCCCGATGCCTTTCCTGCTGCCAACCCTGTTAAGTCGCCTCTTGCGACACACGGGGAATTACCAGTGAGATGGTGCTCAATTTGCCGACCTCTGAAGGATGACAGGCTGAGTCAACCCCCCTGGCGTTAATTCAGCAATGACCAGGATCCAAACCCAGGATCCTCAGACCCCAAACCGGCACCCTAACCGCTAAGCCAACACCAGGTTTAGGAAGAGTAAAAATGGACAAATACATTTGGTATTTATGGGATTTCAGCCAGGGATACAGATGGGGACACGAGCAGGCAAAAACATTTGTGAAGCTTCATCGACCTGGTATGAATAATGGTGAAATGAGGATTGTCAACGTTATGCGGAAAAATATTTTGGTTGTATATATTTTTACCTGCGACGTCGCAGGTCGACAAGAGCTTTGCGTTGCTGTTGTTGGGTTGTCTTGTTGTGGGTCGATTTTTGAAATGTGCACCCATTGGTCGGACATCTGCCAGACCCCACCCACAACTGTCGCTTGACTCCACCCGGCACCCACCATCGTGCCGAGATGAAATGATGTGGCCGTGATCTTGTTTCCTGGTTTGGCCTGACACATTAGGCCTGTATAGGCCTCTGCTGATTATACACTGTCCAGCTTTGTTGCGTCACGTTTTCATTGGCTTTGTTTGGGTCTAGTGTTAAATTAATTTGTAAGGTTTAATCAAGCCTGTACGTGCCTCCCTAATAAAGGCTTTTAAGTTTTATGAAGAAAAGGTTTATTACCTCAGAGATTGCGGTGGAGGGGGGAAACTTGGTAACTGAATACACCTCTGATGTTCTTGAGGCCCGAGCCTAGATATTCTGTAATCTATATACCCCACAGAGGATAATAACATAACTGTTCCTGCCGCACCTGTTCGGAGCGGGTACACTAGTTACCTGAAATCAGATTCAGCTGTCCATCAGACTATAGTTGACATTGAACCAAACCGTGAAGACACTCAGAGATGAACTGATACCTTCAACATTTAAGGTGTTAATACCTTCAACAGCAAGGATGAGGCAGTTGAGTGTACAGAGAAAACGAGAAATATATATGTTGTGTCACAGGTTGTGACCATAGTGCGGTCATTCTTGTTTTACAAGGTGGGTTCGGGATACCTCCTCTGGCTTGCTGTACTCAGCCGAAAACTACCTTTCACGTACTCAGCCAATCCTACATTTGACCTTCTGTGCACTTGCTCGAGTTCCATCTCCTTCTCATCTCGGCAGGTATATTCTTGTGATGCACTGATTTTTGTGGAACATTTTGTGGATAGTGAGGAGTTTCCTTGTTTTGATATCCAGTGTGTGTGTGTGTGTTGCACTTGCATGCACACACTCATACATACACTCATACGAGGTCAAAAGTTCAACAAAAGGTCAAAGCTCAAGGTCACATAAGATTATTATTTTTCATCCGATTAACTTGAAATTTGACCAGGATTTGTATGTTTGGTCACAGACCCGGTTCACCAAAAATCAGATCGATTTAGCCTTTTTGACATGTCTACGATTGCCATGACAAAAAATTCACCCCATTATCAACAAATGGGCCTTTTTGTGAATTTATTATTACCATACCTCAAAAAAAATTCAAGATATCAAATTTAAACTTAAGCAGCTTATTTGTTTGCATTTGTAGTGTATGCTCGGGAAAAACGGTGAAACTTAGTCAAAGGTTAAGGTCAAGACCATCCGAAACATGTAAAACAAACCAAATTTGTTGTGCATAACATTCAATCATGTAAAACATTTGATAGCTGAAATTTTCAAAATGCCCAAATTGCTGTTTCCATGGTAACTATTGTTTATTTGTATTTTGCAAGTATATATATATATATATATATATATATATATATATATATATATATATATATATATATATATATATATATATATATATATTTGTATACAGAGTCGAGGCTCGTGAAAGAGCTAACATTTATCAAACAAACAAATCAAACAAACAAGCAAGCAAACAAAGTATATAAAAAGGGGAGCGGTCGACAAGATGGGGAGAGAAGGGGAGGAAGCACACAAACACAACATTTGAGAGCAGGGACATCGGGAGATGTGTGGGAGGGAGAGGGCCTGGGGGGGGGGGGGCAGGATAGGTATAAAACGCAAGGACCCCAAGGACTTCCAGAAAGAAGTCGGCACCTCAAAAAGTGAATTTGGGGTGAAATTAGTGGGGGTAGAAAAGATCAAGGTTTTGGATTGGGGAAGATAAGAGATGGTGGTGAACAGCCGTTTTAAAGACCTGGAGGGAGGAGTGGGATTGAAGAGAGTGAGGGAGTTTGTTCCAGAGGTGGGAGAAAAGAGGAATGAAGGAGTGAAGGAGTGAAGGTGAGCAGAGAGCCTTGATTTTGGCAGTTTAACCATAAGAGGGTTGCAGGCAGATCTTGTGCGACCTGTAGGAATATTTGGGGGACAGAGCCCAGAGAGAGCTGGGGGAGCAAGGACGGAGAGGAGTCGGTAGAAGACGGAAAGACCACCAACCTGCCTTCGGTGAGTAAGTGAAAGGCCCTCGGAGATAGCGTCATCGCGGGAGATTCCAATGATTCTGAATGCTTTGGTTTCAACAGCGTTGTCCGTTGTATTGTGCTATGCATGACATCTTTCTTCTTTGTCCGTTGGTCTGTGAGCAGAATATCTCAAAAGGATATGGAGGGATTTGGACGAAACTTGGTGGACAAGTTGTGTGTGTGACAATAATGAACGGATTCGATTTTGGTGAAGATCGGGATCCGTATCCGGCCTATCAACGAGATACAAAACGTAACCTGTTTAGCTGGCGGAGGTATTCGCTCTACCGAGTGCCATTATATATATATATATATATATATATATACATATATATATATATATATATATATATATTTAATGTGGCATTGTCATGGTTGATTGATACATCCAAATATATTTACAAACTTGATCTTTGCACATTTGCTGAATCCAAAATATTTTAGTCAAACCTAGAACTTTGGCAGTCTTCACATGAGCGTACATCCTAATAATGACTCTTAATGAACCAAAACCAACCAGCGCAGCACTGATATTCGTTAATAAATTAGGATGACAATTCAGTTTGATGACAATTATGAATATTGATTATTAGTACAAATATTGATTATTAGTAATCACTTCTGTGTGTCTGTCTGTCTTTGTGTCTGTCTGGGCCGTGACTTTTTTTTACCATTTTACTTTTGTCATCAAATTTTCAACAAAGCTTTATTATGATAATATGGAGAAGACAAATTAATAATTTGGTCAAAAGGTCAAAGGTCATCACAAAAAATTGTCTGTTTTCATCCCATTGAACTGAAATTTTAAGAATTTGCATATTGGGTCACAGAATTGGTTCAGCAACTAAAAGATAGAATCTGATTTATTTTTTTAGATCTAAAGCTCAAAGGTCAAGGCTGCATGAAATCATAATTTTTCATCCTGTGTTTTTGCCTCCACCACCAAAGGTGGATGGAGGTTATGTTTTCACCCTGTCTGTCTGTCTGCTTGTTTGTTTGTGAAGAAAATATCTCAAAACGTTGTGGAGGAATTCGGACGAAATTTGGCAGAGAGGTAGCGTATGTGACAAGGACGAAATGATTAGATCTTGGTGAAGATCCAGATTCGGATCCGGCTATGAGAATTTTTAAGTGATTTTTACCATTAGATCGGGCCAAAAACGATACACAGTAGGATATCTCAAAAGGTTGTTTACGGATTTGGACGAAACTTGGTGGACAGGTTATGTGTGTGACAAGGACTAATCGATTCGATTTTGGTGAAGTTCTGAATATGGATTCGGATATGAGAATTATTTAATTTTTCAAGTGATTCTTCACCATTGAGTGATAGGGCTGAAATCAACATGTAGCAGAATATCTCAAAAAATTATGGATGGATTTGGACGAACCTTGCTGGCCAGGTTGTGTGTGTGACAAGGAAGAATCGATTCAATTTTGGTGAAGATCCGGATCCGGCTTGTAGAATTTATTTAGTGATTCTTCACCATTGGGAGACAAGGCCAAAACGACATGAAGCAGGATATATCTCAAAAAGTTGTCGAAGGATGATTTTGATTAAATGTGATTCTGTAGTGATTTTCTGGTCTACTCTGGGATACAAAACGTAAAGTGTTCACCTGGCAGAGGTATGCTGTCTACTGAGTGCCGTTCTAGTTGAAATACTGTTTTCGTTATTTTGAACATATGGAAGAAGAAGACGACTGAATACAAACGGACGTGAACGGGCTTTGCTGTTTTTTTTATTCACCATAACCCAACTTTGGATCATAATACGTGCATGTTGAATAAGCAATTTATCTAGTTGTGCTTTGAGAGATAGAGAGATAGAGAGATAGAGAGATAGAGAGAGAGATAGAGATAGAGATAGAGATAGAGATAGAGATAGAGAGAGAGAGAGAGAGAGAGAGAGAGAGAGAGAGAGAGAGAGAGAGAGAGAGAGAGAGAGAGAGCGAGAGAGAGACTTGACTTTTATGTGCTTTTATTATAAAAGTATCAAAACACACATGGAAGAACACCGCAAAATTTTTACAAGAAAAAGAAAGTTGTACAAGCAAAAATAATGTATATACATGTATATGTGGACATTGAGCGTAAGTATAATTTACAAAAACAAACTCAACACCTCATCTGTAAAACAATCGTCGTTCACACTGCCGAAACTTATCCGGGCCGACACTATTCCTTTAAAGCAAAACAGCACATTTTCATCTCTGCCACTCAATTTGATCTTTCTAGTTTTATATATTGCGAGTTTAGCAATTCCGCACAGAAAATTCAAGAAAGGGACCGCTGTCTTGTTCTTGGTGCTCCTTTCAATGCCATACACAAAAATTGCAACAGAAAAAACAAACTGAAATTTATAAAAGAGCTGTTGGAGGAAACAAAAAAGGGGTACCAATCTCTTACATTTCACAAAAGCATGGGTCACATTTTCAGCCTCTTCACAAAAAGGACAAACATTCAGTACAGAAGGATCAAACTTATTAAGTAAGTATTTGGTGACCAGGGCCTGATGAACTAGTCTCCAATTTAAGTCTCCGGTTCGACCTAAGGTTGGAGACCTATACATCTCTTTCCACACTGGAGATAGGAACGAATTAGCCGGAATGATCTCATCCCACCGATTTTTTTAAAGGTTTTGTGAAACCCGGTATAAGCACCTCTTGGCATATCCCATAAATAACTTTTTTTCCCATCACATGGAACACACCGCAACCATCTGACTTTGAGAAGACACCCTGTTGTTTTTTTGAGGTGACTTGGAGCTCGGGGAAATAGAGACGAGAGTCCACCACTTCATCTGCCCCAGTCCACCCGATATTTAATTCCCTGAAAGTTTTAATCACAACTCTCAAAACTTTGTCCACCATTCTAGATGACCGAACCCCCACTTTTGATGTGAGAGAACCGGTGGATAACCATCCATTTAGGGAAGGCTTCATCAGGTCTCGCACTCTGTTTATTCCATTACAGGTGAAGCAATGCATAAATGACCTGGAGGTTGAAATTTCAGGGAATAAAGGATTCAGAACCAATGGCTCATGCATATATTTTTTTGCATCGTAGGACACCTCTAATCGTTGTATTGCAAGGACTTGCCAGGCATTCAGAAGGCTCTGATGAAACTCGGGGAGCAGAGTCGTGTTGACATGCTGCAGGTCCACGAGGAAGAGCTCTCGGTCATACTTCAACCCATCTGCTTCCTGCAGCCAAGCGTTTGTGAGAGGCCGCCACGGGACACACTCACCATACAATAAACGCTTTATCGTCCACATGCGGAAAGCCATTATCCGACTCGGAACATGTATCAAGCTTTGGCCACCTGCATTTCGGGGTCTGCACACCGTGTCTGGTCCAAGCCAATGGTGGCCTCCCCAGAAAAACTGAGTTAGAACCCTCTGAATGCCTGTGACCAGGTATCTCGGAGGTTGGAGGGGGATAACTTTATGCCAAATAAAAGGAACCACCAGGTTATTTATTATTGTCACCCTTGCCTTAAGCGATAGAAGGTGGTGCAACCGTTTCCATCT
This sequence comes from Myxine glutinosa, assembly GCF_964187855.1. Lineage (NCBI taxonomy): Eukaryota > Metazoa > Chordata > Myxini > Myxiniformes > Myxinidae > Myxine > Myxine glutinosa. Next base: position 45,616,799 of record NC_136273.1, on the reverse strand, counting down.
AGCCAGTTTCTGCTTAATTCTTTCCAAGAAACCCTCCCAATTTTTTTGTTCATATGCTTGGACTCCGAGAAATAACCCTAAATATTTAAACCCCTCTTTGTTCCACTGCATTCCTCCTGGTAACACAGGCAGAGCTGAGGAAGGTGGACTGGGGCCCACCCATAAGGCAACACTTTTGTTCCAATTTACTTTTGCCGTGGAGGCGAGCTCAAACTGGGACAGACATCGAAAGACCTCACCCACATCATTTTGGCTGGAAACAGCAACACAAATGTCATCCGCATAAGCTGAAGTAACCATTTTGTGGTTTTTTGTTAAGGAGACTCCTTCCACTGAGTTTCGGAGCAAAGCTAGTAAAGGTTCGACCGAGAGACTGTATAGCATTCCTGAAAGCGGGCAGCCCTGACGGATGCCTCGCTGAAAGGGAAAAGGGCAACATAAGCTGTTGTTTACCTTCAACAGACAGGATGCATTTTCATACAACTTAACATAGGAAACAAAATTTTGTCCAAAACCAGCTCTCTGTAGTACAGCAAACAAAAAAGAATGGTCAACACTGTCAAAAGCTTTTTCTTGATCTAAAAGAACCAAACCAAAACCATGAGATGTAGTACGACCGAGACTGATCAAGTCTCTCACCAAAAAAATGTTATCGTAAATAGAACGCTCAGGAACACAATAAGACTGATCAATATCAATCAAAAGGGGGATGACTTCCTTTAGACGTATCGCGAGCGCCTTCGACAATATTTTATAGTCCGTATTTAGGAGTGACACAGGCCGCCAATTTGTGGCGTCTTGCAAGTTCCCTTTTTTTGGAAGGAGACACAAAACTGACCTCCGGCAACTTAGTGGCAATTCACCTTGTTCAAGGCTATCATGAAAGATGTCAAGTAGAGTAGGGCCTAGAATGTCCCAAAAGGCCTTGTAAAATTCAACTGGGAGGCCGTCAAGTCCAGGGGCTTTCCCATCTTGAATTCCTTTAAGAGCAACAGTAAGTTCTCCGAGAGAGATGCCAGGCTCCAGTTGTTGTCGCTGGTCTTCAGACAAAGATGGGAGCAGTTCAAACATCTCGTTTCTGTTTTCCTGGTTCACAGTTCTCAAGGCAAACAGCTTTGAATAAAAGTTTCGTAATTCATCTTTGATGTCACTTTGAGAAGACAGAAGCGCACCGGCAGAAGAGCGCAAAGCGTGAATTTGTTGAGGGATCTTGGCTGTCTTTTCCAAGTTGAAAAAGTCTTTGTTTGGTTTGTCAAGTTGGATATTGTCCATTCGCAGTCGGACGAAAGCACCAGATGCACGCTCTCTCACCATTTCAGCCAGTAGTGTTCTTTTCTCTGACAACTGCTGGACATTTTCGTTGGACATTCCAGATTTCTGCTCACAATAAAGTATATCGTTTTTTAAGGCAGTTATCACACCGAGTGTGTTACAGGTATTATAACGACAGTATTGCTGGCAAAAACACTTAATTTGGGATTTTGTGCAATCCCACCATTGCCTTAAATTTAGGTAGGAAAACTTTTGCATTTCACATTCCTTCCATACCATTCTGAATGCTTCTTTGAAATGCTCACTTTGTAAAAGTTTGACATTGAAAGTCCAATATGCACTTCTACACACGTGATGAGGTAGGCCACATACAACAACAACCATGTGATGATCAGAAAAACCAGATGGCCTTATATATGAATTCTTGACAAGATTTACCTTATCATGGTTAACATAAATTCTATCCAAACGAGCCATTGTCAAAAGATTTCTTGCAGCACAAACCCACGTGTACTGCCGGATATTAGGGTTCTGTACCCGCCACACATCCACAAGTTGAAATTTTTTAATGAGCTGTGCCAAAGGCCTTGCACTCGGTGGATGAGGCTCAGGAGTGTTTCTGTCAAGTTGTGGGTTGAAGGTACAGTTGTAGTCTCCCCCCAAGCAAACCAACATGGACAGGTCAATAGTGCTTAAAAAACCTGCTAACTTGTGAAGAAAAGCACTTCTTGCAGAGTTCGCACTAGGGCAGTATACATTAGTCGTGCAAATCTTTTGGTTACCGCTGACAAACTCCACAGATAGTAAATGGCCCTTGCAAATTTCTCTACATCTGATCTCCAACGGCTGGAGTCTAGGATGTAAGACTACTGCAACACCAGCCTTGGCATCAACGAAAGCACTGGAGAAAAAGTGACAACCTTTAAAGATATTACGCCACTCAACCTCAGAAGACTGATTTGCATGCGTCTCTTGTAACATCAGCACATCAATTTTTTCATTCTGAAACATTTGAAACACCTGGAGGCGACGCACACAACTGCGACCACCGTTGATGTTTAAGGATGCTACTTTTATCTCCACTCTGTTAACTATTCATAAAGTTCCTTGCCCGCTCGAGTTACACATTTTCTTAGCCTCTGGAATTGAGGTTCTGACATGTTAACCTGATAAGGTTCACGAATCATGTTCTTTGCAGTCAAAATAAAATCATGCAGATTCGGAAAGTAGTCTTTGATTTTTACATGTCTTTTCCTGAACGTTTCTTCAAGGAACTTGATAACATTTTCTTGAGAAACCATGGTGATGGTATTGTCATCACTCGCTTCACTCTCTTGAGCACTTGAAGCACTAAAGAGTGGAGTAGAAGAGGTTTCATCAGAATCAAGTGCTACATCTTGATCTGCATCTTTTCCTCCTATTTGCTGAACACTTAGTTTTGGAAACAGCAATTCTACAGGGTCAAGGACCTCCGCACTCTTTGCAGACCCTTCCAAATTTACCATATCCTCTGTGGCTATAAGTATGTCCCCCACCTCATCATCCCTTTCATTTTTATCTGTCAGGGAAGGGTTAACGTTATCCTCACAGTCGCAAGGACTTTCCCCTTTATCTATTTTTTCCTCACTAGCAGATCCAGCTGCTAACTCGTCTGAGCGAGTTTAGTTATCAGGACAAGGACTTACCACATCCTGAGAGGATCGACTATTTCCCGGGTCATACTCAATCTCAGCAAGTGGTGCCAGCGAATCTTCCTCATGTACACACACTTCCTGTACCATCTCCATTACCGCCAAGGAGTTTCCGGTGTAGGCCTCACCCTGGAGGTCCTGCGAACCTGACACGATCTGAATCTTATTTTGTTTTTCTTCAGAATCACAGGATTCATCACTTGAACGCTTCTGACCTTTTTTCCTGGTGTCCACTACGGATACTTCCATGGTATCGTCTGCACTGTCGTGTACCGTGGACGAAATGAGAGGGGGTTCAACCACTTTTATTCCCACCTTAAGTGGAGGGGCAGGGTTAGTCACCTCACGTTCTAAGTCTATCACTCCCTCCCCCACCCCTCCCCCCCCCCGGTCGGGGGGGACGGGTCTGGCGCTTCACTCACCACAGTCGGTGCGGTGGGTGGATTAACCACTCGATCCGCCTCCTCCCCTTCATGGTGCGGTGAAGAGGAGTCGCTCCTCACCAATCCTCCGCGTTCCTGCGGTTTAACCGCATTGGGACAGGCACTCCTCACATGCCCGTAAGCCCCACACTCGAAACACGTCATAGCCTCCGAGGAGGCATACATTTTGTATTCAAAGCCGTTGATTTTCACACTCAACACGACATTGAGCGTTTTTACATTTGCAGGCAGTATCATGTACACCACTCTCTTAAAGGACATGACATGTTTGAATCGATCGCAAACATTTCGCATCGGCACCATCGAAATCCTCGATACGACCTTACCGAACTTATTTAATTGTTCACGTAACTCCTCATTTCTAATAAATGGCGGGATATTACTGATGTTAATCTTTACCGTCGGGGCTTGTAAAGCAAACACAGAGAGGAACGTGTTCGGTTCAATGAACAAGCCTTGTTCGACTACACGCGCTACCATGTGCTCCTCGGACAAAAAAACGACAAATTTATTATTCATACAAGAGGCAGCGCGAATACTGTGTGCACCAACGATGTTTCCAATGGCGGAAAGCACATCGTTAATTTCCACCTCGTTGGGAGGAACACAAGCTAGCCCGTGTTTACGAGTTAGCGATTCATACGTATCAATGCGGAAACGTTCGCCCGCCATTCTAACTCGACCAAAGAAAAGTTCGTAGCCAAGAACCGAGAGAACCCAATGTTTGTCGAACACCAACAAACAGATCAAATTCCCCCCCCCCCCCCCCCCCCTTGTCCGGACCGGACAAGAAGGTATCAAACCTAAATAATCGAGCTAAAGTAAATAAAAAACGTGCGTTCTAAGCACAAAAATGGCTTACAAAGCGCCGTCAAAGCCAGTAGGCCGCACCCAACAAGGGCCCGCTCTCAATCCTCTCTCTCTCGAAGACAAGGGTGCAGAACGGATGAAAACACAATGCCGAAGCACACAGGATGGAGAAGGAGAGGGAGGGGGGGCAGGGGAGGGGGGGGGGGGAACGCAACGGGCTCACCAAAGCACAGAGCAGTTGCTCACAGCCGCCATGACGCCACACCCAACCAATGCACCGACAGGTGGCGACAGAGAGAGAGAGATAGAGATAAAGATAAAGATAGAGATAGAGATAGAGATAGAGATAGAGATAGAGAGACTTTGACTTTTTAGACTTTTTATTACAAAAATATAAAAATACAAGCCAGTCGGTGAAGATACTATTCAATACAGGCACAATAATCAAAAATACAGAAAAGAAAAAGAGATAATGACAGGAAATCAAAACAGTACAATGAACTAGAAAAGAAAAACAACAACAGAAAAACCGACCACACACTGATTCAATCCCAACAAACCTACAAATATATCAATAATTCATTCTCCTGCACCATGCAGATCCCATCAAAACACCAGATGTTCATAAACTCATCAATACATTTCTTTCTTCCAGAATCACAAAATTCAAGTTTGAGTCTTGCAGATATCAAGGCATTAAAAAAGAACAAGACATCACATTGCCCAATCGGCTTTCCTTTCAGTTTTTCCTTCCTCGATAAATAAATTGCCATTTTCGCCGTGGCCACTAAAAACAAAAACAACATATGTACATGTTCTTTCATATCATTGAAACCAAAAATAAATGATCGCAGAGAAAAAGTGATCTTCATTTTTCCAGCCATGTAGTTCAGCCATTGAAATAAAGGCACAAGCCTTGCACAATCAACATACGCATGGAACACATCCTCTGTGTAAACACAGAACGGGCAACACGTAGATATGGGCGCGAAATGACTCACTAATTTATTAGATGGAATGATCCAGTGTATCATTCGCCACTGGAGATCACCTGTCCTTTTGCTTACCAGCTTACTGTATACTGATTCCCATGCAGGCTCAGATGGGAGTCCTTCCGGCATTAGCCCTTTCCACCTGGCCACTCCATTTAACGGTGAGTTCCCAAGCAGAACTGCAGTGCATAACTGATACAGGTCTTTACTACTGCATTTCTGAAAAATGTTTTGTCCCTCACTAATTGGGGGCAAGTCTCCGTGACTAGGCTGTACCAATAAACCAGGAAAATGCCAGTCATTGGATGTCACCAAAACTTCCTGGGTCCATCTTAGTCCAAGTTGGAAGCTTTTCTTTACTATTCCCTTTAGTATTCCTCCGATTATTCTGTTTGACCATATTCCAGTCATATCGGCTATCTCTTGCACCGTCTTCCACCCCCAACCAGAATCATGGCGGAGGTCCAACACTTTGATTATGCCCGCTGTAATAAAGTGTTGATAAAAGTCTCGGCTTCTTGGAATTGCAGGAAACAATAGGTTGTAAAAAAGGGGTTCTTCCACAAACATGCTTGTAGCATAGGTTTCTTGCTGGCGACTAGTCGAAAGGCTTTGCCAGGCATTCAGAAGGCTCTGATAGAATGATGGTAGATGAGATGTGTCGACATGTTGGAGTTGGACTAAGAAAAGTTCAAGGCCATATCCGAGCCCGCTTGCTTTTCGCAGCACGTGATAGGCCAGAAGTCGGCTTGGCATTCGTTCCTTGTACAGCAACTGCTGTATGGTACACAGCCGAAAAGCCATGATACGACTTTTTATGTCGATCAGTCCCTGGCCACCTTCAGACAAGGGGCTACATATGACATTTGGTAGTAACCAATGGTGACCACTCCAAAAAAAATCCACGAGTAGCCTCTGCACTGCCTTTAGTAGTGCCTCTGGTGGCTGAAGGCAGATAAACCTATGCCACAGGGAAGAAGCCACCAAATTATTCACCACTAGAACCCTGCCTTTGTAGGAAAGGTGGGGCAGAGCTCGTTTCCACAGTCCCAGTCTTTTTTTGACATGCTCAACAATCCCGTCCCAATTTTTGAGGACGTAATGTGGAGATCCCAGGAAAACCCCAAGGTATTTGACTCCGTCTTCCACCCATTTTAACTTTGTTGGTAGATGCACAGGTGGTATCAGCACTCTTCCAGGTGGAATGTTCTTGAGACAGGGAATCCATAAGGCCTTACTCTTGTCCCAGTTACACTTCAAAGAAGAAGCGAGGCAAAAAAGATTTAAACATTCAACAAGTGCTGGGATATCACTCTCCTTCTTAACAACCACACAGACATCATCTGCATAAGCCGATACAACTACTGAAGGACTCCCAGGGGATACAGTCACTCCTGAAATATTTTTCCTAAATAAAATTAGGAGTGATTCCATTACCAAGGAAAATAATAACCCAGAAACCGGGCATCCTTGTCTCACCCCTCTTTGAACCTGTACCGGAGAGCTGAGTTCGTTATTTATTTTAAATAAACTAAATATATTGTTGTACAACAAAGTCACGTAGGCCCTAAAATTGACACCAAAGCCACATGCTTCTAGCACCCGATACAAAAAAACATGATCCACACTGTCAAAAGCCCTTTCCAAATCCAGGAATATTATCCCAAAATCTTTTTCCAAGCAATCACATTCCATTAAATCTCTAATCAAAAAAATATTATCATAAATAGATCTGTTTGGGATGCAGTAACTCTGATCATGGTGGACTAGATCACCGATTACCATCTTCAACCGACTGGCCAACACTTTTGACAATATTTTATAGTCCGTACATAATAACGAGACCGGCCGCCAATTCTTTATCTGTCGTAGATCCCCAGTCTTTGGAATCAGCGACACCACTGCTCTTCTGAAGCTTAGTGGGAGTTCTCCAAGCACCAAGGATGATTCCAGGACATTCAATAATTCAGGGCCCAAAAGGTCCCAAAAAGCCAAGAAAAATTCTGCCGGTAGGCCGTCAATCCCAGGAGCTTTCCCCGAGTCCATTTCACTTAGGGCCTGCGTTAGCTCAGGCAAAGTAATTGTTGAATCCAGGCCCAGGCACTGAGGCTCAGTTAGGGATGAAAGGTGAGAAGTTAAAAATTCCATGGTTTGCTCACAAACATTTTGTTTTGCATAGACTTTTGAAAAAAACTCTCTAATGCACAACCTTACATCTCCAGGGTTGGCAACCATGTTTCCCCTAAAGTCTTGTACAGAGAAAAGGGTTTTGGGTGACTTATTTACAAAATCCATTTGGAAGAAAGATTTACTCGGGGTGTCTGATACCTTTAAATTGTTTATTCTTAATCTAATTAACAGGCCTGCTGCTTTCTCCTGAATCAGCTCTCTCAGTTGAGCCTTCTTTTCAACCAATAACCTGTGGTCTCTTCTGATATTATCTTTAGCCAGTTTACACTCTAACCGTATAATATCAGCTTCTAAACAAGCCATTGTTATATTTTTTACGTCAGTATCATTTGAAACAAACTGCTGACAAAACACTCTAATCTGAGCTTTTGTGTTATCCCACCATAATGCTAAAGAAGAAAAAGAGGGCTTTCTTGAAAGTTGGATGACCCAAAAAGCACGGAAGGCGTCTTTAAACAAAGCATCTTCGAGAAGACTGGTATTGAATTTCCAGTATGCACTTTTGCGTAAGGGTTGAGGGAAAAAGAGGCCCATGGTAACTAAATGATGATCAGAAAACAAAGATGGAAAATGATTTGGAGAGATAACCGCATTCCTGAACTGTGAGTTTATGTACCAACGGTCAAGTCTAGCGAAAGTCATTCTCCCATTGGCACATCGTCCCCAAGTGTACTCAGATTTGTTGGGGTAATGCAGTCTCCATGCATCTAGCACACCCACTGCCGAAAAATAATTTAACAAATCAGTACTACCTTCGGGATGAGGTTCTGCTGTATTTCGGTCTATACTGGGTTTAAAGGTGCAATTAAAGTCACCCCCCATGCAAATACAATTATTGAGATCTATCGACTGCATGTGTCGAATTAAAGATGAAAAGAAAGCTCTTCGGTCCACACTCTCACTTGGTGCATAAACGTTGAATAGTGTAAACCGAAAATTATTAATGACCAGTTCCAATGAAATAAACCGGCCTTTAATCACCTCCTGGAAGAGGCATGACTCAGGTACTAGGCCTGGTCTGAGTAAAAAGGCTACACCAGCAGAAGAAGAAGACATGTTACTAAAAAAACATTGTCCTTTAAAGAGGCGACACCAGTCGTACTCCCCATTTTGAATTATATGGGTTTCCTGGAGTAAGAGTACATCAATTTTCTTGCGCTCAAATAAACTTTTCACCTGAACCTGGCGGTTTTGGCTTGCACCTCCGCCATTCATATTTAAGGTTCCAAAGGTGATTTTTTTCATGGATTATCAAAAGGCGTGAGCGGTTGTTGGGAAATCTCGCTCCCTGCTTTTGTAACAGCCTTTCTAAGCCGATGAAACAGCGACCTTGTTAAATGAAATTCATCCGGCCTCCTAATTATGTCCTTTGCAGCCTGGATGAATGAAATTAAATCAGGAAAATGATCTTTTACAATCACATTTCGGTGTCGGTAGGTGTCATTCAGAAAAGAAATAACGAGTTGAGGGGCTATGGATGACTGATCTGATGAAGATTGAGACAACTCAGTCATCTCAACTTCATCCTCTGAATCTGACAAATCAGAAACAGCTCCGCCCGGGTCACATATATCAGTCTGCCCAGTCCCCATTTTGATGCCAGCCAAGTCCGAAGATTTGCTGGAATGTTCTATGGTAGAGTCATCCTCACTCTGGTACCCGGGACATTCAGCAGGAGCTGAAATCTCGGCTTTACCCTCCTGCAGGGAGATGTTCACTGGCTCAGTTGACGAACCAGTGTCATGATTTAGATCTTGCAGGGGTAAAGAGGAGCTTGGGGCTGAGACATTCCCAATCCGCTCGGTCTCAGCAGGTAGTGAAGGTGGCGGCTCACTAATGGGCTCACCATCATCTTTAGTCTCACCATCTACTTTTTCTCCCAGGTTTTCGGTGCTGCCCGATAATGTTTCAGAATTAATTAATTCATGTTCCTTCTCCCTGGTGTCAACACAGCTTGTGGACACCTGAGAAAGACGTTCCAGGGCGTCTGCACCCACACTGTCTTTATCCAACACTACCTTTTTCAAAGTAATGTTGGAGTTACAAGCACCAGGTGCTCTTCGTTTCTTTGTCACCACAGTGGGATTTTCTTCCATCTCCTCACTGCACGTAGCATCTGCCACCACAGGTGGGTTATCTAGGGTTATTTCATTATTTACCGAATCAGCGGTGTTGCCGTTTTCACTAAGACGAACAGGAGTATTATCCCTACTCCTCGAGTGCGAGGGAGCGTCGGTAAGAACCGTTCGGGTATTTCGGTTTACGTTGTTTCGTACGTTAGAGACCGGGGTGTTATCTCTTTTACAATCAGCGTCACTATGACCTGCTTCACCACACCTTACACACGATACCTTCGGACAAAACCTTTTCACATGGCCAAAAGCTCCGCACTGAAAACATGTTAATGAGGCCGATGACGCATACATCTGGTACTCATGGTTGTTCACCTTTACCTTGAACGTGATGTTTAACCCCGTGTCATCGCCTCGATCCGGAAGCACCATATACACCTGCCGTCTGAAGCTCATCACGTGTTTAACACGTTCATCCTGAGACCGGAGCGGAATCATTGTGATTTTCGACACAGCTGTTCCGTATCGGGACAAAACGGACATCAGCTGGTTGCAGGTTATAAATGGGGGTACGTTAGATATGACGACCCTCATCGACGGAGTGTCCATAGGCGACGCCAAGACAAAGAGACCTGTCTCTGTGGTTAAACCCGCACTAACAACATCGTGAACGAATTTTTCATCGGACACAAATACAACAACTTTTTGATTCATTCTCGACGCTGCTCGTACATTTTCACAACCGATTATTTTCCCCACCGACAAAACAATGTCCTCAGTGGAAGTTCCTTCGGGTGGAACACACACAAATGCATGCTTCCTTGTTAAGTTGTCGAACGCCTCTAACCGAGAGCGTGCATTCGCCATCCCAGCGAATTAACACCCCCCCCCCACTTGTCCGAACCGGACAAGTAGGTACCAAAACGAAATAAATCAAACTAGAATAAATAATAAACGTGCACTATAAGCACAAAAAGGCTTACAAAGCGTCGTCGAAGCCGGTAGGCCGCACCCAAAATGGGTCTGCTCTCAAACCTCTCTCTCTTGAAGACAAAGGTATAGGAAGGATGAAAACAAAATGCCAAAGTACACAGGATGGAAAGGAGAGGGAGGGGGGGGGGGCAGGGGAGGGCAGGAAAGGAGGAAAACTCACAAAGAACTCACTACAACACAGAGCAGTTGCTCACAGCCGCCATGACGCTACACACAACGCACCGACGGCCGATAGGTGGCGCCAGAGAGAGAGAGAGAGAGAGAGAGAGAGAGAGAGACTGACTTTTGTGTCCTTTTATTATAAACAATGTAAAGCCATTTCACAAGCAGTTGTAAAAAAAACACATTTCACAAAGCAGTTGTAAAAAAAAACACAGCAACTAGTTTAAAGAAATTGCATAAGGATCATGAAGGCACCACAAAAAGAGCAAAGGGTATTTAAAAGAAACCAGCAAATATACAAAAAATATATATTGAGCAAATTAAGCGAAAAAACTAAGAGAGAGAGAGAGAAATGTATTCAAGGACACAGGAAGAAACATATATGCAAGCAATCAGTTCCAAAGAAAAAAGTCAAATCAATCAGGAATTATAAAGTAATTACCACTTTTGAATCATCGACTGAGCACAGAACATTGCCAATACACCACTTTCTCTCAAAAAGTTGGACGTTTCCATTACTGACAAAGAAATCAAATTCTAGCTTGAGTCGTGTTGAGACAAACCCTTTAAAAATAGAAATAGCCTCAGAGCCATAGCCGTTATCTATTTTAATTTTCCGAGATTTATATATCGCATATTTTGCAACAGCAACCAAAAAATTGAGAAGAACACCCACATCCCTACATGTGGGCCTGAAAGACACACCAAATATAAACATATGCATATTGAAAGGGAAGGACAATTGGTGAAAAAGATATTCAAGGAACAAGAAAAGCGATGTCAGTCTACGACACTGTACATAAGCATGAAACAAATCCTCCTTCTGGTCACAGAAAGGACAAGTTTCCGGCAGTGAGCTGTTAATACGGTGGACAAAAATATTGGAGGGAAGCGCCCAGTGTGCTAACCTCCATTGTATGTCCGCTAACACACCATGTATTGGTAAGGTGTACATGTGAGGCCAAAGGGGGGTAGAGGGAGACCCCAACCCTAACCGCTCTGACCACAAAGCTACTCGTGTTCTCCCAGAGAGGGGTACATTCTTATTTTGTCGAGAGAGATCACGGATTCCAATCTTAGTTACAAGATGAAAAGGGGGGGTATGTTCAATCTCCGGCTGAAGAGAAGACGAAAGGAGCACTTTGATTTCAGGGAAACCTAACCGAAAGTCCTCAATGTTACCAACACCTTCCCAGCCGATGTTTAGCTGTCTAAATTTTCTTATGACTATACGTACAACTTGGTCTACAAGTCGGACAGACCGAGATCCAACTGAGGTTGCCACCAAACCAGCAGGTTTCCACTTAACTCCAGATGAATCTCTCAGATCACATACTTTGTTAATCCCTCCTTGGATAAATTTTTTAATCAGGGCATGGCTATGAGGGATACCAGGAAAAAAGTTATTGAAGAAAAGGGGTTCTTGAAGGAACATTCGACAATTATAGCCCTCAAGGAAGCGGTGGACGTCAAACCTTTTCCAAGTGTCCAATAAACTCTGATAGAATCTCGGAAGAGAGGCAAAGTTTATATGCTCGAGGTCTATCAAAAGAAGCTGCCGATCATATCTCAGTCTACCAGCCTGTTGTAACAGAAAAAATGCAAAGGGCCGCCAGGGCAGCTGTTCAGCGAACAGTAGTCTCTGCAGAGACTGCAGCCGAAAGGCCACAACCCGACCAGAGATATCAACAATGCCCTGGCCACCTTCCTTCCGGGGGTAGTACAATATCTCAGGCCTCAGCCAATGGTAGCCACTCCAAAAGAAGTTTACTAGCATTCGCTGAGTAGCCATAATTAATTGGTTTGATGGCTGTAAAGCAATAATTCTGTGCCATAATTTTGTTGCAACCAGATTGTTTATGACAAGGGTACGGCCTCGATAGGAGATGGACCTCAGCAGTCCTTCCCATGCTTTCAATCTGTGCATAATTTGCTCCAACACTCCTTCCCAATTTTTCATTTCTGTTTCACGATTACCGATATGCACTCCAAGATATTTAACCCCGTCCGTTCTCCAGACCAGGTTGTGTGGGAGTGAGGGTGGTGATACACAAGAGAGATTGCCTTTGCCACACCATAATGCTGTACTTTTATTCCAATTGATCCCACCGGAAGAGGCTGCAGAGAAATCTCGCATACAACGTTGTAAAGCAGAGACATCATTGGAGCTTCTAATCAAAACACAGACATCATCAGCATAAGCCGTCTGCACAAATTCTGCTCCTTCTATACTTCTCATTCCCTGAGGTATTTGCTGTCTAATAGACCGAAGGAGTGGTTCAAGGGCGACTATATATAGAAGCCCAGAGAGGGGGCAACCTTGGCGAATACCCCGTTGGAAAGGAAAGGGAGAGCATAACCTATTGTTGATCTTCATCATACATTGAGTATTAGTATACAGGAGTTTCACATAAGAGGTGAAAGTTTCACCAAACCCCATTCCTTTCAGGACAGAAAAAAGGTACTTGTGGTCAACACGATCGAAGGCCTTAGTTTGATCAAGAAACAGCAACCCAAAATCGTCACGCAGGAACTTATTGCATGAAATAATATCTCTTACCAAAAAAATATTATCATAAATAGATTTTCCAGGCACACAGTAGGTCTGGTCCGGGTGTATAACTGAACTGATCACAGTCTTCATACGATTAGCAAGTACTTTAGAGAAAATCTTGTAATCAACACACAATAAGGAGACAGGTCGCCAGTTATCAACCAGTTGAAGATTCCCAGCTTTTGGTAGCAAACAAACGACTGCTCGTCTACAAGACATTGGAAGTTCTCCGACACGTATGCTTTCATCGAGTACATCGAGTAAGTCAGGTCCCACAAGGGCCCAGAAGGTCTTGTAGAATTCTGTGGGCAGGCCATCTATTCCAGAAGCTTTCCCATCTTTCAGGCTCCGCACAGCTGCTTCAAGTTCATCAGCCGAGATTGGGGAATCGAGCATGCATCGCTCATCCTCCTCGACACTCGGAAGCCCAGCAGTTAACTCTCGTATCACCTCATTGTCCACGTTCTGAGGAGAATACAAGTTAGAATAGAACCCTTTCAGAGTACACCTGATCGCCTGCTGAGAGGTCACCAGCGACCCATTGGGAGTGAGTAAAGTATGAATTTGTTGTGACCTTTGGAGGGAAGACTCTAACTTAAAGAACTCTTTGTTTGGCATGTCCAGAGTTAAATAGCTCATTCGCATTCGGACCAAGGCACCCATCGCCCGTTGCCGTACCGCTTCCTCCAGCACTGCTTTCTTTGCCCATATTAGTTGGTCACGTGCACCTCTCCCAACCTCGTCAACATTCTGTTCTAACGATATAATTTCAGATTTTAACTGATCTATTGATATTGATTGGATTTTGGTGGTGTATGCACTATATTGTTGACAGAAATTCTTAATTTGGGATTTTGCAATGTCCCACCACAGCCGGAGACTATCATACTCAGGTCTGGAGGAGCGAATTTTCTCCCACACGACGTGAAAGGCCTCATTAAATTCCTTGTCATGTAAGAGACGAGTATTCAAAGACCAGTAAGCACTACCACCGGGTGGAAAGGGTAACTTAAAGGACATTGAGATTAAACTGTGGTCTGTGAATCCAGTTGGTAAAATTTTGGAGACAGACACCACATTCAACATTGGCTTGTTCACATAGAATCTGTCCAGCCTTGCCATTGACATAATACCATCATTGCATCTACACCATGTATAACAGCATGAGAGTGGGTGTTGTGATCTCCACACATCCTTAAACCGAAAGATGTTGATGGTGTCCTCTAGAGCTTTCGTAGAGGCAACATGAGGCTCATGACCATTCCTATCAATTGACGGACAAATTGTGCAATTAAAATCTCCCGCGATACAGATAAAGGCTGTTGGGTCCAGAGTTTTTACAAAATCCCGCAGAGTGGAAAAGAAAATTTTCCTCTCCATTGGGTCACACGGTGCATAAACATTCACTACGATAATCTTTTGGGTATTATAAAGAAAATCTACGGAGATCAAATGCCCTTTATAGATTTCTTTAAATGAAACCTGTTGAGCACAAATCTTGTGACTTAGGCAAATGGCAACACCGGCCCGAGGTGTAGGGAACCCACTTAGCCACCATTGCCCTTTAAAAAGTTTCCCCCAATCGGCTACTTGAGCACTAGTAGCGTGGGTCTCTTGTAAGAGAATAATGTCAGCCTTTTCTTTTACAACCGCTTGAATGGTTTGCACCCTCCGTAAGGGGGCACGACCCCCATTTATATTTAAGGATACAACATTTAGTTCCATGGTTGATTCTTCTAGGGGGTGAAGTCCTCTTCCTCAATTAATTCCTTGTTTGCCTTCGTGATGGATTTCCTCAGCCGCTGAAATTCAGGTTCGGAGATTTCCACATGCTCACTCCTTTGCAGCAAAGGTTTTGCGGCTGCAAGGAAGGCCTGGATATTAGGAAAATGATCCTTAATTCGTACATGCCTTTGTCTGAAAGTTTCCTTCAAAAATCTGACAATATTTTCTTTTGAGATCTCCAAAGGCTGCTCTTCCTCCTGAGGGGGGGGGAGCCATGTCAACCATTGCCACTGGTTCCTCATGGCCGATCAGTGTCTCTGTAGTTAGAATTCCCTCCGTGACGCTAGTAACGAGTTCCTCCTGAACCTGTACAGAAACACCTGTTCCATCCCCATCTACCTTAGGTTCTTCATCCTCTTCATCCTCATGCATCATTGCAATGGGGGGGGAGGAGTCGTTATTAGTAGTAATGCGTATTTTGCATTCCCCATTGGAATTGATATGGTCATCAGTAGGCTGTTCGGTTTCGCAGGTTGGTTTACAACCTTCAGGAAAAAGTTCCCCTTCATCCTGAGCAGGTGGTATCATGTCAGCCATAGTCTCACCACCTTGCTGATCTTCATGTGGAGGACTGTCTGAATCGTTTAAACTGCTTCCTGTCTGCACCACCAACACTTTAACACCTTTGTCCTCATTCCTCGCACTTACAAGTGACCGTTTCAAATTTTTCCGAGACGCCGCATCTACAATCTGCTGCTCCTCACAAAACATTCCCTCTACAGGTAGAGGCTTCTCCCTTACATTTGCTGACTCATCGTTTGCACGATGGCCAGCTGTACTGGATGACTCATCGCTTACACGAAGCACATCCGTATGGGTCTCATCAGCACCACTCTTAGCCGTACCTTGATGGTCCGATGTAGATTCCCGCACTGAAGGCGAAACATCTATAGAATCATCCGTAGTGGTCACGGGGGGAGGTGGTCCGGCTGCTGTGGCATACGTTTTCTCCCCATCAGGACAATACTGCCGAGTGTGTCCATGTACACCACACCCGTAACAGATCAACCTCTCCGTTGCCGCAAAAATCCTGTGCTCACGTTTTGACGACTTAAAAACGAGAGAGACATTCAATTGCGTCAAACCATCCTTCAAAACAACATAACAAAACCGTCTAAACGTTTCGATATGCTTAAGCTTCCCGTCTGTGGTGCGAATGGAGGCTTGGATAATTCTCGACACCACAGTACCATACTGACCGAGCTTCTGAAGAATTTCCTCATTAGACAGCGTCGGTAGAACGTTTGATAGTATTACCTTCGAGGCCGGAGTGTTCCATGGCGAAACCGGAACAAACTGGTCATTGCCCAAGGTGAGTCCGTTCTGCACGACGATGCGTGCGAACCGGACACGTGAAACGAAAACAACCACCTTGTGGTGCATTCGGGACGCTGCCCGTATATTCTCACAACCGATCAATCCTCCGATTGCGAGGAGCCTCTCCTCCAGCGAGACATCTTCCGGTGGGACAAAACACATGCCGTGTTCATCTGTTAACCCCTCATCGGCGTCACGACCGGCATTACTTCGACTATTCTTGCTAGCCATTTGAAGTAACTAAACGAAAAAAAGTAACCAATAAATGGTACAAAGGTTTATAAAGCCGAAATAAATGAAAATAAACAACAACAACAATAACTAGGAAATAAATAAATAAATCCCGTTAACCACCTAAAGTGGATAACTCTAACCGCGCTGTCTCTCCCTCTCTCGCTCAGTAGACAAGACGATAGAAAGGGACACCGACACTCGGACAGCAGAAAGGGCCAAAAGGTAGGAAGAAAGGAAAAAGCAACACGAGACACAGCACGTACCGCCAGTGACTGAGCAACAGACCTGGCAATCGCACGTGCGTGCTAAGCGAGCGGCAGCTGTGCAAAGTGGGAGGAGAGAGAGAGAGAGAGAGAGACTGACTGACTGTTTCTTCCTTTTATTACAAGAGTACAGAAAATCAGTTATGTTCAGTCATAAAGAAACAAAACACAATAAAAATGGTCTCAAGGAAAAGTTATTATCAAATCATCATCATCAAGTGTGCATATGACATCATTAAAAACCCACTTTTCTTTAAAACATGTTAAATTCTTGTTCATTTAAAAAAACCGGTATTCTAGCTTTAGTCTTGCATTTACAAGAGCCTTAAAGGTGAGCAGTACATCATATGACGAGTCAGAAGCGTTTCCCATTTTTTCGTTCCTTGATTTATAAATTGCAAACTTGGCCTGGCCAATTAAAAAATTCATTAAAACCACATTTCTAAGGGAAGACGGTCCTAAAACACCATAAATAAAAACATTGTGATTGAAGAGGGAACCAAGCTTCACAAAGCGTTCCTGAAGGAATGTAAAAAGAGGTTGCAATCGTTCACACTCAAGGTATATATGCGGTAGGGTTTCAATGGATGCACAGAAAGGGCATAGATTAGAGTTAGCAGTAGAAAACCGGTTCAGTAAAACATTATAAGGTAAAATCCAGTGTACAAGTTTCCATTGAATATCTCCAACATACTTTGGAGTAGGCAAGAGATAAAAACTTCGCCAATTGAGGCAATTGGGGGGTATTGGGGGTAAAACATCCCGCCATCGAAGCCTCGGGTGCTCAGAAAATGTTTTTGCGTATAAAATTTTAACGTACGCGTTGTACAAAGTTTTCTTTGGAAAGGCGGGAAGGGATAATGCAGTATCATCAGGGCTGTTCAGGCCAGGGGACAGATTAAGTGGCGGGCTGAAGACTAGGAGTTTGGGTAAGTCACCCGCTGTTTCCTCGGGGGAAGGGCCAAGTTCCTCGCAGGTATTACGATACGTTGTGGATATCCCTTGAAGGAACCGAGAGATGATCCTGACAGATTTTATTCCGGTTTTTTGTGCCACAGCGGCAGCACTCAGCCGGCAGCTCCCAGACTCTGTCATGAGGTCTTTCACTCGCAGCAGCTTGGCATCAACAAAACGTTGAACGAGTCCCCTATTATTCAAGCTGTTTTCCAGGAAGGGGTTGTAGCATAGGGGCTCATTCAACAACATTTCCATGTTGTATGTTGCCATTTCACGGGAAAAGGACAGGGCTTGCCAGGCGTTCATCGCCCCTTGGTAAAAGGTGGGCACAGCAAGGATGAATCGATTTGATGAGGGTTCATCAAGAAAAGTTCTCGGTCGTAACCCAGCTTGCATGTAAGTTGCAATATGCAGTTAGCCAGAGGCCTCCAGAGTAGGGCTTCATCTCCATATACAAGTTGGCGCACGATATGAAGCCGGAAGACCATAATCCGGCTGCGGATATCAATAAGACCTTGGCCACCTTCAGTGAGTGGTAGGTATGCCACGGGGGGTTGGAGCCTGTGTTTCCCACTCCAGAAAAAGTCGACAATGCTCTTTTGCAGTGTAATAAGAAGGCTCCCAGGCGGTTGTAGGCATGTCATCTTATGCCATAGCATAGAGGCGACAAGATTGTTAATGACGAGAGTTCTTCCGCGGTACGAAAGTTGAGAAAGAAGTCCTTTCCAGCGGGCCAGTTTTGCCATTACCTTGTCCGGTAATCCCACCCAGTTCTGCTGCTCAAAGGTGTTGTCTCCTAGGAAAATACCGAGGTATTTAATGCCACTTTTCTGCCAGTTCACTCCTCCTGGTAGGACAATTGGCGGGCAATCTCCAGGTCCTATCCAAAGGGCTTCACTCTTCTTCCAGTTTACCTGGCCTGAACAAGCCTGACAATATGTCTTTCGTGCCTGAGCCACCGCAGTGACGTCAGCACTATTTTTTATATAAATACAGACATCATCTGCATAGGCAGAGACTTTTAGCGGTGTGGTAAGAATTGATCCAGTGAAGCCAGAAATGTGCGTACGTAATTGGAGCAGAAGAGGTTCGATGGCAAGAGAGTATAAAAGTCCAGATAGCGGGCAACCTTGCCGTACTCCCCGTTGTACAGCAATGGGGCTACACAATACTTGATTAATTTTAAGAACACTGGATATATTACAATACAAAAGTTTAACGTACGAGATAAAAATAGGTCCAAACCCAAAATTCTCTAAAACTCTAAAAAGGTACATGTGGTCAATACAGTCAAAGGCTTTTCCTTGGTCAATGAAAAACAGACCAACATTCATATTAAAATTGTTACAAAACCGAATGGTATCACGGATAAGAAAGATATTATTAAAAATAGTACGTCCAGGAATACAAAAGGATTGATGTTCTCCTATTAGTACATTCATAAAAGGTTTCATTCGATTAGACAAGGCTTTGGCTAAAATTTTATAATCCGTACATAAAACAGAAATAGGACGCCAGTTCTCTATAAGTTGAGTGGCCGCTTTTTTAGGAATTAAGGTGGTGACTGCTCTCCGGCAACTCCACGGCAGTTGTCCATCCTCTAAACATTCATTCAATACCCGCAGTAGATGAGGTCCAATGGCGTCCCCAAAAAACTGGAAAAATTCACTAGTCAGCCCATCCAGTCCAGGGGCTTTATCAGGTTCCAAGGCCTTCAAGGCAGCGGTGAGCTCAGGTAACCTAAGAGGATCCTCCAACTGCTGCTTCTGATCCTCTGCCAATGTTGGAAGGTTAGAAACAAGTTCCGATATTGCATCCTGGTTAATGTCATGCCGCATAAACCGTTGTTTAAAATGTTTCCGGGCACATTCCCTGATTCTGCCATCTTCATAAAGGAGTTCCCCATCATGGAGCAAGCGTGTAATCATTGACGAAGAGGCCCCCCTTTTAAGGCTGAAGAAGAATTTGGTTGGAGCATCAAGGTCGTGTATGTACCTCATCTTCAGGCGCAATAAAGCATTTTGTGCTCGCCTTTCGGATATGGAATTCAGTAAGGCCGTTTTTCCATGAATTTGTTGCCTCATTCCCTGGTAGCTCACACTTGCAGTTCCCTGAAGCTGTTCCTGTAATTCCAGGATTTCATCTTCAAGTAAGGTTGTGGTTTTTCTTTCCTCTTGAACACCATACGCACGATATTGTTGGCAGAACAGTCTGATGTGCGTTTTGGCATTATCCCACCATTGTCTGAGGTTTGAGAAATTCCCTTGGGAGGCAACTAGAATATTCCAAATTTCCGGAAAAATGTCCTTAAAGGTACTATCATCAAGTAAGTTGTTATTAAATTTCCAAAAAGCACTCTTGTGTTTCGGGCAGGGGGCAGAAATTTTGAGAAATGTTGCGCTGTGGTCCGAGAATCCTGATGGGCAAATTTTGGATGACAGAACGAGGCGTTCAAGTGGAGGATTAATATAAAACTTGTCCAAGCGAGCAAGTACAATATTACCCTGAATGCATCGACACCATGTGTATTGCCTGATTGATGGGTGCTGTACCCGCCATATATCTGTCAAATTCATTTGTTTTAAAAATTTGGTGAGAGGGATTGTGGAGGCAGGATGGGGCTCTGCACTGTTCCTGTCTAGTTGGGGTTGGAGGGTGCAATTAAAATCTCCACCAATACAAACATGATTGTCTTGGTTTTTTAGGGCGTTTTGGCTGTCGAGGGACGTTAGGTGTGTCCCAAGGGCATTAAAAAAAACTCGCCGAGCTACAGGCGTACTTGGGGCATAGATATTAAAAATAGTATAGCATTTTCCACAGTAGTGGAATTCTAGGGATGCTAGGGATCCCTTGTGTATTTCGTCGAATTTAAGCGATGAAGGCGAAAAGGAGGGGCTAAGAATTATTGCGACACCGCCTTTGCGGGAGTCACCGTTACTAAAAAAGGACAGGCCGGGGAAGAGCCTACACCACTCTGCGACACAGCAGTCGTTGGCATGGGTCTCTTGTAAGAGGGCAATGTCAACTTTCTTCTGTAATAAAAAATCCCTTACTTGAACTTTACGGACAGAGCTACATCCTCCGTTAATATTCAGGCTACAAATGGAAAAACTCATTACAGCTATAAGGAGGAGTGACCACCACTCAATTTTTTGATAGCAGTTCATTCTTAGCTTTTTGCAACCACTTCTTTAAACGGTGACGTTGGGAGGAATTGAAATTAAAAACGTGGGGCCGTTTTACCATCAATCTAGCGGAATGTATAAAATCAGGTAGCTCCGGAAAAAAGGTTTCTATAACAACATTCCTTTTTCGGAATGTGTCCTTAAGAAACCTTTTTATCTCGGAGGGAGGGATTGGAGGGGTTTCTTCTTCCTTAAGGCTACCACATTCACTAACAGAGTCATCTATATCAGATGGCTCAGATGGTGTGTCACACTGGTTTTCATCATTTATCTCCTCACCGTCATCACATCCCTCCACGTTATCGGATGGGGCATAGTCCATAGAGGGAGGGGACGGGGAGGGAGAGAAATGAGCCATCTTCAGGGGAGGGGGGGAGGGGGGGAAGGGGGGGGGTACTAATTTTTGCGGTTCAACCATATCAGTTTCCAGGTCAGTAGACAAGGGCGAGGATTCATCCACATCTATGTCCTCCAATACCGAGAAACGATTTTCTGTGACGAGGGACAAATCTAGGGCAGAGAGGAGGGGCTGTCGGTTTTCAGTTGTAGGTTTTTTAAAGAGATGACCGTTTTCATCTGTTGTTTGTAGATGTCTTTTTCCTTTTGGGCAGACTAATTGAAACTCGTCCTGGTTAGTGGGAAGAGATTGCAAGGGTTTGGGGGGAGGGGGGGGGGGGGGGAGGACGTGATCATCGGGAGGGGATTCCCATCGGCTACCACGGCGAGAGAGGTAGGATCAGTTATAGCAGGCAACAAGCTGTGATTGGACGATGTCGCCTGGGGGGTGAGGTTTATCGTTAACAGGAGATGGCTGCAATTAGATCCTTCAGTAGAGGGAGGGGCCCCTGTTTCAAGGGGAGGGGAAGCGGGTACGGCGGGGGGGGTTTGGATCGGTGGTAGGAGGGCTTGGGTCGGTGGTAGACAGATTGGGATCAGTGGTGGTAAGGCTTGGGTCGATGGTGGGAAGGTTCGGGTCGGTGGTGGGAGGGCTTGGTTCGGCGGCGGGAAGGCTTGGGTCGGTGGTGGGAAGGCTTGGGTCGGTGGTGGGAGGGCTTGGTTCGGCGGCGGGAAGGCTTGGGTCGGTGGTGGGAAGGCTTGGGTCGGTGGTGGGAAGGTTTGGTTCGGTGGTGGGAAGGCTTGGGTCGGTGGTGGAAGGGTTTGGACCGGTGGTGGGAAGGTGGGGGGGTTGCTTATTCCCGGTTCAGAGGGGAGGTTGCACTTGTGGAGAATTCTCTTTTCGGGGGCAGTCATGCTTAACATGCCCAAATTGTCCGCAGCCAAAACATTTTAGAACGTTGGTGGACACGTACACTGTATATTCGTTCTGTTGATGTTTTAATTTTATTATAAGGTTTAAATCCTTCTGGGAATTTTTTTAAATCATAAACACTTGCCGCCGGAATGAAACCACGTGCCTTAAATCGTTGTTTCGTGACCCGAAGGGAATCATGGATATACGAGACACGATGGTACCGTATCGGGACAACTCTTTAATTAGTACATCGTCGGATACAAATGGGGGGCAATTGGATATCACGACTTTTATCGCTGGGCTATCTAGTGGGGAAATCATAACAAATAAATCTGGATCGATTGTCAAACCCTGTTCGACAATTTGTGGGACACAATCCATGTCGGACAAAAAAATAACGATCCGCTTGTTCATCCGCGAAGCGGCAACAACCTTGTCGATCCTGACAACACGACCGGTTGCGAGGACAACGTCCTCGACACTAACCTCACGTTCCGGAGGTACACAAAAGAACCCGTGCTTACGGGTCAGGCTCTGAAAGGCCGTAAATCGAGATAGTGCAGCTGCCATACTGGAACAGCTGCACTTACAACCCCTCCCCAACTCGGGGAGGGTGAATATATAATATAATCTTCCCTACCCGAACTCCGGGAATGGGAAGTAATCAGACCTCTCCGATTCCCCTAACTTCGGAAAAGGGAGGCAACAAAACAAACTGAAGGAAAGATAAACGAAAAGAAAAAAAGGAAATAGAGGTTTAAGATGAAGGAGCAAACACCGATCGGGCGACGCCCAAAAAACGGCGAACCCTTACCAGCGATCACCCTGTGCTCTCCGGCTCTCTCTCCCGTCTCAACGTATATGGGAATCACCAGGAAGACTCCACGAACAGGCACAAGGACACGGAGGGGGGAAAACGGGGGGGTGGGGGGAATGGAGCAACAACACAGAGCACTCACAGGCCTCCACAAGCAGATGCCATGACAGTACAACCAGCATACAAACGGCCAGCAGGTGGCGACAGAGAGAGAGAAAGAGAGAGAGAGAGAGAGAGAGAGAGAGAGAGAGAGAGAGAGAGAGAGAGAGAGATAGACATGTAAAAAATATGAGGCTCTATGTGTCACTCCTGATCCCATCTCATCCCTTATCCGGTGCAGGTTTAGACCATCACCAAGAGAGAAGCCCAAGTTCTATTTTAGACACACCAATTATTTGCTCTGTAGAAGACGGCTTTGACCTTTGACTGTGACAATCCGACCTTTAACATCGTTCCTACAATTTGAAAGGGCCCGGGGTCTGGATTCATGAGCACATCCCTTTGCTCCTTGTTGTTAATCCAACAAATTCCCTTCTCAAACCCATCGTGCAAACAGCAATTAAAACTGCAATCCTTTAACAAATGCCACAGCAGCATCTCCCGGGCTATTCTTCATAACGTTACCTTTTGTTATCATTAAAAATCATGCTTTAATTACACTTTCCTTCTCTCACAAATTATACCTGCTTTGCAGACAGCAGGTGTATAGGATTTCGTAATTTCAGCATATATAATCCTCTATGATTGCCCGAAGTCTCACTTTTCAGTTTTATGTACATACTCTCAGGTATCATTAATCAATGGCAACCTCAGAATGTCAATCATAGCTGATAATTATGAGGAATAGCATGTAAATACTGTATATACATATATATATATATATATTATAGTACAGGGTCCTTTTCTGAATGACAGTTATAACTTGGATCGTTTGATTGAGTTGAACTTTGCATGTCATGTCCATCTGTTTTGAGTAGAAAGCCATTGGGAACACCGAGTCAACACTTTTGAACAGAGAGCCAATAACCCACAGTTATGAAGGATGATGTATGTATAAACTTGTCAGTTGTTGGATGACAGTTGTAACTGGGATAATTTGATTGAGTTGAATTTCCTATCAGTCACCATCTGCCAGTTTTATGCAGGGAGTCAATGGGAGTACAATATTTATATGACACCCTCCAAGCATCCCTTCAACCCAATAGCTCTAAACTTCCCCCTCATCCCACCCTCTCCAAGCTTCCTGCTCACACCGCCGCTCAAAGCTCCCTACCAAACCCACTCTCTCAATAACCACTCATCCCAACTCTATCCCTCTTGCCTTCTCCCTTGTTCTCCTCCTCTGGACTTCCCCTCTGCCCTGCCTCCTCTCGGCTTCACCCTCATACAGCTCCTCTTGGCTTTCCCATCATTCCACCCTTTCTCAGCTTACCCCTCATCCGACCTCCTCCAATCCTCCTCCTGCTACCCCCAATCCTGCCCCCTGCCATTGTTCCATCCATCCCACCCCCTTCGATCTTCCCCTCCATCCTGCACCTTCTCAGCATCCCCATTCCTCAGCCTCCTATGCCCAATCAATGCCTCCTCCCTGTCCCTCACTGTGTGGACCTCAATCATTCGAGGCCTTCACTCCGACCTGAAATATCTCCCAATCAAAGCCACTGCTGACAGCTTGGACATCATCTGTTTAACAGAATCCTTTCTCCCAAAGGAAGTCCTTGACTCCTCAGTATCTCACCCTGGTTTTTGTCTCCTCAGATTTGACAGGCCATCACCCCACCCTGGAGGCGGAATTGCTCTTCACATCAATAACTCAATTTGTCACTGTCTGTGCACTGATATCCGTCTTCCTGGAAATGGATCTGTCTTCCTGGCCTTGCCAACCCACAGGAGTATATTTGTCTGCGACTTCTTCTCCATACTCACCTGTTGTTTGTCTGTGTTGTACTGTCCTCCAAACAGTGACGGCATCATCTAAATCTCTCTCAGCCAACATGGACCAAATTAGAACCACCAATCCCAACTCTCTCTTCCTCATATGTGGCCATTTCAATTGCCACCATGCAAAATGTCACATGGGTGTTGGCACCTCTCTCAGCAGCCATAGCCTTTCAGCAAAGGCCTTCTATGACGCCATGGGACTGATTAAATCTGTGAACTTTCCCACTTCGATTTCTCACAATGGCAAATCCTCCCTTCTGGACTTGTGATGACAAACTTCCCCACAAATGTCTTCTGCTCTTCCTCTGCCCAATTTGGTTCATATGATCATATGCTTGTGAGAGTCAACATCTCAGAGAGCTGCCTCAATGTCGGCGAGTCTGGCAGTTCACCAAGAACAGATTAGCAGGGACTGCAAGCAGCAATCTCTTCATCCCATCTCATCTTCAGTTATCCTACCCTTCTTCCCACCCATGGTACACTACTTATTGTGGTTAGGCAATTGCTATGAAACAACTCGCCTTCCCTTCCTGGAAATCGAACCCAACTGAAGGCAATCTCAGATCATTCCAAAAAGCCCAAAAAAGCTTTTCTCCAGTGGCCTCATCTCAGATTATCAATTCAGATTCAGACATGGCCACTCTACCTTGGACATGCTGCTTCTACTCACCCAAGAATGGATGGATGCCCTCAATATCAGACATGAGATCACGGCCATCTCTCTGGACATATCCTGTGCTTTTCATATAGTCTGGCATCCCACCTTTCTCAACAATCTCTCTGCTCATGGCATCCATGGCCAACTCCACTCTTGGGATACTGACTTCCTCCACTCTTGTTGCTAACTTGTGGCTCTCAATGGAATTCTTTCATCTCCTCTCCATGTCAATGGTGGAGTGCCCCAAGGCATTGGTCTGTGCCAGTCCTATTCCTGGTCTTCATCAATGATTTCTCTAACTCTCTGGAAAATCCTCTTTATCTCTTTTCTTTCTTTGCTTATGACTCCACCCTCTGTCACAACATCCCTCATCCCTCTGTTCAGTAGCCTCTTCCCTGTCTTCAGACCTTAACAAGATTTTAAGCTGGTCAAACATTTAGAATATGCCTCTCAATCCTGGCAAATCTAACACTATCACTCTCTCTCTCCCTGAAAGAACCGTCTGGCAAACCCTCCCATCTACTTTCTTTAAAATCCTTTTGAGGAAGTTCAGTTATTCAAATTACTGGGTCTCACTATCAACCATGATTTTATTGGGTTAAACACATTGCAATGTTGGCCTCGAGTGCCAGTCGCCGACTGGGCATCCTATGTTGTACAAAATCCTTCCTTTGCACACCTGAACTCCTATCCACCTACAAGGCCTCAATTCACAGCTTGATGGAGTACTGTTCTCCACTCTAGGCTGGCTCCCATGCCTCACATCTTGCTAAGCTTGATGCCATGGAAACCAAGGCTTTCAAAATCATTGGAACCTCCCATGCTGAAGATGAGTCGATGGACCTATCACTTTTCCATCACAGACAGGTCCGTGATCTCTTTTTCTTTTCTCTCCTCCTCTCTGGTCTTGCATCCTCTGCTCTTTCGGTGTTTTGTCCCTCTCACCCTCAGGTTTCTGCAAACGGTTCAACATCAACCCCCTTCCAGTGGAACTCACAAAATCCAGGA
Organism: Myxine glutinosa; assembly: GCF_964187855.1. NCBI lineage: Eukaryota > Metazoa > Chordata > Myxini > Myxiniformes > Myxinidae > Myxine > Myxine glutinosa. Next base: position 45,590,203 of record NC_136273.1, on the reverse strand, counting down.
TCACTGCTCACCTCCACTCACTCGTTCCTATTTTTTCCAGCCTGTGGGACCAACTTCCACGTCTTCTTCAATCTCATTATTCCATCCTGCTCAAGACAGCTGTGCACCACCCTCTCAGATCATCCCCAATCCAAAACCGTGATTTTTTTCTACCCTCGTTATCCCCATCCCTCCACCCCCTTCACAACACTCAAATTCCTCTTCCTTCTAAGTTTCCAGTTTCCCCTCCTTAGCGTTTCCTTCTCTATCCATCTTGTCCACCCCATGTATACTCCCTCTCCGCACCCGTCCCCCATTTATCCCCGCACCCATTGTTTGTCCAATTCTAACTCAATATTGGCCTTCAACCCTGCTCTTTCTCCCATATCTCTACTGTTCCTTTTGTGTGTCTTGACTGTTCCTTTTGCATCCTGCTTTGTGCGTTTTGTTTCCTGTTTTTGGTGGTTACGGCCTGATCCGTTCAGTGTACAAGAACTTCATTGAGCCTCGACTATGTATAGAACAAGGTGTTTCACAGTCAGGGTGATTCATCAATCTGTGTGCTATCTGGCATCCCATTTGCCAACATTATGTGGTGGATGTTAGAGATCCCATGGTGTCGTTCGTAAAGAGTCGGCGAGCTATTGCTGGCACCATGGCCAAATTCGAAAAATTCTGCTCGGCCAAGCAGAGGGCACTGTATCAGTGGCAAAGCCGGGCCCTCAGAAAATGATGCTACTCCGCAGACTTGTGTTGCATACGAAGGAAGAAGTATTATAACTGACCTCATTTCATCAGCTACGGCCTATAAATGATCGATTGGAGAGCGCTCAAGGGTGTTTGGGATTCTTACTCGACAATCCAATTACATTCCCATATTGACACGTATTTGGAAATGACTTTTTGTGTCCTTTCCATATTCGGAAATGGATATCGTTTTAAAATCCCTGTTGCACAGTCTGACATCTCCCAAAGCATTCCATTTTCAGAATCAATCCCAGGAATTACCTCAATTTTCTGCCTCTTTGCGGTGAAATCGTTCACTTCGCATCGGATGGGGTGCTTTTTGTTGCTTCCATATTTTAATGGACATTCTCTGTACTTTACCTTTGGAATGCGAGGTATCAATGTGTATCAAATGGTATCAACAACAACAACAACAACTCGAACGGCACTCAGTAGAGAGCATACCTCCGCCAGGTGAACAGTTTACGTTTTGTATCCCAGAGTAGACCAGAAAATCACAATACAGAATCACATTTAATCAAAATCATCCGTCCACAACTTTTTGAGATATCCTACTATGTATATAAGTATATTATATAAGTATCTTCTATATATATATAAAAGAAAGTTTTTGTTTGTTTGTTTGTTTGTTTGTGTTTGTCTGCACGCGCTAATCTCCTGAACGGTGAAAGATAGGAGGAAACCTCTGAAACAAAAAATGTCAGGACAGGCCCCGGGAAGGTTCTGGCTAGGTGGCGAGGCCAGTCGAAGCCGGCTCGGCCGGGCTGGGCCCATTTCGCAATTAAAAGCTGAGCTGAATTATAGTCGTCAATCTTCTACGGCCGCGGGTAAAAGCTGAATTATAGTAGTAAATTCATTAAAAAAAGAACGAAAAATGTCGGGATGGGCCCCAGGAAGGTTTTAGGCTAGGTGGCGAGGCCGGTCAATGCCACTTCGGCCGGGCTGGGCCCATTTCGCAATTAAAAGCTGAACTGAATTATAGTCGTCAATCTTCTACGGCCACGAGTAAAAGCTGAATTATAGTAGTAAATTCATTCAAAAAGAACGAAAAATGTCGGGACGGGCCCCGGGAAGGATGTAGGCTCGGTAGCGAGGCCGGTCGAGGCCACTTCAGCCGGGCTGGGCCCATTTCGCAATTAAAAGCTGAGCTGAATTATAGTAGGCAATCTTCTACGGCCTCGAGTAAAAGCTGAATTATAGTAGGAAATTCATTCAAAAAGAACCCGGGCAACGCCGGGTGCATTCAGCTAGTCGTAATGTTAGAAAGCTGTTGGTCTGTGTGTGTGTGTGTGTGTGTGTGTGTGTGTGTGTGTGTGTGTGTGTGTGTGTGTGTGTGTGTGTGTGTGTGTGTGTGTGTGTGTGTGTCTGTCGGTCTGTGTTGCCATTTTTCTCAGAGATGGCTGAACGGAACTTTGTCAAACTTTCAGAGGTTCATCAGTGAGTGCCTGGGAGTGTTTTAGGCAAAAAAAAACAAAAAAAACCCATCGTTTTTTTGGAGTTAAAAAAAAAATCGCTCGATAGTGCCTAAGCTTTTTAAAATTAATGACAGTTATATACAAGTACACATTCGCATAAATAAATACAAAACAATCACTTCGTACACTTCCAGACAATTCTGGAAGTGTACGAATTTGTTTGTACGGCTTCTTCTTCTTCCTGATATGTTATCAAACTTAACTCAGAAACGTGATGAATGCCACATTCACCAGCATACATTCAACGAAAAGGTGATGAACCCCCTTCCACTCCTGCCTCACCCTTCCTTCCCTCCCCCTCCTCCCCTCCCCCTCACCCCCCCGCCCTCCTTCTGGGTCCTTGGGGTCTTCTAGGTCTTCATTGTCTTGTGTGTCTTTAACAGTCTACATGGTATTTTGGGTATTTGGGTATTTTTAGTGTTTGGGGTCCATTGGATCTTTGGGGTCTTCTGGGTCCTTTGGGTCTTTTGGGTCCTTGAAGTCTGTTATGTCTTTTAACCGGTAGACATAGTCATGTTAAAGATTTTTTTTTTTTGTTTGTTTTGTTGTATACAAGATCGAGGCTCGTGAAACAGCGAACATTAATCACACGGAAAGACAAACCGACACATAAAACATAAAACATCGGGAGCGGTAAACAAGATGGGGAGAGAGGGGGAAGGACACAAACACAACATTTGAGAGCAGGGACCGAGAGACATGGAGACATCGAGAGATCTGTGAGAGGGAGAGGGCTTTGGGGGGGGGGGCATGGGAAGGGAGGGGCATGGGAAGGTGGGGGGGGGGTGGGAGAGGTATAAAACATATGGACACTGCCAGGACTTCCAGGAAAGAAGTTGGAATTTCAAACATGGCGGATCTGGGGTGAATTAGCGGGGGTAGAAAAGATCAAGGTTTTGGATGGGGGAAGATAAGAGATGGTGGTGAACAGCTGTTTTAAAGACCTGGAGGGAGGAGTGGGATTGAAGGGAGTGAGGGAGTTTGTTCCAGAGGCGGGAGAAAAGAGGAATGAAAGAGTGAAGGTGAGCAGACAGCCGGGATTTCGGCAGTTTAACCATCAGAGGGTTGCTGGCAGATCTTGTGCGACCTGTAGGAATATTTGGGGGACAGAGCACAGAGAGAGCTGGGGGTGCAAGGCCGGAGAGGAGTCGGAAGAAGACAGAAAGACCACCTACCTGCCTGCGGTGAGTGAGTGAAAGGCCCTCAGAGATAGCTTCATCGCGGGAGATTTCAATAATTCTGAAAGCTTTGGTTTCAACAGCGTGAAGCCGAGCTAGGTGTGAGGCAGGAGCACTGGCCCATAGGGGAGAATAGTATTCCATTGAGCTGCGGATGAAAGCCTTGTATGTGGTGAGGAGCTCAGGTGTGCCGAGGAAGGACTTCGCACGATGGAGGATGCCCAGTCGGCGACTGGCTTTGGAGGCCAGCTTGAAAATGTGGTTTTCCCAAGAAAGATCATGGCAGATAGTGAGACCCAAAAGCTTGAGCGACAGAACTTCTTGGAGACGATTGTTGAGAAAGTAGATGGGAGGGTTGTCCAGTCGATCTTTTCGGAGAGACATAGTAAGAGTGTGAGATTTGTCTGGATTGAAAGACACGTTCCACTTGTTTGACCAGTCTGTGATTTTGTCCAAGTCTTCAGAGAGTGAGGAGGCTGCAGACTGCCGATCTGAGGGAAGAGGTATGGAGCGGCAGAGAGTGGAGTCATCAGCAAAGAGATAGAGAGGATTTTCCAGAGAGTCGGAGAGATCATTGATAAAGACCAGAAAAAGCACAGGGCCCAGAACACTGCCTTGGGGAACTCCAGCCTGAACAGGAAGGGGAGATGAGAGAAATCCATTCAGGGCCACACGTTGACTACGACCAGAGAGGAAGTCCGCAAGCCATGCATGGAGATTTCCATGGATACCATAGAAGGAGAGTTTGGTGAGCAGAGCTGGGTGCCAGACCGTATCGAAGGCACGTGATAGGTCAAGGGAGACAGCTCTGATTTCCTGTTTGGCATTGAGGACCTCCATCCATTGTTGAGACAGCGGAAGCAGCATGTCCAGAGTAGAGTGACCTGGTCTGAAACCAAATTGATGATCAGAGATCAAGCCATTGGAGAAGAGGAAAGATTTCATATCCGAGGCAATGATGGATTCCATGACTTTGCTGATAATTGGGAGCAGGCTGATTGGTCTGTAGTTGCAAGGATCTGTTTTTGCACCTTTTTGTGTAAAGCGGTAATGTTTGCTGATTTCCAGGATGCTGGCAGTGACCTTGAGCAAAAGAGAGGGTGAAAAGAACAGAGAGAGGGTGAGATAGAGCGGCAGAGCAGGATTTTAGGACCCGTGGGCTGATGCCGTCTGGTCCAGTTGCAGAATCAGAGTCGAGGATAGACAAAAACTCCTCCACCTTGTCAGGAGAGAAGGACACAGAGTCCAGGAGCAGTTGGGTTCGACTGGGAAAGGTGGGAACAGAGAGAGATGGGTTTGGGACTAAAGATTTTGAGGCAAACACAGAGTTGAGGCATTCGGCTTTGTCACGTGCGATGTCAACTGTGTGGCCATTTGAGGTATTTGAGGTAAGGGGTTGGAGGGGGAACAAACACCAGAAACGGATTTGACCAGACGCCACCAGGATTTGGAGGAAGGAGACAGGTTTGAGAGTTCATTCTTCAGTGTGGAGAGATAGTGCTTCCTGGCACTCCTGAGGGTAGACACACACTTGTTCCGAGCTTGGTGGAAGGAACTGAGATTGCCTTCAGTTGGATTAGCCTTCCAAGAGGCAAAGGCAAGTTGTTTCAGGGCAACTGCCTCACCACAAGATTCAGTGTACCATGGACGGGAGGAAGGGTAAGACAACTGAAGACGAGATGGGATAAATCTGTGCATGAGAGAGAGCAGTTTGCTTTGGAAGAATTCCCAGGAAGAATTGATGTCAGAGGCAGTGGAGATGGGAGACCAATCCAGACGATTGATGGCTGCTTGAAGACCGTGCCAGTCGGCCTGAGTGAAATGCCAGACTCGTCGACGCTGAGGAGGCTCTCTGAGAATGGCCAGAGAGATGTCCACTTTGACAAGCACATGATCAGAAGAACCGATTGGAGCAGAAGAAGAGCAGCAGACATTAGCAGGGAAGTTTGTCATAACCAAGTCTAGAAGAGAAGATACTCCATTGGCTGAGATCCGGGTCGGGAAATTGACAGATTGTGTCAATCCCAGTGAGTCACAGAAGTCCTTTGCTGAGGTGCCATGACTGGTGAGAGAGGAACCCACACCCAACCAGCTGGCATGATGACAGTTGAAGTCACCACATATGAGGAAGAGAGAGTTGGGATGAGTGGATAGAAGTTGGTCCATGTTGTCAGACAGTGAAATGTAAATGGAGTCATCACTGTTTGGAGGACGGTATAGAACACATATGAACAAAAGGTGGGAGCGGAGAGGAAGCCGTAGCCAGAGGTACTCCTGGGGGTGAGGAGGAGAGAGGGCAGTGCAAGGAGAGTGAGGAAGAGAGTTTTTGATAAAGATAGCCACCCCGCCACCAGGACGAGGCCAGGTCTAACATACCGGAGGAGGGAGTAACCAGGAAGAGATATTAAGGAATCAGGGACATCTTGAAGGAGGAAAGTCTCTGTTAAGCAGATATGGGATGTCAAGTGTCTGTTAAGCAGATTGCCCCTTAAACTCCCCCCCACTCAAATCGCTCCTAAAGCACAACTCAAAGCCTTTAAAACCTAACCCTATGAAGGGGGACAGATACACAAACACACACACATTGTGTTTTATATGGTAGATGCTATAAATACACATTTGAGATATCATGCTATTGGCCCTATCTTCCAATGATGAATGTTCACTTTAAAAATTCTACCTGGATCTTCACCAAAATTGAATCGATGCTTCCTTGTCACACACGCAACCTGTCCACCAAGTTTCGTTCAAATCCATCCATAGCTTTTTGAGAAAGCCTGCTATGTGTTGGTTTTAGCCCGATCACTCAATGGTGAAGAATCACTTAAAATTAAATAATTATCACATCCGAATCCATATTCAGATCTTCACCAAAATCAAATTGATTCTTCCTTGTCACACACACCCAACCGGTCCACCAAGCTTCGTCCAGATCCATCCATAACTTTTTGAGAAAGCCTGCTATATGTTGGTTTTCGCCCTATCACTCAATGGTGAAGAATCACTTAAAAATTAAATAATTCTCATATCCGAATCCATATTCAGCCCTTCACTAAAATCGAATCGATTAGTCCTTGTCACAAACACAACCTCTCCACCAGGTTTCGTCCAAATCCGTCCACAACTTTTTGAGACATCCTGCTATGTATCGTTTTTGGCCCTCTCTCCCAATGGCAAAGAATAACTTAAAAACGTATCGTAGCCGGATCCGAATCCGGATCTTCACCAAAATCTAATAATTTCGTCCTTGTCACATACGCTACCTCTCTGCCAAATTTCTTCCGAGTCCGTCCACAACTTGTCGAGATATTTTGTTCACAAACAAACAGACAGACAGACAGGGGTGAAAACATAACCTTCATCCACCTTTGGTGGCGGAGGTAAAAACAACAAGCACACACATACATGCTCATGCACACTCGTACAACACCAGATCACGTGTGAGTAATAACGAAAGAAATAGCAGAGCAACCCATCAATGACGTGCTTTGATGATTATTACTCCCGCCAAAGAGTAATGCATTCGATCGTGTCCGTCGGTGTGTGTGTGTGTGTGTATATGTGTGTGTGTGTGTGTGTGTGTGTGTGTGTGTGTGTGTGTGTGTGTGTGTGTGTGTGTGTGTGTGTGTGTGTGTATGTATGTTCGTGTGTTTGTGAACAAGATATCTGGAAAAGTTCTGAACGGATTTGGAAGAAAGTTGGTGGGATGATTGCCCTTGGGATAAGGAAGAATTGATTCGTTTTTGGTGAAGCTCAGGATATTATTCTGGATCCAGGAATTTTTTGGGGAATTTTGTTTTTCTGTTTTACTGTATTAAAGCTTTTATTCTTATTCTTAAATGATGTTTTTCTCCTCTAATTCCGAGATATATCAAAATAAATTCTCTGACAGTTAGGGCCGACTTTCTTTTTCATTTATTGTTTTGGGGAGAGGGGATGTTAAACAAAACGTATTATTCCAACTTGACCCACGGCGGGAGTATGCGCTCTACTGAGTGGCGGTCTAGTTTTGCTTGAGGTTTGCAAAAAAAAACAAACTCCTCCATCTGAACATGAGCACCATCACGTGACGAGACGCGGCCAAAGGGTGAACAACTAGAAAGAGCAATCAGAGATTGCAGACCCTCGCCAGGACGTGTTTTCAGTGGTTTTTAAAGGCTTTTGTGTTAAATATGGCGGCTTTATCCCGTTACCAATGACGTCATCATTATTTCTTTTCTCCACCAATTTATGCCTAGATATTGCTCAAGAAATTTCATCTTAGATCGGATGAAGTTTTGTACTTGTGGAATTATGACGTCATAATGGAGGCACCTAGGACATCATCATTAACATATGTTATTCCCCATGGAGAGTTCTTTACAATGAGTCATTTCGAAATTTTTTCTATGCAGCACTTTTGGAGATATAGAGGTGCAATTTTTTCGGTTTTTCCAATATGGCGCCCATACCACGTGACTTATGACGTCATGATTAACCTCACATTGAAGGGTGCTGTACATACTTTATAGACTATCTAACATTATAAGTAGTACGTACTTTATAGAAAAACTTGTGTAAGTGGGTTGCTGCTGTCACCGACTTCCATCCGTGGGTGTTCCATTCGTGGATGTGAAGTGTCCGGTCTGTACGGGCAAGGACGGGGAGCATTTTTCTCTTCTTTCCTGGCAGCCCTCAATTGTGATTGACAACGGACTGCAGATACACCTGCACCTCCAAGGGCTCCTCAAGTTGTTCAGCCACTGCAAATGGCTAATGAACAGCCCACATGGATGAAGGATTATATGACTGGCTAATTGGTTTAAAAGTAGGGCCTGGGATGGGGAGTTGCGTTTAGAATCCACATTTTGGAATCCATGTTTGGGAAATAGCAGTGCCGTCATCGGGAACAGCTAGAAAGGGAGTGATGGTTGGTTTTACTGGATGTGAGAGGAGCTCAGAGAGGCATGGAGTCAGAAGCGTTAAGGCCTTGTTGTGATTACTTGTTTAAGCTGTTAATAAACCTTTGGCGTTTAGAAGCACTAAATCTTGCATCATTACTACACCTAACACCTTGCTCACTCCTGAGATAGATACTCTCAGCTATTGGTTGTTCCTCCGTCTGTTCCCATGAAAATATTTTTTTCTGCGGACACTCACCTCCTGAGCTGTCTAACATGGGTTTAAATCTCGACCCAGCTATAAACCGTCACCCTGGTGTTTTAGAGGAGGGGTCATTGTGTGCACCATCCATAATCTAGACGATAAACTGGGCGTCACATCTGCCAGCTTTACTTGTGAGATGTTTAATATCCCACAATGCCCTTTGCAAAGAGGAGGTGAGCTTCCTGGCCAAAATTCCAAATTCTTGCTACATTCCTTTGACCAACCTGTACTGTACCAGTGGCACAGTTGCTCCTCTAGGAAATTATTCTACCTGCAGACACCTTGGGATCCTTCATGTCTACCAACTTTCATGTCCACCATGACAACCAACCTGTACTGCATCAGCGGCACAGTTGCTCCTCTAGGAAATTATTCTACCCGCAGACACCTTGGGACCTTTCATGTCCACCAACGAATGCTGGCAGATAGGACATCCAGTTTAACGTCCAATTGAGGGATGGCAAAGTTTATAGCTGGGCTGAGATTATCCTGGCTATCCTGCCACCTCTAGGCTATCCTGCCAGCCAATGGCTGTGTTGATCATGAAACCTGTTCCAGAGATCACAAAGCCAGTTTCCAAGATACATCTCAAGAGGCTGCATATAAAAAAGCATGACCAGCTGGAACTACAGCATCACAACAACAGAAGAAGGAGGAAAAAAAAAACATGGACCAACATAAGTTGGGGTTGTGTGCAAGATGTGACCTTCCTGCTCCCGAAGCAATTCTCTTCCGAAAAAGTGAAGCAGGTGTAATATAGTTTCATGGAATCCATAGACCCACGTCCAGGAATTCAAAGAAGTGGAACGCTTTCTTGTATTTGACCCAGGTGTAGCTGTCGTCGCCATTCAGAATATTGGCCTAAGTGTCGCTCCAGGTTATAGGACATCTATCCAGAATCAGTAGGGTGTCATGGCCTACTTTGGAAGCTTCTTAACTCTCAAAAGTCATAAAGTTTTCCAACCCGGTTAAATTGGACCCTCGCTATTTCTCTATACACTGGAGAAAATCAGAGCTCGAAGATCTATTGCAGGTCTCTCCTTCCCCTGCCCAATGTAATGATCTTTCCATAATCCATCTTTTTCAGTCTTCCTCCCTCGACCGCTTGGAGGAGAATGCCTCGGATTGTCAATTTTCATGCTGCCGATCAGAACCCGAGCCGAAGCTCCCTATCGTTCTCCCTTCAGCCTTGACTTAGCCGACGTTTCATTGACCTACCTTCTAAAACCGAAGCAAAACGACATTAGACACGCTCTGCACGGATAGTGTTTAATGGGTCAGGGAGGCAAAAACCTGCCAAAGAGATTTGCAACCCTGGAGAGAAAGCCAAGGGTGATATGCATTCTCACAGCCATTGCCTCTGGCAGTGCTTCGTGTCGCAAGAGAGTTCTTTCGTTCCTTTATAAGCCTTTTAAGTGAAACCGGTGAAGTGGTCATCTTTAGGTGACCTCGGGGACTGCAGGTCTCCCTATTATCACGATCTTGGCGGTAAAATTGGAGTCAGGAATTTAGCATTTGGCCAAGGTTTCAGCTGAAAAGCCGATGTTTGTTGTCGATTCTGTGAGATCTTAGTACCCACAGTGAAATGCAGATAAAGTAGGTGGTCTGAGATGTCCTGTCATGGACCTGAGCGTGGTTCATGAATTGCTGAATGCCGATTACAGTGACTCCGTCATAAACGATGCATAGCATTTAGTTTTCCAAAAGGTGTCAGTTTGTTCTATTCCAAAAGAGTTGTTAGGGTTTTGAAATTGCTGCCCCGCCCCACCTTCCTTGCAACTTGCAAACCTGGATTGCACCTCTCCGGACCACCAAGGACACATTCGATGGACAATCCTAGTGCAAGCCCATGGGTTCTTCATTTGGCAAAGTCCACGAGCAATAAGGAGTTCTATGAAGCTCTCAAGTTGTCGTTATGGGATTAGTCAGGGGATAAGTGTACATCCCTTTGAGGTGATTTTTCTGATTAAATTGAATGTTTTTCAATGGCATATCGTCCACGTTTCTTCAATTTTTTTGGCCAAAAAGTATAATATGTGAAGGAAGGTACTCTTTGCAAAGGTCTACGGTGTATCTTGACTAGTCAGGTGCCCAACTTTATGCAGGATACTCGACTTGAACGTGATTTGGGCAGGGACTCGTAATTAGCTGCAGGTCACCTATTCTTCACGAAAGACATCCTAAGATCTTTCATGTCGATATCAATGACCAGTCGACAGATCAGGAATTTAACTCCGGCTCAGCATTCCATCCGATGGACGGTGCGCACATTGATGTATCGCCATACATGTGAAACACCAAGGTGACAGTTTATAGCTGGGAACTGAGATTAAAACCCAGGTGAGGGAGGTCAAAGGTAAGTGCACCTCGCTCTAAGCTATCCTGGCACTGCTTTTCACTTGAAACTAGTATCCACATGTTTTTTGCTTTCCGTAAGGAAATACTTTCCCGAAGATAATGAATGTTAACCCATTTTTGTCTGTGTTGCAGCAGTATTGCCATTGTACGTTTGCGATCTCATTCGGCGACACCACCTATTGGGTTCCGAAGACTCCTCTTTCAATCGGAATGAATGTTGAGCAGCAAGAGAAGCCGCAGTGAAGGTAAATGAGTGATAAAATGTCTGGAGTTTTGCTCGTTCATGGTCAATGTCTCGATGATGCAGGTTGGAGCTAATAAGAAAACAAATCCTTGCTGTGGTTCAAAGGAGTGTGAAAATGTTCAATTCCTCATGCCATGCACGGCTCGCTGTACGCTGTAATATAAAGAGGCAGCGTTTGGCCTCAAAGTTATTCTTGCAGAACTCCAACCATCACGGTGATGTGCAGCCCTTTAATTGAATAGCTTTTCGGCCTTTTCAAGGAAATCGTTATTTATTTTTGTAGTTCTCGGTACATTGTGTTTTTCTTTTACACTTTAATTGCAAATAAGTGCAGTTAATGACTTATTTTGCCAACGCACAATTTTTATAACAATTTCACATTGCGAAGAACAATCACCAAATTAGTTTGATTTTTTTTTTTTTTGGGGGTTAGTGTACATTCAAATTGCATCTTATTGCGCAAAATGTTCAAAAGGACGAGGCAAGATCTACCCACCACCCTCATTTTACATATTTCTTCTGTCTACTCTACCATTAGCCAAAGAGTCTTCATGTTGCAGACGTTCATGGAGTAAGGTCGATGGCGGGGGGATGTTGTCCCACCTTACTCTAATATGGCCTCGTAAGTCAAAAGAGAGCAAAGCGAATTTGCTTCAATCTGCAGAGTAAGCAGTCAGTGTGAGGAATGAATTGATGACCAAACTGTTCATTTTTGTGGAGATAGAGTTGACAAACTAGATTGATTGCCAGGTACTCTTAACTGGTTGATTTGATACGCACAGCACATCTCCTTGTTGGAACGGAGGGAAAAGACAGACTTACAAAATGTACCAAAGAAAATGATGTCAACAAGAATATTGTACAGCTTTGAAAATTATAGTACCTAGATACCAGGACAAATGGACGTATGTCGATGAAGAGAACGAGATGTTGATAGGTTTATTTTATCTTTGTACCACTTCCTTGTCCATAGTTCTCATGCGTGGTTATTGCTGTCCATAGTGGCCTGGTAGGTAGACAGCATGAAACCAACAGTTACGATAACAGCACTCGGTAGAGCACATACCTCTGCCTAGTGAACAGTTTATGTTTTGTATCCCAATGATAGGCCGGATCTGGATTCGGACCTGAACCAAAATCTAATCGGCTTGTTCTTGTCACATACACTACCTCACTGCCAAATTTCGTCTGAATCCGTACATAACTTTTTGATACATCTTGTTCACAGACAAACAGACAGGGGTGAAAACATAACCTTCGTCCCATCCACCTTTGTTGGCGGAGGTAATTATATCTCAAAATTATAGTGTGCGTGTGTGCATACACACACACACACACACACACACACACACACACACACACACAAACACACACACACACACACACACACACACATAGGACGCTTCTCCTTTTACCAATAGATGCAAAAAATTCTAATTTCTCTCGTGGTGACAGAACCAAACCATTAAAATAGCCCTGATGGTCATCTCTTGAGGTTGTCGTTCAGACCTCTGCTGATTTAGGGGGGGGGCTCTGGGAGCCCCTTTGACCCTTTGGGAGCCTCCGTGATCCGAAATCGAAAAATGATCGAGTAGATTGGCTGTAGCGGGTTTCAGAGCAATCGGTTGGTAAATAAAGGACGAGTATTTTTTTTGGGGGGGGGGGGGCGGTAGTCCACCCTGGGAGACCCCATAATCCGAAATTGAAAGATCGCAGCCTGAATGATTGTGCAGACTGCTGTCTTTTATTCATGTGTCAAGTTTCAGAATAATCAGCCAGGTGACAACGGAGTAGTAGCAAAAACAGCAAAAAGTTAACGGACGGACAACCGGACGGACGGATAGACATCCAGACATCACGACCAAATTTATGAGTTCATCTCTTTGAGAATCAGAAACGATTTCCTAAAATATATATAAATATTAAAAAGACCCCTAAAGCCCTCAACACTCTTTGGAACACGAAGACCCTTTGAGACTCTCAACAGCCTTTAGACCCATTTCCAACCTTAGGACCCCTAAGACTTTTGGACCCCTCAGATCCTTTAGACCCCAAACACCCTTTAAGACCATCAATACCTCTTAGGCCCCAAAGGCCATTCATTTAGACTCCTAAGACCATATAAGACCCTCAAATACCCTAAGACTCTGCTGATGTCACTCACTGTCACTCTGTCACTCAAATCTCACACTCTTACGATGTCTCTCCGAAAAGACCGACTGGACAACCCTCCCATCCACTTTCTGAATAATCCTCTCCAAGAAGTTCTGTCACTCAAGCTTTTGGGTCTCACTATCTGCCATGATCTTTCCTGGGAAAACCACATTTCAAATCTGGCCTCCAAAGCCAGTCACCGACTGGGCATCCTCCGTCGTGCGAAGTCCTTCCTTGGCACACCTGAGCTCCTTACCACATACAAGGCTTTCATCCACAGCTCAATGGAATACTGCTCTCCCCTCTGGGCTGGTGCTCCTGCTTCACACCTAGCTCGTCTTCACGCTGTTGAAACCAAAGCATTCAGAATCATTGGAATCTCCCACGATGAAGCTAACTCCAAGGGCCTCTCACTCACTCACCGCAGGCAGGTTGGTGGTCTTTCCGTCTTCTACCGACTCCTCTCTGGCCTTGCATCCCCCCCCCCCCAGCTCTCTCTGGGCTGTCCCGCAAATATTCCTACAGGTCGCACAAGATCTGCCTGCAACCCTCTTATGGTCAAACTGCCAAAATCAAGACTCTCTGCTCACCTTCACTCCTTCATTCCTCTTTTCTCCCGCCTCTGGAACAAACTCCCTCACTCTCTTCAATCGCACTCCACCCTCCAGGTCTATAAAACAGCTGTTCACCACCATCTCTTATCTTCCCCCATCCAAAACCTTGATCTTTTCTACCCCCGCTAATTTCACCCCAATTCCACTTTTTTGAAATACCAACTTCTGTCCTGGAAGTCCTTGGTGTCCTTGTGTTTTATACTTCTCCCTCCCCCCCCCCCCTCCTTCCCACGCCCCCTCCCCCCAAGCCCTCTCCCTTCCACACATCTCCCTGCTCTCAAATGTTGTGTTTGTGTGCTTCCCCTTCTCTCCCCATCTTGTTTTCCGCTCCCTCTTTTTATATATTTTGTTTGTCTGGTTGATTTGTTTGTGAAGTAAATGTTAGCTCTTTCACGAACCTCGATTCAGTATTTAAAAAAATAAAAAAATGAAAAAAAGAAGACCTTTTAAGACCCCAAATACAATTAAGACCTGGTAGACCCTATAGATCCCTAAGACCCAAAAATACTCTAAGACTCTGTAGACTGCTAAAACCAATAGATCCCATTACACCCTTTAGAACTCTTAGACCTCGAAGACCCTTTTGGCCATCTTAGACCCTTTAAAACTCCAAAGACCTTAAGACTCCTTTCTACCCTTTCTACACCTTTCAGACCTTTAATACCCTGTAGACCCTTTTGACCGAGACTCTTTTTAGACGTTGTAAGACCATTTAGACCCCTTCAGACAATTCCAACTGTTTAGACTTTACATTGCACCCTTTAGACCACTTTGTCCTTTTAAGACACTTGAGAGTTTAGACCATTTTGATCCTTCAGTTCCATTTATAAATTTTCAGACCTTTTGACCTTTACACTTTTCAACCTTTAGACTTTCAGACCATGCTGACCTTTCCAACTTTTCAGATCTTTGACGTTTACACATTTACAACGAGACCATTTAGACCTTTCATTTGCAACCAAGAACCTTTCATTTAATAAATCCTTCTATTTATTTACCACACAGAATTCACACAAAACAAGTCCTGGTGAGGGTCTGCAATTTCTGATTGTCCTTAATATCATAGGGTGACATGCTCCACGATAAGGCATCTCAGATGATAGCGTGCCAAGAAGGGCCATTTTAGTGAGGCAGTTCGGCAATGAAACGGGAGAAGAGACAGCTCAGAGACAAGCTCACCTCCCACGGATATACAATAATACTGCAACAATGACAATAACGAGATAAAGGTGCGCAAGGGATTGCAAGAAATGCGGGGAAAGATGAGACATCGGAACGAGACCTTGTGACATTGCCCGACAGTCCCTCAGCTGCGCATTTTAATTAATCTTCTCTGATATTTGCTTTGAGCTCGCTTGTTGACCCTTTTGTTTTGAAAACACCACACATCGCAACGTGCGTTGCAACTCTGATGAATTGTAGGCTTACTTTCCCCCAATGCTTTTCTTCACACACTGGAAATTCACGGCCCTTTTGTCGTTGAAGCAATTTCATGTTGTAAACCTTTCCTCGTAAAGAAGGCAGCCATATTGAATTTCAACAGAATTGTGTTTCCAGTGGGCATTTCATGCTATGGGCTGTTTAGGGCAGAACAAGAAAACGTTTTGTTATTACTTTGAAGCTTTCATTGACCTTATTTGAGATGTGCAGTTTTGGTCAGCGAACACTGCATTCAATCTTTGTGGGTCATCGACATATATGTGGGCCTACCTCAAAATGGCCAGATAACACTCTCAAAATGGTGAGTGTTAACTCACCAAATCCATGACTGAACCCCTCTATCGTTTTCTTTCCCTCTCCTAAATTTACTTTCCTCTTCTTCCAATATTGGTGGTATTGGCTTAGCGGTTAGGGTGCCGGCTTGGGATCCGAAGGATCCTGGGTTCGAATCCCGGTCGATCGCTGAATTAACACCAGGGGGGTTGACTCAGCCTGTTCATCCTTCCGAGGTCGGCAAATTGAGTACCAGCTTGCTGGGATGAATGATCACGGTGTGTACCCCGGTTTAGAATAGGTACACCGTATCCCTGCGCATCGTAAGAGGCGACTAAGGGTTGGCGTCACGAAGGGCATCCGGCCATAAAAACATTGCCTCAAACAGGGAACCATGATTGTCATGGGGCCCGCAAGGCTAACCCCTGCTCCAGCGGGGAAAATGGCCTTAAAACGATCATTCATTCATTCTTCTTCCAATATTAAACCACCTCTCCATCTTGAACTTCCTTCGTTAATGTTTCTCAATTTATCCCCATACAGTCATGCACATCGTATGTCATTGATTGCTCCTTACTCATTGTGCGTTTTTATCTTAAACTTTGTTCAGTGCAGAGAAGTTTAAGATTACCTTTTGAACAAGATACGGGCTGAACTTTTGAACAAGATAAAGCAAAAAACTGAATGCTTGCTTTCAATCTAATTTGTTTTGACTCTGATGTAAATATATTATAAACAAGAAAGACTTGCAAAATGCACCCACCCTCCCCCCCCCCCCATTTTTTTTTTTTTTTACCAAGGATACATCAAGTTGTTCGTTTCATCAAGAATGAAATTGACAATCTTAATCAAAGCTAGGTTCAATCAGATGAAGTTTGATGATTTTTTAGATGATCATTTATGATTTTGGAAGTTTGACCTTGAGTTGACCTTTGTCCTTTTGACCTCAAAAATCGTTTGTTTCCCAATTCAGTGAGGCACTATGCAAATGCTGTTAAATTTTCAAGTCAATCGGATGAAAATTGATGATTTTGTAAGGTTGACCTTTGAACTTTTGATCTCAAATATAATAATAATAATAATAATACATTTATTTTATATAGCGCTTTTCAAGAAGCCCAAAGATGCTTAAGGCAGTATTAAAGGCAGTATTATTACTAAAGACGCCAAAGACGCCACAAAATATAGTGTGTTTCCCAATTTAGTGACTCAATATACAAATGCTCTTCAATTTTCAGGTCAATCGGATGAAAAATGGCGATTTTAGAAATTGGACCTCCAGATGACCTTTGAACTTTCACCTTAAAATCAAAAGCTTCTTCCTTCATAACTCAATCCTCAACCAGCCGACACCTTTCCAATTCTAGTTTTCACCATACTCCTTCAACTTTCTCGTTCTTCCTCTGATCCACTTTCACCTAACCTTCAAAAAAACATTAATGAAGAATTTAAAAAGTAGGCGTCTCCTCCCGCACTAACACAATTGCTTATACACCTCCCTGTTCCTTCGTTCTCTGCTCTCCTGGCTGTCAATCTCCTATTCTTCTGTTCCTGCTTCTGAACCTGTGCAACATGTCATCAACGTGTGGCCCTGAATGGGTTTCTCTCATCTCCCCTTCCTGTTCAGGCTGGAGTTCCCCAAGGTAGTGTTCTGGGCCCTGTGCTTTTTCTGGTCTTCATCAATGATCTCTCCGACTCTCTTGAAAATCCTCTCTATCTCTTTGCTGACGACTCTACTCTCTGCCGCTCCATACCTCATCCCTCAGATCGGCAGTCTGCATCCTCCTCACTCTCTGCAGACCTGGACAAAATCACAGACTGGGCAAACAAGTGGAACATGTCTTTCAATCCTGACAAATCTCACACTCTTACGATGTCTCTCCGAAAAGACCGACTGGACAACCCTCCCATCCACTTTCTCAAAAATCCTCTCCAAGAAGTTCTGTCACTCAAGCTTTTGGGTCTCACTATCTGCCATGATCTTTCCTGGGAAAACCACATTTCCAAGCTGGCCTCCAAAGCCAGTCGCCGACTGGGCATCCTCAGTCGTGTGAAGTCCTTCCTTGGTACACCTGAGCTCCTCACCACATACAAGGCTTTCATCCGCAGCTCAATGGAATACTGTTCTCCCCTATGGGCCGGTGCTCCTGCCTCACACCTAGCTCGGCTTCACGATGTTGAAACCAAAGCTTTCAGAATCATTGGAATCTCCTGCGATGAAGCTATTCCGCGGGCCTTTCACTCACTCACCGCAGGCAGGTAGGTGGTCTTTCTGTCTTCTACCGACTCCTCTCCGGCATTGCTCCCCCAGCTCTCTCTGTGCTCTGTCCCCCCAATATTCCTACAGGTCGCACAAAATCTGCCAGCAACCCTCTTATGGCTAAACTGCCAAAATCAAGACTCTCTCTTTCATTCCTCTTTTCTCCTGCCTCTGGAACAAACTCCCTCACTCTCTTCAATCCCACTCCTCCCTCCAGGTCTTTAAAACAGCTGTTCACCACCATCTCTTATCTTCCCCCATGCAAAACCTTGATCTTTCCTACCCCAGTTAATTTCACCCCAGATCCACTTTTCTGAAATACCAACCTCGTTCCTTGAAGTTCTAGCAGTGTCCATGTGTTTTATACCTCTACACCCCCCCCCCCCCCCCCCATTCCCATGTCTCCTCCCCCCAAGCCCTCTCCCTCCCACAGATCTCCCGATGTCCCTGCTCTCAAATGTTGCGTTTGTGTTTCTCCTTCTAGCTATCTTGTCTACCGCTCCCCTTATTATGTTTTGTTTGTCTGTTAAATTTTTTGGTGTGATAAATGTTAGCTTTTTCACGAGGCTCGATCCTGTATACGAAAAAAAAAAAAAAAAAAGGTTTTCGCTCCCATTAAGGTGCAGCATTAGCTGGATGGGATGCCTTAATGGCGGTTCCACACTGACGGTATAGTCTAGTAGGAAGACTAGGTCCCCCTGCACCCCCCGGAGATATACTTCTAATCAGTGTTTCTAGATTGGACAAAATGTGTAGAAAATGACTAGCTATGGCCCCAAGCTGAAAAAATGTCCCACATACCATTTTTATGCAAATTACTGCTGCAAATTTTATGCAAAATTATGCAAATTTTATGCAAATTTTTGATGAGGAGTAGAGTTGAGGGGTCTTTGAGGGCTTCATCGAGGTGCTCTCGGTTGCAAGACTGGGTCATTCTGAGAAGCACAGCAGGGTCAGAGATCATGATGTTCTCCTCCTCAGTGAATCTCTCCATCAACAGCCTCTCCATTGCCTCACACACTGTTTTGAGGCAAAAGAGGGACTTTGCGTAGGCCTTTCCACTGAGAACACCTTTGAGAGATCCACTTGTTACTAGTTGTGCCTCAAAGAGAATCTCTGCATATCCAGAACCACGCATCTTGTGTCCAGTGAGCATCCCGATGTAGTTCATGGATGTGTGGAAGGGTCCAATCGTTACTACATGACTAGCAAATTCATTTGGCCAGCGCCAGATGATGGGAAGGGCTTTCATGCAGACACCCAGATCAAATGTATTCAGGACCCATCTCTGACCCACCTCAGCAGTTGCTGCCTCGGAACGCTTCAGTAGCTCACGAACAACTGCGTTGTCTGTGATCGGTCTGTGCCTGGTGCCTGCATGGCATGGCAATGGCCTGCAGCCTGTGCCTGGGCTAGGGGGTTTCACCTCTGCAACTGGTTCTCCCCCACCCAGCAAATCAACAGTCGACTACTGCACGCCTATCCACCAACCGATCACAGACAACGCAGTTGTTCGTGAGCTACTGAAGCGTTCCGAGGCAGCAACTGCTGAGGTGGGTCAGAGATGGGTCCTGAATACATTTGATCTGGGTGTCTGCATGAAAGCCCTTCCCATCATCTGGCGCTGGCCAAATGAATTTGCTAGTCATGTAGTAACGATTGGACCCTTCCACACATCCATGAACTACATCGGGATGCTCACTGGACACAAGATGCGTGGTTCTGGATATGCAGAGATTCTCTTTGAGGCACAACTAGTAACAAGTGGATCTCTCAAAGGTGTTCTCAGTGGAAAGGCCTACGCAAAGTCCCTCTTTTGCCTCAAAACAGTGTGTGAGGCAATGGAGAGGCTGTTGATGGAGAGATTCACTGAGGAGGAGAACATCATGATCTCTGACCCTGCTGTGCTTCTCAGAATGACCCAGTCTTGCAACCGAGAGCACCTCGATGAAGCCCTCAAAGACCCCTCAACTCTACTCCTCATCAAAAATTTGCATAAAATTTGCATAATTTTGCATAAAATTTGCAGCAGTAATTTGCATAAAAATGGTATGTGGGACATTTTTGCAGCTTGGGGCCATAGCTAGTCATTTTCTACACATTTTTTCCAATCTAGAAACACTGATTAGAAGTATATCTCCGGGGGGTGCAGGGGGACCTAGTCTTCCTACTAGACTAGTATGGAGTCGCATAATAACTGGTATATAACCGCAAGGTTTTCAGTCACAAGTGTATGCAGGACTCACTGCGTTGCCCTGATGAAGCCCCAACAAGGGCGAAACCAGGTCGGTAACTGTCAGTTTTGCATGCACTTGTGACAGTATCTGAACTAACACATGTAAATAAATAAATAAATAAATTACGCACTGCGAGATGGCTCCTCCAGAGTTTGACAGGCAAGACGGACATACGTGGCGGTGACGTCACTGCGGGCGCTCATTAGGTTGGAGCCCTAAATTATATATACTGATACATACTAATATATGTATATATATATATATATGTATATATATATGTATATGTACATATATATAAATATTATTTATATTTATATTGTATGTTGTTATTTATATTTTGAGATAAGTCATCACATTTATTATCGACTCAGCTTTGGGACCAGTCATCATAAGCAAACTTGAGAAAGACTTTGTCCTTCAGACAAAACATCAAATAAAATGCCACGTACCCTCGCCCTTTTTAAGGGTTTGTGAATTACGGAGGGTCACGTGGTGTTGATGTTCTTAGTCAGGGGTATATAATTAGGAGTCTCATCAATGCACGTCGTGCAGTCCTCATTGGGGAAGAACAAACTGATTGAAGTGACTTCACAGGGAGAAGGGCATTGTGAGGCCGTGCACGTAGGTGGCTCAGCTGATGAAAGTCCCCAACAAAACGGTCTGTCAAGTCTACCTTCGATGGGAAAAACACTGGACCCATTGTGGACCCCCTGACTCTTGGAAAGATCACTGGAAGAGAAGTTAACTAGATTGGAAACTGTGTCAGTGATAGGAAGCGCAGAGTGGTTGTGAGTGGGAGGATATCCAGCTGGGAGGATGTAAGTAGTGGGGAATCTCATGGATCAGTACTTGGTCCGTTCTTATTCATAATTTACATCAACGATTTGGATTGTGGGGTTCAGAATAGACTTTCTAAATTCGCATATGACACAAATCTTGGAGAAAAGATAGATATGAGAGCGGGGGATTTGTATACTGAATCGAGGCTCGTGAAAGAGCTGACAACCGCGAGGGAAAGACAGCACAGGGGGACCACGAGGGAAAGACAGCACAGGGGGACCGCGAGGGAAAGACAGCACAGGGGGACCACGAGGGAAAGACAGCACAGGGGGACCACGAGGGAAAGACAGCACAGGGGGACCACGAGGGAAAGACAGCACAGGTGGACCACGAGGGAAAGACAGCACAGGGGGACCACGAGGGAAAGACAGCACAGAGGGACCGCGAGGGAAAGACAACACAGGGGGACCGCGAGGGAAAGACAGCACAGGGGGACCACGAGGGAAAGACAACACAGGGGGACCACGAGGGAAAGACAGCACAGGTGGACCACGAGGGAAAGACAGCACAGGGGGACCACGAGGGAAAGACAGCACAGGGGGACCACGAGGGAAAGACAGCACAGGGGGACCACGAGGGAAAGACAGCACAGGGGGACCATGAGGGAAGACAGCACAGGGGGACCACGAGGGAAAGACAGCACAGGGGGACCACGAGGGAAAGACAGCACAGGGGGACCACGAGGGAAAGACAGCACAGGGGGACCGCGAGGGAAAGACAGCAAGGGGGACCGCGAGGGAAAGACAGCACAGGGGGACCGCGAGGGAAAGACAGCACAGGGGGACCACGAGGGAAAGACAGCACAGGGGGACCACGAGGGAAAGACAGCACAGGGGGACCACGAGGGAAAGACAGCACAGGGGGACCACGAGGGAAAGACAGCACAGGGGGACCATGAGGGAAAGACAGCACAGGGGGACCACGAGGGAAAGACAGCCCAGGGGGACCACGAGGGTGGCCTGAATTTGGGGGGAATTGTTGGAATAATAATAATAATTATAATAATTATAAATAATAAGGGGAATTATAAATAATAATTAAAAGAGGTAGTGTTAACACTCTATAGGAATTTCGTGAGACCTCATCCAAAGAATTGTACAGTTTTTGTCACCAGATCTGATGATTCGAAGATCGCTGCCACGGAGAAGGCTCAGCACAGGGCTCCTAGATATATTCTGGGTCTAGCTAGACCAATCTTTCATGAGCAGATGAAGGAGACCGCAGCACCTTTACTTTAGAAAGGAGGTGATTACCAGGCAGGGGCTTTGGTAGAGATATTAAAGATGATGAAAGCTGTGGATAAGATTCGTGTAATGGAGTTTTTCAGCAGAAAGGACAATGTAAGGACATACCTTGAGGGTAAAGAAGATGAGATTTAGGACATTTTTTTAAGGCAGAGATCTTTCATTCAGAGATTGCTTAATTCATGGAATGGTCTCCCCTGAAAGGTAGTGGCAGCGAAGGGGTAAAAGGTTTATATTGGAATTGGATAGGTACCTAGAGTCATTTGAGACAGAGTGGTATGGGGATAATGGCTTGTGTGTGGATGGGTGATGGATACTGGATTTGGTGTGATGCAAACATGATGGGCGGAATGGTCTCCTCCTGTGCCAAAGTTATTTGTGTAAATGGCAAAAAGTTTAATGCTTTCACGATGCCTGTGAATCTAGGTGAGCAATTCATGCAGGAATGTTTCAGGATGATGATGATGATGGTGATGCCCCCACCACTCAGGCCCATGTGGTGCAGCGAAGCGATTTGAGGTACATTATTGGAACTCTGCACATTCACATTAGACAGCACATTCTCCAGATATCAATCAAATCGAGCATGTTTAGATAAGACCGAAGCTTCAGGACCAGTCGACAGCGATTATCCATCATGTAGCTATGCCAAGCCATGGTACCCAAATACAGCACACAATCGATGCCCAAGTCAGTCCACGACACCATGAATATTTAAAAAGAAATAGCTTTGTCCAGCTAACTGAATTCAGGAATAATCGTTTATAGAGCGATCGGGAATTAAACCCAGGCTCTTTGCAGTGCCTCCAGAAAGTATTCACACCCCTTGACTTTTTTCACATTTTGTTGTGTTACAGCCTGAATATGAAATGGATTGAATTGAGATTTTTTGGCACTGATATACACATAATCTACTATATAAGAGAGCCGTTGGTCTGTCTGACTGTCTTGTCTGTCGCCATTTTTCTCAGAGATGGCTGAATGGGTCTTTGTCAAACTTTCAGAGGTTCATCAGTGAGTGCTTGGGAGTGTTTTAGGCAAAAAAAAAAAAAAAAAAATTAAATAAAAAGTTCGTTTTTTTGGATAAAAAAAAAAAATCGCTCTATAGAGCCTAAGCCTTTTTGATAAATGACAGTTATACACAAGTACACATTCGCATAGATAAATACAAAACAATTACCAGACATTTGAACACAAATAATAAAACAATTCCGGAAGCGGTCAAAGTTGGTGGTAAGGCTTCTTCTTCTTCCTGAACGTCATCATACTTACCTCAGAAACGTGATGAACGGCACATTCAACAGCATATGTTCAACGAAAAGGTAAAATGATGATTTGACATTTGTGTTGGATTCTGATTTGGATGTAATTGCTTTTCCATTATATTTGCCCTCATTTCAAATATGTTAATGTTTCTTTTTTGCTTGAGCAATGCCGGGTACTACAGCTATAAACACTGATATAATTTACTTGGGGTACAAATACAAATACAACTTTGTTTGGGGGGTAACATCGGCTATGTGGCCGTGGCCTCATGTGGGGGTGTGGGGGACCGGGAGAGGGGCAAAATTCTCCATGTAAATGTGTACCGTGTAGCGCCACCTGGTGATGGTGGCAGAGGGTATTACAATTTCCTTTTTTGCCTGGACAAAACACTGAGTAAGTACTCTTTGCACAGGTAAATTTATCCTCCTTCCCTCCCCCCCTCCCCCAAAACGGAGGGGCCTATCAAAGCCCCCTCCAAAAGATGTGTAAAGGTCCCCCCCCCAGAAAGATGCATATCTAAGTATATCTTTCTCATCCCTCTCCCCTCACCTCTCCCCCTCCCCTTCCACTCCCTTCCTCACCCTTCCCTTTCTTGCCTCCCCCCTCACCCGGCAACGCCCATAATGTCAAACCATAATTCTGCTGGTAGCCCATAATGTCAAAGTGGAATCTTTTTTTAAGATTTTTTTTTTTTACAAATTCATTTGAAATGAACTCTTTGGCCCAAATGTAAAGTTCTACGTCTGGCGGAACCCGAGCACAGCTCATCACCCATATAACATCATCGTCATCATTGGGTTTGGGTCGATCTCGATTGAACATGTTAAATTTTCCGGTTAGCTAAGTGTCAGTGTGTTGAATGGTGCTACAAACAGTGGCGTCGTGATGGGTTGTGGCGCTCGGGGCGAAGGTCAAAAATATCGCCCCCTGCAGGCACTGACAGTCAGAAATTCCTATTGAGGGGCATATGAAAGAGCTTAAGCTTCCCCAGCGGGCTCAGCAGCAGAGCTCTGGAATCTGTTCAAAATGAGAATAGATTTAGATATGATCTCCTGAGATGATTAGGCTTATTACCTACAAAGAATCCGGAAGAATTCCGATGTTTCTAAACACACGCCACGTTAAGGTGTATAGAGCAGTTTAATAGGTCTTTCCATGGCATGGTATTCCAATTACAAATTAAATAACAAAAACAATGATAACATTGTAACAAAACATTTATTAACAATAATAAATCTATCTATAATTCCAGTAATCTCTGTGTGTCTGTGTGTCTGTGTGTTTGTGTGTTTGTGTGTTTGTGTGTTTGTCTGTGACCGCTGTTTCTCGACAACCACGGGTCCGATATACTTGAAACTTGCCAGGTATATTGCTGGGGACCCGAGGATGTGCCTTTTCAAGGTTTCATATTAATCGGACAAGTAGTTACCGAGCTATGGCGATTTCTTTACCAAACTCCGCAAGCCGTTCGCTTTGGACCAAACCATTTCATGTAAATAGAGGGGGGGGATTGTCACCGTACTCGCAAGCCGTTCGCTTTGGACCAAACCATTTCATGTAAATAGAGGGGGGGGGATTGTCACCGTACTCGCAAGCCGTTCGCTTTGGCTTTGCGAATGAACCAAACCATTTCATGGACCAAACCATTTCATGTAAATAGAGGGGGGGGGGATTGTCACCGTACTCGCACCCACGTACCCACGTACCCACGTACGGGCATTGCACCCACGTACGGGCATGCCCTAGTATTAACAACAATAATAATATTCGTACCATTTGACAAAAATAAAACGAACGTATAATCCCCACCCTGGTCCAAGCAGACCTGGGCTTGGTGAAAGGTAAACTAATGCTGAAGCAGTAGAGCAGGCAGGTATGCTGCAAGACCGTTAACAAAAACTGCATCAAACATGCATGCAGCATGGTGTGGCATTTATATGGCCTAGACTAGAGGCTAGAGCTGATGAGACAAAGCAGCAGAGAAAGGCAAGGAAGTTTAAGAACTCACTTGACACGTGATCCTGGCCTCGCTGATTGGGATATAACACCGTGAGATATTTAGATTTGATCGACGTAATTACATAACAAACGTCCAACAGTTACACCCCTCCATCCCTTGGGCCAATGGGCGATCTCCATGTTACCGAGTGCATATTAAACCTCATTATACAAGATAAGAGATCTACACAGCAACACCAGAACACAGGTTTGTTTACTATGTGAGGTGATAGAAACAAGAATTAGGAAAAAAAATGAATCCGGATGGAAAGAAGTTTGGAAACATCAACATGACACATTGACACGTAGCACGGAGTTTAAACTGTAAAACTTGGTTCTGAAAGTTTCTTCTCGTGATGTCACGAGTTCGTTTTATTACTAGTACCCTACTGCAAAGCCGCAATGAGCCGACGAAGCCAAAGCCTCTTGCCACTATTTTACCCATCACTATGGCATCAGTAGGTTATGTAGTTGGTAGTCGGTAGGTGTAGTAGGTACCGTACCTGGTTGAAAATGACACCATTTGCATTCTGGATGAGATTAAAATTTATAAAATTTACTTCTTGATTAATTCGGTGAATTCCGTCTCAACGTTGGATATTTCCGGCCATGAAAAACTATCCCCGACGGCCGCGAGATTTCTAAAAAATAATTATTCGTCGATTTTAAAATATTTGACGGTGTTTTCAGCCTCTGAAACGCGGTAATAAGCTTTTTTGAAATATTTTTTCAAATGCTTGAATCTCATTGGTTCCGGTGTTTGGTGACGATTTTCGTTGAAGATAACCAGGGCCCATGCGGGCCCGGGGAATGAGGTTGGTCTTAAAGTATTTTAATTACAAATTAGAGGTGCATAAGATTGTGAATCAAAAAAAGACGGGTGAAACAAACTCCTATTGAACTTTTTCGCAATTTTTTATGCATACTTCCACATCCGCAAGATGGCGGCCTCCATGGAGCGATTTGGTTTTTGAAATATTTTTTCAATGCTCGAATCTCATTGGTTGCGGTGTTTGGTGACAATTTTCGTTGAAGATAACCAGAGCCCGTGCGGGTCCGGGGAACGAGGTTGGTCTTAAAGTATTTTAATTACAAATTAGAGGTGCATAAGATTGTGAATCAAAAAACGACGTGTGAATCAAACTCCTATTGAACTTTTTCGCAATTTTTTATGCATACTTCCGCATCTGCAAGATGGCGGCCTCCATGGAGCGATTTGGTGCGTGAAAGCTTCAAAATTCTCAAAGGATTCAGCAAAATCTGGCTTTTCAACATAATACGTACACGTTCATTCACAACACCGGCTTCGCCGGCTATAATTTATATACAATACAACCAAATGGAGCATGAAAACGTTTCTTTGAGGGGTGTAATTTGGCACCCCATCCACTTCGCGCCTGGTGTGGTCGCCCCCTCCGCCCCCCCTCCCCCCATCCCTGCGCCACTGGCGACAAAAGTGGTATGTTTACATTTTAGAAGATGCTGCTGTTTACGTTATGGTTGTTGTAGTCATTGACTTTGATGGTAGCGGCGGCATCATGATATGGGGATGCTTTTAGCGGCAGGGACTGCGAGACTTATAAGGATAGAGGGAACAATGGTGGAGCCAAATACAGGCAAATCCTTGAGGAGAACCTACTTGAGAGTACAAAATACTGTCGCGTAATCCCCCTTGGTGAAGACCGAGAAATTACGGATAGCCAAAGCCAGCTTTAACCCCAAAGGCGTTCAGTTCAAATAGCGGATTTAACTATACAAGCGCAGGGGGAGAAAGAAGAAGAAGAAGCTGGAAGCTTTTACCTGACGTGATCCGCCGTGCAGTCCTCAATCCTGCAAAAAGTAACTCAAACGAAAACCGGATTTACAATGTACAAAAATAACAGGTTTATTTAATGGAACCCGACAACAATGAAAACGCGATGCTCAAATAAATGTCCTAAAATTGAGCGCTCCCACACCAGACTTAAACACAGACACAGGACAGATAAATAAAAATAACAGGGTGTGTGTGTGTGTGGGGGGGGGGGAGGGGGGGGGCGGCTTAGCTCAACCACTCGGGTCTCGTCGGGTCTCGTCGGGTCGTCCGGTCCGGGAACTGCCCCCGGTCGTTGGCGGGAACCGCCCATTCCCACGCTGCTAGCCGCTAGGCCTCCGTTCCCTCGTGTGATCACTGCACATTCGCGCCCCCTCCAGGCAGGTTGTGTGAGTAACGAACGATCCACAGCTCCCCTCGTTCTTGCTGTCGGTCACGTCCCGCACACCATCGCTCGCCAATGTCCGTAACCAAGAGGAGTGAGTCGATGGCAGAGGAATGCATGAGGGGTAAGCGGGAGAGAAGGCCAGAGGGCAAGTCCTTACTCTGGCCTTTGGTTGGCCAACTCCCACCCAATAGCGAGTCCTTCTGGGTGTGGCTCTCGGCCTGCCTGAGCGATGTGTTGCTATACAAGTTGGTGATGTAGCTGGCTGCGGTTCTATCGGCAGTGCCCCGAACTGGCTTCCGGTGGGTTTTATTGTGTGTGTGTGTGTGTGTGGGGGGGGGGGGGTATTCAATTAGTGTGTGTGCGTGTGTGGGGGGGGGCATTTAATTAGTGTGTGTGTGTAGGGGGGCATTTAATTAGTGTGTGTGGTTCTTTTGGGCATGCCTCGTGTGTATGTGCATTGCCATACGGGACGAAGGATAAATCACAAGGTCTCACACACAGGTGAGTCAACATAAATCATAATCCCTACTCTATATAACACAAGGCCATCCTAGTATGACCACAAATATACGAGCTTAATCCGACATCCGGGCTAAACAGGTCCTCTGCTTATGTACATTAAAATGGTTCTTCCTGCCCCCGATCATCAGAGCCTCTACCTATACAGATCTACATGAATCTATATATCACTCGACCCCTAAATTCATAACGATACCTTAGACTCTGGCGAAGATTTACTTTCCATCAGGACAATGACACCAAGCATACAGCCAAATCAACACTGGAATGGCTTCAGAACAAGAATGTGAAAGTCCTTGAGTGGCCCAGCCAAAGCCCAGACTTTAATCCCATTGAGAATTTGTGGAAATACTTGAAGATTGCTGTTCATCGACGCTCCCAATCCAACTTGACAGAGCTTGAGCAAATTTGCAAGGAAGAATGGGAGAAACTCCCAAATCCAGGTGTGCAAAGCTGATATAGACTTACCCAAGAAGCCTCAAATCTGTAATCGCTGCCAAAGGCGCTTCTATGAAGTATTGACTCAGCATGCTGAATATTTTTAACGCACAGGTTGTAAACCTGGTGCGTTATAGCGTTTGCCTGGGAATTTCTGTCGCTCCAAAAGTGAAGCACGTTTCTGTCGCTCCAAAAGTGAAGCACGTTTCTGTCGCTCAGATGTGTAAACATGACGTCATCAAATCTATATTTAGGCTAACCATGGGCTACCCCTTTGGCTGGTACGCGGCCGCTCGCTAGTACATAATATAGGATATATTTGTTATATGTTATGTAATAGGATATATAGGATATATGTTATATGATATAGGATATATATAGGATAGGTTATAGGATATATATGTTATAGGATAGGAATATAGGACCCAAATGACCCAGAGGACCCAAATGACCCAAAGGACCCAAATGACCCAGAGGACCCAAATGACCCAGAGGACCCAAATGACCCAAATGACCCAAATGACCCAGAGGACCCAAATGACCCAGAGGACCCAAATGACCCAGAGGACCCAAATGACCCAGAGGACCCAAATGACCCAGAGGACCCAAATGACCCAGAGGACCCAAATGACCCAGAGGACCCAAATGACCCAGAGGACCCAAATGACCCAGAGGACCCAAATGACCCAGAGGACCCAAATGACCCAAATGACCCAGAGGACCCAAATGACCCAGAGGACCCAAATGACCCAGAGGACCCAAATGACCCAGAGGACCCAAATGACCCAGAGGACCCAAATGACCCAGAGGACCCAAATGACCCAGAGGACCCAAATGACCCAGAGGACCCAAATGACCCAGAGGACCCAAATGACCCAGAGGACCCAAATGACCCAGAGGACCCAAATGACCCAGAGGACCCAAATGACCCAGAGGACCCAAATGACCCAAATGACCCAGAGGACCCAAATGACCCAGAGGACCCAAATGACCCAGAGGACCCAAATGACCCAGAGGACCCAAATGACCCAAATGACCCAAATGACCCAGAGGACCCAAATGACCCAGAGGACCCAAATGACCCAGAGGACCCAAATGACCCAGAGGACCCAAATGACCCAGAGGACCCAAATGACCCAGAGGACCCAAATGACCCAGAGGACCCAAATGACCCAGAGGACCCAAATGACCCAGAGGACCCAAATGACCCTCTGGGTCAATAAAAGTTGAAACTGGGCAAATGTCAATGAAAATTTGCCAGACCCAGACCAGAAAATGACCCAGAGGACCCAAATGCCCAGAGGACCCAGAGGACCCTGTGAATGTGAATGAATGTGAACATAATGTGAATACTAGTAGCAATTTTACAAAAACCATGGCATAATTTCAAATCTTGACCCGAGATGATAATTATGCTACATCATAATTTCCATGTGCCAACCTGGGTGGAATCCAAGTGGATTCACTTGACTTGTTGTATATTTAATATCTCTATATTTAATTTTCAATAGATTTGTAAAAATTTCTGAAAACACATTTTCACTTTATCATTATGGAGTCTTTTGTGTAGATTGGTGACAAATAATTACATTTAATCCATTTTAAATTTAGGCTGCACCACAACAAAATGTGAAAAAGTGTAGCGGTGTGAATACCTTCTGAAGGCACTATACCAGCTCAAAGATGAGTGCACTACCTCGGAGCTCACGTTTCAGCCCACCATGTATCGAACGACAGTTCTTTTGCGTCTTTTTCGGTGAGAGAACCACTTATTGATTTGAAAATGGATTGAGCTCGATTACACAACTCCACAATGCCACCCATTCCTGACATTCCAAAACTATTCCTAGTCCTCCAACTGTTGAGGAAGATGTAGGTCATTTAGTTCCAACCCTGTAGGCTGTATCACATTGAGACATAAGCATAACTTTACAAATATTATCCACTACCTTTTGCGCATATATGTTAATAACCATGATGTCATCAATCACATTTTATGGCAGCCACATTGGTTTCAAGGAAGATATTAGAAAAATTATATATCTGAAACTGCTGAATCTATCGAACCGAAACTTTACAAATATGATCCACTACGCTTTGTACATATATTTGAATAATGATTCGAATGATTCGAATTGAATAATGATTTGAAGAATGATTTGAATAGTGACTTCGTCAGTCACGTGGTGTGGCAGCCACATAATCCTTACTATAATTTACGGAACGGTGTTTGTGTGTTTGGTGTGCTGCTCCTCCTGCAGTTCTGGCCCGATTACATCCAGACTTGCTATAAAGGATCAGCATGACCCCAATTAGTGTATAGCGGTGTTTTTATCTTTGCCGGTGGTCTTTGGGGGGATTTGGGAAGAGGGGTCGAAAATTCTCTATGTAAATGTGTATCGTGTAGCGCCACCTCCAGGTGGGAGACGGTATAACAAGTCCTACCTTTTACAGGCAAGTATTCCTGTCCCCACATTTTCCAGGGAAGTGAGGACTGAGGTGTTTGGAATTAATAGCAGTAGGCATGTTTTTGCTTCATGCATGTAACCCGGGTTATTTTTGAAAACTTTTAGGAGAGATTGAGGGCGCTGTCAGTTTCCTATACACCACCCAAATAAAAGTGTGTCAGAAGAACGTGTTGTATGCTTACAACAAGGTTGCCCACAGGGTGGGTATTCTACTAGTAATAATATTAACTCGAATGACACTCAGTAGAGAGCATACCTCTGCCAGGCTGAACCGTTTACGTTTTGTATCCCACTGATAAGTTGGATAAGGATTCGGACCTGAACCAAAATCGAATCGGCTTGTTCTTGTCACTCACCACCAAATTCCAAATCTCATCCACCATATTTCGTCTGAATCAGTCCACAACCTTTTGAGATATTCTGTTCATGTTTAACATGCAATGTTTAACCCTGGTGTTGGGCTCGCGGCTAGGGTGCCAGCTTAGGATCCCAGGATCCTGGGTTCGAATCCCGGTCGATCGCTGAATTAACGCCAGGGGGGTTGACTCAGCCTGTCATCCTTCCGAGGTCGGCTAATTGAGTACCAGTTCACTGGTAATTCCCTGCTTGTCGTAAAAGGCAGCAAAAAGGGTTGGCGGCAGGAAGAGCATCCGGCTGTAAAACATTGCTTCAAAAAGGGGCCCAAAAAACAACAACAACCACGGTCCCCGAAAAAGGCCAACCCCTGCTTTGCGGGGAAAAATGGCCTCTAAATGTGGTTATTTTTTTATTTTTTTTTAACCAAACAGACAGACAAAGACAAACAAACATACAGGGGTGAAAAACATAACCTCCATCTACCTTCAGTGGCAGAGGTAATAATAATAATTAAAAAGACAACTTAGTTTTGGTGAAATCTAGAAAGAGAGGAAAAATAAATTTTTAACGAATGACTCACAAGAGAGCTCAAAGGTAGTACAATCGCCTGGGTGCAATAGCAAGGCCCGACTATGGAATGCCATCCCAACACTTTCTCGGCAGTGGGCGTTGATCCCGCCTGTCTGTGAGCATTTGCTTGAGAAACTTCAGTATTCCACGATGCCTTTCTAAAGAAGTAGGTCACACAGCAGGTGAGTACCCTGGCACTCCAGGGCGACAGCCTCTACAGACACGTGAGGATAATGAAATGCTGCAAATGTAAAGCTCCAACGACCTCCAGATTACTTATAACTCCTCTAAGTTTTATCAACGGACTCACAAATATGCACAATTCCATCAGAAACCTTTAACTTGTCTGTTTGATCGAATGACCGAATTGATTCATTAGTAATTTATCTACCAGCTAACTAAAGTGGGCGCAGTGCTTTACTGGCTGACGGCAATTTATGTTTTTAATAAGAGCTTCTCCTTGCCAAAGTTACTCAACTTACTTTGGAACATGTTGACATATCTGCCCCCAATCGTAGCGACACCATCTTGCATTCCCAACGTTACAGTCAGGTGCAGATGGATTCGGGGAGGAAGGATGGGGATCGATTTTTCACTGCAACGGGAGGTCATTCTCCAAGAATTTTCAGCCACCCTCAACGCTCCAGCCTTCTCCTTATTCCAAGCATTCTCTGTTTCACAGGCGGAAAATATATAATTGCGTTTTTGCGACAATCCTAAGCTATACATCATCAATGTACAGTATCTGAATTTTTTTTTTTCTTTACGTATATTCCATACCATTCCATACCAATGTGTCATCATGGAAAGAATATATTTTGCTCGTCCCAGCATTAGAATGGTAGTTTTAACCAGATTTGAAAGAAAGCACTCTTACTGTTACTATGGCTTACTTTCACACTCTTACTATGGCTTACTTTCACACTCTTACTATGGCTTACTTTCACACTCTTACTATGTCTCTCCGAAAAGACCGACTGGACAACCCTCCCATCTACTTTCTGAACAATCCTCTCCAAGAAGTTCTGTCACTCAAGCTTTTGGGTCTCACTATCTGCCATGACCTTTCCTGGGAAAACCACATTTCCAAGCTGGCCTCCAAAGCCAGTCGCCGACTGGGTATCCTCCGTCGTGTGAAGTCCTTCCTCGGCACACCTGAGCTCCTCACCACATACAAGGCTTTCATCCGCAGCTCAATGGAATACTGTTCTCCCCTCTGGGCTGGTGCTCCTGCCTCACACCTAGCTCGGGTTCACGCTGTTGAAACCAAAGCTTTCAGAATCATTGGAATCTCCCACGATGAAGCTAACTCCGAGGGCCTTTCACTTAGTCACCGCAGGCAGGTTGGTGGTCTTTCTGTCTTCTACCGACTCCTCTCCGGCCTTGCTCCCCCAGCTCTCTCTGGGCTGTGTCCCCCAAATATTCCTGCAGGTCGCACAAGATCTGCCTGCAACCCTCTTCTGGTGAAACTGCCAAAATCAAGACTCTCTGCTCACCTTCACTCTTTCTCCTTATTCCAAGTGTTCCAAGAGTTCCAAGAGTGTATATCCTGTTTCTCCTCTCTTTTCTCCCGCCTCTGGAACAAACTCCCTCACTCTCTTCAATCCCGCTCCTCCCTCCAGGTCTTTAAAACAGCTGTTCACCACCATCTCTTATCTTCCCCCATCCAAAACATTGATCTTTTCTCCCCCTGTTATTTTCACCCCAGATCCACTTTTTTGAAATACCGACTTCTTTCCTGGAAGTTCCAGCAGTGTCCATGTGTTTTATATCTCTCCCAACTCACCCCCCCCCCCTTTCCCATGCCTTCTGCCCCCAAGCCCTCTCCCTCCCACAGATCTTCTGCTGTCCCTGCTCTCTGCTGTTGTACTTGTGTGCTTCCCTCTCTCTCCCCATCTTCTCTCCCGCTCCCTTTATTGTATGTTTTGTATGTCCGTTTTTTTTTTTTGTGATTCATGTTAGCTCTTACACGAGCCTCGATCTTGTATACAAAAAAAAAAAAAAAAAAAACCCCCCACAGGGAATAGACGGCTCCTTCCAACTGAGCTTCCTTGCTTTTTACATAAGGAACCGTCAGAGAAAAGGAAGTATTTTTGGCAGTGGATTCGGTTTGATCAGCAGCCCTCCATTGTGTTTCATCCGCTTCGCTTTTGATTTGCACTAGCACGTCCTTAAATTAGTGTACAAGTGGGCACGGTTTAGCAGCATCTGAAGCTTGAAACGTCTGAACCATCTGAATCTTTAGTTATCGCCTGCACCTTGAAACAAATTATGACTTGCTTCCCCTTAATGTGCAGGAGCACTGCGCTCGCAGCGTGGTCGTGCTCTCAGAAATTATGCAACCAGTGGGCCGACCTCTTCATTGAATCTTGGTCCAAGATGCCATCGTTAAAGATGACCCAGAAATTACACAGGTCAGAAAAAATGAGTGAACAAAAAGAAAAAAAACCTGTCGGGATGGAATAATTAAGAAAACAACCAAACAAGGAATGACTAGGAAGGAATGACATCACAATATGACTACACAATCCTTTTTCCGATTGCAATCGCAACATCTTTTAGAATTTTTGTCATTGGTGACATTGGTTATCCCACTGACCTTTTGAATCTTTAGACCCATTAGACTGCTGAGACCCCTTAAACCTTTGAAGACCCTTTAAGGCACTGGCCATTGTCGACCCTTTAGACACAATTTGATATTTTCATCCTTTTGACCCTTATCATCCCCTACATACCTTTAGACCCCTTGAGACTCCATAGACCCCTAAGAACCTTAAGACCCATAAGATCCATAAGACAATTGTATGAAGATGTCTGTGTTTCAGGGAGTTGTACATTTGTAGTGTCTGTGGGTTGGTGTAATTGTTTATTACCCCCGCCAGAGGAAAGGGTATCGCATCTGGGTCTGTTTGTTGTTTGTTTGTTTGTTTGTTTGTTTGATTGTTTGTCCACAAAAAACGGAGTATGTGTATTAATTACATACTATTGAAATTGTAATGGTAATGATAATGATACATAACATGATGATAATGATACATAACATGATGATAATGATACATAACATGATGATAATGATACATAACGATAACGATAGTGCATAATGGCAGTAACAATGATAATCGTAATGATAATGGTACATAATGATAACTATAATAACAACTGCAACGGCACTTGGCAGAGCGCATACCTCCACCAGGCTGAACAGTTTATGAACAGTTTGAGAGGGGAAGCTGTCAAAAGATCATGATGAAAAACGGTAAAAGACCCCTTTTGGAAAATTTTCTTGTAACCCCTTTCAGAAAACAAAAACGACATCTTTAGAAAGTTAATTTTTCATTTATTAAACGTTTTTTCTGACTTCTTTCTGTTGTTTTTTTGGGGAGAGGAGAGAATCATGTGGTAAATTGTGGTTAAATTGTCATGTGTAAATCATGAGCTGAAGTACTTCGGTTTGTGCATGTACAGTATTATTTTCAGAGAGGACATGGTCGACATATTTTACAGTATTATTTTATGTACAGTATTACGGGGTACAATTTTATGTACAGTATTACTGGGTACAATATTATGTATAGTATTACTGGGTACAATATTATGTACAATATTACTGGGTACAATTTTATGTACTGTACAGTATTACTGGGTACAATTTTATGTACAGTATTACTGGGTATAATTTTATGTACAGTATTACTGGGTACAATATTATGTACAGTATTACTGGGTACAATATTATGTACAATATTACTGGGTACAATATTATGTACAGTATTACTGGGTACAATATTATGTACAGTATTGCTGGGTACAATTTTATGTACAGTATTACTGGGTACAATATTATGTACAGTATTACTGGGTACAATTTTATGTACAGTATTACTGGGTACAATATTATGTACAGTATTACTGGGTACAATATTATGTATAGTATTACTGGGTACAATTTTATGTACAGTATCACTGGGTATAATTTTATGTACAGTATTACTGGGTACAATTTTATGTACAGTATTACTGGGTACAATATTATGTACAGTATTACTGGGTACAATATTATGTATAGTATTACTGGGTACAATTTTATGTACAGTATCACTGGGTATAATTTTATGTACAGTATTACTGGGTACAATTTTATGTACAGTATTACTGGGTACAATATTATGTATAGTATTACTGGGTACAATTTTATGTACAGTATTACTGGGTACAATATTATGTATAGTATTACTGGGTACAATTTTATGTACAGTATTACTGGGTACAATATTATGTACAATATTACTGGGTACAATTTTATGTACTGTACAGTATTACTGGGTACAATATTATGTACAATATTACTGGGAACAATATTATGTACAGTATTACTGGGTACAATTTTATGTACTGTACAGTATTACTGGGTACAATATTATGTACAATATTACTGGGAACAATATTATGTACAATATTACTGGGTACAATTTTATGTACTGTACAGTATTACTGGGTACAATATTATGTACAATATTACTGGGAACAATATTATGTACAATATTACTGGGTACAATTTTATATACTGTACAGTATTACTGGGTACAATATTATGTACAATATTACTGGGTACAATATTATGTACAGTATTACTGGGTACAATATTATGTACAATATTACTGGGTACAATATTATGTACAGTATTACTGGGTACAATATTATGTACAGTATTGCTGGGTACAATTTTATGTACAGTATCACTGGGTATAATTTTATGTACAGTATTACTGGGTACAATTTTATGTACAGTATCACTGCATACAATTTTATGTACAGTATTTTATGGACAGACCTATTTTACATACTGGGCATGTACGTTATTCTTTTCCGAGAATGAAAATGAGCATAAAATAATATCAGTAATACTGATGATGAAACTGCAGTTTTAAAATCAATAATCTAGATGAAACTGCATGTTTAAGTGGATGTTTCTAATATGTTGGGGCCTAACCGAGTGCACGTGGTAGGGGTGCGATACCCTAGAGACAATGTCGCTTCCTCCCATTAGAAACATTGTAATCGCTTCAGCCATTATTGTGCTCGGTTCTTCTTCCTTAACAGCAACAATTATTTGCATGTTCTTTTGGGGTTGGCCAGGAGATGCTTGGCCCAAGTTCTGGACGAACTGGCTACCTAGCCAGGCTCGACGTTCGACCAAGGGCAGGGGAGGAATTTGTAATCTGTACATGGTGCGGGCGATAGCTCACACACTCTTCACGAAGGACACCTTGGAATATTCAACATCCACCACCTAATGCTGGCAGACTGGATGCTCAGTTTAACGCCCATCTGAGGGATGGCACACACATTGATGAATCACCCTATCTGTGAAACACTGGGATAGCAGTTTATAGCGGAGCCGCAGTTCTAACCCAGGATAGACAGCTGAGATGGAAGTGTACAAACCTCTAGGGCCTAGTCCCTAGGACATCCTGCCAGCCCTTATTATGATGGGCTGGCTACTGAAATTGATGAGAAAGAAGTCCAATTTGGCGATTTTGCGATTTCCCGATTTTCTACTTTAGCGATGTAATCTGCTGTATATCCGTCTCATTAGTTCGGAAAACATTCGACAATGAAAGGTATGACTTGTAAAGGCTTAAGACTTCTCTCCATAGTAGCTTTGAAGCTCATTATTTTATACACATTTGATTGGATAGCCATTTTTACGCATGCCAACCCTACATATGTGTAGTAGAAAATAATACACATCATCAATTTTTATGTAATTGGCATTTCTTATTATGTGATGGTGTGTTTTTCATTCATTCCTTACTATGTGAAGTTTTTCATATTCCTAGTGATGGCAACAAGATTTGTGGCAACAAGACACACTAGCAAAATGTGGCAGCAAGATTTGAGAGCCACACATTGATCAATAGCTGAATGAAAAATTGGATTTTAGGGAAGCTGTTAATATCATGGAGTACGGCAGCGCTCCACATCATGGAGGGATGGCACAGGGGAAAAAAAATGGCTGCCCCATTTAAATAGGATCAGGCCTAGTTTCATTATGAATCACTCGAGTGCACTCGTGATGCATGAAATAATATCTTCCAAATTAATGTGCTCATTACACAACACCATTGAAGATGAAGACCTGTGTTATGTTTTAGCTCTGTATTTACAAAAAGTGATTCCTCGAAGATTGAACAATGTGAGAACTGCCATTCTGGAGCTGTGGATTGACCTGAACTGACTCATCATCAGAAATGGCAAATCGAAAAGTAGAAGAACGATCGCACACTGGAAATCGCATCAGTTGGTGTCTGAACAAAAGGTGAATTGTCTGATAATTTCACAATGGATGCTCAACCTTCATGTTGAATGATCTGGGTTTGGCCTAAACTTGGCTATACCAGCATATTAACCAGATTTTAATCAATAATTTAAACTTTTGAAATAGGCTAACTTGATTAATGCCTCATAACTCAAACAATGTGGGTAAAACAAGGATAACAAGAAAGAGCAATCAGAGATTGCAAACCCTCGCCAGGATGTATTTTCAGTGGTTTTTAAGACTTTTGTGTTCAAACAAATATGGCGGCCGAACCACGTGACCGATGACGTCACCATTTTTTTCTCCACCAATTTATCCTCTGATGATGCTCAAGAAATTTCATCTTGATCAGATAAAGCTTTGTACTTGTCGAATTATGACGTCATAATGGAGGCACCTATGACGTCATCATTAATATAAGTTATTCCACATGGAGAGTTCTTTACAATGAGCCATGTCTCAACTTTTTCAATGCAGCACTTTCAGATATATAGAGGTGCAAAGTTTTTCGGTTTTTCCAAGATGGCAGCCGAACCATGTGATCGATGACATCATTAATTTTTTTTTCTCCACCAATGTATCCCTAGATTACGCTCAATAAATTTCATCTCGATCGGATGAAGTTTTGTACTTGTCGAATTGTGATGTCATAATGGAGGCATCTATGACATCATCATTAATATACGTTATTCCCCATGCAGAGTTCTTTGCAATGAGCCATGTCTCAATTTTTTCTATGCAGCGCTTTCGGAGATACAGAGGTGCAAATTTTTTCGGTTTTTCCAAGATGGCGCCCATACCACGTGACCTATGACGTCATAATTATCATTAAAAAATTATACAGATGGAGGTGTACCTATAGTGAAAGTTCCTATCAATCGGACCAACGGTTTCAGAGAAAATCATATTTATTCTGTGCGGACAAACAAACAGACAGACAGAAGAATCACTTAAAAAATTCTCGTATCCGGATCCGAATCAGGATCTTCACCAAAATATAATAATTTCATCCTTTTCACATACGCTACATCTCTGCCAAGTTTCGTCCAAATCTGTCAACAACTTTTTGAGATATCTCGTTCACAAACAGACAAACAGACAGGGGTGAAAACATATGGAACCTCCATCCACCTTCAGTGGCGGAGGTAAAAATGATCTCACTGCTCTCTGCGCATGTGCGATCACGCCAAATTCAGAGCCAAAGTACTGTTAAACTACAGGTTTGTTTTCTGATTCAAGTTCCGATTTGTGTTGAAAATATGACCTTCAATTTAAATGAATTTGGTCCTCGATCATAAACTGACATTTGTGGACGGACGGACGGACAAACAGAAGTCACCCAATTGCTCGACTTTGCTTTTCGCTTTGCATGTGTGGTGTAATAACCCACTTCAAGGCTTTGGCCGGAGAATGATGCAGGAGGTTGTCAGGTTTCATTATCAAAATCACACCAATATTGAGAGTGAACTGGTAGTCAGTCAATAGGTGTTAAGGACCAAAGATTTGCCTCTTCTTCCTCTTCTTTTCTTCTTCTTCTTCTTCTGTTCTTCTACAGCAAATGATTGTAGTTAGCATCATTTGCTAGGGGTGTAGCTGTGCCTCCGGTAGTTTAGGGTAGGAATTAGGAACCTGTTCATGGTGCTGGTGATAACTAGCCTACTCTTCATGAAGAACTCCATGGGATCTTTAACATCCATGAACTAATGCCAACAGAC
The DNA here is from genome assembly GCF_964187855.1 of Myxine glutinosa. Taxonomy (NCBI): domain Eukaryota; kingdom Metazoa; phylum Chordata; class Myxini; order Myxiniformes; family Myxinidae; genus Myxine; species Myxine glutinosa. The sequence goes on along the minus strand of NC_136273.1, from coordinate 45,550,164 downwards.
AGCACACCCAGTTATGGTCCATCTGAGAGGTGGCACACACATTGATGAATCACCATAAGATCTTGCACCAATGGCCGATAAAAAGGGAACCTACACACTTTAGATGTGCCAATGAACGTGGAGGCAATATCCATAGTGTCAAACAGAGCAAGTTGAGAGTTGACCCGTAAGTCCGGGTAACATGCTTGACTTGGTCTTCTGCCCATAATTCTCCTCTGTGTATCTAAACTGTGGCTTTATAATATAATCACATGGTGCCAGCATGGTGCTGTTGAGTTCTTCTTTATTTGTTTCATTTTCCAGAATTTCCTTCCATAGTCGCTCCACTTAGCATTTTGTCAATAACTTTCTGTCAATAACTCAACTTTGTCAATAACATGACGTGTCAATAACTAACAATAACTGTCAATAAAGCGTCTTTGGGCTTCTTGAAAAGCGCTATATAAAATAAATGTATTATTATTATTATAATAACTGTCAATAACTAACAATAACTGTCAATAACTAACAATAACTGTCAATAACTTTGTCAAAAAATTGTCTACACTTGGTTTATGTGTTGTTTTGTCTTTTTAACGGTTAAAATGCCTCGAAAAGCCTTAAAGATCTTTTTAAAAACATCGAAACGTGTAGGCCTGCGGGGGCGGATCCAGGAATTTCAAGACGGGGGGTGGGGGGTGCATGAAACAACAGCGCTGGGGATGGGGGGTTATGCGGGGTCTGGGGGTCCTACCCCAGGAAATTTTTAAAATTTGATTGCCAGAAACGGCATTTCGTGCATTCTTGGAAGTTTCTGCAGTTCCTCGCGTTCTTTCCTGGTCCAACAGTTCAGCAGATTCGCGATGACTAATGGTCAGATAGAGGAACTGGTGAAACGACTTGCCCAGCTGTTCCTTCTGCTATAAATTGATGAATTTTGTAGGTGTGTGTGTGTGTGTGTGTGTGTGTGTGTGTGTGTGTGTGTGTGTGTGTGTGTGTGTGTGTGTGTGTGTGTGTATGTGTGTGTGTGTGTGTGTGGTTCTACTGGAGCTTTCTGGTATGGAATTTCTGATTTGTGTAGTTCTCACGAAATGATTGTTATGATCTCCTGAGTTCATTAGGTTAATTAACTACAAAGAATCCAGAAGAATTCTCATGTTTCTAAACGCACGCCATGTTAAGGTGTATAGAGCAGCTTAATAGGTCCTTCCGTGGCATGCCATTCTCATTACTAAAGAAATAACAAAAACAATGATAATATTTTACAAAGCATTTATTCCAACTCATGCACTATAGCAGGCAGGTATGCTGCAAGGCCATGAAAGCCGATTAAAATTTGGTCCATTTGGACCAACGGGCTCACTCGTAGTTATAAAAGACCTGTGCACTCCCATAGTGTGAAATGATGGCGATGACAGACTGTGCTGGTCAAAGCCCGGCACCGCCATGCGCCTAGTTTGTGAAGCTCAGGGCAGGGGGTTCTACCCACAAAGCCCGGCACCGCCATGCGCCGAGGTTGTGAAGCTCAGGGCAGGGGGTTCTCCCCACAAAAGAGATCAGATGGGATAGCGGAATGTGAATATTTTATTAATCGTAAATTATGCTATTGTAGCGGTTACCTTATTGGGACATAATCCACGGGCACGGCACGGGCCAGTGGGGCTTTTGATTGTGTGGGCGTGACGTGCGCGCGGTTGTTGAAGCCACGCCCTCCGAATCGGGTTTTGGCGCTATAAAAGCTGTACGAGTTCCGTTCGCGTGAGTTCTGTTGGAATAAAGGAGCTTTGAACACCTAAGAAATGGCCTCGTCCTCTCGTCACCCGCAACTCCTACACTATTTTGGAATAGACGGCGCTTGTGTTTCTGAATGAAAATGTCACACACATCATGTGGGGATATGGTGACGTCATGGTGTATGTTCATGAGGGCCAGAGATGCCATCCGACTTTCTACCATGGAATTTCTTAGGAAGGTCTTCAGACGACGCAGGCAAGAAAATGAGCGTTCGGCCTCACAGGAGCCTACAGGGAGGGTGCATCCAATATGGAGTAGGACTTTGATGGATGGAAATTCGTCTCCATCTACTGCGCAGAAACAATCCATGAATGTGCTTGGAAGCGTGTTGTTGGGCTTCCTTCTCCAAAACATCTGCCGGTCTCTAAGCTCATTTATCAGTCCTGCGGGATGTTCCGTGTCGTTTTTCCAACGCAACAGCTTCTGATGTAGGGCTGGAATGTCGCAGGTATCGGCGGTTATTGTAGATGGCATCAGCAGAAACAGATCACTACCTTCTCGATTTTTAACACAGAATCGGGTGTCCATTTCCTGGCTGAGGTGGTCGAGAAATGGAATGGATGTGGAGCTGTGCTCCCACGTCGAACTCCAACAATATGGACGCGACAACGAGCTGAGTTTCAGAGAGGTGTTTATTCCGAGCTCGGCACAATGCACTGAAAATGGCTACCCCGAGCGGCAATATATCTATCTATAATTCCAGTAATCTCTGTCTGTACGTTTGTACGTTTGTACGTCTGTTTGTCTGTGACCGCTGTTTCTCGACAACCACGGGTCCGATATACTTTTAACTTGCCAGGTATATTGCTGGGGACCCGAGGATGTGCCTTTTCAAGGTTTCATATTAATCGGACAATTACTTACCGAGCTATGTCCAAAAAACGATTCAACCAATCAGAGAGCAGCGAACTATCGCGTGTGCCGAACGTGGCGGACACACTCTGCCTCGGATGGCACATTTGAGAGCGTATTCATTTATTTCACGTTTGCAAACTATGTTGGCGTTAAACTATGTTTTAAAACTAATAACAACGAATTTCCGATTCATTCGCTTTCCTGCGCGTTTGTGCACGCGATGGCGATTTCTTTACCAAACTCCGGAAGCCGTTCGCTTTGGACCAAACCATTTCATGTAAATAGAGGGGGGGGATTGTCACCGTACTCGCAAGCCGTTCGCTTTGGACCAAACCATTTCATGTAAATAGAGGGGGGGGATATAATTTTAGATATAGATATAGTACGGGCAATGCCCTAGTATTTCAAATTCAAACAGTAAGCCACGCCTCTCAACGGGGCGTGGTATGCAATCCGAGTGACCGCCCGCTGATTACGTCACTGGCCGGAACAAGAGAATTGTGTCCGGTAACCGCTACATGCGCCCCCCCCAGAATTCACTTGTACAGGGAGAGTCAGTTTGTGGGGGGCCCTAATGACCCGGCCGAAACGACCCCTGGCGATTCGTGTGGGGGTGGGAGGCGGCTTGGCGGCGGATGGTCGGGTGGGGGGCTTGGTCGACGGGGGACGGCCCCGCCGTGAAGGAAGGGCTAACTGTGGAGGTTGGTCGAGGTCCAAATGGGTCGGCTTGAGGCGGTCCACGAAGATATGGTCCGGTTTGCCACCAATGTCGACGACTAACGACTTGTCGCCCCTCCTCAAGACCCGAAAAGGCCCATCGGACGGCGGCCGGAGCGGTTCCCGGTGCGCGTCGTTGCGCACCAAAATGTACTCCGCTGTGCGAAGCGCTGGGGGGACATGGGGTTCAGGACAGCCATGATGAGAGATGGGCACCGGGGCAAATCTCCTGGCGGCCTCCTAGAGGACCGAGCATTGGCGAGCCGCGGACCAGGGGCCGGTGGCATCGGGGATGAACTCCCCCAGCACACGCAGTGGTTGGCCGTAGACCAGCTCGGCGGTAGAAGCCTGGAGGTCTTCTTTAGGGGCCGTCCGGAGGCCCAATAGCACCCACGGGAGCTGTCAGCCCAACTGTCGTCCTGGAGGCTGGCCCTGAGAGCGGCCTTCATTGAGCGGTGGAACCTCTCGCACAAGCCGTTGGCCTGGGTGTGGTAGGCCGTCGTGCGGTGAAGTTTGAACCCCAAGGCCTGAGCGACCGCGCCCCAAAGCTCAGAGGTGAACTGTGGGCCTCTGTCAGAGGAGATGTCCGAGGAGGTGCCGAAACGAGTGACCCAGGTGCCGATGAAGGCCTGCGCCACGTCGGCGGACGTCGTTGACGTCAGCGGGATGGCCTCCGGCCACCTGGTGGTCCTGTCCACCATCGTGAAGAGATGGGTGAAGCCCCGCGAGGGGGGAAGGGGTCCCACCAGGTCCACATTGACGTGGTTGAAACGCCGTGCGGGCACGTCGAATGGTGCCAACGGGGCCTGGGTGTGCCGGTGGACCTTCGAACGCTGGCAGGCGACACAGGTGTTGGCCCAGTCACGGACGTCCTTCCGGAGCCCGTGCCAGACGAATTTCGCTGCCACGAGCTTCTGCGACGCTTTCCGGCCCTGGTGGGAAAGGCCGTGGATGGCGTCAAAAATGAGCCGTTGACATCCAGCGGGCACAATGGGATGAGGTTGGCCCAGGGAAACGTCACACAGGAGAACTGTGCCTGTGTCCTTGAAGGGGACGTCGGACAACCGCAGGCCCGTGTTCGCTGTCCGGAGGGCTTGCACCGCGGGGTCAGAGATCTGGTCGTCCGCTATGCGGGCGTAGTCCACGCCGAGGTGGACGGCGCCCGCAACGGACCGGGAGAGGCAATCGGCCACAGCATTGTCCTTGCCCGCGACGTGCTGGATGTCTGTCGTGAATTCGGACACGGCGGAGAGGTGCCGCTGCTGACGAGCCGACCACGGCTCTGAGATCTTGGCCATGGCGAAGACCCGGGGCTTGTGGTACACAAACGCCGTGAATGGGCGGCCCTCTAAAAGGTGGCGGAAGTGGCGAACCGCCAGGTAAAGGCCGAGGAGCTCGCGGTCGAACGTGCTGTATTTGCGCACGTTAGGGCGGAGCTGCCGGCTGAAGAAGGACAGCGGTTGCCAAGCCCCGTTAACCCACTGCTCGTGCACGGCGCCCACCGCGTAGTCGGAAGCGTCCGTGGTAAGGGCGATGGGTGTGTCGAGCGCCGGGTGCGCCAGCATGGTTGCATTGGCGAGGGCCAGCTTAGCGCCCGTGAACGCCTCGTCCATCACCTCGGTCCAGGCGATGTCGTGCTTGGCCGGCTTACCCCTGAGGGCCTCGTACAGGGGGCGCATGAGTTGGGCGGCGCGAGGCACGAACCGGTGGTAGAAGTTCACCATACCCAAAAACTCCTGCAGGGCTTTGACGGAGCGGGGGCACGGGAAACTTTTAACGGCCTCCACCTTGGTCGGCAGCGGAACGGCCCCGCGCTTCGTGATGCGGTGTCCCAGGAAGTCGACGGCAGCCACGCCAAACTGGCATTTCGCCGGGTTGATGATGAGGCCGTGCTGGCTGAGGCGCTCAAAAAGCGTGCGCAGGTGAAGTAGGTTCTCCGCCCGGGAAGTGCTGGCGATGAGAATGTCATCCAGGTAGACGAACAGAAAGGTGAGATCGTGCAGCACACTGTCGATCAGCCGCTGGAAGGCCTGGGCCGCGTTCTTAAGGCTGAACGGCATTCGGAGGAACTCGAAGAGGCCAAAGGGTGTAATTACAGCCGTCTTTGGAACGTCGGCCGGCCGGACAGGTACCTGGTGGTAGCCCCGAATAAGGTCGACCTTGGAGAAGATCACCCGCCCTGCCAAACGGGTGGAAAAGTCCTGGATATGTGGTATCGGGTACCGGTCGGGGGGTGGTGGCGTCGTTGAGGCGGCGATAATCGCCGCAAGGTCGCCATCCGCCACCCAGTTTGGGTACGATGTGCAGGGGCGAGGCCCAAGCGCTGTTCGAGCGCCGCACAATGCCCAACCGCTCCAGCACGTCGAAATCCGCCTTTGCCACGGCAAGTTTGGCAGGGTCGAGGCGACGAGCCCTGGCGTAGACCGGTGGACCAGTGGTTGGGATGTGGTGTTCGACGCCGTGTTTGACGGCGACGGCCGAAAACTTCGGCCGCGTGAGGGCGGGGAACTCAGCGAGGAGGCGGGTATAGTCGTCCGCAGCCGGGAGCGCGCAGGCTAGCTTGGTTGGTGCGGAGCCGCTCAACGAACAAGCGAGAGAGCTGAAGGTCTCTGCGTTGACGAGCCGAAGACGTTTTACGTCAACCAAAAGTCCATGGGCGCAAAGAAAATCCGCACCCAACAAAGCCATGGACACGTTCGCCGTGACGAAATCCCACTCGAAACGCTGGCCCCCGAAGCAGAGTGCGACGCTGCTTGAACCGAAGGTGCGGATAGAGGAGCCGTTTGCGGCGACCAAGGCAGGGCCGCAAAGCACGGCCTGCTTGTCCTGCCCCGAGGCGGGTAAAACGCTCACCTGAGCTCCCGTATCACACAGGAAACGTCGCCCGGACGCGGTGTCCGTAATGAACAAAAGGCTGCTGGAATGGCCGACGCTCATGGCAGGAAGCGAGCGCCGGCCTGGTCGTTTCCCGACCCACCGAAAGTGCACGGTGGGTGACACATTCTGGCCTTCTGCCCGAACCTGGCGTGGTAGTAGCACATGGTCCACCCCGGTGGTGGCCGCGGCGCCGGTCGTGGCGGGTGCAGCCACAAGGGGCGCTGAATCGGCTGGTGGCAGCGTCGGTCGTGGCGAGGGCATTGCCTCAGCCGGACCAGGGTTCCAGGCGGCCGCTCCGAAGTGCCGCCCGGCTGAGAAAAATTTGTCGGCTTCCTTAGCCAGGGCGCGAGGGTCCATGATTGTAGAGTTAGCCAAAGCTAAGCATACCTGCCCGGGTAGCTGTCGGAGAAACAGCTCGTGAAAGAGGAAATCTGGGTGGTGTTCGCCGAGCAGGGAGAGCATGTGGTCCATGCGCTCAGATGGTCGAGCCTCCCCGAGCTCAGGCAGATCGAGCAGCTGTCGCGCGCGTTCGGCCTCAGTGAGGTCAAACGTACCGAGGAGTAGTCGTTTGAGTGCGCTGTACTTGTCGGCGGTCGGCGGGCTCCGTAGAAGGCTCAATACCCGGGAGGCGGTGGCGGCGTTTAGCGCGGAGACCACATGGTGGAAGCTAGTCTCGTCCGCCGTGATGTGCCGCAGAGCGAACTGGGACTCCGCTTGGGCAAACCAGACGGCCGCGTGCGATTCCCAGAAGCCAGGGAGTTTCAAAGCAACGGTCGACTCCATTGCCGTGTTCGTAAAAGAGGTCACCAATGTGGAGCTGTGCTCCCACGTCGAACTCCAACAATATGGACGCGACAACGAGATGAGTTTCACAGAGCTGTTTATTCCGAGCTCGGCACGAATGCACTGAAAATGGCTACCCCGAGCGGCAATCTATATTTCAAATTCAAACAGTAAGCCACGCCTCTCAACGGGGCATGGTATGCAATCCGAGTGACCGCCCGCTGATTACGTCACCGGCCGGTACAAGAGAATTGTGTCCGGTAACCGCTACAATGTGCTACATGGACATGTTTCTGAGGTAGAAGAGCAAGGGAGTATTGGCGGCAGTGTTCGGACGATGGATTTGTCGTTTTACAACTCTCGGCATTGTGACATCACCTCCTACAGATTATATCATGGCCTTAGCGTGATCGAACAAAAGAGAGAATTCAGTTTCAGCATTTGACCGTAGTTGGGTGAGCGCGTCCTTCTTGGCGTCAATCATAGCATATGCCCCCAGCACATCCATGTAGAGTATGCCCCCAGCACATCCATGTAGTGTATGCCCCCAGCACATCCATGTAGAGTATGCCTCCAGCACATCCCTGTCGAGTATGCCTCCAGCACATCCCTGTAGACGTAGAGTATGCCTCCAGCACATCCCTGTAGACGTAGAGTATGCCTCCAGCACATCCCTGTAGACGTAAATATGCCTCCAGCACATCCCTGTCGAGTATGCCTCCAGCACATCCCTGTAGACGTAAATATGCCTCCAGCACATCCCTGTAGACGTAAATATGCCTCCAGCACATCCATGCCGTTGCGTTGCAGCTTGATTTGAGTTGCAATCAACAGTGATTTAAAGTCTCTGAGCATTGGTAAGCCGCCTGAAACGTCCCTTGATCAAAATAATCTGGACACGAGGGCTGTTCCAGGATATTCAGAACTTATAATTTTTCAAAAATCCGGAAGGGGAGGAGGGGTGCGCTCTCCCTGCACCTCGCCCCCCCCCCCCCCCTGGATCCGCCGCTGGCCTGTACTCTGAGCAAGTTCCAATGGTTATGAATGAAACCAAGTTACATTGATGGTGATAATTGTGATTGTAGCCAGTTTTGGGGAGGTTTCAGGGTTTGACAAACTTTGGAAGACTTTAAGTGCTCTGCTCTGCGTAAAGGTTAGAGGCCTGCTTAATGGTAAATCAAATCCTAAAGGAGTCAACTTTCACAAGGCATGCCTATCCAGAGTTGATGGAGATCACAGAGCGATGATGACTCTACGGAAGAGTACAACAACAAAGACGAGGCAATCAACGACCACATTCTCCCACTGAAGGAATTGAGGGTTTTGTAGTTTCGGATAATTTCTGAACTCTGCTCTGCAGGACAGATTGACGAGTTCCTCACATGATGAGGTTGGAACGTTCTTGAGGAACGCTGGCCAGGGAACGTTTTTGGCCCGTCTTTCGCTAACTCCTCAGTCACATTTGCTCTACGGCTAGGATACGGCGGCCGTACCCCCCCTAAATTGACAGAAACGTGCGGCGGCCGCAGAGTTTCTGAGGTGGCCTCAGGGTGGCCCTAGGGCATATGGCTATCTTTTACAGGCCGTAGGGGTCGCCGTGGAATTATAGCGCGGAGTTATAACTCCTCAGTCACATTTGCTCTACGGCTAGGATACGGCGGCCGTACCCCCCCTAAATTGACAGAAACGAGCCGCGGCCGCAGAGTTTCTGAGGTGGCCTCAGGGTGGCCCTAGGGCATATGGCTATCTTTTACAGGCCGTAGGGGTCGCCGTGGAATTATAGCGCGGAGTTAAAACTTTTTTCATTTCTCGGTCGGCCGTAGCAATTCGACAAGCCGTAGCCATGACAACTGAAAGTGCTGTTATACATATGAAAAAGAACTGGTATATATACCCACTCGTTACCGTCCGTCTGGCCGCACGTTCGCCTTAGGGCCCCCCTGCGGTCGCCTTGCGGGCACCTTGAGGCTACCTTGCGTCTGCCTTGAAAATTATATGGCCACCGCAGGGACACCCTAAGGTCACCGTGCGACATCAAATCAAAGACCGTACGGCACCCCCACGTTTTCGGTCTCCACAATTTCTAAATACCCCGTGCGGCTACCCGAAAAATAAAAACATATGTGACTGCTACATTGTGTGACCGTGGAAATACTGTGGCCGCCCTATAATTGCTAGTGGCCGTAGATTTTTTAGACCCTACGGCCGCCGAGCCAAATGTGACTGAAGCATAACTTTTTTCATTTCTAGGGTGGCCGTAGCAATTCGACAAGCCGTAGCCATGACGATATGAGATATGATATACATATGAAACAGAACTGGTATATATACCCACTCGTTACCGTCCGTCTGGCCGCACGTTCGCCTTAGGGCCCCCCTGCGGTCGCCTTGCGGGCACCTTGAGGCTACCTTGCGTCTGCCTTGAAAATTATATGGCCGCCGCAGGGACGCCCTAAGGTCACCGTGCGACATCAAATCAAAGACCGTACGGCACCCCCACGTTTTCGGTCTCCACAATTTCTAAATACCCCGTGCGGCTACCCGAAAAATAAAAACATATGTGACTGCTACATTGTGTGACCGTGGAAATACTGCGGCCGCCCTATAATTGCTAGTGGCCATAGATTTTTTAGACCCTACGGCCGCCGAGCCAAATGTGACTGAAGCATTAGTGGCTGCCCAGGCACGACATTCGACTGAAGATGATAGGAATTTGAATTTTTGCAGGATGCCGATGATAAATCATGTATTCTTCACAAAAGGCCTGCATTTGAAAGGCTGATGTGAGGAGGATGAGACAATGGAGACAGGGTGCCGTGGGTTGTTTGATGCCATCTGTGGGACGGCGCCCAAATTGATGAATCATCCTTCCTGTGAAACACCAAGGTGACGATTTGTAACAGGGTCAGGATTCAAATGCAGGCTGGAGACCTCAGAGGCGAGGGCATATACTACTAAGCTATCCTGCCAGCCCATAAAGAAAAAGACAGGTGCAGTGAAAACCATTTCCTCACTCATGTTGGTGACATCCTCTGGACATAGAGTTTCAGTCCAACAATGTTTTCAGTGGAAAGAAATTGGCCACACAGCTATGAAATGAAACTCATTACTGAGAAGCGAAGAAATAAGGGAAGGAATGGGGCAGGAGGATGTATGGGAAGTGGAGGAGGAGAAGGATGGACGAGCAGGAGGAGGGGAATCAGACCCTCTGGTGTGTGTATATATATATATATATATATATATATATATATATATATATATATATATATATAGATGGGAGGGGGATGCTTCATAAAATGCTGTGGATTTATAGAAATCCTCTCTTTATCGAATCTGATAACTGAGCTTGTGCTTCTGTAGTGCTGGATAAATCTTTACCAACAAAAGTGTAAGCATTCAGCAATGTGAATGAATTCTTCCAGACCCAGGAACAGATAAAACCTCAACTGAAACAAGAATATATGCCATTTCACATGATGAGGAATGCTGATAGACATTAGCGAGGCAGCTCGGTCAGACCCTCTGACGGCGAAAGTAATTCCCTGAATTAGGGAAAGATGGCCCAAGCCATTCGCTGAGCACAAATATGTACATTTTCCAGAATGGAAAGAGAAGCTACCAGCGGATCAATATTGCCTTATTTAGGGTGTGAGAGGAGCACTGCTACAGGAATCATTTGTTGGACGAGGTGCATTGGGATCACATCGGTGTGTGCCGAATGAAAGTGTTCGTCCAGAGTACATGTAGCAGCTGTTCACCGATGCCTGGATTGAAGCTCAAATGTGCAAGCGTGCTCTCTGTCGAGCGGGGAAGAAGAGGCTTACCACAGCACTCTGCTATAGCAGACTGATGCAATGTGTACATTTCTGATTTTGCATCATTGCAGGAAGTGTGGCTGTGCCACTTTAGGCAGGAATATGGAATTGTACTTGTTCAGCGTGTCGGTACTAACTCCCCGCCTCTTTCCAAAATACCTTGAGATGTTTAATGTGCACCAGTAACCAGTGCTGCAGACAATCCTCAGTTATCCAAACTGTGGATGGTACACATATTTATGCATTGCCCTGTATAGGAAACACCAGGGTAACAGTTTTATCGCTTGATTGATTCAAACCCAGGCTAGACATATCAAAGGTGATTGGGCAAAGCTATAATCTATCCTGCTTGGCCCACAATGAATAATTGAGGTGCTGCAAGCAAGTTTTGGCCTCCACAAGCATTGATAACTGTTAATGGATGCCAGTTTGGTGCAAAATAAATGGAGACCTTTATGAAATCCGATGGAGTGTTTGACTGGAAGACTCCACAGCCTGATCATGCTGATAATCTTTCTCATCATGCATAACAGAGGAATCAGAAACATGCTCACCATCACGCCGAACCTGGAAACACAATGAGAGGTGATGTGAGTGAGAAATTATTTTTAAGAGGGTCGAAAAGAAAGTTGGAAAGTACATTGGGGTTTATAAGAGAAGTGGATAACAGGGCAGGTTGGGAAATTATAGGACTATTGACGTACCTCGTAAAAAAAAAAAAAACTTTCAAAATGGTATGTGCTGCTTCCTTGCTTGATGCTCAGCATTAAGGGGGTTCGACTACACAAGGAGTAAAGGAGGAATAACATAGAAACGAGTAAAGAATGACCTCGTGAGGAAAATAATGGGAAAGAATCCGCGTTTGTGGCGGATATTGCGGATGTGCATGGGTGAGCGCATGAGAGAGTGATGGGCAGTGCATTTTAAAGGCTGATGTGAGGAGGATGAGACAATGGAGACAGGGTGCCGATTCCACAAATGGGAGAATAAGGGAATGAATGAATGCAGGTGGTCAACCTGTCTGAACTTTGGGAGAGTGAGCAGGTATGAAAATCTCGGATCATAAATTTGGATACAGACCAGGTCATTCTACACTGGACATGCTGCTTCTGCTGTCTCAACAATGGATGGAGGTCCTCAATGCCAAATAAGAAATCAGAGCTGTCTCCCTTGACATATCTCCTGCCTTCGATATGGTCTGGCACCCCGCCCTGCTCACCAAACTCTCCTCCTATGGTATCCATGGAAATCTCCACGCATGGCTGGCGGACTTCCTCTCTGGTCGGAATCAACGGTGTGGCCCTGAATGGGTTTCTCTCATCTCCTCTTCCTGTTCAAGCTGGAGTTCCCCAAGGCAGTGTTCTGGGCCCTGTGCTTTTTCTGGTCTTCATCAATGATCTATCCGACTCTCTGGAAAATCCCCTCTATCTCTTTGCTGATGCCTCCACTCTCTGCCGCTTCATACCTCATCCCTCAGGTCGGCAGTCTGCAGCCTCCTCACTCTCTGCAGACCAGGACAAAATCACAGACTGGGCAAACAAGTGGAACATGTCTTTCAATCCTGACAAATCTCACACTCTTACTATGTCTCTCCGAAAAGACCGACTGGACAACCCTCCATCTACTTTCTCAACAATCCTCTCCAATAAGTTCTGTCACTCAAGCTTTTGGGTCTCACTATCTGCCATGATCTTTCCTGGGAAAACCACATTTCAAATCTGGCCTAAAAAAGCCAGTCGCCGACTGGGCATCCTCCATCGTGCGAAGTTCTTCCTTGGCAAACCTGAGTTCCTAACCACATACAAGGCTTTCATCCGCAGCTCAATGGAATACTGTTCTCCCCTCTGGGCTGGTGCTCGTGCCTCACCCCTAGCTCGGCTTCACGCTGTTGAAACCAAAGCTTTCAGAATCATTGGAATCTCCCGCGATGAAGCTAACTCTGAGGGCCTTTCACTCATTCACCCTCTGCAGGCAGGTTGGTGGTCTTTCTGTCTTATACCGACTCCTCTCCGGCCTAGCTCCCCCAGCTCTGTCTGTGCTCTGCCCCCCAAATATTCCTACAGGTCGCACAAGATCTGCCAGCAACCCTCTTATGGTTAACCTGCCAAAATCAAGACTCTCTGCGCACCTTCACTCTTTCATTCCTCTTTTCTCCTGCCTCTGGAACAAACTCCCTCACTCTCTTCAATCCCACTCCTCCCTCCAGGTCTTTAAAACAACTGTTCACCACCATGTTATCTTTCCCCATCCAAAACATTGATCTTTTCTACCCCTGTTATTTTCACCCCAGATCCACTTTTTTGAAATACCGACTTCTTTCCGAGAAGTCCTAGCAGTGTCCATGTGTTTTATTTCTCTCCCACCTCCCCCCTCCCATGCCTCCACCCCCAAGCCCTCTCCCTCCCACAGGTCTCCCGATGTCCCTGTTCTCTATTGTTGTACTTGTGTGCCTCCCTCTCTCTCACCTCATCTTGTCTCCCGCTCCTTTTATTATATGTTTTTTTTTATGTGACCGTTTGTTCTTTGTGATTAATGTTAGCTCTTACACGAGCCTCGATCTTGTATACAAAAAAAAAAAGTGTCGGTTTCCATAGGAACATGTGTGACCTGGAGTGGCTTTGGGAGGGCAGAGAGAGGGCAGGGAGGAGGAAGGACAGATGTAAGTTGTATAAAATGGAGCTCATTAGTTTGCCACAGATAGAAGATTGACAGTCCTTGCGAATTCCCTTCCTGCCTTAATATACTAATGTTGCAGAAGGCCTTGTTTTTGTCCACCCCAAAAGTACGGAGCAATACTCCATATGAACGCCTTGTATGCCACGATTAGCTCGCTTTGGCTCAGGATTTTCTTACATCACAGAGAATACCTACAGTCACGTGAAAAAGTAAGTACACCCCATGTAAAGTTTTGACTTTTTCAACATATTTCAACATACAGCTATTTGATCTTCATTTCAACAATATTGATAGATAAAGGTGATATAATATCACAAATATCATGAAACATTTGCATTTTGTAGTCCATTGTATAATTTAAATAAACATAAATGCAAATTTCGCATGTCGAAAAAGTAAGTACACCCTTGGCTCTAATAGGTGGTATTGCCCCCTTTGGCAGAAACGACCTCAAGTAGGCGTTTCTTATAACTGTCTACCAGTCTCTGACATCTAACCCTGGTGTTGCCTTAGCGGTTAGGGTGCCGGCTTGGGATCCTACGATCCTGGGTTCGAATTCCGGTCGATCGCTGAATTAACGCCAGGGGGTTGACTCAGCCTGTCATCCTTCTGAGGTCGGCAAATTGAGTACCAGCTTTCTGGGATGAATGATCCCGGTGTGTACCCCGGTTTAGAATAGGTACACTGTATCCCTGCACATCGTAAGAGGCGACTAAGGGTTGGCGTCAGGAAGGGCATCCGGCCATAAAAACATTGCCTCAAACAGGGAACCATGATTGTCGTGGGGCCCACAAGGCTAACCCCCGCTCTAGCAGGGAAAATGGCCTTAAAACGATCATTCATATTCATTTATTCATTCATTCAGTCTCTGACATCGACTGGGAGAAATTTTTGCCCACCGCTGCATGCAGAATTCTTTGAGCTGTGCGATGTTTGAGGGGTTTCTTGCATGCACAGCTCGTTTCAAATCCCCCCACAACATCTCGATGGGATTTAGATCCGGGCTTTGACTTGGCCATTCCAGAACCCTCCATTTCTTTCTTTTCAGCCATTCCTTGGTGGATTTACTGGTATGTTTAGGGTCATTGTAATGTTGCAAGGTCCACCTTCGGTTGAGCTTCCACTTTCCGACAGATGGCCTCACATTATCCTCAAGCACCCTCTGGTACAATGAAGAATTCATAGTGGATTCTATGATGGTGAGCTGCCCAGGCCCTGATGCAGCAAAGCTGCTCCAAACCATAATATTTCCACCACCATGCTTTACAGTTGGTATCAGGTTCTTGTGGTCAAATGATGTCTTTGGTTTTCGCCAAACATGTCTTCTGGTACTGTGGCCAAATTGCTCTACCTTTGACTCATCTGTCCAGAGCACATTGTTCCAGAAGTGCTGGTCTTTGCCTAGGTGTTCATTGGCAAACTTTAGTCTTGCCCTGATGTTCTTTCTGGACAGCAAAGGTTTCCTCCTGGCACACCTCCCATGTAGATCAAATTTGTGCAGCCTCTTTCTAATGGTAGACTCGTGCACTTTGACATCAACAGTGGCAAGAGCTACCTGTAGGTCCCGTGATGACATTCTGGGGTTCTTAGAGACTTCTTTCAGCATCTTGCGGCTCTCGGGCTGAACTTGCTGGGGCGGCCTGGCCTGAACAAGTTGGCAGTTGTTTGGAATATTCTCCACTTGTAGATGATCTTCCGGACAGTCGAATGATTGATTTCAAATTGTTTGGAGATCTTTTTAAATCCCTTCCCAGACTCGTAGGCATCGATAACCTTCTTTCTGAAGGCCTCAGAGAGCTCTTTTCATCTAGGCATGGTGACGCTGCACACTTCAACAACAAAGAGCAAACCAAACTAAATGTCTGAGGTTTAAATAAGACAGGTTCCTCCAAGAACCTCTCTAACGATGTTCTAATCATTTGCACCTGAGCTGGTGCACCTGATTCTAATTTTAGTTATTTAAAGTAGTGATAAATGAAGTGGTGTACTTACTTTTTCCACATGCGAAATTTGCATTTATGTTTATTTAAATTATACAATGGACAACAAAATGTAAATGTTTCATGATATTTGTTATATTATTTCACCTTTATCTATCAATATTGTTGAAATGAAGATCAAACAGCTGTATGTTGAAATATGTTGAAAAAGTCAAAACTTTACATGTGGTGTACTTACCTTTTCACGTGACTGTAGATGGCAACTGGCCTTAGATGCTCGGTTAGTGATATAGTAAGGGAAACATGAAAATCTGTTAACTAAATTGTTACCAAAAAATTTCTTCACCAATATGTTTATAAAGGTGTGTAATAACATGTGTTAAAATGTTGAAGGTCAACTCCCGTGGGAAACCCAGAAAAAAAGCTGTTGAATTCGGGTACCGAAAAATTATTTTCGAGAATTTTTTTTTTTTTAATCGGCCCTTAAGTAACTTATGAGGGGTCAAATAAGGGTTTTTCATGATTCTGAGTTGATTGTTAACATTTATATTTCACCACAGACACTCCTTTGTGGAAAAATAATTTCTAAATATATCTCATTTTCTACTTTGCAGGTCATGGAGTCTAGCAATATGGATGAAGACGTTACTCCACCTGTGCTCAATTGCTTCATCTGTGCACGCTCGGATACACCAGCTGAAAGGCTCATACAGGCTACTCCAAACGGATACTCAACTTTATTGAAACAAGCAGAAACTGTCGAAAATGTTACTGTTGTGGAACGTATGAAGGAGGCTCAAAAGGAAAGAAAACTGAGGTACCACCAGAAGTGTAAAAATGATCTGTACAACAACTTTGTTGCAACCACCAAGAAGTCAGCTCAAGCATCAAAGGCAGAGAAAGAGTCATCAAAGTTGAAGAGAAGACGCACTACTTGTGAGTTCAGTTCATCAACTGGCTGCAGTTCTAGAAGATCACAGTCAGTTGACCTCCTGTATAAGGATGTATGCATTCTTTGCAACCAACCAGCCCAGCTCTACAAAAATAATCCAGCACAAGCTAGAAAGAAATACAGAGTGCCAGATAATTTGACTGCAGATACACTGAAGGCAAGCTTGCTGAAGACAGCACGGAGTCGCGGGGATGACTGGGGCACTGAAGTCACTGGACGCCTGGAAGGGATCAACGACTTGGTAGCAGAAGAAACACTGTACCATTTGCGATGCAAACTTATGTTTGCGAGAGGTGACAGTTTGTCCAAGACTGACGAGGAAGGAAAAAGGAAGAGAGGACAGAGGAGTATTGATGAGGAGCGAGAGGCAGTTTTTATTGAATTCTGCGAATGGTTAGACTCAGAATTAGAGCATGGGGTAATGAACATGGACCAAGTCCATGAAAAGCTGCAGGAGTTTGATCAGTCACCAGAGAAGAGCCTTTCTTATTCAAAGCATTGGCTAAAGATAAAACTTCTAGAGAAATACGAAGACACCTTTCACAACACAGGAAAGAAGGGCAGATGTACTCTGTCTCAAAGATGGCACCGACAATATTCTGCGAGTGCATCATGCTAATCTTGACCATGGAGATGAGAAGACTCAGATCATAAAGACGGCACTCAAGGTCATATCCAATGATATTGCCTTGATTGATTTAGGTCCAAAGTCATACCCCACCACACACAGTATGACTGACATCGATAGTCAGCTGACACTTGTTCCTGCAAGCCTTCAGATGTTCTTGAGACCGATTGTCAAGACAGACGAAAGAGTTGTCGTTTGGGGGCAGAATTTTATTTAGGCCTGTCGACCTCGGTCTGGAGTATTGCCACACCAAATGGGGCTTGCCATACAACTTGATCATAGATTTGGGTCAAAATGGATGCTCAACAAGTTCCATCGGCTGGGATACACTGAGTCTTACACGGAGACACAAAACTACAAATACTGCTTCCTTAATAGTAGGAGTGGAGATGATGTTCCAGATACTTCTGGCACTCTTGACACCATTGTGGAGGAAACCGATGAACAGATCAATGATGAGGTTGCGGTTGATGCTGCGCTTGAGGATAAATCAGTGATGACAGCCAAAGTGCCAGCCAGTGAAAGTGAATTGTCAAGTAATGATCAGGTGGTCTTTATGGAGGTTGGGGAAACAAACAATGCAGTCACTCAGTTTGTTGGAGACAATATAGATTTAAACATCGTCTCTATTCACGGAAACACTCCCTTTCACTCAATGGGTTGGATCGAAGTCACCTCTCCGGCACCACCTTTGCCAGATCCACAGACAACAGCAGCTTTCCCCCGGGTGAAGTTGAAGGCACTCGACAAAGCTAAGATCCTGAGAGGAACTGAAGTAAAGATTATTCCATTTACGAACAGGAAACAGATAGGAACGAACGCGATCATGTTTCTCCCCCTCGCTGAGCTTTCCTCCTCCCTGGCTCATGATCAGCCACTCCTCACTCCAGGTGACACACTCTGGGCAGCGGCAGGAGTGATCAAACCAGAGACTCTACCTCCAACAGAGGGTGCAGCTGCACAACATTCACTCCGTGCCTACCTGCAGACCCGGGACTGGATCCTTCTACAGAGCATGTCTCTGAACCCCAGTGACTATGGATGGACAATAGGTGTGCATGGGTATGAGCCAGTTCCAACACTGGACCCCACGGCTCCTGAGGAGCTATTGCAGTTCACGAGCTGTAATTGTCATGGAGATTGCAGCAACCGGCGATGCAGCTGCAAGAAGAATGGGGTCACGTGCATCTCGGCCTGTGGAGTCTGTAATGGCATTACATGCAGAAACTGCAGTCATGATGTTGTTGAGTCTGAAGAAGACATAGACAATGACTGTTGAAACTTCTGACATTGTGAATGAGAAATAACTCTCGAGTATTATATATGTATGTGAAATAAAAGCTACTTTGTGTGTAAATGTAAAAGTGAAAATATAAATGTTAACAATCAACTCAGAATCATGAAAAACCCTTATTTGACCCCTCATAAGTTACTTAAGGGCCGATTTAAAAATATAAAAATTCTCGAAAATAATTTTTCGGTACCCGAATTCAACAGCTTTTTTTCTGGGTTTCCCACGGGAGTTGAACTTCAACATTTTAACACATGTTATTACACACCTTTACAAACATATTGGTAAAGAAAATTTTTGGTAACAATTTAGTTCACAGATTTGTGAAATATCTCATAAAATGCCCTTACTAATATGATCCTCCTACATAAGGTTATGACAGAGAACAGGGATGTCAAGGAAATATGCACAGGAGGAATACATTCAGCCCATCATGCTTGCACCGCACTAACACCAGATACTATCACCCATCCACAAGCAAGCTACCTACAAGTCCTGCCAATATCCCTGTACCGCTCTATCTTCCAATTTTTCTAGGTATCTATCTAATTCCAAGCCTATATAATCTTTCTGCTGCCACTACCTTTTTAGGGAGACCATTCCATGCATTAACCACTATTTGAGTATAAGACCCTGCATGGCTGTGCCAATGTGCCATGGTCCTAACCCTCCTCCTCCTCCTTACTCTCAGTCTATGGTCGCTTGTCCTGTCAGTGTCTATTCCACTGAAAAAATATTCTCCACTTATTTTTTCAATGCCATTCATTATCTTAAACATCTCAATCAAATCCCCTCGTAATCGCCTCCTTTCTAATGTTTAAAGTCCTGGTTCATTCAGCCAGTAGTCATAGCTTAGTCCAGCTAGGCCCGGAATCAAACTAGCTCCACACTGAACCCTCTTTATGGTAGCTTTGTCCTTCCTCAGATGCATTGACCAGAAATGTACACAATATTCTGGAGGAGGCCTCACACTAAATTCCTATACGGTGTTGTCACACTACCTCTTTTGATCTATGAATGTATCCCCTTATGAATACAAGATAGTGAGGCCAAGGAATTCCATGGATTGTGGATTCGACAGATTGATCGCAGATTCTTGTGCAGAGACAGCGTGAGAAAGTGTGTGACTTGCCAGCATCGAAAATAACGTTACAAGTAGCTGATCAGCAGATTATCTTTCCAAGGTTTCATTAATTGGATTCAGCAGTGTTTGGTCTTTCACAAGAGTGATTTTTCACGAAGTGCACAACAAATCACTGGAAACGCCTACACGAGTTGTTATTAACCAACCATTAACAGTTGTTTAATAGTTGGCCTATGTGGCGTAAAGCATCGCTCCAATGCAGTGGAAAGGTGAGATGTCACCAAAACAAGTGTCAGACAGCTGAAGTGTACATACAATCAGGTACCTGCAGTACCTGGACCCCAAACCCGAACTAAGACCACCAAGGAAGGTTCAGTTTTGGTGAGCTTACCAATGTATCAAATAGCACACATCCAGAAGGTATCTCCAAGAATAGTTGATGAAATGTGATATTGATGCTACAGCCGTGCATTTGGATTGAGCATTGCACCTGTACTGAGGTAGTTGTCATAGCTTAAGCCTTCGAAATATTCTGTGCTGAAATTCTGGAAGTCAATAGTTTTAGTTGTGTTGAGACATTCTATTTCACTATTTGATCTGTGTTTAGTTAGACGTGCAAAAATTGCGAAGTCCACTTCCAGATAAGAAACAGGAAGATTTGCGAGCTCACTGTCAAAAGAGAATTTTGAATGTTGACACATATGTGTCATTTCCATAAACAGCTTTTCACAACTGCCAGTTTTAATACTGTTGTGTTTTTTCGGTGTCAAGTTGAACGCTAAGAAAATATATTATAAAGAGCAAGCTTTTTTGTTAAGGTCATAACAACGAAGCTTGATGAAAGCTACTTCGTAAGCTTTGCCAGTAATTATTTGTCTGTTTAGGCCAAAAGGATACATTAACCCAACCTTTCAGGTAGATGAATGGGCCTGCTGGCTTATCGATCAGATTGTTGATTATACCAGTTTATCAACCGATGGACAAAGCCCACTCATGTTACTGGTGTGGTGGATGAGCCTGTTGAGGTAGGTGAGTTAGTCCGGCAGTCAGACCACTATTTTTGGATGAAGTGTGCACAACGTCTGTCCGCACAGTTGCTTTGCTGATTTAATGACCTGTGGACCCCCCAGATCAAGATTCCACTGGGTCCCACCCTGGAACTCCTGAGAATTTTTTTTACAAAAGCCATTAATATGCAAATTAACTGCCCCCAATATCCACCGCTTTCAAAAAGTATTCAAACCCCTTGACTTTTTTCACATTTTGTTGTATTACAGCCTGAATTTACAATGAATTAAAATTGAGATTTTTTGTAACTGATCTAAACATAATACCCCATAATGTCAAAGTGGATTAATTTTTTTACAATTTTTTACAGAATAATTAAAAATGAAAAACAGAAATATCTAATTTACATAAGTATTCACCCTCTTGAGTCAACACTTCGTAGAAGCACCTTGGCAGCAATTACAGCTTTGACTCTTCTAGGGTATGTCTATCAGTTTTTTCCCATACAACCTTGCAGATTTGCTCAAGGTCTGTCAAGTTGGATGGGAAGCGTCCGTGAACAGCAATCTTCAAGTCTTTCCACAGATTCTCAAGGGGATTCAAGTCTGGGCTTTGGCTGGGCCATTCAAAGACTTTCACATTCTTGTTCTGAAGCCATCCCAGTGTTGCTTTGCCTGTATGCTTGGGGTCATTGTACTGTTGGAATATAAATCTTCACTGTGTTCTGAGGTCTTTTGCACTCTTAAGCAGGTTCTCCTCAAGGATTTGCCTGTATGTGGCTCAATTCATTGTTCCCTCTATACTTACAAGTCTCCCAGTCCCTGGTGCTGAAAAGCATCCCCATAGCATGATGCTGCCATCACCATGCTTCAGTGCTTCACGATCGGGATGGTGTTAGATAGGTGAACTGTTGCAGAGATTGTTGTCCCTCCGACAGGTTCTCCCATCCCAGCCAAGGAACTCTGTAGTTCCGTCAGAGCGGTCATTGAGTTCTTGGTCACCAACCTGACCAAGGTCCTTGCCCAGTTGCTCAGTTTGTTCGGACGGCCAGCTCTAGGAAGTGTCTGGTAGTTCCATATTCTTTCCATTTACTAATCATGGAGCTTACTGTGTCTTGGGAAATTTCAACACTTTAGAATACCCTTCCACAGATCTATAGCTCATCACAATTCTATCTCGGAGTTATTCGGACAGTTCCTTGGACTTCATGGTAAATTTGCTGCGCTGACATGCACTGACAACTGAGGTACCTTATGTAGAAAGGTGTGTTTCTTTATATATTATGTCCAATCAATGAATTGGCTGCAAGTGGAGTCCAATCAAGTTGTAGTGACATCTCAAGGATGATCAAAGGAAATTGGATGCACCTGAGATAAATTTGGAGTGTCATATCAAACGGGTTGAATACTTATTGACTCAAGACATTTCAGCTTTTCATTTTAAATTACTTTCTAAAAGAATTCTTAAACAAAATCCCACTGTCATGATGGGGTATTATGTGAAGATCAATGACAAAACAAATCTCAATTTAATCAATTTTAAATTCAGGCAATAACAACAAAATGTGAAAAAAGTCAAGGGGTGTGAATACTTTCTGAAGGTATTGTAGAAATTACGAATTTAGCTTCTATCTTGGTATATTATTACCCAAACATCACAGAAAAGGTTCTGTAACCACATTTTCAAGAGTCTCAGATTCTCAGGAAACAATTAAATTTACAATCCTTCTTCAATTTACCTTATTAATGTGCAAATTAGATGATGCCATTCATAGAAATAGATACTTTCTTCTCGCTGACTAAATACAAATGTTTCGTTTGTTGCAAACTGATGCTGCATATGACTACACAATGGACAAATGTTACTGCAAGCAATGTGGAGTACCAACGGGAATACCACAGGTCACTGCCAGACTAGATCGCATCTGTAGCATCATTAGCGCAAGCAAAGCAAGGCAGGGTGGCCGAGCTGCGGATCTGGAGAGGCGTTTAGAAAGTGACGACAAGGTCACCATCAGATGTCACAAGGACTGTGTTTCATCGTTTCATTAATAGGGTAAATTGAAGTAGGATTGTCAATTTAATTGTTTCATAAGAACTGTCGACCCTGAAAATGTGGGTATAGATACCTTTTCTGTGAAGTTTGGTTAAGAACTTACTGATATATAAGGTAAATTAGAAATTTCTATATTTCTATAACTTGAATATTAGTGGCTTTTGGGGGATAAATGCTCAAGGGTTCCAGGGTGGTAGCCGGTGGAATATTGATCTGAGGGGTTCAAAGGTCGTGAAACAGCAAAGGAAGACTTTGCGGACGCTAATGCACGGTACCCCCCCTCAGACCAGACTGTGTCGTAGAATAGTCATGGCTGTGTGGTACACACATGGCTGTGTGGTCGTAGAATAGTATCCAACCAAGGTCAAACCCATGGCTGTGTGGTACACCCAGGCCAAGCCCATGAGAATAAAATGTGCAGGCATGAGCCGGCAGCTGGATGTCTCACACCGGATAGATGTAGGAATGTAAAAAGTAGAAACCATGGGAGATGTTACAATGTGTCATTCATTTTACTCTACCAAGAGAGCAGTCTCATCAAATACATCAAAAAAAGAAATGAAAATACAAACAAATACATGAAAGCCATTACCCCATGTGCAATAGTCTGAATAATTCCGTAAGGATTAATACAAATAAATGATACATCACAGTTAAATCCTGAAATCTTACCAGAACAATGGCTTCCACTGGGACCTCCTCGTAGTCTACTTTAACATCGATGATTCTTCTTTTTTCAACCGAATCACCGGTTCATCGCAACGTGCGAGATCCAATGTGTTTCAACATTCTCGAACCGCAGATTTAACAGCAACAAGTTGATTCAAATGTTACCAAATTTTTAACCGTCGGACATCATTCCATTTACCAGTGACAAAGCTGATCACCAACCAAGAAACATGTAAGCCTGTCAATATATATCTATGTGATTTACAAGAATTATTTTTCCCCCAAAAGGAGCAAATTTTACGACTTCCCTTAAAGTTCAGCTTTCCTCAAAATATATACAGGTACATATATCTCAGACACCGTGGTACCTGCCGCCGCTTCACGTGTACCTGGAATAGTCTTAGAGGCCCGGTCACTAAGACATGCAGGCCAGGAACGTTGCAGTATTTGGACCAGCAAGGTGAGATCAACACTTTTGGTGATAATTATGGAATTCGAAGGGTGTCCATAACTTGAATGCACCTGCTCTCGAAAGTCCAGGAATCATATTTCTGAACGAAAGTCAGTTATTCAGGAAATTAAAGTAGCGCCAAATGGCATTTGCAGGAACCTTTCTTGGCCTTCAAGGTCGAACACACCGAAGATGCCATTCTTTAAAGTGTCGAGTATCTCATTTCATGAAATGAAGATAGAGAGTCAGTCACTGGCCCTTAGTGATCTGCAATGAAGAAAGAAACGCTTTAGAAAAGACTTCACACAAATACAGGTATAAGGATAATTGAGAAATGCTCTGAAGTAGAACAGTGCAGCTCATTAGCTTTGGGTTTTATTGGTGCTTTCAACAGGGTGGTCACAAAATATGGCGTTGCTTATCTTAATGCTCATATGATCGCTATACTTTTTGTCTTCAGCATCATTTGTCCAGAGGAACACACTTGAAAAGATCTCCTTGACCTTCGGGACATATTCCGAACCGGAGCTGTGCGATTCCCCTCAAAACCCTGGTCATTGGATCCTCGAGTTCCTTCCTTTCTGGTTGCATATGCTTGTTGAGAGAGGTTAACCTTCCAATTATCCTACAAACCATGATCACGCATTGTTTGAATGGCGCTGCATGGTGCAGGGGGGATTGCAGAACCACATCAAATCAATCCGTATGGTAATTCGTTATCAAGGTATTCCCCTTGTGGCCACTGCCTAATGTTACGGCATCGCTGTGTTGCGGATAACCAAAAGGAAAAGCTTTGGGGTGAGGAAATTCTGCAACATTCACAAATAGGATTCACTTGTGATTTCACTTGGATTCACGTGACTGATCCCTCGAAAATGTGGCCTATTGATGTCCACAGATAACCCGGCAACCCAGAGAAAAACGTGATCTGGGGATGTTCCAGTTTTCCCCAAAAAAAGGTGGGTTGTCCCATGTCCAAAAACACCAGTTCTATGCTTTAGCCCTCTAGTAGATGGCATTCCTTGTGGAGAAAGGAACCTTCTGGCGATAATGTTCCCTCGGAAGTTTTTGACATCACAGGAAGCGAGTGGGTACATATTATAATTATACAGCTTCTGCAGCTTCAGTTGCAGATTAGTCTCCAGGGACCACTTTCCACAATTTGCTTCTGGGTACTGTATCTGCGGTTGCTAAACGAACTCCTTATGATCCGCTTAATGTTCAACGCATGCAGTGGGGCAGCAACAAGATCACCATCATCCCATTCCTGCAGCACCCATGGTGTTGATACTGGCTTTCTAAAATGTTCCACGAATGTGCGTCTTACATCTGGGACTTTCTGGTTGCTCCTCACTTGCTCATTCATCCACCACAATACCTCTTCTGCATGTTGTGCCAATCTTCCTCCTAACAATCTCTCTACATGTCACATTTTTTGGTCACTCATCACTGGTCATCTGGAGAAAGCTATCGTCTCAATAAATTAATCTTCGTTTTTATGCAGCACAAGGCTGCGGGGTAGTATCATTGGCTGATGTTGAGGATGTGCCACTGATGCAATGCCCTCTGCTGGTTCACGGTGCCAGCGATAACTCGCTTATTCTTCGCAAAGAACACCATGGGATCTTTAACATCCACCAACGAATGCTGACAGATGGGGCACCCAGTTTAAGGTCCATGACGATTCCCCCTGCCTGTGGAACACTGGGATGACAGTTAACAGCTGAATCAGAATTGGAACCTAGGCTAGACTGCTTAGAAGAGTGTGCACGTCTCTTGGCCATCCAGTCAGCCCCTAAAAAATAAATCTGATCACAATTTTTGGCCGCCTGGTACTAGCTAGCTAGGTGAAGATGGAAATGACCTCATAATATTAGCTCTTGCAGCAAAGATGACACAATATAGAGAGAATTATAGGATTTCTTCACTGTAAAAGACAATTATATAAGGAATGGCAGAACTATAGCTACATGTAGCTGTTACAAAAAACGAAAAACCCAATAAAAGGAGGATGTTCACCAAAGTGTGACCATCACCTGAAACACTTTTACCTGGTAATATATTTCAACGATTAACAGGCAACAAAATGTGACTTCAATTTCAATATAAGATGTGGTGGTACACAGAAAAGCTTTCATCCAAAAAGGCTGAAATGTTCATGATCATCACCACCATCTCTTATCGTCCACCATCCAAAAGCTTGATCTTTTCTACCCCCGTTAATTCACCCCAGATCCACTTTTTTGAAATACCAACTTCTTTCCTGGAAGTCCTAGCAGTAGTGTAGACTGTTATGTCATTTCGTGTTTTTTTTTTGTTAAAAGCAAAATTCCACTTGATTCCTTGTCTTTGGGGTGTCACATGTTCGAAAAAAGAGGTTGTTAATTTTTTTAAACGGATTAAGGGTGTCAAATCCAAGATGGCCGCCAAAATATATAAATTCCATTAAAACTGGTATTCTGAACACAGTATGAGGTCCAAATTAATGATAATACCCATAATTTCAATACCTAGGAGTTAAAAAACAATTAATTTCAATATGGCAGTCAAATTCAAAATGGTGGAAAAATCCAAGATGGCCGCCACTTCTTAAATAACCACAGTACAAAAACTTAATGTTCTTGATAACACAAATTGTGAATGATGAAATAGGTCCATTTTGGTGGTAATGCCCACATAAGTAATGCTAGGCCATTGGGGAAACATGTTACTGATTCGTTGAAATTGGTGGATGCCAGCCATAGTGAGAAATAGTGAGAAAATCCAATATGGCTACCACTGTTTTACACAAAGGTCCACATTGCTATAACAATGATAGCGTAATGTAATTTCCTGTTTGACCATATTTAAATATTCCTGTCTCACAATCATCCGTTTTACCTTACAAGTCCTCGTGTTCATCTCCCACAATGTTCTGAGCTGATTGTTCATTGTTGCTACAGCCGTAGTTCAAACAGCTACAGACCTCTGTGCATGGGAGTTTATTGCTGCGGCAACTACAGGAGTTTCCTTTGCATCCTGATTTGCAGCTACGTTTTACCAGCTTAGTCACGGCCTCTGGTGCTGGAGGGTTCAAACACATCACCGGAAGAAATCTATTTTCCTCTGACTTCCATCCGTAGTCAGTGGGAGAAGGAAGGGACGGTTGACTTTCGCATGCCTGCATCCATATCATTGCAATATAATGTGCTCGCAGAATGTGTGGTGTCAATGATCCAGAGGTTGGAGGCAGACTCTCTCCCTCGGCCTGTCGATTTGAGTACAAGAACCATCGTAGTGCATTTACTTTGGTGTGTGTTTTGGATCTGTACAACAAGCAAACGAACCTTTCCAGTTGGTCAATTGCGTTTGGAGAGGGTGTAGCAGCAGATTTGCCAAGTGAAGCAAGTGAATCCAGTATCATAT
Organism: Myxine glutinosa; assembly: GCF_964187855.1. Classification (NCBI taxonomy): domain Eukaryota; kingdom Metazoa; phylum Chordata; class Myxini; order Myxiniformes; family Myxinidae; genus Myxine; species Myxine glutinosa. The sequence goes on along the minus strand of NC_136273.1, from coordinate 45,523,185 downwards.
CATCGCAGGACATGAACACCTTCATACACCAGTCCTTTGTCCTGCCGGCGAACCTGCCACACATATCTGATCCTGTGAAAGAATGAAACCCGAGAATAGCTGAGGCGCGGTTAACTCCTAACTTTTCAAAGATAGGTTTGACTGCAATTTTCCTATTCAGTTTTCCTTTTCCGGTAAGGAAATATGTCTCAGCAGGTAGCTGTGGATACATGTGGATCATCAGCAAGAAGACATCGGTATCTGGAGAGTCTATTACAAGTTCTACATCGCCGTTAACTGTTAGGGCATGGAGCAAGAGTAACGTATCCGCTTCTTCATGACCGTGTTTTACCAATTCATCAGGCACACTTACATTGCCTTTTGTCTCAGTGCCGAAGGTTACCATGAACTTCTTCAATTTGTTGGCAGAGCTGTTGCTGTGATCCAGAGTCTTTGCAGCTAAATACTCTACAAGTTCTGCCTTGATTTTGACACTTGAAAGGAAGTCCTTCAAGGAAATATTCTGGATCAGTGTACTATCTTGGATGTGATAGTAGGTCGAGTTTCCCTTTGTTCTCTTTTTTCTCATTTGCTCTTTCAGAGAACTTTCGACGTATCTGTCAAATACCAGTCTTACTTCGTCATAGTTAGCTGCAATCCTGATAAGCTTTTCAAGAAATTACATGGCAAATTCACTGCATGTTTTCATTTTGTCTGTCTTGGAGATGGAGTTAACGAGGGCCATGCCATCTATGACTACAACTTTAAATTTCTCAGACATGTCGGACATGTCAGTTGAAGCTTCTTGCTCAGGCTGCGCTTCTTGTACTTCAGGCGCCTCGGCTTGGGGTGGTACTTCAGTTTGGGAGTTTTCACTCAATACTTGGTCGCCAGAAACACTCGGTATGGCATTAGCTGGATCGCTTGTGGCTTCTGTTGGGCTAGTTTGCTCCTTGGTAACTAGCGCTTCAAGATGACGAAGGACCTTAGCCTTGTCATATGCTAGGAGAAGTGACCCATCCGAAGCGAAAAGGGCACGTGGAACAATTCCAAATTCATACTTCTGTCAGGGAATAAATATTCATATTGACAATATTGCTAGAATATATATCAATGTAATCTTGTTTAAAGTGGAATTATGTTTTACTTTACGAATGAGCAAAAGAGCATAGAACTAGAATTAACATGTGGTCAGAGAGAGAGTTAATTTAAGGAAACAGAATGTGTAATGCTCGTGGACTGCCATCTGTGTCTTTCAATATTTAGCCTGTGTTCCATAGATGGAACACAGGCTGCAAACAGCTTCAGCAGGTCAGAGTATTTGACCTCTTGAACAGAAATAAAGTGGTGCTCTCAGTCTCCCAAAATAGAGGGGTGGCCAAAAGAGCCAAATAAAGGCTTTTGGATGAAGCAGTCTGGGCCTTTAAAACCAAGAGAAAGTTGCATTGGGAGAGAGTGGACTAGGAGAGTGGACTAGGAGAGTGGACTAGGAGAGTGGACTAGGAGAGTGGACTGGGAGAGTGAACTGAAGAGGAGTGAAAACTGAAGACCAGTTGAACTGATCAACCAACTGGAGATTGTCAACAACTGAATGAGCTTCAAAAGACCTACTGAACGAGCTTCAAAAGACCTACCAAACAAGCTTCAACAAACTCTGGAACAGACTCATTAAAGATCTCGGCTTAGTATACAACAAATTCTCTAAAGTGAATAAACCATTGATTTTGCTAAAACGAGTTTCTGAAGTTTCTGAAGTAGAACAGTAGTTAAAATTATTATTCAACAATTGGTGGCCCGTAGGGACTCAACTGCCCAGGTAAGCTTTTGTTTGTTATCTGTGTAGTCTGATGTTAATCTGTGAAAATAGTTCAGTGTTTGAGTTTTGTGTACGTTTGTTGATGTGTGGAAGGAAAAAACACGAGGCCTTTAACAGGTTTCAGAAATCATGCCAATTTTTTTTTTTCTTCCAAAATTTATGTATACGCATTTTTGAGGGATGGTGCCATGAACTGTCACAAATATCCACTAAAGCTTGGTGTCTTTAGAAAAGGTGCTGTGCTTTCATGAAGGATTTGTTTTAAAATTTCAGAAGTCATGACGATAAAAAAAATTTTTAAAAATTAATAATCAATTATTTTTTTGGTTTTTCTGTAATTTGAATTTTTTTTCGGTACATTTTACGAGTTTAATGAGACGATTGCAAAGAGCCACTAACGAACCCCGGGCGTTAGCCAACAGGTGCTGCATTCGTCTTGTCATGTACAACTGAAATATGGATTTTGTATATTTCTTGCTCATTTCATGAATGTCATGAATTCATGAAATAGAACGTCAATTTTGTAAATATCTTTAAAATGATTTCCAGCAATGGTCTGCATTCAAATCTCTGCTCGTTTTCGTGATTAAATGACTTATAAGTGTGTCGATTTTCCCGTTAAAATAATGGTTGAGATCCTGCTTGGGTTGTGACCACACACACGAGCAGATTGCAGAATGGACACTATTTGATTTATAATCATATTAGCGGGTTTTGTAAAAAGCGATTTTATACAGCGTCTGTACAGTAAGCCAAATAATGGTAAAATCGACTGGCTCGATTTTAAGTCATAAAAAATTCCATTGTGGCACAAATATGGGTTTTTGTACCTTCATAAGAGTTAATTCGAAGCGGTTTGGATGCACGTCTGCATTTTATGCACATTTATGTGTGTGATTGGCCAAATGTGCTCTTATGAACACAAGAAATTGTAATCTTATGAATTATGATGTTCTGACAGAGATGACTTGATGAAGTGCACCATCAATTCATTTTTCCCATGTAGGACAGTAATGATAACTGTTAATTTCTAATGTAATGTAATGTTTGTAATGCAATGTAATTTAAAAAAAAAAAAAAAAAAAAAAGTTTTCTGTGTCCTGGGTCCCGTAAGATTTGCACACACTGACCCTGCCACTGGAATGCGTGCAGGCAGGTTGCCCATGGTAACCGTTTGGTGTTGTGTCCTGGGTCCCGTAAGATTTGCACACACTGACCCTGCCACTGGAATGCGTGCAGGCAGGTTGCCCATGGTAACCGTTTGGTGTTGTGTCCACTTATCTATGGAATCAGAAGCGATTTTTTAAATGTAACCTCTTTACATCCTGATTAGAAAAAATATATATATTTTTAGGATTTTTATGGCGGCGGCCATCTTGGACCACAGCTAAAAATCCTTCAATCAAGATGAAATTTAATGTGAGCCAATCCCATGCTACTGTGATCCGTAATCTCTAAAAAATAGAACCATCCAATGTACCTTTGATCATTTTATATTTCATCTGTCTTTTAAGATTTTAAAAAGGGAATTTATTGATATAAGATCCTATGACATTTGCCAAGGCAATTAAATGGAGGGAAACCAATGATGAAATATATTGTGATCTGTTTATACATGAATGAATTTACATGTACATGAATTTGTTGACCCCAACCCAATCTTAACCCTAACTTCATTCTACCATTATCCATCCCCTCCAAATCATGTTATATTACTGATTGTATGAGGCATGTAAAGGATTGTTGATCCCATATCCCATTGGATCCCATGTTGATTTAGCATATCACCTCATTATGTGGCTTTATGTGTTTTTGTGTGTGTGGGTATGTGTTCTTCATTCTCATTTTTAAAATTTTTTTTCCCTCTCCCTAAAGAATATGGCCCCATAGTGTTAAAGTGATGAGTGCCATGGTACGACACAGTTGAAATGGTTAAAAAAAAATACACAGATGAGTGTAATGGCTCGCACAGAAGTTCGAGAGGGAGACAGTATTTACCATATAATCTCACAGCCTTGTAAGGGAGTCATGAGTGCGGCCAATGATACACAGCTATCTTTAGGTTAAAATACAATGAGTGTCGTATTTCGCATAGTATTAATTCCTCATTCCTCCCTTGGCATTCTGCCACTTCTCCTCCTCCCTTCCCCACCCTTTTCCTCCCCCCTTTCCTTTCCTTCTCCTTTCCTCCTCTTTTGCTTCTTCTTTTACCTGTTTTCACCTTTCATAGTTCTCATTGTTTTCTCATTTCTCTCATTGTTTCTCATTCTCATTGTTTTCTCTCATTGTTGATGAGATTCATCATTATCATCATGATTGTCATATGCTGATTATTATTGATGTTCATTCTCAAATTTTGTACAATTATGGTAAATTTATATTTACAATTTATAATTACAATGATTTACAATGGTCATGATTTTACAATCATGAAAATTGCTATGATTATCAGGCATGTCATCATTGGGTTTTGATGTAAATCGATTGCATGGACTTTAAGGATAGCTTTATAGCCCTGCAGGATTAATGATGTATTACAAGTTACAAAGTTTATTGGAGTGTCGAAATTTCGGTATGATTGGATTCCATTGATAAATATTATGAATTGTCATTCATTGGTACACATTTCAGGAATCTTACACCATTTTAATTGTCAAGAACTTTGAGTGTCTTTCAAAGTGAGACATGGTGGGTGACACATGACATGACATGTGACATCACATGACGTGTGACATGTGACACGTGTGACATGTGCGACATTGCCCAATGAACTGGTTCATATCGGTCGGATCAATTTGGTTGATTGTCTCACAAATGAAGGGTTGAGTTGCCTTCAGTGGTTGTTAAACTTTAATTTGTGATATGATGACCACACAGGATTGAAAAAATATGTCAGATATGATCCAGAGGCGGAACGGTGATTTGTCAACTGACGGCAGATATGGGTCAAACGGTGACCATGGACCGGCGATCATATTTCCCCGTCAGTAGACGGAACTGTTTTGCCAACATTGGGTACAGGCTTAGATATAGGGTTATCAGACTGATAAATGTGAATTTTGCTATTTTGATATTTGAATTTTGATATTATCATTTATGATATTTTATTATGTATTATTATTAGGATTTTATTGATAAATGTTGATGAATTGATTGAAATTGCATATTTGAATTGATTCTGATTCTGACCCGATTGATCTGATTGATTTTGATCTGATTAATTTAATCTGATCTGATTTTATTTAAATTTAATTTAAACAAGTCAATTGATGGATGAATAAAAAGTGCGGTCTCAAGAACGAAGCTTTGAGACATTTGCAAAACATCAATGTGCAGACAACCTGGGACGATGGGCGAGGTGGTGAGTCTAGTGGTTATTTGTTATATTATGTGGTTATTTTTGTTTGACCCCCCCTTAACAGGACTTACTGATCCAGACTCATCTGCAACACTGATCAGTGCGATTGGGGTGTGGGAAAAGCCACAGAACAGGGAGACTCTCTGGCAGTCACTTGAAGTCATCAATTGCAAAGGTGGAGAGACACTTCCTGGACGATTACGGAGTCGAGCTTATAGGACATAAGCTAGGAAATTGACAGGGGGTACAAGTGTAATTTAAAGTGTAGTCTTGGTAGTTATCTGGTACATTGAGTAAATACTGAGTGTTATTCATATACAGCCAGAATGGGGAATGCAGCTTGTAAGAATACACAAGGACAACCAGATATTCCAAAAAAAGGTACTTGTGCATATTATATGTACGACCGATATGGTGAAGAGGCTATTAGTGAGGTTGAAAATTGGTATTTGTGGACAAAGGGACATGATAAGGAGTTTCCAAGAGATGGTACATTTGAGCGAAATCGATTGGAGAGATTAGGACAAGAATTGAAAGCCAGGAAGCAACATAATTTAACAGTAGACTGGCTTGCATTCCATTATTGGGATATGGAATCCAGGAATAGGGCACAGCAAGGACGTATATTGGACCTAGAACTTAAAATAAAAACGATGCAGGATACATTGGAGGACATAAATGCACAACTGCCCTCGAACATAGGAATAAAAGTGACAGTTGTCCCATCTGATTCCCATTTGTCTCCCCAAAAAGGACGGTACAGAGAATTTTTTCGTGTTTCAGGAGAGAACCAGAGATTGCAGTGGCAACTCAGGGATCTGGAGATGCAGCCTAGAAATACAAGTGAACAGGTGGACAAACCAGCCAATGACAGACATCGATGTTACAAGTGTGGAAATATGGGACACTGGAAACGACGTTGTCCATATTCAAATAGGAAGACTAGTTCATAGAAAAAACCAGGATCAAGGGTACCAGTGCTTACTGGTACCTCAGATAACGTTTAGGCTTTCATTGCTGCAGATCCCAAATGACGACAGGCCTCAACAGATCAAATGCCAACAGACCAACATGAATAATTGTTCCTGCTTCTTGTCTCAAAATTTTTTTCGGAGCAAGAATGAATTTTACTTTTGCTTATTAGCGAATTAATAATTAATTGATTAAATGCCAAAATTGGATTTTTTTGGAACATGAATTAAAAGATCCAGAATTAGAGTTCATTCTGGATGCCTCATATTTGCCAATTATAGATGGCGTTTTAGGGAGTATTTTGGGTGAAACAATTTTTTACAACAAAACAATTACCAAAGTGTGGAACATTGCTTTGCAAAAAATTTTGGGAACCAAGTGACGAGCATCACATGATCAGCAGGTGGGCATTTTGGACTATTTTTTTGCATGCTGATAGGTCAGTGGTTGACTGACATGTAAATAGATGTATTGTCAAATTGGGATAAATTATTGTGGGACCAAAAAAGGGTAATTTCAATGTGACATTATAGGGGTTTTCTAAAACAAATAAACTTTTTGTCTATTTGTGTATTAGCGTTTCTAAAATTAAAGGATAAATTTTACGAAATTGAAATGCAATTGACACCCATCTTGATCTGTTAATGATGGTTCAAATGCAAACAAATATACATAATGCTTGGGTTTGTGTATGTTTGTGCGTCAATGTTTGTGTTTTTTTTGGTTTTGTGTGTCAATCTTACTAGAATATCCAGAAAATTCGTAAAATAAAATAGGAATATAATTTGATTATGAACATTATCTCTTTTGTCAAGGGCGATGAAATATACAGATTTGATGTGCTAGGTTATGAGCAGCCATTAATTAATGGTAAAATTGTGAGTAATTTTGGGATTCCATTTTTGATAGAATTTATATGAGAATAACAGCTATTTATGGATAGGAGCTTCATAAACAAAATGAGTACAAAATTAGCCAAATTTGGAAGTGGTCTTACATTGACTTTCCAGAGTACTCTGCTCATGGATTTTTACATATATAAACTTGACCTTTATCAGCATATAAATTGTGCTGTATGTATGGATGTGTCTTAGGCATAGACGATATGGGCAGATAGTAAAGAAAGTTTTGTTGAATTGAACTTTTGAGTTTTAAAACGAAATGCATTGTGAATCTTAAAACCAAGGGGCAGACGTGAACGCGCTGTTATGTTTTTTACACTCAGAACACGATGTTACGTGTACCTGCAACATATTTTGTTACTCTGCCACACCTATATTGGCATACTGGTGACAGTAGTATTCACTAAGTTGCATAGAAATGGAGGAACAACTTTTAAGGGAGTATACAACCACGTATTTGGATATTTTCTACAAAAGTAGGGGTTTCAATGAGTGGTAGCTGTACACATGGGATTTATCAAATTAAGTTATGCAGTTTAAACAAAGTTACTGGTAAACAGAAGGGAAATGGATAGTAAATAAATTCTTCAATGCTGGGTAAATTTAATGAGATATTACAAAGACTTATAAGAGCTACTGTTCTTCCTTATAGCAGTGGGAAAAGAGTGAATTAGAACCAAATGAATCTATAAATGAATGTGATAGGGATAATATCCTCAATTTGTGTTACTTATTTGATTGTGGGTAAAGGAATTATTTTATCGTAATGGATTGATAACAGCAGCCTGCAATGTCCTGAGAGTGTGCATCCATGTAATTAGAAATCCCAGATTTGTTTTTACAAACAACATTTGGTAGAGGTCTTATGTCGACGAGCACTTACTTGGTAGATAAAAAAGGTACTGCATGTTGGCAGCCACTTTTGCGGCATTTAGGCCAAACACATTGAGAGAAAATTGTCGTTCAATACGTAATTTACACATGGCTATTTGTAAAAGGGAAGTTGTTGCGATGGGAAACATTTCTGAAGGTTTATTAAAATGTTATAATATGACATGTGTCAAGGCAAACTATTGGATGGGAAAATTAGATCTGGTTATAGAATGAATTTGCTGACCCTTTGAAGTTAATTCTTTGAAATTGATTGTTTTACTAGTATTTTGAGTTCACATTGGAAATAGTTTGGTAGAGCTTTGTTAAAACCTATGGTTGTGGTATTTTGGAACGAATTCACAGATCATAGGAAGTTGATAACAATAGAAATAAATATGGACCCCGGGAGATAGGGGCATCAGAATAAGGCAAAAAATCAGATTTATGTTACATATTAAGGGATTTTTCTTTAGTCACATTTTAAGAAGTTTGTTAGTTTGGTATATAATGTTGAATGTCATTGACATAAATGAGGGCATAACAACTTGTTGTGCACTATGTCCGTTTTACACGATCGATGAACTCATATCACCACAAGTAACACTGTTAAAGAAAAAAAAAAAAAGCGGGGAGGACTATGCTAATAACACATTAGGCATAGTTTGCTTGTTTGCAAGAATTGTTGGGAATTAGATATTCCTGTTTGTGATTTAAATCATATAATCATTATTAATGCATTTATTTTCTTTGAGTTGAGTCACAATACCTGCATGAGTTTAATTTTTTGAATTATATGAACCTGAAAGCAATTGTGGATGCTATTCTTAGTTTTAGTAGTGTAAAACACATGTCTGAGTTGAATATTATTCGTGTGAAGTTGTTCTAAAATATAGTGATTTCATGTTACAATGTACCCCATCTGATTCAATCTGTGTGGAGAGCAGATATAAATGTGGCTAAGTAAAGGAAAGACAAGACCACATCCCAAATGGAGTGATAACGACATCTGGGAAGAAGTTTGAAAAAGGAAAATTTGTGAAAATGAAGTTAATCTTGGCATACACCCTCTTTCTCAAAGAATGATGAAGAAATGCTCCTTTGGAAGATGGATGTTTACCTTCACCAAGGGAAAATTATGTGACCATTTGTCTGGGTCACACTGCAACATATGGGAAAAGGACGATCACTTACTTGTGTTCAAATACCTCGAACAGTCATCACATCAGCAATTGCAGGACGACGATATTTTACCTGCAACGTTTACGGGATACGGTGACGTGTGTCATTACTTCACCAACTTCCGGGGAGCCAGCATGGAGCTGCAAGCGAACGACTGCCTTTTCCTTCACAACAGCTGTGCACGATTCTGCTGTGTGCTCCTGGTATGGACCATGGACAACTGAGTACCATGGTCCCAACATCATCATTGCGGATGCATCCGGCATCCCTGCTCCACATCTTGTTGACAAATCAACATCACATCAATACTTGCTCCATGCTCACGATTAGTGAGGAGGCAAGTCGACTACAACTGGATGGAGGCCTTGTTCAAATCTACTATGGCTCACAGCAAGAGTGGCAAGGATGCTGCATGGAGAGCAGGGTCAGTCTTTGACTCTGCCCAGCTATCACAACAGCAGAAAATCCTATGCAAATAGTGAAGGGGTGATGAAGACAACAGGAGAAAATGTTTTATGCTGAAATTCCAAACACAAGTGATCCGCCCCTTTTTCAAACAAAGAAAGTCAATATTTGATTAAAGGCAAATATTTTGCCAAATGTTGCAGATGCTTTATTATTTTGATGAACTGAAATTATTGCGTTTTGGTGAAGGTGAAATGTTTTGTGATCTTTATGCAAATGAGTTGAATTGAATTATCAACATAGAAAGAGTCAATGAACAAGGAAATGCATTGTGATCAAAATTCTTCCAGAATGACGGTGTATGCCTTAGGAAATTGAATTACCAGATTAGTGGTTTGAATATTTAATGTGGTAATGTTTAGATTAATGGTTAATATAAACATAAAAGAAAAAACTGGGGATTGTCAGGGAATAAATATTCATATTGACAATATTGCTAGAATATATATCAATGTAATCTTGTTTAAAGTGGAATTATGTTTTACTTTACGAATGAGCAAAAGAGCATAGAACTAGAATTAACATGTGGTCAGAGAGAGAGTTAATTTAAGGAAACAGAATGTGTAATGCTCGTGGACTGCCATCTGTGTCTTTCAATATTTAGCCTGTGTTCCATAGATGGAACACAGGCTGCAAACAGCTTCAGCAGGTCAGAGTATTTGACCTCTTGAACAGAAATAAAGTGGTGCTCTCAGTCTCCCAAAATAGAGGGGTGGCCAAAAGAGCCAAATAAAGGCTTTTGGATGAAGCAGTCTGGGCCTTTAAAACCAAGAGAAAGTTGCATTGGGAGAGAGTGGACTAGGAGAGTGGACTAGGAGAGTGGACTAGGAGAGTGGACTAGGAGAGTGGACTGGGAGAGTGAACTGAAGAGGAGTGAAAACTGAAGACCAGTTGAACTGATCAACCAACTGGAGATTGTCAACAACTGAATGAGCTTCAAAAGACCTACTGAACGAGCTTCAAAAGACCTACCAAACAAGCTTCAACAAACTCTGGAACAGACTCATTAAAGATCTCGGCTTAGTATACAACAAATTCTCTAAAGTGAATAAACCATTGATTTTGCTAAAACGAGTTTCTGAAGTTTCTGAAGTAGAACAGTAGTTAAAATTATTATTCAACACTTCCCAATACAGTCCTTTAGCTCAAGGTCTGGACGGCTTATTGATGCTACTATAAACCTCTGTAGGAGTCCTCGTTCTTCTTTGACTTTAATGAGTTTGTCACCTGCTTTCACTTTCTTCACTGTGTTGGCACTTTTGAAAGTGCCTATGTTCTTTCTCTTCATTGGATCCCACACTGAAAGTTTTCCTTCTGTAAGGCGTTCTTTGACAAATGTCTGGAACAACTGTTGTCCGATGGCATCGCGGTCTACTATGTCCTTTGTTACCTTTTCATCAATTACTTTCTTGGTAAGAAGGTTACACAGGTCACTCTCATCGGTTGCGAATGCGTCTCCATGAACAACAAATACCTCTGTCAATCTCGCGGAATTTCTCATTACTCGGGTGGACTTTCCCCCTATGATCTCGTGGTGTTGGTCTCTGGTATCAGCACCTTCCATGCCATATTCTCTTTGAAACTCCTCTACTAGATTAGACAAGTCAGGTGCAATCAGGAAGAAACGGTCTCGAGCTCTCTCAATTTGGGTTATTCCAGTAATGCCTCCAATGACCTTGAGTTTGCGGTTCTCCTGCTCAATTCCGTGATCTGGACCTATTGAAGTGAATGCAGCAATCCCCTTCGTCACACAGAAATTTCCTTTCAGGAGTTCTGCCCAGACATCTGGAAAAACTTGTTCTGTTTGCTGCATTGTTGACAGGTACAAAGGGAGCAAACGTGCGTAGTTCAGGTGGTCGTGGACAAAGAAGTACTTGATAAGAGCTTCAGTGCTTTCCATATGCAGCAGCAGGTCCCGTTGTGTGGTAGCTCTAATATACTGAAGGATAGTTTCAAACTGCCTCAAGTAGTAACGGATGTAGTGTTGAATTGGTGCTGGATTGCTTTCAAACTGTCCCAACTTTGTGAGGATATCTCTAGATTCGAACATGGTCATGGTTTCTCTGACGGCATCTCTGAGGTTTTGACGGTTGCCTGTGTTCATGCTGATATCTTTCTGATATGCTTTTTCCAAATCAATGGACGCTTCACTTAGGAACACTTTCTCTTCTGGTGCTTTTGTTAGGAACCTGTCAAAGTAGAGATGGTATAGAGCAAGCAATGTTACAGTATGTGCTTCTAGGGACCTGTAGAGATGTTTTCCATTTAGGATTTGCGTTACGGTTGTTGGAGAATATAGTCCAGCTTCGACCCAAGCCTGGTCAATGCCGCTTCCTTCTGCCATATTGAAATTGAATTTGAATTTGACTGCCATATTGAAATTAATTGTTTTTGAACTCCTTGGTATTGAAATTATGGGTATTATCATTAATTTGGACCTCATACTGTGTTCAGAATACCAGTTTTAATGGAATTTATATATTTTGGCGGCCATCTTGGATTTGACACCCTTAATCCGTTTTAAAAAATTAACAACCTATTTTTTCGAACATGTGACACCCCAAAGACAAGGAATGAAGTGGAATTTTGCTTTTAACAAAAAAAAACACGATAGCCATTTTTAAGACATAGCAGCCTACACTACAGTGTCCATGTGTTTTATACCTCTCCCCCCCATTCCCATGCATCCTCCCCCCAAGCCCTCTCCCTCCCTCAGATCTCCCGATGTCCCTGCTCTCAAATGTTGTACTTGTGTGCTTCCCTCTTTCTCCCCATCTTGTCTCCCGCTCCCTTTATCTTATCTTTTATGTGTCAGTTTGTCTTTTTGTGATGAATGCTAGCTCTTACATGAGCCTCGATCTTGTATACAAACCCCCCCCCCCCCCCCAAAAACCGGGCAGCTCATCTCGCAGTAACTGTTACCTCGACTTGTCGCCAACGCTGCTGCAGGCCTTGCATGCGCCCTTCGATGCGAAGTACATAGTGCAGCTCTTGCTGTGTACGTGTATGGAGAGCAGACATGACCAAAGACATGTTCTGCACCTGTAGTGTGTTTGAGAGGAGGAGGAGGCGGGTCAGGGAAAAGTTCATCTTGAGAGCGACACAATGCAATTCATAGGATGCCTGGTTGAGAATGTTATTTAATTATATCTTTTTAGAAAGTCATGGTGCTGAACACATTGTTGGCGATTTACAGAAAGTCAAATCCCACAACGACATGAAAAAGAACGAAGAGAGGAAGATCTGCATTAGATGTCTCGAGCGTTTATAAAGGTAGCGCAGGTTCAACGGAAGTTACAAACAATCAACGGAAGTGATGTTTTTTGACCTTGCCTGGGTGGGTTTTGTATCTCTGAGATAAACAAAAAGGTCGAAAGGAATACAAAAATTCCCCAAAATAGAAAGAGCTGCCAGCACACGCAAGGAAGGATCCAGATGGCTGAATCGAGTCAGTGGGGTGTCTTTCTCACAGCATCATTTTGCATCGGCCCTGTTTGTTCGTGTGGTTTTTTTTTTTGGGGGGGTTTTTTCCCAAAACGAAAAGTCACATAAATGAATTCTGTCCCCTCGTTGTGATGAATTTTTATGTGGATCGTGCCCATGCGAGTGTCTCCTTTCTCACATCAGTACCCTTTGGATGTCCGTCTCTGCTTCGTTCTACTCGTAGTGCTTCTCCTTCCTTGCAGCTTCGATCTTGACTTTACTCATTTCCTTATTCATAATTTGCAGAATATCTAAGCACCGGATCGATGATATTATTAGACTGAGGTTTGGTAGGAAACGTTCGGCAATTTGCTGCTTCCCCATGTACAGATAACTCCTCCTTTGTGGGCCACCTACCTTCTGCGGGCAAATGTTAAGAATGCAGTAATGAAAATATAACCATGACTGAAGGGATGTCGGAAGTTGCTGGGGGTATTGGTGGAGGAATTACTAAGGAGTTTTCATCCGCCCTTACGTCCAACAGGATGGTGCACTCTTACCTTTGAGCTGTCCGAGACCGATTACCTATACCTGCCCATAAACCTTCAGACTGCGCAGTGCTGGCTCACAGTGTAACTAACACACCTTTCATGGACCTTACGTTGGTTGACCTACATCTGCTAGCAGTAGCTGGTGAACGATAAAATATCCCATATTGTGTTTGGCAAAGAGAAGGAGAGTTATCGCCGCATTCTGAACAAATGACAAAATCCTTCCGAAATGAAGTTAAATATATATATATATATATTTGTATACTAAGTCAAGGCTCATGTAAAAGCTAACACATATTAAATTTCTCTGCTGCCTGTTCTCTGCTGTTGTACTTGTGTGCTTCCCTCTCTTCTCTCTCCCCATCTTGTCTCCTGCTCCCTTTATTGTATGTCTTGTGTGTCCGTTTATATATTTTTTGGGATTGATGTTAGCTCTTACACGAGCCTCGATCTTGTATAAAAAAAATAAAATACGACAACGGCACTCGGTAGACAGCATACATACCTCCACCTGGTGAACAGTTTATGTTTGTATCCCACTGATAGGCCGGATCTGGATTCGGACCTGAACCAAAATGTAATCGGCTTGTTCTTATCACCTAACTAACTCGTCCACCAAGTTTATTCATAACTCGTCCATAACTTTTTTTAATATCATATTATATATCGCTTTTCACCCGATCTCTCAATGGTGAAGAATCACTTTAAAATTAAATAATTCTCATATCCGAATCCATATTCAGAACTTCACCAAATTCGAATCGAATCGTCCTTGTCACACACCCAACCGGTCCACCATGTGTCGTCCAAATCCGTCCGTAACTTTTTGAGATAACCTGCTATGTGTCGTTTTTGACCCTATCTCCCAACGGTGAAGAATCATTAAAAAAAATTATCGTAGTCGGATCCGAATTCGAATCTTCACCAAAATCTAATCATTTCACCCATATGCTGCATCTCTGCCAAATTTCGGCCGAATCCATCCACAACTTTTTGAGATATCTTGTTAACAAACGGACAGACAAACAAACAGACAGACACACATACAGACAGAGGTGAAAACATAACCCCCATCCACCTTTGGTGGTGGAGGTAGGTAATAATATAAAGGGAGCAGTAGACAAGAGTGGGAAAGAGAGGGAAGCACAACAACAGAAGAGAACAGTGACATCAGGAGATCTGTGGATGGGAAAAGGGTATATGGGATAAACAAGATGGACACTACAAGGACTTTCACGAATGAAAACGGAATTTGATGGAGGTGGATTTGGGGTGCATTAACGGGGGTAGAACAGATCAAGGTTTTGGATGGGGAAAGATAACAGATGGTGGTGAACAGCTGTTTTAAAAACCTGGAGGGAGGAGTGGGATTGAAGAGAGTGGGGAAGTTTGTTCCAGAGGCAGAAGAAAAGAGGAATGAATGAATGGCAGAACTTGTGTGACCTGTAGAAATATTTGTGGGACAGAGCCCAGAGAGAGCTGGGGGAGCAAGGCCGGAGAGAAGTCGGTAGAAGACAGAAAGACCACCGACCTGCCTGCGGTGAGTGACTGAAAGGCCCTCAGAATCAGCTTCATCGCGGGAGATTCCAATGATTCTGAAACCTTTCGTTTCAACAGCGTGAAGACGAGCTAGGTGTGAGGCAAGAACACCAGCCCAGATGGGGGGAACAGTATTCCATTGAGCTGCGGATGAAAGCCTTGTATGTGGTGAGGAGCTCAGGTGTGCCGAGGAAGGACTTCGCACGACGGAGGATGCCCAGTCGGCGACTGACTTTGGAGGCCAACTTGGAAATGTGGATTTCCCAGGAAAAATCATGGCAGATAGTGAGACCCAAAAGCTTGAGCGACAGAACTTCTTGGAGAGGATTGTTGAGAAAGTAGATGGGATGGTCAAGGGGTATGGTGCAGAGTTCGGGAAAGGTATGCATCATGCTGCATTCGCCAGATCAATCATTGGGGAGGACCCAGTGTGATGGTATGGGCCGGCATTTCCACCCGTTTCAAGACACCTCTGGTCGTCATCGAAGGCAATCTCACTAGTAAGCGCTATGTCGATGACATTTTGAGACCTCATCTGCCGCCATTTCTCCAGGCTCACCCTGACATCGCATTTTCCAGCAGGACAACGCTCGACCCCATGCTGCTCGCCTGACCACTAATATATTCCAGAAACAGGGTGTTGAAGTGATGCCTTGGATGCCTTATTCCCCTGACCTCAATCCCATTGAGCATTTATGGGATGAGCTTGGTCGACGTCTTGCATCGATATGATCAACGGCTGTCAATCGGCAAATGATCATTCAAGGCTTGCAGGAGGAGTGGGACAGACATCCCCAGCAACGCATCAGACGCCTGGCACAGAGTGACTGGCACCCTGAACCAAAAGGGCTATCACAGCATTTTGCAGCGCCATGCAATACCCTCTGGTATACGCTTAGTTGGTCAGGGGTTCATCCGACAGCAAGATAATGACCCTAAACACACCTCCAGGCTATGTCAAAACTACCTTCGAGGAAAAGAACAGGACGGTTGGCTTCAAATCATGGAATGGCCAGCACAGTCTCCAGACTTAAACCCCATCGAGCTGGTTTGGGATGAACTGGACAGAAGGGTGAAAGCAAAGCAACCTACAAGTGCAACACATTTGTGGGATCTTCTGCAACAGTGTTGGGAAGAACTTCCCGAACAATATTTGATTTCCATTGCAGAAAGAATGCCACGAGTGTGTTCGGCGATTATATCTGCAAAAGGTGGCTACTTTGCTGAGTCAAAAATTTAAATTAAATTTTGTTAAACAAAATGATTCCATGATTTCTTTTTTCATCTCCAATTGTTTATTTGTTCTATGCTTAATTTCAGCGTAAACTGCGTAAATTTCAATAAAAACTGGAAAAATTGAGGTGTTCTAAAACTTTTGACCGGTAGTGTATATAGTGGGGCGGCTTAGCCCAAATATTCAAAAGAATTGTGCATTTTGTGATACAAGCACCAAATTTGGCACAAATGTACATGAATATGTTGCGAACATTTTCAGATATTGGGCCACTTGAAATTCTCTCTTTATGTCCGCCATATTGGATTTCAAAATGGCCGCCACTTGAAATCTACATTTGCTATTATCTCTGGACGTAATGCAGCGATTGACTTGATTCTGGTATCTAAATGTATGTTTTTGGGGGCAAGGAATCCAATGGTACCAATTTCAACTTAATATTATCTATCACAGTCTGTTATATAATTTTATTTGGAAATTATCTAGGCAAATATTGGATTCAACACAATACTTTGAAAAGAATGTCTTAGTTCTGTAAATATAAATAAATAAATAAACTATACTAAATCACTAGTAACAACTGAGACAAGCTCATATATACTGGCAGTCTAAAATATAAATTCATATCCCATTAGGAAACAAAGTGACCCATTCATTTGTGTTTTTCATATGCATATTTTATGTAACATTACATTCATATTGTCAATAAATACCAAACATGCATAATCCCCTTTTCCTAGACCCTTTAAGCCATCTTTTGTGTTTCTAGAGTACAGAAATTTCTTGTATAGGCTTCCATCTGTCTTGTTTCCTTAACAATGCACTGTAGCATGTCTTTAACAATGTTTACAAACATGACTCCACTACATGTCTTTAATCACAGCCCTGACCCAAATAAAAGAGTAGAGAGGCTGCATGTGTGTTGACCCACATCAACTGTGTTCTTTGTGTGTGGCTGTGTTTAAATCACCTTGTGACTCCACATAAATGAGTTAATTACATACAATCTGGGCTCAGCTAGACAACATTGTGTGGTCAGCAATGAAGACGAGAGTCTGAATTACATGTATGCAAAAGACCTTGTGAACCAGTGAAGCAAATACACGGGTAAGCATGAATTAAATCTAGGGCATGATATAATTTCCATGATGTTTACCTCTACACTCAATGGTGGAAGGAGGTAATGTTTTGATCCCAGCTTGTCTGTATGTCTGTTTGTCTGTTAGTCCACAAAATTCCAGACAAAGCTTGTAGTAGTGGTAGTTGTAGTGGTAGTGGTGATAACAGAAATTGTTATATAGAACTGAACTTAAATTATTATTATATGCAGAAAATAACTTCATTTCTATATGCCCTGCAGTGGACAGGTTAATTGGTTTATGCACTGAAGGGGTCACCCTGGTGTGCACTGCTGTGTTCTGCCTCACTGAGTTGTTCAGGTTGCGAGATTGCGACAGCAGGGACAGCAGACTCATTCCTGCGAGCATCCCATGTCTTGCGCACAAGAAGAGCACATCAAGTGACTGCAGCAGCACTGTACATCCTGCAACACCGTGCCTACAACCACTACTGTCTGGGAGAAACCAGGGATGCAGAGGACCTTCCGGAGTTTGAAGACTGGTGTTGCCAGAGAGGAGAAGACATCCCCCAGTTTCACTACTGGGCAACCATGCTGGAACTAGAACTGTTGGTTCTAGTGTATGTGCGTTCTCTCAGGCAGGGATCGTTAATGATGTACCTCGATGCTCTGACAGAGCTGGTCCCCTGGTTCCATGCACTGGATCACACCCACTATGCTAGGTGGATACCAGTGCACCTGAAGGACATGGCCGAACTCACCATCAAACACCCAGATGTAGCCAGGAAATTCAGGGAAAGCCACTTCACCGTTCAGAAAACACAGAGGGTGTTCTCTTCAATCCCGATTGACCAGGCACATGAGCAGAATAATGCCTGCATCAAAGGAGACGGTGGAGCAGTTGGGCTCACTGACAACCCTAGTGCCCTACGTCGCTGGATGGTTGCGGGACCAGAAGTTGCCAGGGTGATCGAAGAATTCCAGGATGGGAACCAACACTGGAGACGGCAAACAGCAGACACACGTCATCATGATCAGACGCCAAGTGTACAGGCCTCATTTGTGAAAGATGTTCGCTCTCTCGTCGGTGTCATAGAGGAGATGGGCAACCCATTCAAGGAGGAGAGTCAGGATGTAGTCAAACTGGACACAAAGGAGATCGCAGATCCTGCTGCTGTGGAGACCGTGATGAATGCCAAGAGGATTGGCCAAGAGCAGTTCGAGGCTTTCACCAGAGAGTGTCTGTTGGACAGAACAAAGGCAGTGGACGCACCCATTCCTCGTAACAAGCTGAAGGTGTTCAGCACTTCCACTCCAAGAAGCCAGAGCAAAGGTCAGCAACAGCTCGCCTCCATCAAGAATGACCATGAACTCTTCGCACACCTGTACATTGGCTGCCAGACGAGGGATGGAAACCTTGAGGAGTTCTTTTGTCACGAGAATCAGGCATGTCCTCCTGCATTGTCTGATGGTGGAAGCCTCTGCACTGGTACCAAGAGTGATCTCCTCACATGCTTGGAAGAAGTCTCCGACGCAAAGACAGAGACTCCTGTCACGACCTGTATTGTGCTTGATGGAGCAGCCATCGTCCAGATGCTGAAGCCGGCTGCATCAAAGACCTTTGAAGAGTATGCACAACAGATCTTCATCCCATATATGTCCACGAAGCTGCAAACAGTGTCACGCCTGGATCTGGTCTGGGATACTTACCTTGCTGATTCACTGAAAGGTAGTACACGTGCAAAGCGGGGACAAGGTGTGCGGAGACGTGTGGTGGCTGCCGCAGCCATACCAGGAAACTGGCAGAACTTCCTACGAGTGGACAGCAACAAGACCGAGCTGTTCAGGTTCCTCTCAGCAGCTCTCATGGAATGGTTTGACCAGGAGGACAAGCAACTCGTCATTACTGATGGAGAGGCAGTGCTCAGCAAGCCACTACTGCCAGATCTGACCTCACTCGCCCCATGTAACCATGAAGAGGCTGACAGTCGGATGTTGCTGCATGCATCTCACGCAGTCCAGCATGGACACCATGCAATACTCATCCGGACTGTAGACACCGATGTTGTGGTGCTGGCAGTGTCCCTGGCACAGGAGTTGCAACCAGAAGACAAACTGTGGCTGGCATTCGGAACAGGCCAGAGTTTCCGATACCTAGCAGCACACGAAATAGCAGCTGGATTGGGACGAGAGAAGGCTCGTGCACTGCCAATGTTCCACGCTCTAACTGGATGCGACACTGTGTCTAGTTTTCATAGACATGGCAAGAACACTGCGTGGGCAGTCTGGACGGTACTGCCAGAACTCACTGAGGCGCTGCTGCTGCTGTCCTCTGCACCTCGTGACATACCAGACGATGCAATGCGCATCATCGAGAGGTTCGTGATCCTGTTGTATGATCGAACCAGCAAATGCACAGACATTGACAAGGCCAGGAGGAAACTCTTCGCAAGGAAGAACAATGTGCAGCTCATCCCTCCAACGAAGGCAGCTCTGGAGGAACATGTCAAGAGGGCAGTGTATCAAGGTGGACATGTGTGGGGTCAGATACTGCTGCCAGCACCAGAGCTCCCTCCACCAACCAACTGGGGTTGGTCAAGGACTGGAGAAGGACAGTACACACCTTACTGGACCAGGCTAACTGAGGCAGCTCACAGCTGCATTGAGCTGGTTTCTTGCAAGTACAAGAAAGGGTGTGTGAGGCGCTGCAAGTGCAAAAAGGCTGCCCTTCAGTGCACAGCCCTCTGTGTGTGTGAAGGGGACTGCACATGACGATGAGTCAACAACATACATGTACTTGTGGCAATGCTGAACTTGTTAACATGACACTGTTTATGTACACGTATCTTCAGTACCGGTATATACCTAGCCTCAGATACCAGTACACCTAGCCTCAAATATAGTAGGGGAGCTCCCAATAGAGTTCGTGACCATTTTCCCATGATCAAGGTTTGAAGGTTGATTTTGAAAGATAAAAATATATATAAAAAAATAAGCTTGGGTATCTTTTTTTTAAATGCGGGCTAACTCGGCCAGAGGACAAAATCCAAGATGTCCGCCAAAACCGCGAAATCGGGCATATTTCCGCCTACGTGAATGCTACATATACATATTGGGTGTCCATATGTGGGTTTTTCTGGGCCCAGATCTTGCATCTTACATCAGTCAAGTGATATTGTGACTTAAAATGATATTAAATGATTAATGTTGACCAAAATCCAAGATGGCCGCTGCAAAAAACCATGTATTGTATATGTTCATAATTGTGCATACCATAGATTCATCGCTGGCGTCTAAATACAGTTTTACATGACTAGTGTTTTCATTTATAACCTTATTGTTACTATGAATGACTTTTTGAGCAGGTAACGAACCAAGATTTCTGCCTTATCTACAAGATGGTTTGATTAAGTTTCACAGGTATTTGTTCACAGGTAGTTGTTAGTATTAATTTCCAGGGAGTACCAGGGTGGACAATGGATCAAGGCATTACAGTTAAGTATATTCAACTAATAATAGTTAAAATATTAGTTAAGTCCCTTTCTTTAAGAGATAAAGATCTGTCCTGTTCAATATTTAAGTTCAGTTAAGTATTAACATCATTCATATCATGCTGTCTGATGTACGGTATGTACAGTAAGTAATAGGTTTTATTTTTCATTGCAGAGTATACCATGGCGACACCACCCATTCAAGGAAAGAAGAGAAAGAGTGAAGATGAGGACCAGCCTCCAGGACTATCAAGCTCCAGTGAGTGTATCCTCTGTCATAAGCATTGTGATGAGGAAAAGAGTAGCTTAAGCCCAGAAGCCTGGCAGCATCTCCAACAACAAGCAGAACGATGGAGAGGATTGGACAAATACGGTCAAGTCTTTGATGCAGTGCCATGGCACAATGGACCAGCTGGAATATATTTCCACAAACTGTGTAAAGTTCAACTGGCCAGTAACTATAAATTGGAGCAGGCACTAAAGCGACAAAAGAAATGTTTTGAAACAGAAATCTCTCGCAGCGATGATGTAGCTGACGAAGCACCTGGACCATCTTGCGCTCAGAGACAATCACGATCACAAACCGGTATTATACAAGACAAACATTTGTGTATTTGGTGTATGAAGGGAGAAGACCTGAAACACCCTGGACGGGACAAGTGGCACATCATGCAACAAATGGATGCATGGCATGTCTTCAAAGGTCACACAGTCCATCTGGATGACGAGAATATGCGGGATCGCATTTTGACACTGATTGATTCCACGTCAGATCCATTTGCCACAGAGATCCGCTACCATCGGTCATGTTGGACGAAATACATCAAAGTCCATGATTATAATGATCATCATTTGCACATGCACAATGTACGACTGGCAGAAGTACGTCAAATGTTTTTCAAACATGTGCGCACTGTAATTTTTGAAAGACATGAACTCCGAACACTACAGAGCCTTCTACAAGACTACACGCAAATGCTGGTGAATTTTGGCATGACTGTGAACACTGTGAAGTCTAGCACAATAAAATCTATGCTCCAAACGGAATTCAGCGACCAAATTGATTTCCACGAAAGAGTTACAAAAAACAAGAGCTCAATGGTTTTTGACACGTCAGCTGGTGGAACATACATAGAAGCTGCTGTAAATTGCCTAGGTGCAACTGATGACCAACTCGTCTCAATTGTAGCGCAACGAATTAGAGCTGAAGCAGCAAAAGTATCGCCAATGATCTGACCACCTCACATTGACGATTTACTCAATGAGGACGAAACAAGCAGCCTACTGAAACAGCTCATTTCCCGTCTAAAGTCTTCAAAACCTCAGCGTGACCTTGATATGGAGGATGACGACTCTGCAATGGGGGAAGCATCTCAGATGAACTTGAAGCTCACTTGACTGTCCTGCGGAATCCTTCCTCAACAGCAGAAGAACGGCAGGAATGTTATGCACTTCTGGAAGCCAACCAAGAGGTTATTTCATTGGTGGCAGATGAGTTCAATAGAATTGAGGAGTCCGGTGGTTCAATGGCAAAGTACTGGATCACATTTATGGAGATGACTGAAATATTGATGATGAATCTGCATGCGTTGAGAATCCAGAACTGGGAACAATTCAAGTCGACATTACGTTTAATGCTACCATGGATCCAGATTTATGACAATGATAAATATGGACGGTGGTTGGTTGAGTATTGGCTGGAAATGGAATCCCTCCCAGAGGATGTAGCACAATACATGCGAGATGGCTTATTTGCTCAATCCATGTCGGGAAAGCCTTACTCATGTTTGCCATTGGATCTCTGGATCGAGATGACAATGAACAAGGGTTCAAAGATGAAAGCTGGCTGGCTCAAAATTTTGAAGAACGAAAAGATGCTGCTGTCACATTCCCGAAATGCTAACAATGTTAATAGAGTCCGATCCTCACTGCATGATCTTGCCAGCACATCAGAATCAAAACGACATCACAGTGAAAATGCTCCCACTCGCATGAAGGAAGACGAACAAGCTGTACAAGATATTAACAACTGCATCACTGAATTCGGCTGTGACCCTTTCAATGAAGAAAACAAGGTCTTGAAGTCACTACAGTCTGGAATGGTAGCTTCTGATGACCTCATTCAAGATTTTGAATCGGTCCACACCGATGGCGAGAAATGCTTGAAGGCATTCTGTGAAGACAGAATGTTCAGCAGCAACAAACCTTTCCATGCAACCATTCACAGGAATTTGAGACGGAACTTCAGCAACCCACCTTCAGTCAAGACTGGCGAGCGCATCATGAAGTCAGACGCAATGGAGAACAGAGCGATGGCAGCAGTTGTCTCACTTGCTGAAAATGACACCGAAAATTTCACCTTGTCAGAGATAATGTCGTACCGAGTCACAGATGAATGTCTGCCAATATTCAATATCAACGGCACCATGAAAAAAGTGCAAAAATCTAAGTTGGTAGAAAAATTCAAGCTACATGCGTTGGAACCAACACCAGACAAGTACACGGCGATCCTGGACATGGGATTTATATGGCGTTTGTCTACGCCATCGGTAGAAGACAGGGAAAAGGCTGATGGAATTTCCTACACCTGGGGAGACTACGCATTGAAGGTGTTCGCCGTCATTATGAGCAGACATAAATATGCATCACAAGTTGTGTTTGTCAATGACAGATATGATGTTTCCCTGACCGTCAAGGATAGCGAACGCAAGCTTCGAAAAAGCACTTCTGGATTTTCAGATGGCTCCAAGAATGTATTTTTCAAGCAGTCGGACAAATTCCCATCTGCCAAAGGATTTCAAGACTTCTTCCACAATGCAACAAACAAGCAGCACCTACAGATCTTTCTCAGAAACGAGTTCAGCGTGTTGTACCGAAACTATTCTAACACTGAATTTGTCTACTGCGTTGGGCCCACATGTGTCAATCTATCGACAGGTTTGCCTGTTACAGACTTCCAGTGTGAACAGTTAGAAGCAGACACATGCATGTTCTTCATCTACTCACAAATACGTAAAGCTGGAATAGAAACACCTGTTATCATCGACGCAGAAGATACGGACGTGCTTGTATTGGCATCGTATGTTGCTCATAGAACTGAAGGGGTGCTCGCAATGAAGTACAAAAAGCAGTTCATAGATTGTACAGCTTTCTGCCCGAAGGAAATAGCAGATATCATAGTTCCTCTTCACGTCCACAGCGGCTCAGACACAACAGCAGCATTCTTTGGACATGGGAAGAAAACCATCTTCGACATATCATCCACTTCACCTGAAGCTAGAGCGTTCCTCAGTGAAGTAGGGAAACACTACTTCAGTGTGTTCAGGGACCTACCGGGACCTACTTCAGGGACCTACCGGTCCCTCAGCAGGTGCTTGATCATATGACGCTGTACACCATATGGTACATATACAAGGACAAACAAAGTACCACTCTGTGTGATGCTTGGGCCAGGAAGTGGCGACAAATGAAAAGGAAATCAATACTGCGGCTTCCACCAGACAAAGAATCCCACGATTTGAAAGTCAAGATTGTGAACTATCAAACCTACGTGTTGCTCAACTACGAAAAACCTGATGCGCCACCGTCTCCTTTATCTCATGGCTGGCATCTCGAGGAAGGCATGTGTCTTCCATTGAGGTACATTCACCCAGCACTCCCAGAAAAACTAACTCAGGCTTTGGAAAGCAGCCCAACTATGGATGATCCAGTCGAGTCTGGGTCCGAGACGGACGATTCGGACAGTGAATAACAATTTCAATCTATCCAACACAAACAAACTGTTATAATAACTATTGTCATTTTCAACCCTACCGTATATGCTACTTGTGCAATGTGTATCACTGCTTGTAAATGTAATGTCATGTCACTGTAAATATAATAAAACAAAATAGAGAAAGATAAATTCTTTCTTACTGATTGCAAATGAAAACCTTGAACATTGTGTCAAATAAAAGACGTTGCAATAGATACAATGTACAGTAGCCATAACTGCTTATCTAACGGGCGAGAGGCAGCCATCTTGGTTCGTTACCTGCTCAAAAAGTCATTCATAGTAACAGTAAGGTTATAAATGAAAACACTAGTCATGTAAAACTGTATTTAGACGCCAGCGATGAATCTATGGTATGCACAATTATGAACATATACAATACATGGTTTTTTGCAGCGGCCATCTTGGATTTGGGTCAACATTAATCATTTAATATCATTTTAAGTCACAATATCACTTGACTGATGTAAGATGCAAGATCTGGGCCCAGAAAAACCCACATATGGACACCCAATATGTATATGTAGCATTCACGTAGGCGGAAATATGCCCGATTTCGCGGTTTTGGCGGACATCTTGGATTTTGTCCTCTGGCCGAGTTAGCCCGCATTTTAAAAAAAGATACCCAAGCTTATTTTTTTATATATATTTTTATCTTTCAAAATCAACCTTCAAACCTTGATCACGGGAAAATGGTCACGAACTCTATTGGGAGCTCCCCTACTAATACTAGACCATGTAGCATGTCAGTATTATACCTAAGACATTTACAGAACTAAGACATTCTTTTCAAAGTATTGTGTTGAATCCAATATTTGCCTAGATAATTTCCAAATAAAATTATATAACAGACTGTGATAGATAATATTAAGTTGAAATTGGTACCATTGGATTCCTTGCCCCCAAAAACATACATTTAGATACCAGAATCAAGTCAATAGCTGCATTACGTCCAGAGATAATAGCAAATGTAGATTTCAAGTGGCGGCCATTTTGAAATCCAATATGGCGGACATAAAGAGAGAATTTCAAGTGGCCCAATATCTGAAAATGTTCGCAACATATTCATGTACATTTGTGCCAAATTTGGTGCTTGTATCACAAAATGCACAACAGGTTTGCTATGCTGCTACACTAATATATATGTATACATATAAATATACATATGCATATAAATATACATATAAATATACATACACATATAAATATACATATTGGGGTTGACTCAGCCTGTCATCCTTCCGAGGTCGGCAAATTGAGTACCAGCTTGCTGGGATGAATGATCCCGGTGTGTACCCCGGTTTAGAATAGGTACACCGTATCCCTGCGCATCGTAAGAGCGTGACCAAGGGTTGGCGTCAGGAAGGGCATCCGGCCATAAAAACATTGCCTCAAACAGGGAACCATGATTGTCATTGGGCCCGCAAGGCTTTTGACTGTATATCCTCTTGAACACTCGTCGGCTCCATTTCACTCGCCGAGGACATGTCAAACGTGTACATTCAGTTCATGCATGATCTCCCTCATGTCTTGAGTTCAGTTGATGTTGAAAGTCAGGAATGTACGTGTCGTATTATGCAGCATGTGAAGCACAACCATGCTATCTATCTACTGATAGACAGCATTGAAATGCAGGTCTGACTCCACTACAACAAAGCTGCAGGCTCTCAATGACAGCAGAGAAGCTTGAAGCTCCAACGTTGGAATCGTCTTCGTCTTTTTGGCGCCGCCACCACGAACACCACTTTTTGGCACCAGAAAAACAACGTGGACAACACCATCTTTCCACACCGCTCTAACAAACAAGACATAAAAACCGTGACCTCTCTCGGCTCCATCAGACATAACAAGGAGCTCTATGCGGACAACTTCTCCAAATCCTTTTGGTATGTGATATCTACTTCTTCTCATATCAGACAACTTGGACAGCGAAGCTAGCCAATAAAGAAGCCATGCTTAACTTCACTCTGCATTTGCTGGTCCCATCCGAGTCCATCTTTTGTCAGCTTGTGAAGCAATATCTTAGGGAGAAGAAGTACAGGCGCCAAACTCTCTTCCTGGTCGAACAGTGACGCTACTTGACTGAGCAATACCCTCCTTGTGAATGGCTTATTCATCACGTTTACCTTAAATGAGAAGGTGTCTTCCTTCACGTCCCAGACGACTCCTAATGGACGATCGACATGATTGTCCACCAGATCCAATGCATTTTTCTGTTATGCTTGCCTTTATGGTGGGACAAGTGCTTGTACATCAGGGTCAGTCACACAAACGTTGCTAACTGAAATCCTTTGCGCTGCAGTAGTGGGATAATGTGAGTGACGATTGTCTCTCGCAAACTCAGAAGTCGATGACTTTCAGTCGATGTCATTGATGAAGATCATCCGTATAGAAGTTTCTTCTGACAGTTCTGCATACTTCCTCATTGAAGTCTTGAAGAGGTCTTCACTTTGGAAAAATGGAGACGGTGAAGAGGATGGATGTCTCCAGGAATGTGAGTGATTTCTCTGATGATGAGTCTACTGCCCCAACACCTCAATGCAATGGAACGGTGGATACCTGGAGTCCACTTTTGGGCCAGGTGGGTGGGCCACTAGGCTCGAAGGCTTTGGCCTGCCTGGTGATGGGCTGATGGAGTCTTCAGTCAGGCCAGGTGAGCAGCCCGCGAGGCTCGGGGATGTTGGCACATCTGGTGATTGGCACTGATGGAGTTTTCAGCCAGGTCAAATGAGCAGGCTGTTTGGATTATATTCCACGCAATGTTAATCCCATGCTATGCTCTGCTGGAGTCTCAATATCAATGCTTCATTAGGCTTCCCAGCTCATCCACATGACGAAGTGAAGACCTCTTTCCCAAATGGAATTGAACTCATCAGATCCCACACCACAATAAGCTGAATACACAAATAAAAGGGTACAAGGCCGAATTAACGGTGTATAATCAGCAGAAGACGACAGGCCTGACGTCTTCGGCCCACAAGGAAACAAAGATGGCGGCTATGGTGGGTGGAGTCAAGCAACACATGTGGGTGGGGTCCGGCAGCTGCCCAACCAATGGATGCACATTTTTAAAATTGACCCCACACAAGAAGAAGAAGAACAACAACAATTATGCAGAGCTCTTGTAGACCTGTGACGCATCATATGTTAAAAATAACCTTTTTCATGTGTTTGACTTCATTTTACACCATCATTGAGAGTCATTGATAGACATGTAATATGTTTCTGAAGTACAGCATGCTGTCTTTTGCTTGTACCCTTGCATAAAATGTGCTGTAAGCCTAGGACGGGCTGGGCAGGATGACCTCGAGGTAAGCACGCAGGCCGCTAAGCTGTCTAGCCTGGGTTCAAATATTGACCCATCTATAAACTGCCATCCCAGTGTTTCACAGGGAGGGTGATTCATCAATGTGTGTGCCATCCCTCGGGTGGACGATAAACTCGGCGTCGCATCTGCCAACATCAGTTGGTGGACATTAAAGATCCCACGGTGTTCTTCGCAAAGAGGAGGTGAGCTAGGTAGCTGATACCATGGCCAACTTCCTGCCCCAAGTACTAGGAATGCAATGGCAAACTACCCAATATAACCCTTTCCAAGAAACTGTTTGGACAGCACCAACGCTCTGTAGCAGATATGGTACATCAGCATCAGAAGCCAAGGGCAATCTTCCTTCATAAGACTTCTTTTATCCACGATTAGTTATGGCATATTAGATATGGCATGTGACACGTGGCACTATTTCCATTTCCTGTTAAAGCACAGCAAGGAAAGCTATTAACAGGTTTATATATTCCACCTGCTCTTCCTAAAATCCATCACGAATGTATTCAAAAGGAACAATGGAATATTCACATGATAAGCATGCTATAAATAATGCAATTTTTCTTGCCCCTTCAAGCCCCTCAGTGCATCCTTTTCTATAATTCTCCTCCCGCCCCATTATTATAAACTTCCTTCTTCTTTGGAAAGCTGTCATGGCGTTGTTGAAGACTTTGCAGTTGGGGTATAAATCTGTGATATTAGACTTTAAATGACTAGGGGTCCCATTGGTCCACTGGACAAAATTTTCATTGGTCTTCACTCTTCACCGACTTGTAGCATACCTGCCTGCCAGACTCGGGGAAAGGGGGGTGGGGGGGGGGGGTAGACAGAGTCAGGGGAATCTTTTGGGTGATCTGAGTATTTTGGGTTCTCTGGGTCTTTAGGTCTTCTCGGTTTTTTGGGTTCTCGGGGACTTTTGGGTCATCTAGGTATTTGAGGTCCTCAGGAACTTTTGGGTATTTTGGGTCTTATGGGTCCTTGGGGAATTTTGGGTCCTCTGGGTCTTTAGGGGGTCTTTGGGGTCTTAAGGATCATAGGAGTCTTCAAAGGTCAAATGGATCTCAGCAGTCTAAAGAGTTAAAAGGTACATTTCAAAAGAATGTCATTAATTAATAGACATACGTAATTAAAAGACACAAAAAATATGCCTCACACACACACACACACACACACACACACACACACACACACACACACACACACACACACACACACACACACACACACAACTCATCCATTTATTTTACAAGATTTGGTGAAAACACAAAAAACAAAAACACCTTTTTCTGGCGAAAATACAAGGAAACAAATGGCTGCATGATAGTTGTATCAGGTGAAGGAAGCATTTGGCAGCTCATTTGGCCGTGCATGATGAGGGTATTACAACGTTGAATGGTTTGAGACTCTAACCCCACTGTCAGAAGGTACCAACCAGGTCAGATTAATCAAGAGATCGAATCTAAAGGCTACACGGTGGCAAAACTCCTGCTGGCATGAAAATGTCAACCCCCCAGAGGACAAAACGTGTGACAGGTGCACCAGAGGGTAATTGCCAGCTCCCATGGTTTCTGCATGCAATGTGGTCCTTCACAGGTGTGATGGAAATGCCATCACTGCATGAGTAAGTAACATATGGTTTAATTATTAATTTTTGTGCACATCTTACTCATTTGAAACATCAACCGCTCCTTACTTTCTCATGCAGTGATGGCATTTCCATCACACCTGTGAAGGACCAAGAGATTTGTTCGCAAGGCGGTAAATGTATTATGATCAACAATTAAATGATATACATCAATCGTTGATCTTGCCTTCTGACACAGACCGACACTCACCTTCATCGAGACGAATATTCCCTTGCATCTCCATTGGATGCTCTCCACTGCTCTGTAAAAGGGTTTTTATTTTATCTTACTATAGGGAGAATTTTGCACTGCCCCACATATTCCTTATTGCATATTCACCCTTCCCTTTTGACTTCATACTCCTATCTCCTCCAAACCCGCTTTCCCTTCTCACACTCTAACATTCTGCTCCACTAATTTTTCTCTCCAATCACTGCTCCCTGATGTTTTTTTTTTGTTTTCTTAATAGCCTCTCACATCATGCATACGCAAAAAAAAATATATTCACTAAGTACACAAGTAGCACGAGCCCCGAGCTCTCTTGTGCTCTCAACATAACATCCGCATAACATATAAGCATCTGCGACCCTAAAAATCGCCATTAACCTATGCAAGTGTCAAGGACAAAATATACACAAATCCTGAGGAGGAAAACCAGCTTCGTCCAGTAAAGTAATGTATGTTTGCATGGTCGTTACGTATCGCCAACCCACCTTCTCCCAGAGCAAACGCAGCTGCCGCCCATTTGCATCACGCGAGCACAGTCGCTGCTGCGGTGCCACCACGGTGCACACACAGCGGCCCTTGGGGTCCTGTGCCGAGCTAAACACCTGCCAGCTGCCTTCGGGTACCGGACGTCGTGGCTGCAAAACATGACGCATTGCCAAATCTCACAAACAGCACCCGCCTGAGAGAATGTCTCAAGAGTCCAGCAACAAAAAACAGGTTATCAGGCCTATAAGAGTTTCATATTAAGCACTGGTTGTTATTCAGCTGGGAAGAATGGAGGCACCACCGACTAGTACAGCTTCCCAGAAGGCAAAGCTGGACAGTACGCTGGCTGATTAGTACTAGTGAAGGCCCATACACTTAAAAGGAATGTCCGGATGCTTATGTTATGGCAAGTCGTGAAGGTTTTTAAATTTCTGTCACAGCGCATACGGCTCATGGAAGCACCGTCACGCAATCACGCACACGCATGCAGAGGTGAAAATCATATAACACTGAACTTTTCATTTAAAAACATCAGATAAACCCAGTCAGTGACTTTGGAGGAAGTAACAATTTCCCAGAGTATTCTCAGTGCTGGCGACGCCATTTTGTGACGTTCCTTTTCTCTCCCAGTCAGTGGCGTTACGAAGAAAGCCTCCCACCCCAATGCCCAAGGGATGCCTAGTTTGTCCGTACTCTATCCTCCCAACGCTGAGCGACAGGTGCAGAAGCAACAGGTACCATTTTGAAAGTGTTACTATGACTCAAGCAGGGCCAGAATTGAACCGTTCACCTACGGCCTTCCGGACTTAGTTTGGACGGGATGTTATTTATCTGGTATAGTGCATGTCATGAATGCTTAAATACGAGAATTTCACCTACACAGGTTGCCACTTTCCACCGAGTAGCCATGGGGAAATGAACCAATTCCAGTGACGCCAATACAACAAGGCTGTATCCACTAAACCACGAGGTGTGCTTAGCTTTTCGATCATCACCGTTTCATCCCAATGGGTGGAAATGCCACAATTCAACGTAATAACCTGTCTTTGAGTTTGCCAGAAAAAAAAACATTGATGTATATTTCCATGGATACAACGGAAATATGGTTTTGATTTGGCTTATTTTGACTAGAAGTCAAAATAGGAAGTAGCCCCTAGGTGAGTATGTTATTATGAACAGAGAGGGAGGGTGTGGGCAGAGGGAGATGGCGGAGTTAGGAGCGGAGCATGATGTGGTGTAGAGACCAAATTTTTGGTTCACAAGTTATCAAGTGACCACTATATTCGTCATGTGCGTGCGTCTTTCTGTGTGTGTGCGTGTGTCTGTCTGTCTGTCTGTCCGCAGCATAACTACCCGATGATATCATCCGATCTTGATGAAACTTGGGTGTGAGTTTGATCAATATGATCATGATCAATATCATAATCTAGTTGTGTCCTGCCTAGAGTGGGCGTATTGCGCCCATTGTGGGCGATGTCTTTTTAGGGGGTAATCGAGTTCAAGCTACATCTTCTCCGAGGGGGTTGGTGGAATCTGACAGTGGTTTCGATATTTGTTTAGGCCAATGTCATGTGTCTAGCCCCACGGAGCTCGAGTTTTAATTTTTTATTTTTTTTCCATGTTTTTTTTGTTTTTTTAACTTTCATTTTTCAGCGAATTTTCGGTATTGTGTAGCTAACTAACCTCATAAATGATGATACATTATTTTCTATCTCATTTCAAGGTCAATAACCTTCGTTTTGACATTTCCGGGCCTGGCCCTTTACGGGCCTGTTTCGGTTAAAGTCCGTCCTTTGTCATTGAATACCGCTCGCTCGTGGACCATCGTCGTCTCCTGACTTGTTTGTTTTAAGCTTGTGTTGAGGAATATTATTTTATTACCATTGGCAGTACTTTTACTATGCTGCTCAGTGTTGAAGTCTCAAGTATCTAAATTATTCTTCATGACAACTTCAATCCATTGTGAATCCAACTCAAGTTTTAACTCAAACTCATTGGTGCCTGAGCATGGTTGTACACAATCAGACATCTTTGGAGAGCATTACCTTCAAAGTATCTGTTCCTCTATGGAGGCACCGGGTATGCGAATGTTGGGACAAAAGTGGTGATCAAGGAAAGCTGTCCCTAAGGGATGGAAACAAGTTCCATCACTGGATGAAGCAATGCTGGCGAAGAGGACTATGCCACTGATTGCGCTAAACATGGATAAGCCAGCAATCAGTCTCACCCATTGCTTAAGAGCAGAGCATTAAGGGAATTGCACCATATAAGACACGGGAAGGCCAAGGACGAGAGTGAGATATAGGTCAAAATGGAAGGCCAAGCTGGCATTGTGCAGGTGTCAGTGGGGGTAATTGTGGCACTCTTAATGAGAGGGTTACTCCTAGAGAGAGACATTACTGAGTCAGAGGTTTTAATGGATTGTGTTTTGTGCTGAACGTGCTCCTCTTGTTGACGAGAACCCGTCTGCGGGGTGCGGTACATGAGCCGATCTGTACCTGGCTACGCATATGTAGTCTTTCCACCACCTTAGTTCCTTGGAGCACACTGCATGCTGCCAGGCAACCAGGAATTTGGATGCCCATGCACGTTTGTGCCGTTCAAGATGCACTCATCTGGATCACATACAAACTGTGAGATTAGTAATAAAAACATTCCTAATTATCTACACTTACAAATTAAAAGAAAATAACGTTGGCCTGCCTTTGTCCTTTTGAGCGGCCATCTTATGTATTTCCTTCAGCTACTTCTTCACTTTGAAATGACCAAATTCTCAATACCTTTGCATCCTGACATTATTTTAACCTCATGAAGAAGAGGTCAGTATTTCAGTTGGATCACCAAAATAAAAATGCAACTTACACCTGAGTTTGCAATGAAACTAGCTCAGAGATGCAGACGCATCTATTACGAGGGGCGTTGAAGATGTTCCAGGAATGAGAGACGAGCCCAAGGAATGGCAACGTTTTATATATTGTAATGTACATGTTTATAAATATACATAATCAGTAATGCACTTGTATTTTGAAAGATAAAAAGTTGCTATATTTTGGTCATCTATTCCCAAACTGGATAAATAAGTGAGGCCGTGTTTGATTCATGTGAGGTGAGCCATTTTGACAATGATTAATAAATCAGTGCTGTTCTACTGTGTTGTTGCTTGATCAAACAACTCAACTCCTATTATCACATGTAAGAATAGGACTTGGCACTTTGAAATCGTTTTTGGGGTGAAATGCAGGGATCTAGCGGTTAAAGCAATCATTGTATGCTGGTACTTATCCATCTTTCACATGTTGGAAATTACTTACAGTTGTTAATTAAAATGAGCAAGACTGGCATGATAGCCCAGAGGTGTGAGCACCTGCCTCAGCTTCTAGGCTGTGTTTAAATCTTGACTCGGTTGTAAACTGTCACCCTGGTGTTTTGCATGCAGGCCAAGGCATCAAAGTGTGCCCTGTCCATCATCGGAAGAGCGTTATGGACCTGTCTGCCAGCACCGATCCTTGGTGGAGGTTGAAAGATTCCACTGAATCTTCCACCAAGAGTAGCTGGGGTTTTTTTTTTGTATACAAGATCGAGGTTCGTGAAAGAGCTAACATCAATCACAAAAAAAAACGGATACACAAAACATACAATAACGGGAGCATGAGACAAGATGGGGAGGGAGAGGGAAGCATACAAGTACAACAGCAGAGAATAGGGACATCGGGAGATCTGTGGGAGGGAGAGGGCTTGGGGGGCGGAGGCATGTGATGGCGGAGGGGGTGGGGGTGGGAAAGGTATAAAACACATGGACACTGCTAGAACTTCCAGGAAGGAAGTTGGTATTTCAAAAAAAGTGGATCTGGGGTGAATTAGCGGGGGTAGAAAAGATCAAGGTTTTGGATGGGGGAAGATAAGAGATTGTGTTGAACAGCTGTTTTAAAGACCTGGAGGGAGGAGTGGGATTGAAGAGAGTGAGGGAGTTTGTTCCAGAGGTGGGAGAAAAGAGGATTGAAGGAGTGAAGGTGAGCAGAGAGTCTTGATTTTGGCAGTTTCACCAGAAGAGGGTTGCTGGCAGATCTTGTGTGACCTGTAGGAATATGTGAAGGACAGAGCACAGACAGAGCCGGGGGAGCTAGGCCGGAGAGGAGTCGGTAGAAGAAAGAAAGACCACCAACCTGCCTGCGGTGAGTGAGCGAGTTCATGAAATAAATTGGCCAAACATGTTCCCCGGCTAACCCAACAAGACGGTGGGAATAATTAGAACCATTCAAGATTGTGCCAATTAAAAAAAGGGACATTTTTACTAAATATATGTCTGGCATCTTTTAATTAAATTTCAAATTGCTTAACATCCACAAAATCAAAACTCAAATCAAAGTGATTTCACCTCATGTCGATCGATCGTGGCAATTTGTCTGTCCCCAAAAACCAATGGCCTATACCTTGGTTTGCATTAGTCTGTAGAAGAAGAAAGGAGAACGATATCTTGCTGTACTCATGAATCGTGATGTCAGGAAACCATTGAAATCTTGTGCTTGCATGTGTCTTGTACAGTGCTTGCATATTTTCGTTTTATCCATGTTGCTCATTTTGATCTCTTCCAGTTTTGAGTTATTGGCACAACTACCCCCTTCCGTGATTACTGTCTCGTTCCTCGAGCAAATGCCTTTCGTTACGGTGTGATCATAAGCCATAGACATATTTCTTCGAGAAGATTTGTACCCAAGATATTTCCCCATGTCGAGGAGACAATTAAGAGAAAACAGCTGTCCTCAAGGGATGTGCTGTTGCTTTTGGTTTGCATCCATTGAAATTGTAACTTACTTTGGAGCAGCAATTAGAAATTGCATCTCGAGCAAATGCAAAACTTAACTGCGAGATGTGCTGATGTCTTGAGAAAACTTCATTCTTGCTTCTTCTCAAATCTACTGAATGGATATTCTTTTACTCAAGAGGATCAAATATGAACTACCTGTAGAGGCCATTTTTCCCCGCAGAGAAGAACCACCTTTGGAGGCCATTTTTCCCCGCAGAGAAGAACCACCTTTAGAGGCCATTTTTCCCCACAGAGAAGAACCACTGTGGAGGCCATTCTTCCCTGCAGAGAAGAACCACCTGTAGAGGCCATTTTCCCCCCACAGAGAAGACCCACCTGTGGAGGCCATTTTTCCCCACAGAGAAGAACCACTTTAGCAGCCATTTTCCCTGCAGAGAAGAACCATCTATAGAGGCCGTTTTTCCCCGCAGAGGAAGAACCATCTATAGAGGCCATTTTTCCCCACAGAGAAGAACCACCTTTAGCAGTCATTTTTCCCCGCAGAGAAGAACCACCTTTAGAGGCCATTTTCCCCTGCAGAGAAGAACCACCTTTAGAGGCCATTTTCCCCCGCAGAGAAGAACCACCTTTAGAGGCCATTTCCCCCCGCAGAGAAGAACCACCTTTAGAGGCCATTTTTCCCCGCAGAGAAGAACCACCTTTCGAGGCCATTTTTCCCCGCAGAGAAGAACCACCTTTCGAGGCCATTTTTCCCCGCAAAGAAGAACCACCTTTCGAGGCCATTTTTCCCCGCAAAGAAGAACCACCTTAAGAGGCCATTTTTCCCCGCAGAGAAGAACCACCTTAAGAGGCCATTTTTCCCCACAGAGAAGAACCACCTTAAGAGGCCATTTTCCCCACAGAGAAGAACCACCTGTTTTGGCCATTTTTCCCCACAGAGAGGAACCACCTTTAGAGGCCATTTTTCCCCACAGAGAAGAACCACCTTAAGAGGCCATTTTCCCCGCAGAGAAGAACCACCTGTATAGGCCATTTTTCCCCACAGAGAAGAACCACCTTTAGAGGCCATTTTTCCCCACAGAGAAGAACCACCTTTAGAGGCCATTTTTCCCCACAGAGAAGAACCACCTTAAGAGGCCATTTTCCCCTGCAGAGAGAACCAGCTGTCGAGGCCATTTTTCCCCGCAGAGAAGAACCACCTTTAGAAGCCAAGAGGACCAAATATGGATATGAATAATTTCGTATTGATAAATCCAAGAGTTTGTTCTTCTTCTGCAACACACCCCATACCTAAACATGGGGTGTGTGATGGAAAAAATGCTTTTAGTTCACCTCCTCCACCACACTTTCTTTATTGTGTACAGAGTACATTCCTCCCTCATTCTCTAATGCTCCCTTCCAGCCTCCCTTCTCTCTTTTTCTTTCCAAGGTCGAAGCTCATGGAAGAGCGAGGTGACTGAGGGTACGACCTGACAGTGGAGCAAAGGTTGGACACCATAAGTAATGGAATGGATGAACTGGAAAAGAGGAGAGAGATAGAGCAGAGTGGATGAAACGCAATAAGCTACAAGTAAGAGGATGGGATTCATTGGGGCAAAAAATCCTGGGTAGAGGCAGGGGATGACATGAAAAAAAAGTTCTGGAAGGGGTGGGATAGCATAGCCTCAGGATAGCTGTTGTACAGACGGGAAAAGCAAGGAACGAAAGGTGGGTGGAAAGATTGGATTTTGGGAGAGTACCCAGGAGGGGTTACTCGAAGAACACGTACATCCAAGAGTTGTTGTGGAAACTCAGAGGAATGGTATTGGTATAGTAGAGGGGGCAAGGCTTCTTTTTATTTCCAATCCTCTCATCTTTTTCCTTCATTTATCCTACATCCACCCACACACTGCTCCCCACCCGTCCGCCTCCTCTCCCACCTGCGTGCAAAAAGCTTGAGGAAAAGGTTGAATGCTGACAATGGAATGATGGAGAACAAACAAAGACAAGACAGAGTTCCAGAAGAATAGTGCTTATTTCTGAAAATATAAACGACAGACATAAAAATGAAAGCAATAACCCGAATCGGATATTTGTGAGCAAATGCATTGACTCCCACCATGCCCCCTCCACTTTGACATCTGTAAAATAAAATAGACACATCGGACAAATTTCACCTGCTTTATTCAGAATTACCTGTAGCAAAGTTTTACATGTATAAAATTATTTCTGGATTAATTGAAATGTAATGCTTGTTAGGCCAGAAACATTAATTTCATGTGTCATTTGACCTTTTAATCCATGGAATCGAAATAAAAGCACAAGGCTCTTGTCTGTCGAATTCAATCTGTAGGGACTGGAAGGCTTCATTTTGCCCATTATTGTCTGGATTGGTTGAAATACATAGGCCTGGAAGGACAAAAAACATAATTTTGCTACCACTTTTGACCATATAGCCTTGTATATTCCCGAAAATGACCAATCCGACTCTTTTCTACGCATCCTTAAGGGGGCTGTTTGAAAGCACCTTTGCGCCAAAGTTCATCGTTCTTGACTGACAATACGAGTACAATAATGGACTGAGGGACCTCGGATCTGGGTGTATTCAACCAAGGTGCCTCCATGCCAAATCTGGAGAAGCTTGGCTCAGAAATGAAGCGAATGGTGTGCGATTGCAATTTGTTTGAAAGAAAGAAGAGGAAAGATGGAAAGACACGAGGAAAACAATATGGCTTCCCTCCCTGTCGCCTAATTATGACGTGGGCATGTTAAACAAAATAATGGCGCATGAACCTTAAATGCCCAAATGTTGCATTGGAAGGAAAGACTGGAGGGTAGAATGAAGACCTGTGGGAGGGAAGATATAAAAATGAAGAACTTGTAAAAAAAATAGGTCTTTCCGTCTTCTTCCGACTCTTCTCTGGCCTAGCCTCCCTAGCTCTGTCTGCCCTGTCACCCAAATATTCCTGCAGGACGCACAAGATTTGCCAGCAACCATCTCCTGGTGAAACTCCCAAAATCAAGACTCTCTGCTCACCTCCACTCTTTCAATCCTCTTTTTTCCCGCTCTGGAACAAAACTCCCCCACTCTCTTCAATCCCACTCCTCCCTCCAGGTCTTCAAAACGGCTGTTCACCACCATCTCTTATCTTCCCCCATCCAAAACCTTGATCTTTTCTACCCCCGTTAATCCACCCCAAATCCACCTCCTTCAAATTCCCTGTTTTATTTCCTGAAAGTCCTAGTAGTGTCCATCTTGATTATTCAGTGTACACCACCCCAGCTCTCTCTCTTCCACAGATCTCCCGATATCCCTGTTCTCGACTGTTGTTGTGCTTCCCTCTCTCTCCCCCTCTTGTCTCTTGCTCCCTTCATTATATGTTCTATGTGTTGGCCTTTACATGAGCCTCGACCCAGTATATAAAAAAAATAGATAAAAGGGAATAAAAGGGCAAACATCTTGGATTTATTGAGAAAAAATGAGCCGGTCATAAGCACTTCCTTCCATAAAGCCGCTCAGGAGGCTGTAGTTGTTAGATGTATGCGAACAAAAAGAGCAAGATTGGCAAAGCAGCATTGCTGAAGGGGTGGAGGTTCTTGATCTATAGAGATGAAGGTCGTGCTCCAGGTGAATGAACGAGTTTGAGAGATGATTGAGTGGCCGGTTGGAACTCAGCTACACAATGCCTTTTGTGATGCGAGGAACCATTTTGGTGCAAATAAGATTATTTTTTGGAGGATTATCAATGTCCGCTGTGATGCTTTGTAAGTCGGGACAGTTGCCAATCTTTCAAACTCAAGATTATGACATGTCCGAAGTGATGTTCAAAGTGACTTCCGCCAAAGATTGTTGAATATCACGAGGCTTTCTTGTGAGAGTAAAAGTAGCAGAACCACCGTAAAGTAACCAGGACAAGTCCATATTGACAACAGTTAAATAAATCACTTCTTTTTCGTCACGATTAGGAAGTTGATCGAAGGTTGTCGGAGGGCGTCATCGATAGCTACCAATTCTTTACCTGATTTTGGGCTATAATGCTTTGGCCGGAAACGTATCTACTCATTTGGGTTGGAAAGACAATTGTTTATGTGTTTCAGTGAAAGAGGATTTCCTGAATAAAAGAGAGAATTAAACCCCCTCCGAAACCGTGAAGGAATTGCCCTGTGTGAGTGCACAGATGTCAGTCTCTCTGCATCATCAGTTCATGTTGCGTATTCTTCCTGAAGTTGGGTAAGTTTCCTCATGCCATACTTTTGGCTCTGAAAACTTTTGGAAAACTTGTTTTTTTACGGCGAAGTCCGAAGGGAAATGCCGTCTGGAACAGCGTTTGTCTGTTCGTCTGGTGTATGTATGTATGTATGTATGTAATGTATGTATGTATGTATATATGCATGTGTGTGTATGTATGTATGTATGTATGTATGTATGTATATATGGATGGATGGATGGATGGATGTGTGTATGTATGTATGTATGTATGTATGTGTGTGTATGTATGTATGTATGTATGTATATATGGATGTATGTATGTATGTATCTATGTATGTACATATATATGTATGTATGTGTGTGTATGTATGTATGTATGTAAGCATGTGTGTGTATGTATGTAAGCATGTGTGTGTATGTATGTATGTATGTATGTGTGTGTGTGTGTGTGTGTGTGTGTGTGTGTGTGTGTGTGTGTATATATACATGTATGTATGTGTGTGTATGTATGTATGTATGTATGTATGTATGTGTGTAAATTGCACAGTTATATTGTAAAAAAAGGCCTTCTTCAGGGAACAAGTAATGGGTTAACAACTTACAGCTGTTCTGCAGCAAAGTAAGTAAATTAAGCCTTCAAAGTTGATGCAAACAATTCCTACAGGTGTCCCAACCTCTGCTGATTACTTGATTATAAACCCCCTGGTCTGTATAAAAGCAGTATTGGAACAGACTGTTATTACATCCCCTGAAGCATTATTTGGACAATATTGCACTGCAGGAACTAGTATATTGGAAACTGGAGGAAACTCTGACAGGAAGAGGTCTGGCAGACCCAAAGCCACAACAGAATCAGAAGACTAGTTTCTGAGAGTCAACAGCTTGCATGATGGTGGCTCACAGGACAACAGCTTCAAGCACAGCTTAACACTGGTTGAAGTAAGCAAGTCTCAGTTTCAACTGTGAAGAGAAGACTTCGAGCTGCAGGTTTGACAGGTCGAGTGGCAGTAAGAAAGCCATTGCTAAGATGGCAAAATAAGACAAAGAGGCTTGCCTGGGCCATGTAGCACCGCCAGTGGACTACTGAAGACTGGAAGAAGGTCTTCTGGACCGATGAATCAAAATTTGAAATCTTTGGTTCATCACGCAGGGATTTTGTATGCCATCGAGTAGGCGAAAGGATGGTTCCTCAGTGTGTGACACCAAATCAAACATGGAGGAGGAAGCGTGATGGTCCGGGGCTCTTTTGCTGGATCCAGAGTCGGCGAATTGCACAGAGTGACGGGCACCCTGAACCAAAAGAGCTACCACAGCATTTTGCAGCACCATGCAATACCCTCTGGTATATGCCCAGTTGATCAGGGGTTCATCCTACAGCAAGATAATGACCCTAAACACACCTCCAGGCTATGCCAAAACTACCTTCGAGGAAAAGAACAAGACGGCTGGCTTCAAATCATGGAATGGCCAGCACAGTCTCCAGACTTAAACCCCATCGAGCTGGTTTGGGATGAACTGGACAGAAAGGTGAAAGCAAAGCAACCTACAAGTGCAACACATTTGTGGGAACTTCTGCAACAGTGTTGGGAAGAACTTCCCGAACAATATTTGATTTCCTTTGCAGAAAGAATGCCACGAGTGTTTTCGGCGGTTATATCTGCAAAAGGTGGCTACTTTGCTGAGTCAAAAATTTCAATTAAACTTTGTTAAACAAAATGAATATATGATTTATTTTTTATCTACAATTGTTTATTTGTTCTGTGCTTAATTTCAGAGTACATTGACACGTTAAACGGTGTAAATTTCAATAAAAACTGGAAAAATTGAGGTGTTCTGAAACTTTTGACTGGTAGTGTATGTATGTATGTCTGTATGTATGTCTGTATGTCTGTATGTATGTATGTATGTCTGTATGTATGTATGTATGTATGTATGTCTGTATGTATGTATGTATGTATGTATGTATGTATGTCTGTATGTATGTATGTATGTATGTATGTCTGTATGTATGTCTGTATGTCTGTATGTATGTATGTATGTCTGTATGTATGTATGTATGTATGTATGTATGTACCATCCGCCGACATTTTGCGGATTTATTACCTTCAAAATTTGTTTTCTCTGCAATTGTTGGTCCGATTGACACAATATTTTCACCATAGGAGCGCCTTCTCAGGTATAATTTTTAAATAATAATTATGTCGTCATAGGTTACGTGGTACAGGTAAGGTGTCATATTGGAAAAACCAAAAAACTTTGCACCTCTGATTTTCCAAAACCGCTACATGGAAACAAGTGAAATGTGGCTCATTGTAAAGTACTCCCCATGGGGAATAACATATAAATGATGATGTCATAGGTGCCTTTCTTATGATGTCATAAATCGACAAGTAGAACGGTTGATCTGATCAGTTTGAAATTTCTTGAGCGTGATCTCGAGATAAATTGGTAGAGAAAAAAAAAAGATGATGTCATCAGTCATGTGGTTTGGCGGCCATATTTTTACGGCGTAGCCAGTAGGACAATGCTGTCTGGAACATTTGTCTGTCTGTCCGGTGTATGTATGTGTGTCCCTCACAAACGTCAACCAATCAGAGCTGAGGATCTGATCACATGACATGGC
This sequence comes from Myxine glutinosa, assembly GCF_964187855.1. Taxonomy (NCBI): domain Eukaryota; kingdom Metazoa; phylum Chordata; class Myxini; order Myxiniformes; family Myxinidae; genus Myxine; species Myxine glutinosa. The sequence continues at coordinate 45,481,315 of NC_136273.1, read as the reverse complement.
AGGGGGACAGCAGATCCTCCACTCAGCAGATGCAAGCCTGGCTGTGCCTTTGTTAGACTGTCGGTCTTATTTTTTACACTTCCCACTCCCCCTCCCAACCCCCTCTATGTAGGCCTATTCGTATATGTGAGTCTTCATATATCTTTCACTCTGCCTGCTTCCCTTTCTGAATGTAATTTAATTCATGTAAATTTCAATGTAAATTTAATTCATGTTCTACTGAAAGACGATACTGATAATTTTATTAAGAAAGTTGTGAGGCACACACAACCATTTGTGAGGCACACACAAAGGCCATTTCGAGCCTCCTCAAATGAACAATCCGAGCATCTCTGAAACTGAAACCAAATTTTCATCAGAATCAACTTTCTGAAAGTGCTTAGATAAGGCTTTAGATATGCAAAACATGAACCCTCGCCGTTTGCAATGAAACATTTGGGCATTGAAGCTTCACGCACCATTATCCCAGTTAACATGCTCACGTTGTGATTAGGCGAACAGATGCTTGTGTTTCCGGCTGTGAAGTTTCCTTGTTGTATGTGATTAGTTTCTCTTGTCAAAATGCAACTGCCCCTCGACCTGGAAGGTTTATAACAATGCTGCTGGTTGCATCAAATCTAGGGGGCATGTCCCCAGTAGGTTAAGGCAGGGATTTGGGATTTGGCCGGGGTGTTGGCGATATAAATAAAAGTCCGGGTTGCCTCATCGAGTCTATTGAAGAGTGTAATCTTCTTCTTCGTGTGATCTTCAACACAAACTAGAAAGCGCAATCAGAGATTCCAGACTATCGCTAGGACTTGTTTTATGTAGTGTATCTTGGGTGGCAAAAAAATTAAATGATTTATACATTGTAAGGTCATTGATGGCAAATGGAAGGTCTAAAGGGCAACAGTCTAAAAAGGTGTAAAGGTCTGGAAAGGTCAAAAGGGGTAGAAAGTGTGTGAATGGGTTCTAAAGAGATTTTAAATGTCTAAAATGTAAGGGTCTTGAGGTCAAAGGGGTCTAAAGTGTCTTAAGATATTGAAGGGTCTAAGGGGTCTTAAGGTAATAAACGGCTCTAAGTATTTAAAGGTCTAAAAGTTACATTCTGATATTATGTAATTATAACCACCTTTAGAGGCCATTTACCTGATATTATGTAATTAATGGACAGAATTAATAGACAAAGTCACGGTCCAATAATACGTAATGAAAAGACGTATTCACGGTCATGGTCCAACTCACATTCAAACAGTACGTAATTAATAGAAGTACACAGCTCAATAGTATGTATTTAATAGACATACACACGTTCCAATGTATTGTAATTAATAGACATAGTATTCACATTTCATAAGTACGTAATTAAGAGACATATGCACGTTCTGTGTGGACAGTCAGACAAATGGACCCAGATGTAATATCCTCTCCTCCGATGAGAGAAACAAGCGACAGATGCTACCTGATAATGGGGGCACCCAGATTAACATCCCATCCGGTGGACGATATACTCGTCGATGCAATGCCCTGACTACAAAGCACCAGGATGGCTAAATTAGTCAGGGCCCTTAGGGATATTTTGGGGCCGTTTGGTTCAAATTCTTCCAAAAGCACCAAATTTGGCCCAGATGTTGCCCATTCCATACTCTTTCGATTTTTGACGGGCGCCAAGACGGGCGCCCTCCCGGGGGGGGGGGGGGGGGAATTGGTGAAATACTAAATGGCCGCCACCCGGATTAGAGGAAAATCAGTTAAATAACCAAAAGGGTTGGAATCATGTATGATACCACTTTTCAGGGGGTTTCGAGGTCGAGGAATCCAATTATGATGTTATTTTGATGATTCGAGGTCAAGGTCAACCCTCAAGGTCATCTTAAAGGTCATTTTTGAGTCAAACATGTCGGTTTTTGAGTTTTTTGTCAAGATTTACACGAGGTTCACCATTTTATGTTTATGGGTTGGGTAATCGAACTCTGACCTTATTTTTGACAATTAGAGGAAATATTTACATGTCTATTTCCTAATTTTCAGGCATATGCAGTTCATCAGTCTAATTACAAAGGTACGGATTTTGATGTTTTATGAACTGCATGCCATATCCTTGTGTTTAATTTTTGTGCGATCATGATCCGGGTTCATGTATACATGATTGTATACATGTCATAAATATGACGTCATAGGTCATGTGACCTGGCGGCCATATTGGATTTTATGAAAACCTTAAAAATGGATCCCTGCCTTCATTTTTCGATCGATTCATTTTGAACTTTGACCACTTATAGTACGCCATGTGATTGGATGCATATCCTAATTATGACGTCATAGGTCAGGTGACATGGCGGGATGGACCGGTATGGTCCCCGGATCATACCGCCCTTGGCGCCCGTCAAAAATCGAAAGAGTATGGCATGGGCAACATCTGCGCCAAATTTGATGCTTTTGGAAGAATTTGAACCAAAATATCCCAGAGGGCCCTGAATAAATGTACTTGGGCAAGGAATTGAACCCACAATACACAGTTCAAAGGCAAGTGTGCTAACCTCCGAGCTATCCCGTTACCTTTGTAGAATGACCAAATTATTTAGGCAAGCTTTGGTATCCTGTCAATTTAAATAATCTGAACGTTTTTTTATTCAGCCAATGTATGACACACTTTATAAAACGTCACAGCAGAAACATCATCAAATCTAACCTGAAGGCACAGCAGTTCATCGATGCATCTTCCTTACTGTCACCTTCATTAAGGACTCCATCAATCTTTCCTGCTGCTGATTTTACATTTCCAATAAGAACGCAAAATTTTTGTTTTCAATTTAATCAAAGAATAAAAGCTATGCTGCTCATAATGCAAAGATGAATGGTGGGTGTTGGATATAAAGTATATGTATGTGTCTATCTCTATCATAACGCATTTCTGTCTCGTCGTTGTGGTAATTTCAAACAGCTTTTCAAATAGTATGTTAGGCTCATAGTGGAGCTACGTCACCGGTGATATCATCATTATTATTTTTTCTCCACTAATTTATCCCCAGATGACGCTCAATAAATTTCATCTTGATCGGATGAAGTTTTGTACTTGTCGAATAATGACGTCATAATGGAGACATCATCATTAACATATTTTATTCCCCATGGAGAGTTCTTTACAATGAGCCATGTCTCAATTTTTTCTATGCAGTGCTTTCAAAGATATAAAGGTGCTAATTTTTTAGGTTTTTCCAAGATGGCGGCCAAACCACGTGACCGGTGACATCATAATTATAATTTAAAAATTCTACAGGTGGTGAAAAAAAACCTATGGTGAAAATTTGAATTTTCAATTGGACCAACAGTTGCAGAGAAAATCATATTTATTCTGTGCGGACAAACATACAAACAGACAAACGGACTCAAATGCAATACCCTCTCCTCAGGCAAGGGTAACTAGAGAGTTCATAGAACACCTTGCCCTGTGCAGTCTTTAGAAACAAGGACATGGCGGGTCTGTGAACGGCAAATTTGATTGGTCGAGATGATTGGTCGAGCAAAATAAATGCTGTCATATTTTGTCCAAGTACTGCTCAACTGAAGAGTATTGAAAGTGCCAAGAAGCGATTTATTTTCTCCACCACACACATATCTCATGCACATGGACATACAGACAAATACACCAGACAAAACACAAGACAGTAAGACGAGACAAACAGCCACTGAGCTTGGGGGAAGTGTCTTCACTTTCTGGAGCAATCTGGGTACCATCGACATCACAACAACCACCACCTTTCTCACCGCACCCAGGTACGCACTTCCTTTGGGAAAATTTCCTCCTCCCGATACATGCCAACTTATTGGGATTGTCCATGATCTTCACCTTTTAAATGCTGAATGTCAAGCGAGGAAGCAGCACCTCCCATTTTTGAAGTCGTTGGTACGACCCGGCCGGGGTTTGAACCACTTACCTGCCATACTTAGACCGCACGATCTAACCATTGTCCCACCGAGTCTCGTTGGTGTTGCAGACACCAACTGTTGGTCTGAATCAAGGTGGCCATTTGTTTTGTATGACCATAGCAGTGAGGAGGTCTCATTTTAATCTACCATATTTTTCGGCATATAAGTCGATACTATATCCTCCCAAAAGTCTGGGTCTCGACCTATACTCAGAATCCACTTATCTATCGTTGAAGACATTGAATTGCAGAAATGAGAAAAATTTGCAAAGTATTATACTTTCTGAAATTAACTGTATAATTGCTAATGTAAAAAACATTACATACAGCAAGTCTACACTTAATGTCGTGGATGCTTTCCTAGAAAGTGTGATGTTAAGCAAAATGGCCTTAGCGGATGAGTTGCTCCCATAGACGTAGTGTTATAATGGGGGAGGTAGGAGGGGGTGTAGTTGAGGGAGGGAATGCACTCCCAGGATACATTTACGATCACCCTAACATAACTTTAACCTTACTTACTGTAACTACATAATAGAAAAAAATATGAAACAAATCAATAAAGAACACAAATGAAATACACAATTGGACAATTAAAGGAACAGTTACAGGAGTGCTTACTAAAATGTAGGGCCGAGATTGCATGTCGGGACAGGAGAGGTGTGGGTGTTGAGTCGAGAGGCTACAGGGATGATCTCGTGTCTCCAACATGTGTATCGGATGTGTATTTGTGTCTTGATGTGTCATTCGTGTGTCTCAGACATGGGATCGATTGTGTCTTGGACGGAATGCTCAAATAATTAGTGGGTTGGGAAGGCAATGGGGAGGTAAAGTAAGTTCGGAGCGATATGGCGCTCCCCTCACCATGATCATGGTTTCGGGTGTGTCACACGCCGAATCTGGAATTGAGAATCTCCGATCTAGCGATAGAACTGGAGACACGGCGAATCCAGTGCGGAGAAGTCGTCACCGAGGCACAAAATGGTGTGATTGGTAATAAATCAACGATACTAAATCAACGAGATGGTGCGATCATAGCACCAGGGAAATAAATTGCTCTCTCTCATGCACAGATTTATCCCATCTCGAGAGAGGGTGTGAAAGAGCACCCTCTCTTCCTCCCGTCCATGGTACACTGAATCTTGTGGTGAAGCAGTTGCCCTGAAACAACGCGCCTTTGCCTCCTGGAAGGCAAATCCAACTGAAGGCAATCTCAGTTCCGTTCACAAAGCTTGGGACAAGTGTGTCTACCCTCAGGGGAGCCAGGAAACAATATCTCTCGACTCTCAAGACTGAACTCTCAAACCTGTCTCCCTCCTCCAAATCCTGGTGGCATCTGGTCAAATCTGTTTCTGGTGTTTGTTCCCTCTCCATCCCCTCCCTTACCTCAAATGGCTACACAGCTGACTCTGCAAATGAAAAAGCTGAATGCCTCAACTCTGTTTGCCTGAAAATCTTATGTCCCAAACCCATCCCTCTCTGTGCCCACCATACCCAGTCGTACGCAGCTGATCCTGGACTCTGTGTCCTTCTCTCCTGACAAGGTGGAGAAGTTTCTGTCAAACCTCGACTCTGATTCTGCAACTGGACCACACGACATCAGCCCACGGGTCATAAATCCTGCTCTGTCGCTCTTTCACACCCTCTCTCTGTTCTCTACACCCTCTCTTTTGCTCAAAGTCATCTGCCATCTGCTTGGAAATCAGCCAACATTACCGCTTTACACAAAAAATGTGCAAAAACAGATCCTTGCAAGTACAGATCAATCAGCCTTCTCCCAATAATCAGCAAGGTCATGGAATCCATCATCGCTTCTGATATTAAATCCTTCCTCTTCTCCAATGGCTCGACCTCTGATCATCAATTTGGATTCAGACCAGCATTCTACTCTGGACATGTTGCTTCTGCTGTCTCAACAATGGATGAAGGTCCTCAATGCGAAACAGGGGAACAGAGCTATCTCCCTTGACATGTATCGTGCCTTCGATATGGTCTGGCACCCCGCCCAGCTTGCCAAACTCTTCTCCTATGGTATCCATGAAAACCTCCACACGTGGCTTGACGACTTCCTCTCTGGTCACAGTCAACTTGTGGCCCTGAATGGAATTCTCTCATCTCCCCTTCCTGGTCACGCTGAAGTTCGCCAAGGCAGTGCTCTGGGCCCTGTGACTTTTCTGGTCTTCATTAATGATAACTCCGACTCTCTGGAAAATCCTGTCTAGCTCTTTGCTGATGACTCCACTCTCTGCCGCTCCATATCTCAACCCTCAGATCGGCAGGCAGCAGCCTCTTCACTCTCTGCAGATCTGGACAAAAATCACAAATTGGTCAAACAAGTGGAACATGTCTTTCAATCCTAACAAATATCATACTCTCGCTTTGTCTCTCAGATAAGATCATCTGGACAACCCTCCCATCTACTTTCTCATCAATCCTCTTAAATAAGTTCTGTCACTTAAGCTTTTGGGTCTTACTATCTGACATGATCTTTCCTGAGACAACCACATTTCCAAGCTGGCCTCCAAAGCCAGTCACCGACTGGGCATCCTTCGTCGTGCGGTCCTTTCTGGGTACCTCTGAGCTCCTCACCACATACAAAGCTTTCATCCGCAGCTCAATGGAATACTGTTCTCCCCTCTGGGCTGGTGCTCCTGTCTCACACCGAGCTCGGCTTCAGACTGTTGAAACCAAAGCATTCAGAATCATTGGAATCTCCCGTGACGAAGCTGATTCTGAGGGCCTTTCTCTTTCTCACCGCAGGCAGGTTGGTGGTCTTTCTGTCTTCTACCGACTCCTCTCCGGCCATGCTCCCCCTGCTCTGTCTGTGCTGCATCCCCCAAATATCCTCCAGGACGCACAAGATCTGCCAGAAACCCTCTTCTGGTGAAACTGACAAAATCAAGACTCTCTGCTCACCTTCACTCTTTCATTCCTATTTTCTCCCGCCTCTGGAACAAACTCCCTCACTCTCGTCAATCCCACTCCTTCCTCCAGGTCTTTAAAACAGCTGTTGACCACCATCTCTTGTCTTCCCCCATCCAAAACCTTGATCTTTTCTACCCCCGTTAATACACCCCAAATCCAACTCTTTCCATCTCCAACTTCTTTCCTGAAATTCCTCGTCGTGTTCATTTGCTTTATACCGTGCACCCCTTCTCTCCCCCTCCCCCCCCCCCCCGCCACCCTCTTTCTTCCACAGATCTACCGATGTCGCTGTTCTCTATTTGTATGCTTTCCTCTCTCTCTCCCTCTTGTCTCCCGCCCCCTTTACTTATTGTATGTTTTAGGGGTACGTGCATGTATTCGTGTGCAATGTGTTCGCTCTTACACGAGCATTGACTCTGTACTGTATCCAAATCAGTCATTTCATCAATTCAATTTTCATTTCAATTCAATTCAAATTCAATTTCATCAAGTCAAATCAATCAATCAGAAAATCAGTCATTCGACTTATACTCCAAATCGACATACACAGTGCCTTCAGAATGTATTCACACCTCTCAACTTTTTCACATTTTGTTGTGTTACAGCCTGAATTTAAAATGGATTAAATTGAGATTTGTTGTCACTGATCGACACATATCGGTATTCCCCATAATGTCAGTGTAATCTTTTTATTTTTTAAATATTTTTTTCAAAGTAATTAAAAATGAAATTTAGAAATATCTAATTTACATAAGTATTCAACCCCTGAGTCAATACTTCTTAGAAGAAACCTTTGGCAGCAATTACAACTACAAGTCTTCTTCGGTATGTCTATCAGCTTTGCACATCTGGATTTAGGGAGCTTCTCCCATTCTTCCTTGCAGATTTGCTCAAACTCTGTCAAGTTGGATAGGGAGCATTAGTGAACAACAATCTTCAAGTCTTTCCACAGATTCTCAATGGGATTCAAACCACTCAAGGACTTTCACATACTTGTTCTGAAGCCATTCCAGTGTTATTTTAGCTGTATGCTTGGGTCATTGTCCTGTTAAAACGTAAATCTTTGCCACAATCTATGGTCTTTTGCACTCTGAAGCAGGTTCTCCTCAAGGATTTGCCTGGATCTGGCTCCATTCATTGTTCCCTCTATCATTCCAAGTCTCCCAGTCCTTGCTGCTGAAAAGCATCCCCATAGCATGATGCTGCCATGACCATGCTTCATGGTAAGGATGGTGTTAGATGGGTGATGAGCTTTGCGTGGTTTCCACCAGACGTAGGGTTTTACATTCAGGCCAAAGAGTTTAATTTTCATCTCATCAGACCACAGAATATTTTGCCTCGTGCTCTCAGAGTCTTTATCGTGCCTTTTTGCAAACTCCAGGTGTGCTTTCATGTGCTTTTTTCTCACAAGTGGTTTTCGTCTGACCACTCTCCTATAAACCCTAGATTTATGTACTGCTGCCGGGACTGTTGTCCTTCCAGCAGGTTCTCTCATTTCAGCCAAGGAACGCTGTAGTTCTGTCAGAGTGGCCATTGGGTTCTTGATCACCTCCTTCACCAAGGTCATTCTTGCCCGGTTGCTCAGTTTGGTTGGACGGCCAGCTCTAGGAATAGTCTGGGTAGTTCCATAGTCTTTCCATTTCCTAGTGACGGAGCTCACTATGCTCTTGGGAACGTTAAACACTCTATAAATTGTTTTATACCCTTCCACAGATCTATTAGTAAGGGAAACATATGAAAATCTGTTAACTAAATTGTTACCAAAAAATTTCTTCACCAATATGTTTGTAAAGGTGTGTAATAACATGTGTTAAAATGTTGAAGGTCAACTCCCGTGGGAAACCCAGAAAAAAAGCTGTTGAATTCGGGTACCGAAAAATTATTTTCGAGAATTTTTATTTTTTTTAATCGGCCCTTAAGTAACTTATGAGGGGTCAAATAAGGGTTTTTCATGATTCTGAGTTGATTGTTAACATTTATATTTCACCACAGACACTCCTTTGTGGAAAAATAATTTCTAAATATATCTCATTTTCTACTTTGCAGGACATGGAGTCTAGCAATATGGATGAAGACGTTACTCCACCTGTGCTCAATTGCTTCATCTGTGCACGCTCGGATACACCAGCTGAAAGGCTCATACAGGCAACTCCAAAGGGATACTCAACTTTATTGAAACAAGCAGAAACTGTCGAAAATGTTACTGTTGTGGAACGTATGAAGGAGGCTCAAAAGGAAGGAAAACTGAGGTACCACCAGAAGTGTAAAAATGATCTGTACAACAACTTTGTTGCAACCACCAAGAAGTCAGCTCAAGCATCAAAGGCAGAGAAAGAGTCATCAAAGTTGAAGAGAAGACGCACTACTTGTGAGTTCAGTTCATCAACTGGCTGCAGTTCTAGAAGATCACAGTCAGTTGACCTCCTGTATAAGGATGTATGCATTCTTTGCAACCAACCAGCCCAGCTCTACAAAAATAATCCAGCACAAGCTAGAAAGAAATACAGAGTGCCAGATAATTTGACTGCAGATACACTGAAGGCAAGCTTGCTGAAGACAGCACGGAGTCGCGGGGATGACTGGGGCACTGAAGTCACTGGACGCCTGGAAGGGATCAACGACTTGGTAGCAGAAGAAACACTGTACCATTTGCGATGCAAACTTATGTTTGCGAGAGGTGACAGTTTGTCCAAGACTGATGAGGAAGGAAAAAGGAAGAGAGGACAGAGGAGTATTGATGAGGAGCGAGAGGCAGTTTTTATTGAATTCTGCGAATGGTTAGACTCAGAATTAGAGCATGGGGTAATGAACATGGACCAAGTCCATGAAAAGCTGCAGGAGTTTGATCAGTCACCAGAGAAGAGCCTTTCTTATTCAAAGCATTGGCTAAAGATAAAACTTCTAGAGAAATACGAAGACACCTTGTATTTCACAACACAGGAAAGAAGGGCAGATGTACTCTGTCTCAAAGATGGCACCGACAATATTCTGCGAGGGCATCATGCTAATCTTGACCATGGAGATGAGAAGACTCAGATCATAAAGACGGCACTCAAGTTCATATCCAATGATATTGCCTTGATTGATTTAGGTCCAAAGTCATACCCCACCACACACAGTATGACTGACATCGATAGTCAGCTGACACTTGTTCCTGCAAGCCTTCAGATGTTCTTGAGACCGATTGTCAAGACAGACGAAAGAGTTTCCGTTTGGGGGCAGAATTTTATTAAGGCCTGTCGACCTCGGTCTGGAGTATTGCCACACCAAATGGGGCTTGCCATACAACTTGATCATAGATTTGGGTCAAAATGGATGCTCAACAAGTTCCACCGGCTGGGATACACTGAGTCTTACACGGAGACACAAAACTACAAATACTGCTTCCTTAATAGTAGGAGTGGAGATGATGTTCCAGATACTTCTGGCACTCTTGACACCATTGTGGAGGAAACCGATGAACAGATCAATGATGAGGTTGCGGTTGATGCTGCGCTTGAGGATCAATCAGTGATGACAGCCAAAGTGCCAGCCAGTGAAAGTGAATTGTCAAGTAATGATCAGGTGGTCTTTATGGAGGTTGGGGAAACAAACAATGCAGTCACTCAGTTTGTTGGAGACAATATAGATTTAAACATTGTCTCTATTCACGGAAACACTCCCTTTCACTCAATGGGTTGGATCGAAGTCACCTCTCCGGCACCACCTTTGCCAGATCCACAGACAACAGCAGCTTTCCCCCGGGTGAAGTTGAAGGCACTCGACAAAGCTAAGATCCTGAGAGGAACTGAAGTAAAGATTATTCCATTTACGAACAGGAAACAGATAGGAACGAACGCGATCATGTTTCTCCCCCTCGCTGAGCTTTCCTCCTCCCTGGCTCATGATCAGCCACTCCTCACTCCAGGTGACACACTCTGGGCAGCGGGGTGGGTGATCAAAGCCAACGATCCTGAGTTCCCACACTCCAACTGGAATGGCTGGATGAAGAGAATCCATGCTAATGATGCAAAGCAGAGCACACAGATCGAGTTCCTCCCAGGAGAAGGAGATTGAAGGAATTGAAGAAGGGTGAAATTCGGTACAACATGTTCTCAAGGAAGGCAGCGGCAGGAGTGATCAAACCAGAGACTCTACCTCCAACAGAGGGTGCAGCTGCACAACATTCACTCCGTGCCTACCTGCAGACCCGGGACTGGATCCTTCTACAGAGCATGTCTCTGAACCCCAGTGACTATGGATGGACAATAGGTGTGCATGGGTATGAGCCAGTTCCAACACTGGACCCCATGGCTCCTGAGGAGCTATTGCAGTTCACGAGCTGTAATTGTCATGGAGATTGCAGCAACCGGCGATGCAGCTGCAAGAAGAATGGGGTCACGTGCATCTCGGCCTGTGGAGTCTGTAATGGCATTACATGCAGAAACTGCAGTCATGATGTTGTTGAGTCTGAAGAAGACATAGACAATGACTGTTGAAACTTCTGACATTGTGAATGAGAAATAACTCTTGAGTATTATATATGTATGTGAAATAAAAGCTACTTTGTGTGTAAATGTAAAAGTGAAAATATAAATGTTAACAATCAACTCAGAATCATGAAAAACCCTTATTTGACCCCCCATAAGTTACTTAAGGGCCGATTAAAAAAAAAAAAAATTCTCGAAAATAATTTTTCGGTACCCGAATTCAACAGCTTTTTTTCTGGGTTTCCCACGGGAGTTGAACTTCAACATTTTAACACATGTTATTACACACCTTTACAAACATATTGGTGAAGAAATTTTTTGGTAACAATTTAGTTAACAGATTTGTAAAATATCTCATAAAATGCCCTTACTATATGCCTCCTTACAGTTCTACATCGGAGTTCTACGGACAGTTTCTTGGACTTTATGGTAGAGTTTCTGCTCTGACATGCACTGTTAACTGTGGGACCTAATATAGAAAGGTGCGTGTCTTAATAAATCATGTCCAATCCATTGAATAGGCCACAGGTGGACTCCAATCAAGTTGTAGCGACATCTCAAAGATGATCAAAGGAAATTGGCTGCATCTGAGCTCAATTTGGAGTGTCATAGCAAACGGGTTGAATACTTATTGACACTATAGCTTTTCATTTTTAATTATTTTGTAAAAATGTCTAAAACAATTCCACTTTGACATTATGTGATATTATGTGTAGATCAGTGATGAAAAAAAATCTCAATTTAATCCATTTTAAATTCAGGTTGTAACACAACAAAATGTGAAAACGGTCAAGCTGTGTGAATACTTTCTGGAGGCACTGTCTATGCTATAAAATAAGGTGTACATTTTCGTCTCCTCGAATTGTGTAAAATAATATGCTTTGATTGTTGTAAAATTTTGAAACATTAAAAAATGTTGAGTGAGAGAGTGCGTAAGAGATTATGATGAAATCAAAGTATAAAGTATAAAAACAATTCAATGTCAAAAAACGTTAATACATTTTTCAAGAAACATAAAATTCCATTTTTCAGCCTAAATACGACCTCACAAGTGAGGAATGTTCACTGCAGATATACCAACTTAACCCAGGAAGAGAGGAGAACCCATCTACAGACATGATTTGGCTGTTGGCCCACCTTTAGCATGGAGCAAGGATCCTTCTGCAAAGCTCAAACCATACAACATCAACCGCAATCCCTCTGTCTTCCCCACTACTGTCGCGTTGAGCCAATCCTGACACCTACTTTGAGATTAATATTTAATCATTGCCATGGACAGAAAATAAAGCAATAATTGCTTCACTGGTAGCCAGAAACTGCAGCACTTTTGAAAGAGAACGCGGAAACTGGCAATCCTGATACAGCCACACAACTTCTCTCATCTCTGGATAAGATATGATATTGTTACAGACACGACTTTGATGTTAAGGTGGGCCGAGCGGAATGGCCGTCGTGTCCGCACAAATTACCCGACTATACTCGACGTTGACGAAGTCGCGCTACGCTGGCTCAATAAGAAAAAGAAGACACCCGGCTGGGTTATAATGACACAATACGACACCAGGGGTTCAGTTCTCAAGACCTCCGGAGGAGGTTATATTAAGGCGGAAGGTTAGATTACAACTACAAGAGGGACAGCATAGAAAGACAGGCACTTAGACACACTCTTATATTAACCCTAGACAGACGACAGATAAACGGGACAACGCTGACTCACACGGGGTTTGATGGCTAGGAAAGGCAGATAGCGATGGCTCAAGGTGCACTCTTGGCTCAAAGCAGGGTACACGGTTCGGTCCAGAGATGCGGGGAGGTCTCGTCGCAGCGCTCAGAGGTGACGTTCTTTCTCAGGCCTCTCCAAACTCAGGCGCATCTGTTTCAGCGCTCGCAGGTCCGTCTTTCTCCAGCTGGGGGCGAATCTGACGTCACATCCGGCGCGTGGCCGCGTATATCCGGCGGGGAGTGACACGCCCTCGGCTCGTTAGCTCCGCCTCGTGGAATCGGCACGTTGCTTCTCATTGGGTGCGTGCGGGGGGGGTTACTGGCTCCGCCCCCGACGAGGAGCTGACAGCCAGCCCCTTCGGGGTAACCCCGTGGAGCGCATGGTCTGGAGCTAATCGAGCCGGTGTGAGGACGCATCCTCCCCCGCTCCGCCGCCATCCCCTCTGTTGTTGTTGTAATTGTTGTTGTAGTTGTTGTTATTGGGGAAGAAGATGGGAGGAGGTATGGGAAAGGTCCTAAACTCACTACTGATGCCATATAATCACATTCTGGTGCAACGAAGAGTCATAATTAATGGAAACGAGGCCTTAACTGACATAGATTAAGAATAACTAGGAAGATGTCCGAAAGTTGGCTACGTGTGGTGCGGTGGACCTGGGCACGACATTTAATGGGGGAATAAGGGGAAGGTCGGCTCTACTGATTGTTATTTACATGCAATGGGACTAGGGAATGGGGGATTGGGGAAAGTTGGGGAGTATTGGAGAAAATAGGGGAATATTTACAAGCGGATATGGAGGCCAAATTCCATATTCGCAACATTGCACCCTTCTCTACCCTCGGGGCGTCCCGACCCGATAAATTTTTACCTACTTTAGTGTGGCACGCAATGTAGTTCCCTCTACTATTAACTCTACCCTGAGTGCGACAGTTTTACAGATATTCACAAATGAGTAAATATGTCCCCCTGCGACGTTGCACCCTTCTCCTCACAGAAACACACCCACAGGATAACCGAATCCGGAAAGAATTCGCAAACTAAACATACAGCCGGTAGGGAGCATTATTTACAAGACTACGCTGCTATTTACACTACGATCCAGGACCTGTTTTTGGAGGGACACATGCAGATGTTATGCATAGAGAGAGAGCGCGCTTGCCAACATCGATACACCAACCCACGAGTGCTCTGTGGCCGACGGCCTTTAATAACGTGCAGAGCACCCTTCCCGAGCATCAACAGCACCACCCCACCACCAATCGGTGCAGTCACCATTGTTCATTGGAATAAAAATAAATTTGACAACCCCTAACCCTGCAGGTGTCTCTTGCTCTTCTTGTGGTGCACTTGGTGGTGTTAACTATTAGTGGTTCACCTGTATGGCATAGGTGCCACGTTGATCCATAGGTCCATCCCCGGGTGGTGCTTGGCCGCAAACGAACTGCGGTCCATTGTGGGTGGCCACAAACATTGCGGTCCATATGGTGTATCGATCCCGGCAGCAAACAGCGAAAGTGCAGGCCCACAACTGCGCAGCCAGCACCTCTCTCTCCTCTCTCTCTGCCCCAAAGCCAGATCCTCGGAGGTGGGAGACAAAAGAAGAAACAAGTGAGTAAGGTGGTAAGGGCGCAAAAGTGCACGCAATGTAAGGTGATGCACACTGGGGGCACATGGGAACCAGGTGAGACAGGTACGTTCCTATCGTACGCCCCCCCCCCCCCCCACCAGGTAACCTACATGGCCCCTCCCTTACCCCTTACTGTATCCACAAAACACAACACTACCCATAAACATCTACTTTACAAATCAACAAACATCCCTACTGTCTTCCCCGTTCCTCCCATAAACCAAATTCGTCTTCTCTCCCTCCTAACCAATCAAATTTGCCATTTTCAACTCTCATCAAAATTTGCCATCTCCAACTCAACATCATAATTTGCCATTACCAATTCATCATCAGTCCCTCCTAGGGAGGGAGAGATGGAATCACCCCAATGTCTCATCCACGTCGTGATGCGTCTCACAAATCCAACAGCAATTCTCATTTCTGCAACACAAACAAAGAAAACACAGGTGTGGAGTCATCATCATCACCACAGGTAAGTGGCTGCGTATGGTGCGACAGGTTCATCAATCCTAACTATCTCCTAAATGACTTTAACAACTTTACACTACCCGGGGTCTTTCTCCGGCCAAACCATTGGCCCTCTTACACTATGGGTTCTAAAAACCAATTCCCATTGGCCAAACTGTGGTGCTCTTCAATTTGGGGTCTCACTCCCCCGATTCATCTCCCGGTGCCCTCGTACAATTTCTGGGCTGCGACGTGTACCTCTCCCAGTGGGTCTACCCACCTGCACACCTCCACCACTGCAGTTGCCTCCGAGCTTACCTGCTCCTTACCCTAACCTAACTACCAGGGGAAGGCCCTCTGGCTCTCTCCCCACTCCGTGCCCTCTCTGGCACTGGGCTGCCCGATCCACACCCGGGATCCTCAGGCACCCACTCACAACTACCGGCTCCCAGAGCCCACCTGCGGCCTCACCTGGCCGACATCCTCACAGTGGTGGAGTGCCCAACCAACTACACACACTAACAGGCTACACGCCCAGCCATTTCCACAACACTAATGCACCCATTCACAACACCATTCTGCAACCGCACCACAAATGCCAATATCCAACCACAATTTACCTGTACCCTCTACCTAACACTTACACTACCCGCCCCGGGTACTCGTGAAAGGGGTCCACTCTTCCCCCATCCACACCTTCGCACCACGCACACCACTCCATACCACTTACTCCAACTCTCTCCACACACCTGTACTTGCACCCTGTGCTCTCACACCTGGTGCCACCTGCACCCTTCTCTCCCCAAGCGCATTCGCGCTGATCCACACACTCACTACTCATACACGGCTCCACACACCTGTCCAGTTGCACACCTGTGCAATCACACCTGTTCAATTCTCACACACACGGCATCATCTCAGCTAACTACTCCCTTCTGAAACTTGCGCTTCCCAGTCGTCCCTTTAACTATTGCGCTCCCTCGTCATTATAATCCACACTAATCTACCTGCGTCCCCACTACAGGTATCAGTCACTAACTAATCTTAACGTTACCTAATGTCAATCTTCGCTAGATCCCTACACACCATATCCTAACCCACCCGGGCTAGTTTTCACTGCCATACACCCCATAATCTAGTGCTCCTTTGCCCCCACATGGGAAGGGTGGCAGGGATGCCATCCCACCACATCGGGGGTCTCTCACTACCAATTTTGCACATCAAATTTCAACAAATCAAAAATTTGGCCAATCACTGCCCATCATCTGCCAATCACTACTGCCAATCCCTTGCCAATCATCAAATTTTGTTTTTCTCTAATTTTGGGTCCAAAACACTAACCTCATCACCCAGTCTACTCACTAATACCTCTCGGTGCGCCAATCCCTGTCCAAAGCCCGGCTTCGTAAAGCCAAGCAATGGATGCTGGTTGTTTTGTGCCAGCGGCTGGATGCGTCCGGCATTCGGGGCAGGGACGGGGGCTTACCCGGGCCGAGATCCCACGCACCACCTCGGCGTGGAGCCATCCAATGTCCCGATCTCGACCTGCCGGCACGTCTCAACAAAACGTGGTCGCCATGACGACCCTTCCTATCCAGCCGCCCGCTCCGCCTAGTGGAGCACGGACGCGGCCGTTCAAAGCGAGGCCCGGCACGCACCGAGGGCCCGATTCGGCTATAAGTCGTTCTACACTCTACCCTGTCTAACGTCGATGCTTCACCTGGACGCTTACACCCCGCAGCCCGTTCCTTGCTCACACATCCAGCCGTTTCCATGCCCCTCGTACCTTTCCTTACACACCCAGGTACCCTCATTCCACTCACAGCCTTGGTCACACACCTGACCACCGAACACTGTGGCACACATTCGTTAGTAGCACACCTCACCAACACACCGCTTCGCGCCCCCTCCTCGGTCACCTCCTCTGTGACAATCACAGGTGTGCTCTCATTCGCACACCCAACCACGTGCCTCACCACCAACTCCAGCGTGCATTCCCACTCACGCTCTACCATTCCAGGTGTACATCCTTCCATCCCAGGTGTACATCCTCGCTCACCTGTCACAACCAGCTCACTCTCCTTGTCACTCTCACTACTCTCACCTCCACTCGTGACAACGCACTCACCCTTACTCTTGACAGCACACTCTTTCCCCATGCACCTGTCCGTCACACACCTTTCTCGCGCACACTCTTGCGCACACTCTCCCGTCACACCCTCTGCAACACTCACCACAGGCGTGCATTCTTCCTTGCCTTTGACAGCGCACTCTTTCCCCATGCACCTGTCCGTCACACACCTTTCTCGCGCACACTCCTGCACACACTCTCCCGTCACACCCTCTGTAACACTCACCACACCGCGCTTCCATGTGCTCCCTCGCACACACGCTACGACCGACTCATTCTCGCCAACACCCTCACTCCTTGGCACGCACTTTTTCCTCACACACCCCAGAGTCGGACTTTCTCGCACACCTCCTTTTTCGCACACCAGACCTGTCGCACACTTCACCCACGGCCTCTCACGAACACCCGGGTCTATCTCGACCCCCAAGCTTATTAAATCCCCTGGCGCATCATACGCACGACCATATTGGTCACCACTTACACCGGGTCCTCTTCCTCTTCGCTTCTCCTCCATCACCTGCGAATCCCTCATCCGGTTAATGAGCACATCATCACGATCCAAACACAGACTTTGGACCAATTCTTTTATCTCCTCTTTTATTTCTTTCTTATCCCCTCTCCGTCGCTTCTTAATTTCGCTCATCCCTTCTTCCACTTCTTCTAGTTTCTGCTTCACCTCTTTCATTCCCCGGTACGTCTCCTCAAGCTCATCCTCTAAGGCTACCTTGACCGTTTCCAGGTGCGTCCTCACCTGCCGGTCCTTCGTCTCCATTACCTCTACCACCTCGTCCAACCTCGTTGTCAGTCCCTCACGTACCATCTGACATTCCCTCTTTGTCGCTATCAAGTCGTCTTTTAGTTCTTTCTGTGTCACTTTTAACCCTCCTAATACCGCAGTGTTCCTTTGAACCTGCTCCGTTAGTTCTTTTTGTCCCTCCGTCAGCTGCTCCACCTCCTGCGTCAGGTCCTCTATGCCCCCTTGTAACTTTACAGTCCCCTTTCTCACCTCCTTCTCCATGTGCTCCTTACAGTGCCTCACCTCCTCGCGCACTCCTCCGACCTCCTCACTCACTCCTCTTCTGATCTGCTCTCCCATCACTTGCATCTCCTGCCCAGATGCCACCCTCATCTGCTCCATTTCCTCCCTGTGAGCATCCAGTTTGGTTTCTACCCCCATTCTGACCCCCTCTATCTGCTGCTCCATTTGTTTAACTTCCCTTTCCGCTTGGTCCCTCATGTCCCTCAATTTGCCTTCCATACTGTTTTCTAACCCCTCTAACCCATTTTTCACTCCCTCTATCTGATTCTCCTGGGCAGCCATTCTATTTTCTACCCCCATTAACCCATTTTTCACTTCTTTTATCCCGTTGTCTAACCCCTCAAAATTATTGTCTATCTTCCCAAATTTCTTGTCTAACTCCTCAAAATTATTGTCTAACCCCTCACTGGTACCCCTCGCTTCGTCCCTCATTACCCCCAATTGCTCACTCTGAGCATCCATCCGGTTCCCCATTACCCCCATTTGGTTTTCCAATCGCTCACTATTCTTTTCCATAAGGGCCGTCATTTGTATAAAAAAAAGTTCCAATCTTCCCAGCGGCGCTACTTCGGTCGCGGGCACGGTGACCAGCGAGGCGCCATTTTGCGCGCCCGCTTCTTCGTGCGTGACGGCGCTATTTTGCGAACCTGCCGCCCTCACTGCTTCGCTCTCCTCCTGTCCCTCATTTTGGTCCTGGATCGACCCTACCTCACTCTCCTTTACCGGACCCCAGCTGTCTTGATCCGCCATAGCGCGACTTGCAAAATTCGAGTCTCGTAAAACAAATCCAATTTTTTTTTTTCGTTATAATTTCGTCGAGCGCAGTACGCGCTCCGAATCGATTTTCCCTCCCAAAATTTGGGCCTAATAAATTTAGTCCCGGGTTCGAATTCCACTCCTCGACACCAATTGTTACAGACACGACTTTGATGTTAAGGTGGGCCGAGCGGAATGGCCGTCGTGTCCGCACAAATTACCCGACTATACTCGACGTTGACGAAGTCGCGCTACGCTGGCTCAATAAGAAAAAGAAGACACCCGGCTGGGTTATAATGACACAATACGACACCAGGGGTTCAGTTCTCAAGACCTCCGGAGGAGGTTATATTAAGGCGGAAGGTTAGATTACAACTACAAGAGGGACAGCATAGAAAGACAGGCACTTAGACACACTCTTATATTAACCCTAGACAGACGACAGATAAACGGGACAACGCTGACTCACACGGGGTTTGATGGCTAGGAAAGGCAGATAGCGATGGCTCAAGGTGCACTCTTGGCTCAAAGCAGGGTACACGGTTCGGTCCAGAGATGCGGGGAGGTCTCGTCGCAGCGCTCAGAGGTGACGTTCTTTCTCAGGCCTCTCCAAACTCAGGCGCATCTGTTTCAGCGCTCGCAGGTCCGTCTTTCTCCAGCTGGGGGCGAATCTGACGTCACATCCGGCGCGTGGCCGCGTATATCCGGCGGGGAGTGACACGCCCTCGGCTCGTTAGCTCCGCCTCGTGGAATCGGCACGTTGCTTCTCATTGGGTGCGTGCGGGGGGGGTTACTGGCTCCGCCCCCGACGAGGAGCTGACAGCCAGCCCCTTCGGGGTAACCCCGTGGAGCGCATGGTCTGGAGCTAATCGAGCCGGTGTGAGGACGCATCCTCCCCCGCTCCGCCGCCATCCCCTCTGTTGTTGTTGTAATTGTTGTTGTAGTTGTTGTTATTGGGGAAGAAGATGGGAGGAGGTATGGGAAAGGTCCTAAACTCACTACTGATGCCATATAATCACATTCTGGTGCAACGAAGAGTCATAATTAATGGAAACGAGGCCTTAACTGACATAGATTAAGAATAACTAGGAAGATGTCCGAAAGTTGGCTACGTGTGGTGCGGTGGACCTGGGCACGACATTTAATGGGGGAATAAGGGGAAGGTCGGCTCTACTGATTGTTATTTACATGCAATGGGACTAGGGAATGGGGGATTGGGGAAAGTTGGGGAGTATTGGAGAAAATAGGGGAATATTTACAAGCGGATATGGAGGCCAAATTCCATATTCGCAACAATATATAACACGTCGTCTAAGATGGATATAACATTTAGAAAACATATTTTACTAATTCTAGCAGAAAGGCTTGGAATATTCTCTGCTTCCAGGATACTGCAAGTCCACTCTAACGTTGATTGCCCCAACTCACTGCAAACACTGACATCTAAGTTCCTTCAGAATTTCAAAGGTGTCACATCTAAGCACAGGATGACTAAGGTGCAGAAAGAACTTTCTGCTACCATGGGTACACCTCCCATCTGGTTATGTGTGTGTGTTTTTTTAATACCTAGCGAAGACTCGTGGAAGAGCGAGAACACAGAAGGAATCAGGACGCAACATAACAAAAGGAACAACCAAAAGAGAAGGAGGAAATGCCAACAGCGGGGCTGAAACAAAGCAGACAGAGATGGACAAGGAATGTGGGTAACGATGAGGAGTAGGGGATAATGCAGAGGGGAGTGTGTATAACATGGATACAGAAGGGAATTTTCAGGAAAGAAAAACTGGAAATTTGGAAGTGGGGTGTGTTGTGGTTTAACGGTGGCAGAAAAGATTATCGTTTTGAATGGGGGATGATCTTAGATGGTGGTGAACAGCTGTCTTGAAGACCAAGAGGGATGAATGTGATTCATGGTGTAAGGTGAAATGATTCAGTTGAGAGCCCCATGTTGTTCTCCAAGAGTCGAGGATGTCAGTAACCTAAGAGTGGAGTTGGCCATAAACAACATGGACAGAGAGTTTGGAGAGCAGGTTGGGGTGTCACACTGCATTGAATGTTCGAGATATGTCGACAAAGAACCACCTTTAGAGGCAATTTCCCCCCGCAGAGCAGGGGTTGGCCTTTTTCGGGCACCTTGGTCCCGTTTTTTAAAGCAATGTTTTATGGCGGGATGCCCTTCCTGCCGCCAACCCTGTTAGTCGCCTCTTGCGACACACACGGAATTACCAGCAAGCTGGTACTCAATTTGCCGACCTCGGAAGGATGACAGGCTGAGTCAACCCCCCTGGTGTTAATTCAGCGATCAAGCGGGATTCGAATCCAGGATCCTCGGATCCCAAGCTGGCAATATATGTCTACATAGATGGTCCTGATTTCATGTCTGACACTCAGCGCCTCCATCCAATGTTGGGAGGACAGAAGCAGCATGTCCATGTGTGATTGGGCCTGAATCCGAAATGATGGTCTGAGATCAGGCTATTGGAGGAAAGGAAGGATTTCATATCAACTGTGATGATAGATTCCATGACTTTGCTCATGTTGAGAAATAAGCTGATACGGTGCCTCCAGAAAGTATTGACGCCCCTTGACTTTTTCACATTTTGTTGTGCTACATCCTGAATTTAAAATGGAATAAATTGAAGTTTTTTTTGGTCACTGATCTACACAATACCTCATCAAGTCAAAGTGGAATTTATTTTTTGATAATTTTTTACAAATTATTTTAAAATGAAAAGCGGAAATGTCCTGAGTCAATAAGAGTCGGCTGTGGTGCCATTTGAAGAAAGGGAAGGGATGGAGGAGGGGGGGGGCATACTCTGGAGAAAGACCTAACAAGGTACCAACAGGTTTAAGAGTGAGACATGGTGGAAAGATTATATCTTGAGGTTGGACATATGTTGTTTTCCGGCTCTCAAGGGAGTGGACACACACTTGTTGTGGGCATTTTGGAATGAGCTGACATTGACTTCGGTCAGGTTTGCTTTTCAGGAAGAGACGTCAAGTTGTTTCAGAGCTACTGTCTCACCACAGGATCTGAGGGTTAACAGAAACTTCCTGGATGCAGGATGGGTATAATAACTGAAAACGAGATGGGATAAATCTGTCCATATGAGAGAATAGCTTTCTGTGAAAGAATATCAGGGGCAGTAGATATAGGAAACCAGTTCTGAAGTGAGATGACTGCTTGCAGTCCCTGACAATTTGCTTGAATGAACTTCCAGACTCACAGTGCTGAGGCAGCTCTCTGAGAATACTCAGAGAGATGTTGACTGTCACAAGCACATAATCAGATGAACTAATTGGAGCAGCAGAAAATCAGGAGACATTTGTGAGAAGGTTTGTCATCACCAAGTCCAGAAGGGAGTGGTTGCCATTGGGAGAAATCTCGTTCAGAGAGTTCACAGGTTGATTCAGTCGCATGGAATCACAGAAGTCATTTGCTGAAGTGCCAAAGGTATCAACACCCAGCCAATTAGCATGGTGACAATTTAAATCACCACGTATTAGGAAGAGGGAGTTGGCATGAGTGGTTAAAAGTTGATTCATGCGTCTGAGAAAGAGATATAGATGTAGATCAAGTCATCACTGTTTGAAGGGCGGTACAACACAGATGAACAAGAGGAGGGAGCAAAGGGGAAGTCCCAGCCAGATGTACTCCTGAGGGTTGGGAGATGTAAGATAAATCCAAGGGTCATGAGAAATTGAGTGTTTGATGTAAAGTGCAACTCCTCCACCGGGGCAGGGTTCAGGCCTGTCAGATTGAAGGAGACAATAGCCAGGAAGAGACACTAAGGAGTCATGAACATCCTGTGGGAGGAAGGATTATATTGTGGTGCGGGAGCACACACGTTGAACAAAGGTAGGCCACAACGCTTTGGTTATCATCGAGCTCTTTATTCATTGCTCACTCATCCGCACTGGAGCGCTCCGGGCTGCGCGCCCGGTGTATATCCCGCGCCCACGCCTACCCCTCGGGCGTGGCCGCCGCCAACTTGGTGCGTGGAATGATGCCCTCATGCCAGTGAGCTTTAGTGTCCGCCACACGTGCCCCCCCAGAATTCCCGCGCACCTGGAGGGCCAGTTTGCAGGGCAACCGGATGACCCAGCCGAAGCGCCCCCTGGCGACTGGTGGCGTCCGGGGTGCAGGGATGCCTCCGGTTGCACCCGGGATGGGTGCAGGACCGGGGGGCGGCGTGCCGGCGGGCCTGGGCGGTGCCGGGGGTCCGCCCACAGGGGGGCGGCCCCGACGCGGGGGCTGAGCCACCGGGGGTGGGTGGTCCACGTCGAGGTGGGCCGGCTTGAGGCGATCCACCGAGACGCGGTCGGGAGTGCCGCCGATGTCCAAGGTGAAATGTTTCACCCCGGTCTCCAGCACCCGGAAAGGCCCGTTGTACGGGGGCCGCAGTGGTGTCTGGTGGGCGTCGTGCCGGACGAAGACCTACTCCGCGGTGCGAAGCTCCGGGGCGACGTGCGTAGGCGGGTGCCCGTGGTGCGCCGTCGGCACCGGGGCGAACCTCCGGGCAGTCTCCTGCAGTGCGGAGCGCTCCTGCACCACGGACCATGGTGCCGTGGGGTCGGGGAGGGACTCGCCCGGCACCCACAGCGGCTGTCCGAAGATCAACTCCGCCGCGGATGCGCGCAGGTCGTCCTTGGGCACCGTCCGGAGGCCCAGCAGGACCCAGGGGAGCCTGTCGACCCAGTTGCGGAGGGTGGCCCGGAGCGCGGCCTTCAATGAGCGGTGGAACCGCTCGCACAGGCCGTTGGCCTGGGGGTGGTAGGCTGTGGTTCGGTGCAGCTGGACCCCGAGCCCCCGGGCAACCGCCCCCCAGAGCTCCGAGGTGAACTGGGGGCCGCAGTCGGACGAGATGTCCGAAGGGGCGCCGAAACGGGTGACCCAGGTGGCGATGAACGCCTGCGTTATGTCCGCCGCCGTCGTCGCCGCTAAAGGCACGGCCTCCGGCCACCGGGTGGTGCGGTCCACCATGGTGAGGACGTGGGTGAAGCCCCGTGAGGGGGGCAGAGGTCCCACCAGGTCCACGTGCGCGTGGTCGAACCTACGTGCCGGCACCGTAAACGGGGCCAATGGGGCCTGGGTGTGCCGGTGCACCTTCGCGTGCTGGCACGCGAGGCACGTCCTGGTCCAGCCGCGGACGGCCTTCCGGAGGCCATGCCAGACAAACTTGTCGGCAACCAACCTCTGGGAGGCCTTCGTGCCTGGGTGGGACAGGCCGTGGATGGCGTCAAAAACCTGGCGCTGCCAGCCCGCGGGCACGATGTGGCGAGGCCGCCCAAGGGACACGTCGCACAAGAGGGCCGCGCCGTCGAACGGCACTTCGGTGATGCGGAGGCCCGTGACGGCGGTCCGCAAGGCCTGGACGTCGGGGTCGGTGGCCTGGTCCGCCGCCCTCCGGGCATAGTCGATGCCAAGGTGGACTGCGTGGGCGACGGACCGGGAAAGGCAATCCGCCACCGGGTTGTCCTTCCCCGTGACGTGCCGGATGTCCGTCGTGTACTCGGAAACGGCCGAAAGGTGACGCTGCTGCCGGGCCGACCACGGCTCGGCAACCTTGCCCATCGCGAAAACCAGTGGCTTGTGGTCGACGAAGGCCGTGAACGCAAGGCCCTCAAGCAGATGGCGGAAGTGCCTGACCGCCAGGTGAAGCCCTCGCAACTCGCGGTCGAAGGTACTATAGCGGCGTTCGGGCGTGCGAAGCTGCCGGCTGAAGAACGCCAACGGTTGCCAGGCACCACGCACCCATTGCTCGTGCACCGCGCCCACCGCGTAGTCCGAGGCGTCGGTGGTGAGGGCGATCGGTGCATCGGGCGCCGGGTGCGCGAGCATGGTGGCGTTAGCCAAGGCGAGCTTCGCGCCCGCGAACGCCGCGTCCATCTGCTCGGTCCAGGTAACGTCACCTTTGCCCGGCTTGCCCCGGAGGGCCTCGTGCAAGGGGCGCAGGAGCTGGGCGATGCGGGGCAGGAACCGATGGTAAAAGTTTACCATGCCCAGGAACTCCTGGAGCCCCTTGATCGTGCAGGGGCGCGGAACCCCTTCACCGCCTCCACCTTGGCCGGTAGGGGGACGGCCCCGTGCCTGGTGACGCGGTGCCCCAAAAAGTCGATGTCGGCGACGCCGAACCGGCACTCGGCGGGGTTCACGATGAGGCCATGCTGGCCCAGACGTTCGAAGAGCGTGCGGAGATGGTGTAGGTGCTCTTCGCGGGACGCGCTGGCGACGAGGATGTCGTCCAGGTACACGTAGACGAAATCCAAGTCATGCAAGACGCTGTCCATTAGGCGCTGGAACGCCTGAGCCGCATTCTTCAAACCGAAGGGCATCCAAAGAAATTCGAAAAGGCCGAACGGCGTGATGACCGCCGTCTTCGGGATGTCCTCCGGCCTGACGGGGACCTGATGGTAGCCCCGTATGAGGTCCACCTTCGAAAAGAAGGACATGCCCGCCAACCGGCCGGAGAAGTCCTGGATGTGGGGGACGGGGTAGCGGTCGGGGGTGGTGGCGTCGTTGAGGCGCCGGTAGTCCCCGCATGGTCGCCATCCCCCGCCGGGCTTTGGCACGATGTGAAGCGGCGACGCCCAAGCACTCTCGGAGCGCCGCACTATGCCGAGCCGCTCCAGCATAGCGAACTCCGCTTTAGCTACGGCGAGCTTCGTCGGCTCGAGGCGGCGTGCCCGGGCGTAGACCGGTGGCCCGGCGGTGGGGATGTGGTGTTCCACCCCGTGCTTGACGGCCCCCACCGAGAAGGTGGGCCGCGTGAGGGCCGGGAAACCCGCGAGGAGGCGGGTGAATTAGTTCGCTGCAGGAAGCGTACAGATGAACCTGGCCGGAACCGAACCGCTCAGCAAGCCGCTCGATGAGCCGCTCCGGGAGCTGCTCAACGAGGCGGGCAGCGCGCAAGCGAGCGAGCTGAACGTCTCAGCCTGGACAAGCCTTCTGTGCTTGACGTCCACCAGTAGACCATTGGCACACAGGAAGTCCGCGCCGAGCAGTGCCATAGGCACGTCGGCAGCGACGAACGACCATCGGAAAACCTGCCCTCCGAACCACAGAGAAAGGCAGCGTTTTCCGTACGTGCGAATGGACGTACCATTTGCGGCAAGCAGCGCGGGGCCCCGGCCCGCGGACTGCTTGTCGGACGTACCGGCAGGAACGACAATCACCTGCGCTCCCGTGTCGCACAGGTAACGGCGCCCGGATAAGGTGTCCGTGATGAACAACAGGCTGCCAGTATGGCCGACACTCATGGTAGGAAGCGAGCGCCGGCCTGGTCGTTTCCCGACCTGCCAAAAGTACAAGGCGGGCGACAGGACCTGGCCTTGTGGCCGAACCTGGCATAGAAATGGCACCAGGTCTGGCCCGGTGGTGGTCGCCGCACCGGTTGCGACGATGGTGGTGGGCGGGGCGTGGCGGCGGCCACGCACGGATCCGCCAAACCTACGCCGCGCTCGGAAGGCACCGAACGCCATGCCACGCGGCGATCCGCCAAACCTACGCCGTATTCGGGAGGATCCGAATGCCATGCCACACGGCGATCCGCCAAACCTACGCCATGCTCGGAAGGATGCAAACCACCCGCGCCGTATGCGGCGCCGGGACCCATGACGGCCGTGCTATATGCCGGCCGCGCGTCATGGGCTGCGAAGTACTTGTCCGCCTCCCTGGCCAGGGCCCGCGGTTCCGTAATGGTCGACCCGGCCAACGCGAGCCGCACCTGTACAGGCAGCGCGTGGAGGAAGAGAGCACGGAACAGGAAATCCGCGCGGCCGTCGCCGAGCAGGGCTAGCATGTAATCCATGCGGGCGGACGGGCGTGTGTCGCCAAGGGCGGGAAGGTGCAAAAGACGGTCGGCGCGGTCGGCCTCTGGGAGGCCAAACGTATCGAGGAGCAGCTGCTTGAGCGCCGCGTACTTGCCCTCGTCCGGCGGGTGCCGGAGGAAGGACACGACGCACGCGGCCGTGCCGGAGCCAAGGGCAGCGACCACGTAGACGTACCTCGTGTCGTCCGCCGTGACGCCCCGGAGCTGGAATTGGGCCTCAGCTTGAAGAAACCAGGTGTCGGCCTGCGCTTCCCAGAACTCCGTCAGCTTGATCGCGTTGATGGCCATTGCACGTTCGGGGGTTCAACTACGGTTGAACCAGTCGGAGGTCACCAATGTGGTGCGGGAGCACACACATTGAACAAAGGTAGGCCACAACGCTTTTGTTATCATCGAGCTCTTTATTCATTGCTCACTCATCCGCACTGGAGCGCTCCGGGCTGCGCACTCGGTGTATATCCCGCGGCCACGCCATTTCCTCGGGCGTGGCCGCCGCCCACTTGGTGCGTGGAATGATGCCCTCATGCCAGTGAGCTTTCGTGTCCGCCACAATATTAAACAGATGATTCCCAGTTTATCAGCAACAACCTCGATTGACAAATCCGTCAGGTTGGAGCAGAGTACTAGGACACCTGAGGTCCATATTGTAGTGAAATCGTATCCGTACTGAACCCGGGTGGGGATGCTCGCTGCTCGCTGTCATTGTTGTCCCCACTAGGGGCGTGACTATAAGACCCGTTGCTGTGTCAGTGCTCCGAGACTTCTCCCTTGTGACATGTTACATCGGTAGCCTCGTTAATGGTACGCCTTTATAGAATATCTAGCTTGCTTGCATTGACTGATATGAATGGCTTTATGAGATGTCGCATCGTATGCTTATTGTGTATTTCTACTTACAGGAATGATGTGATGATCTAAATGCAATTAAACCAAACCGTTGGACTAAAAGTTGTGCGGACCTGAATGGTTTTCCACAACATTTAATTGCATTTAGATCTGCTGACATGGCTGGCAACAAGACGTTGACGGTGTCCATTTGCAGCGCCGACCCACAAGCCACGGACGGAGGCTTGCAACTCAAGCACTGGCTCAAGCAACTGGAGCATCTCTTTAATGAGCCTGATACC
The DNA here is from genome assembly GCF_964187855.1 of Myxine glutinosa. Taxonomy (NCBI): domain Eukaryota; kingdom Metazoa; phylum Chordata; class Myxini; order Myxiniformes; family Myxinidae; genus Myxine; species Myxine glutinosa. The sequence goes on along the minus strand of NC_136273.1, from coordinate 45,453,334 downwards.
GCTCCGACGCCTGCCGCGAAGCTGGCAATATTACACTCAAAAATCGACTACCGGGTCTACCACTCGGTCGCTCAATGCACGACGTATGATCTTACCGTCGCGGAGCTCAAGCGGCTTTATATAAAAGAAAAAAGCCCTGTGTATGCGCGTTATTTGCTGCAGACGCGACGGCAGCAACCCAACGAGCCTATGGATCATTACGCCCAGGAGCTCCGGCAGCTCATGCTGGACAGCGCCCAGCCACGGACTCCCGAGCAGGCTAAAGATGATCGACTTTTAGATGCCTTCATAGCAGGGGTCTCCTCTCAGGAACTACGTCTCAAACTCTTGGAGAAGACCGACCTGACCTTCGCTACGGCGGTTGAGCAAGCGACGGTGTATACTGAAGCGCGGATGCAATCGAACGCCTATGATCGCACGCGCCTTTTGGCGGGCACCTCACTACACGCCCGGCCGGAGAGGACCACTGACGAGGACGTGGATCCGCCTGCTGAACTCCGGGATGCTCCGGAGGATGACCCTACCCTGACAGCTGCCGTTACGACCAGCAGACCCAAGGCCTTGCGCGGGGCCGCATGTTTTTTTTGTGGAGGGCCTCGTCATGCCCGAGTCGTGTGTCCGGCACGTGACGCTATTTGCCATTTGTGCTCGCTAAAGGGACATTACGCGAAAGTGTGCAAGAAATCGGCACGCGGCTCGCGGCCCTTCGACTCGCGCAGCCGCGGTCGCGCAGGCGCGGCAACCTTGAACGGGCTTGTAGCAGAACCCACGAGCCCAGCGCCTTACCCGTCTTCGAAGGGGAGGGCCTCTCGCTGCGGCCCGCTGGGCGCTCAGACAACCTTGACTGGCGCCACCGGAAAGCCACCACCGTCTCATTCTCCATCGGGGACAAAGGCCGCGTCCTTGGCCAAACCTCGAGCCACGCAAGGGAAGAAACAGCTTTCGAATACTACGGAAGCCTTTTGTCAAAGCGACCAAACGAAAAAGGCGATTTCGAATACTACTACGGAAGCCTTTTGTCAAAGCGACCAAACGAAAAAGGCGATTTCGAATACTACGGAAGCCTTTTGTCAAAGCGACCAAACGAAAAAGGCGATTTCGGCTACAACGGAAGCCTTTATCTGCCAGGAGTGTCAAAAGGCGATGTCAAATACTACTGAGGCCTTTTCTCATCGGATTTTGAATCGCGAAATACCGGAATGCTGGGGAAAGCCCTCTGATGACGATAATGGATTCCCCATGGTCAACGCAGACTCCGGTCACGATCGCAAAACTGCTGCTGGTGTAGGATCCACCCGCGAGGCTGGTCCGACCCATTCGGGGGGCTCAGTCCCGCTCCCAGCTGCCTCGTCTGGCCTGGCTCAAGCCCTTATTCCCCTTATGGTTGAGGGCCATTGTGTTCAGGCCTTGGTGGACACCGGATCTACGGATAGTTTTATCGACCAGCGACTTGTGCTCAGGCATGGATGGCGGATCGGGCGGTCTACACGACGGATCTTCATGGCATCCCAGGGACTCCGGCTTAGCACAAAAGGGGAATGCCGATTGAAACTAGTGCTAAAGGGACGGGTTTTCCCTGATGTACACCTTATGGTTTTACCCGCATTATGTGCTGATATTCTGCTAGGACACGATTTTCTTAAGCTGCATGGACGTCTGGTAATGGAGTTCGGTGGGCCTGACACTCTTGTTGTGGGGGCGGACGACGCGCTAACGGTGTGCGCCCTAGCGCAAATGGACGTCCGTCCGCTTTCGCTGTTCCCCAATCTAACCTCCGACTGTACCCCTGTCGCGGTAAAATCGAGACGCTACTCCCGCGCGGACATGCAATTCATTGCGGACGAAACGACTCAGCTCTTGAAAGACGGCATCATAGAACCTAGTAGGTCACCGTGGCGTGCCCAGGTCTTAGTGGTGCGCAGTGAGGCCCATCGCAAACGCATGGTAATCGACTATTCCCAAACGATTAACCGCTTTACACAGCTGGATGCCTACCCCCTTCCGGGGATGGACGCGCTAGTGCAACAGGTGTCCCAGTATTCGGTCTATAGTACTCTCGATCTCCGTAGTGCGTACCACCAGATCCCTATCTCTAGGGCGGATCGTATCTATACCGCTTTCGAGTCGGGGCAGCGGTTGTACCAATTTACACGATTGCCCTTTGGGGTGACGAACGGGGTCGCTTGTTTCCAGAGGGCCATGGATGACCTCGTTGCGCGGGAGCACTTAACCGATGTTTTCGTCTACCTCGATAACCTTACGGTTTGTGGATATGACCAAGGGCACCATGACGCTAATCTGAAGCGCTTCCTTGAGGTCGCGCAACGGTATCACTTAACTATGAACGAGGATAAGTGCCGATACTCCCTACGCACCATAGATCTTCTGGGGTACACCGTGACCCATGGCTCTGTCTCTCCGGATAAGGAACGTCTGCGACCTTTGCTCGACATGGCCCCTCCCTGCGATCGGGCTTCCCTGAAACGCGACCTTGGGCTGTTCGCCCATTACTCCAAATGGGTGCAAAATTTCTCCGCGAAACTTCGCCCCCTTGTGGCCTGCGACACCTTTCCCCTGTGTTCGGCCGCATTGACGGCCTTTGAAGGACTTAAGACCGACATCGCCCGAGCCGCCGTAGCAACCATTGACGAGAGCGGCTCGTTCGTCCTCGAAAGTGACGCCTCGGATCAGGCCATCGCGGCGACCCTCTCCCAAGGGGGACGTCCCGTGGCTTTCTTTTCACGGACTCTTACCTCCGCTGAGCGGCGGCACTCGTCCGTTGAAAAGGAAGCGTATGCGATCGTCGAGTCTATTCGGCGATGGCGCCCGTACCTACTCGGGCGGAGCTTCCAAATCATCACGGACCAGCAAAGCGTTGCGTTCATGTACGACACCTTACACGCCCAGCGCATTAAGAACGAGAAAATCACTCGCTGGCGTATCGAACTCGCCGACTTCTGTTACACCATCAAATATCGCCCAGGGAAGGATAACCAGGCCGCCGATGCCTTATCGCGCCCCACTACATGTGCTGGTATCACCTCGTTGGAGGGCCTACGGGTGCTGCATGCTACTGCGGGCCATCCCGGCGTAACGCGTTTCGCTCATTTCGTGCGGAGTGGGAATCTCCCTTACTCGATTGACGATATCCGCCGTATCTGTCGCGACTGCGCTATCTGCGCGGAAATCAAACCGCGTTTCTATAACCCCCCTATGGGGACTCTGGTGAAGGCTACACGCCCGTGGGAACGCTTGGCGATGGATTTCAAGGGCCCTTTGCCGGTGTCGAGCGGCTCTCGCTATCTGCTCACTATCGTTGATGAGTACTCACGATTCCCCTTTGCTTATATGTGTGCGGACATGACTGCTGCCACGGTGATGCGTTGCTTACAGAACTTGTTCTCAATGTTCGGTTACCCGGCCTATGTCCATACCGACCGGGGTGCAGTCTTCTTGTCTCAGGAGGTGCGCGGCTATCTGCTCCAAAACAACGTTGCGTCTAGTTACACCACGCCGTATAGACCCCAGGCTAATGGGCAGATCGAACGCTTCAACGGGATTATCTGGAGGGCCGTCATGCTCCATCTCCGGACCCACGGCCGGGGCCTCGATAAATGGGCTTGGTCGCTACCTGCGGCGTTGAACTCAATCCGGGCACTCCTGAGTACGGCAACTAACCAAACTCCCCACGAGCGTCTTTTCCACCACCCCAGGAGCTCGGGGTGTATACGGTCTTTGCCCAGTTGGCTCGCTGGGCCCGGGCCGGCCTACCTTAAACGGGCAGTTCGCGCGAGCAAGTACGACCCCCTTGTGGACAAAGTGCAGATTCTCCAGGCTAATCCTGAGCATGCTCGTGTGATGACGTCTGATGGTCGTGAGACTACTGTCTCCGTTCGTCATCTTGCCCCTTGCGGGGTCGACGACCTTAGTAGGGAATCGGACGGACCAGTCGAACCCGTCTATGAGACTATGACCTCTCCCGACGCTCCCATCGCCGACAGTCCACCGACCCTCCCCCCGTCGAGACTGCCCGGGTCCGACGACTTGGCGTTACCCCCTTCATCACCCGACCCTGTTGACGCCTCTGACACCGGGGATACAGGGTTACGAGACGCCGTACCCGGGGAATTTCGAACGCGTGCTGGCAGAGAAATTCGCCGCCCGGCCCGCTACGGTTGGGCCGACTAATACTCCGCGCCCATGCTGACGCTCACTCGCTTTTAGCCACGCGGCCGTATAATTCTGACGGGGGGTGAATGTAGTGAAATCGTATCCGTACTGAACCCGGGTGGGGATGCTCGCTGCTCGCTGTCATTGTTGTCCCCACTAGGGGCGTGACTATAAGACCCGTTGCTGTGTCAGTGCTCCGAGACTTCTCCCTTGTGACATGTTACATCGGTAGCCTCGTTAATGGTACGCCTTTATAGAATATCTAGCTTGCTTGCATTGACTGATATGAATGGCTTTATGAGATGTCGCATCGTATGCTTATTGTGTATTTCTACTTACAGGAATGATGTGATGATCTAAATGCAATTAAACCAAACCGTTGGACTAAAAGTTGTGCGGACCTGAATGGTTTTCCACAACACATATACTGTAGTTAGTGACAGGGAAGGAGATGTCAGGAGGGAGGGGGGGTTAAGTTGGGGGGGGGGGATTGAGGGGTCAGGGTGAAAGCAAAAGTTTGAGTGGTTGGGTTATGGGGGAAGCATTGAACGGTTGGGATAAGGAAGAAGCATTGAGGGGTTGCGGTGAAGAGGGATGCAGAAAAGGTGAACATGAAGCTTTGAGGTGATGGGTGGGTGGGGTGTGGAGTAGGGGGAGGGGGGGAGCAGAAAGAGTGGACATGAAGTGGAGGGATGCTGATTCCAAATTCCCAAATTGAACAAATGGAGAGATGGGATGGGATGCAAGTATTTTTGTTGAATGCAAGGAGAAAGGTACTGATGTCGGTGTTGGAGTAGGGCTGGTGGACCAAGCGCTTAACTGGTCAGACAGACAGTTTTTGCAAATATTAATTGTGAAGAAGAGGAATACATTGTGTTGAAGAAGAAGACCACATGATAACTCCGACATATTGAAAGTAAAGCACTTTTAAATGTATGTATGTGCTTTTAAAGGAAGGAGGAAGAAACTTTTATATTCAACTAAGATTCAGTTTGGATATATTGAGAAAAGTGGGAGGAAAATAATGGAGAACAGGAAGTATAGAACTATAGGGGAGAGTGGGGTAAGTTGAGCCTAAGGGTAAGTTGAGCCACCCCATGTTTCTTAGAAAGTAAAATATTTGAACGTGTGAGAGCACCATCTATACTTTCATAGCAACAGTCTTTCTTCCTGAGTACACATGCAGAGGAATATGAAGCAGGGGTAAGTAAGATGTAATGAAATTTGTATTTTTTTCAGAATTTCCCAAACTTTGAGTTATGGTGTTTTGAGGGTGATAACAATAGAATTAATGGAAGCTTAATAAATAATTGTTTATGTAGTAATGTGAACATGAATGGTGTAGATTATTTACCTGAGAGTATGAATTGTAAATTGAATCAATACGTGAAATGAGCATGTTTATATTCAAAGTGGCGCCCGTGGGGTAAGATGATCAATTGGGTCGGGTCAAGTTGAGCCATGGCTCATCTTACCCCATGAACATGTGTGCAAGATAAAGTTACTGCTTTATACGCAAGTTGGAGTTGAAAACTGTAGTTCTTGTGACACTGATACTTGTGTATAGATCTAAATCCTATTCCTAAGAATGATTTATGTAAATATTTTTGCATTAATCACAGGTAAATGGAAAAATGCCTTGGGACTATAAAAGGAAGACAGTGCGTGGTTGTTCTTCATAATTATTTGAAATACAAACCAGTTCATCAGCATATCTGACTGATAAATCTTTACGATTACATATGTATGAACATTCAGCCAACGTTTACTGATAATTCATGTGTCTTACTAATAATCAGAACACAATACATGTATAATTATTTCAGTTCAAAATGTTAAATTTCATTAGATCAATTACATCATGTTACTTTGTAATAGACACGAGGTGCTTCTTACATGTGCGTAAATTTCACACAAGGGAAAGGAGCATTTATCAAGTTTCAATTATTGAACTGAAAAATCTGATCTGAAAAACGTGAACATTTACAGGAAACTACAAAGCTATAAGCAACAGCTGTTGCGTGATTGTTAAAAAAATGCGTATTCATTAATACTTCATGCATTCCCAGTTTCAATGGGTTTTCTCAGTGTTTTATCAATAATAAGCTTTTCCAGTGGATCTGGGCTTAAACTTTTTGTCTCAAACTTGTTTTATTGCTGTTCTGTCCTGTATTCCTATTGAGCCGGTGAATTTGATGGGACACAAAATGTTTCATGCTGTTTTTTTCTTGTGGCTCAACTTACCCACTGGCTCAAGTTACCCCGAACCCATGATCAACTTGCCCCATCATTGGGGCAAAAGGAGCCATTAGACAACTTTTTTTTGAAGGCCTCTGCTAATTAATTACATGAAAATGAAATGGTAACATGTGTATGAGGGGAGAAGCAAGTATTTACACCATCATAATCACTATGGCTCTGATGCACAGCACTTTATATTTGATGTCCAGAAGGGCATTACTGAAAAATGGCTCATCTTACCCCACTCTCCCCTACCTATGCCAGGCTGAACAGTTTACGTTTTGTAACCCACTGATGGGTTGCATCTGGATCCAGACCTGAACCAAAATCTAATTGGTTTGTTCTTGTCAATTACCCAACTCATCCACCGAGTTTTGTCATAGGTCATCCATAACTTTTTGAAATATTATTCTATATATCGTTCTTGCCCTATTACTCAATGGTGAAGAATCAATTTAAAATTATCGGATCTGGATTCGGATCTTCACCAAAATCGAATCAATTCGTCCTTGTCACCCAACCAACCTGTTGACCAAATTTCGTCCGAATCCGTCCACAACTTTTTTTTTGAGATATCCTGTTCATAAACAGACATACAGGGGTGAAAAGATAACCTCCCTCCATCCACCTAAGTGGTGGAGGTAATGGGGAAAAAGTGTTCTTTTTTCCTTTTTTCTGAAGCAAGGAGGAAAAATATGATAATGTCGAGGAGGTAGAAGTAAAAATTTTGTGAAGAAGGATGCCAAATGAGGAATACGGAGACAAAAGGAATACAGAATTTTCACAATTGATATCAGAGGAGCAGCTAAAGTAGGCCTTGAACAACACAAAAACGATTTCAACAAATGCAGCGCAAACAAGATGTGATTTAACACGGAAATTTGGATGGCACATAACAGCAAGGCAGGGACGAAAATACAACAGAAAAACATGACAAATCCGTCCGGAAAACTTAGCTTCAATGAGGTTGAAGTGGCAGCGACAAATTTAACCAACACGTGGAAAAATCCCTAAACTGGAAGTGGGTCTGCCTGGTCTGGGAAATTTTACTAAATCTGGAAAAGCAGCTGGCAAATATGGCATATACCCAGAATTGCTAAATAATCTAAGACCAAGGGATAGATCTTGGATTGCCTTCTTTATGTTAATTCACCAATCTGGCATCATCTCTTCAATTTAGAGAAAAGCTAAACTCATCACCAAACTGAAGCCACTAGATGAAGCCATGAGAAACCCCTAAAACTACCGACCCATAAAAAATTATTCTCATTTCCTACAAGCTGTTTGAGCATCTCCTCTTCACCTGGAAGTGCTCTGCAATGATAATCACCTCTGGTACTGTGAAGTCAACCTCTCTACTGATCTGATCACCAATATCGAAGGACTGATCACCAATATCGCACTCACGGGCATTCATAGGTAAGCACGCACGTCTTGAGGATACCTCCAGATACAAGAGCTAGTAAACACTTCAAAACCTCGACTAAAGTCATGATATCCTTTCGGGATCAGGGGAGTGAGAGCAGCTAACATGAACAGGAGGGAGTTGTGGCCCCAGCAATGGAAAAAGACAAATCAAACAGGGAGAGAGAATGATCCAGAGAGAAGAAAGACTGACAAAGGCTCTGATTAAATTTAATAGCCAAAATGTCAACTTCTTCTTGCTTCCTCCAATCGTGTGCATGCTTTGATCAGGATTTTGTTGATTCCATCCAGACAGCCAAAAAACAGACACATGGAAAGGCTAACTGGCTGACAAAGACAGCCACACGGAAAGACCAACCAGCCGACAAAGACAGATACACGGAAAGACTGACCGACCCACAAGGATGTACCCACTACACCAAAAAAAACCAATGAGCCGACAAGGACAGACACACGGAAAGACTGACCACCTGATAAAGATGGATGCATCGAAAAACCGACCAGCCAGCAGACAGTCACACAGAAGGTCCGACCAGCCAATAAAGATAGACACACGCAAAGACTGACAAGCTATCAAAGATGGACACATGGAGAGACCAACCAGCTGGCAAAGACAGACAACAGAATGATGCACCAGCTGACAAAGACGGACACATGGAAAGACTGAATGTCTGACAAAAATGGGCACAAAGAAAAAACAATAGGCTGGTAAAGGACACAGAAAGACTGATCATCGGGCAAAGACAGACATGTGAAGTCTGACCAGTCAACAAAAATGAACATACGGAAAGACTGACTGGCCAAAGATGGACATACAGAAAGACCATCCGACCGGTAAAGAAAGACAAACACAAATACTATCCGGCCGGCAAAGACAAACACGCGGAAAGACAGACTGGCCGACAAAAACGGACAAAAGACTGACTGGCCAAAAAGATGGACACATAGAAAGACTGACCAGCCAAAAAATATGTAAACAAAGACTGAAAGGCCGATAAAGATGGAGACAGAAAGAATGACCAGCTAATAAAAACCGGGAAACAGAAAAACTAACTGGACATAGAACAACTGACCCATTAAAGATAGACAAACAAAACGACTGGCCGGCCAACATAGATGGGCATATGACAAGACTGACCAGCCAGTAAAGATGGACACAGAAAGACCGACCGGCCAGTATAGATGTACATGTGGAAAGTCTGATCGGCCAAAGAGGGACACATAGACCGACCAGGCGATAAATATGAACAAAAGGAAAGACTAACTGGTCAACAAAAATGGACACCGATTGAACATCATGATGGTAAAGATGAATACAGAAAGACTGATGAGCTGGCAATGACAGCTACACGTCAAGTATAACCAGCCTGCAAAAAAGGACACATGGAAAGACTGACCGGCAAACAAAGATGTACCCACCGAAAAAACAAAACAAAAAAACAATGAGCCGGCAAGGACAGACACACGGAAATACCATCCTGCTTGCAAAGACGGACACGGAAATAGAAAGAGAAATAAAGACAAAGATCCCTTATGCATTCATGCAATGCCACCCAGAGTACATTAGGCACAGAAAAAGGCCATTCAGCCAAACTTGTTTGTACTAAAACTGTCTTCTCAGCACTCTTGATACTCAATCAATCTGCTCATGTATACTGACCCCAAAAAGCCAGAATAAAAAAGGAATGCTCAGAAAATTAGCAACAACTGGTTATGTTTGCAGACATCAAGAAGACACCCGTTTTTAAAGTCAAGGCTTACCCAGGGAACTTGCACCCTGTGCGATACCACACAGCCAGTGCCAGGTTTATAATGGTGACCATGATGTCTCCGTGCCAGCCCCACAAACAGAAGGAGCCCTTGGCGACCAACATATATATTTAAGTGTACACCGGCCGCAATCATCTTTTTTAACAACCACCATTATCCCAACTTTATTGTGAGGTTGGCCAGGGGCAGCTTAGACCGAGTCTTCACGACTAGGCCTGACGTTTGACTAGTTCGGGCAGCAATTTGCAATTTGTCCATGGTGTCGGTGATAGATCGCCAACTCTATCACCTCGTCTCTCGAGGACACGGTGGGATCTTCAACGTCCACCGACGAATGCTAGTAGACGGGACGCCCGTTTAATGGCCACCCAAGGGACGGCACACACATTGATGAATCACCCTGCCTGTGAAACACCAGGATGACAGTTTATACCTGGGTCGGGATTCAAACCCAGGCTCGACAGCCTAGAAGTGAGCGTGCATACCTCGACGCCAACCTGCCAGCCAAAGTGGGTACACATTGTGATAAGTTTCAATAAAGTATGTGTACTGTATATAATTTAATGCTAGAATATACATAGAATATGTACACTTGTTTATATGTCCTTCTGCTCTAGGGCGGCCATTGTTGGTACTTAAGTGGCAACCACCTCCATCCTCAAATTAAAGTTGTAAATATCGTAAATAAAACTGAAACACAGGTGTGTGTTGTATTAAACACTACTTCTGCGTTTATTTGTCTTTTGCAATGGTTCCCCAAATGGGGGCCCACAAATTTGTTTGGCGCCAGGCCCAAAAAAGGTTAATCCGGCCCTGCACATGCACAGCAGGTGGAAAACCAGGAAGTGAGGCAAAAAGTCTCATTTGCATAATCTAGCAATAGCACGTGATGTGGCACTATCATATAAATCACATTGCAACGACCTCTAACTTCGAGGAAGAAATTATTAACAAGGTATTACCATGGACCAGTACCCAAGCAGACAGTTTTTTTTTTTTTTTTTTTTTTTTTTTGTATACAAGATCGAGGCTCGTGAAAGAGCGAACATTAATCACACAGAAAGACAAACAGACACACAAAACAAATAACATCGGGAGCGGTAGACAAGATGGGGAGAGAGGGGGGAAGGACACAAACACAACATTTGAGAGCAGGGACCGAGAGACATGGAGACATCGAGAGAACTGTGGGAGGGAGAGGGCTATGGGGAGGAGGCATGGGAAGGGGGGGGGGGGGTGGGAGAGGTATAAAACATATGGACACTGCCAAGACTTCCAGGAAAGAAGTTGGAATTTCAAACAAGGTGGATCTGGGGTGAATTAGTGGGGGTAGAAAAGATCAAGGTTTTGGATGGGGGAAGATAAGAGATGGTGGTGAACAGCTGTTTTGAAGACCTGGAGGGAGGAGTGTGATTGAAGTGAGTGTGGGAGTTTGTTCCAGAGGCGGGAGAAAAGAGGAATGAAAGAGTGAAGGTGAGCAGAGAGCCGAGATTTCGGCAGTTTAACCATCAGAGGGTGGCTGGCAGATCTCGTGCGACCTGTAGGAATATTTGGGGGACAGAGCACAGAGAGAGCTGGGGGAGCAAGGCCGGAGAGGAGTCGGTAGAAGACAGAAAGACCACCTACCTGCCTGCGGTGAGTGAGTGAAAGGCCCTCAGAGATAGCTTCATCGCGGGAGATTCCAATGATTCTGAAAGCTTTGGATTCAACAGCATGAAGCCGAGCCAGGTGTGAGGCAGGAGCACCAGCCCATAGGGGAGAACAGTATTCCATTGAGCTGCGGATGAAAGCCTTGTATGTGGTGAGGAGCTCAGGTGTGCCTAGGAAGGACTTCGCACGACGGAGGATGCCCAGTCGGCGACTGGCTTTGGAGGCCAGCTTGGAAATGTGGTTTTCCCAAGAAAGATCATGGCAGATGGTGAGACCCAAAAGCTTGAGCGACAGAACTTCTTGGAGAGGATTGTTGAGAAAGTAGATGGGAGGGTTGTCCAGTCGATCTTTTCGGAGAGACATAGTAAGAGTGTGAGATTTGTCAGGATTGAAAGACATGTTCCACATGTTTGACCAGTCTGTGATTTTGTCCAGGTCTTCAGAGAGTGAGGAGGCTGCAGACTGCCGATCTGAGGGAAGAGGAATGGAGCGGCAGAGAGTGGAGTCATCAGCAAAGAGATACAGTGTAAGGGTTCCAAGGATTGCAAAATATCACATCAGTTGTTGTTCCATTCCGAACTGAAATTCTCATCAGGGACACAAAAACGGTTTATTAAAATGAATCCAATGTAATTATCTTTCCAATTATCCATAAGTGTGACGCAATGACTTTGGAGAAAGGTCTCATACAAACGAGGTCCTTGACCGAAGACCTAACCTTGTGAAGGATACAAGAGTGACCAACCTTTAAATCTATAAGATTTCAAATGCGATTTTTCATTAACAACCTCTTCAAAGGATGGCATGATATTGAACTATCTTGAAGATAGATGGAGAACGCATCATCTTGTACTACATTACATCTGAACACTAGTTATACCCATTGCACGGGTTCAAAACCACCGTGTGATCCGTGTCGTCCTGCAGGAGAAAAAATGTTTTCATGTTATACTCCGACACATCACTTGCAACAAACAAAACTAACTAAAACATGAACAAACGACCGCTACAGATATTGCCTCCTGTTAGATACCACAGAATCGAGTATATATGGGCTGGTTTTCATCCCATATGATCGACTTGGCCGGTCTCTACATTAACTGGCAGCTATCTCGGCCAACGGCTCTCTTGGCTGATGACCATTTTGGCCGAATTATCAAAACAGACGTGAATGTCGCCTCCATAAAAATACTCCAACGATTTCATTTCCCTTTGGTTTACATGCAAATTTCGTGGATTTATGAACTCAGTTTTGTTCTTTCTTATAGAAACTTATAATAGCACTGCATGGGGCAATAGAGAGAGCTGATGAACATCGAACCACCACTCTCCCTGTAACACCAAATTGATATATACTAGTGAGGTCCCTGTGCTACGCACGGGTGGGAGGCCAGAAGCAAACAGACAATGCAGAAACTGCGAATGCTAAAGCATGAAACCAATAAATTCCACATTCCTGTAGCACCTTCAGTCGCACGTCAGACATGGACAGCAAGTTCGTGAAGGACTTCCATGAAAAACGTACCCGTTCGCAAACAAACGGGTACGTGTGTTCTATACCCAGTCAATGGCGAATCTGCATATGGCGATCCGCAGATTCCCATTTAGAAAGTAGAAACCATCACGGCATTCCGTCATTCACTTGAACTCGATATCTCTTTTTTCATTCCAAACAGCATAACTCCAATCACAAATTAAATAGCATTAATATAAAAAATAAACTTTGAACAACATTCGTGACATAAACAAATATTTAAATCCTGATGTGAAGTTCCGTACGGTTGGGGGAATACAATTACGAATTCAAAATGGTAATTGTAGTCACTCAATTCCAATCATCAATTGATACTTTAACAAAACGATTAACACTATTAACGTTTAACGATTTAACATTACGATTGAATGACGGTTGTATTGGGATATTATCAAACCCGCGCATTGCCGTCATCTGTCCACTTCCGGATTCGCGGCAGGTTCGTAATTCTCATCAAAATCTAAACAGTATTTGTAGAATTTCAATAAAAGCCACATCACTGTTCATATCGGTAAATATTATTCCATTGTGTTTGGAAAAACTGGAAAATTGGAAAATTGGAAAACTTGGAAAACTTGGAAAAACAACATAGCCTATTTTACTCCAGGGGCTCCTAGGATTACCCACCCAAAATATCGTTGCGATTGGTTCAGCCGTTTTTGTGGTACCTTTGAAGGGACAGACGGACGGACATTTGGTGAATTATATAGTAAGATAGTAAATAAATATACTGGACATTTGGTGGGAAAATGTAGGGTCAAGGAGCAGGGCAGAGAATGTGTCAGCGTGGCAGGCTGCACTTGTTGCTAACAGGTTGTGCAGCAATTGCTGGGGTGAGACTCAATCTGTGCCTTGCTTCCCAGTCAAGTTAGGGGGTTCAACCTTTGTATATTAATGGCTTAGATTAGTCACAAATAAACAATTTGCAATATGTTGTCCTGATAGGGAAAAATAAGCCCTCGTCGGGACGGCATGGTGTTGAAGTCATGGGGACTCACTCCTATGGAGGAGGGGTCCAATTGTATGACCATGCATTCTGGCCCTTCGGGGTCAGGATGCATGTGTTTTGATTGACCATGTGCTTCAGCCTTTGGGTTGAGGTGCATGTGTATGCTAATGGGACAGTCTTAATAGATGGTGTGCCTTGGCCGTGGAGTCAAGGTGCACGTCCAAGGCTGTTCAAATGTTTGATTTTTTTACCTTTTTTTTCTAAAAAAGGCAACCTCAAAGAGGAAAAATAAGCCCTCATCGGGACGGCATGGTGTTGAAGTTGTGGGGACTCACTCCTATGGAGGAGGGGTCCAATTGTATGACCATGGATTCTGGCCCTTCGGGGTCAGGATGCATGTGTTTTGATTGACCATGTGTGTTTTGATTGACCATGTGCTTCAGCCTTTGGGTTGAGGTGCATGTGTATGCTAATGGGACAGTCTTGATAGAGGGTGTGCCTTGGCCATGGGGTCAAGGTGCACATCCAAGGCTGTTTAAATGTTTGATTTTTAACGTTTTTAAAATATAATAAAGGCAGCCCCACAAGGCCCATAACAAGGGCGAAATCTAGATTGACATCTTTGCCTTTGTCTATTTGTGACCATAGAGCTTTAATCTCAGTCTGCAAAGACTTGAGTACCACGCAGATGCCTCCGAGTTTGGAGGTGATGGGAAGGTATAATTTGTGTGCATGACGTCAATGTCATGTCATCGGGTTAGTGTGCTTCCTTAGTCAAATATATATATACTAGCCGAAACCCGTGGAACATCCACGGTAGGGAGGATGTGGTGTATGGATAGAGTGTACCATTATGGATGGCATAGGCGATTTGCCTGTCCGAGTAAGAGTTAGGAAGAAAGATGAGAATGAAGAGTGCGTATATGAACAACGTATTTATTGCAATCTACTTAAATGACAACGCTACGATATACTTTTGAAAAATGAATGGATTCGTAATAGGAATCGGCATAGCACCACTCTGGGATTGTCCAATCAGCGGACGGCTTGCTTCGCCTTCACCCAGCAGACGCCAATAAGATGGCGTCGTAAGATGGCGTCGTATCGGCAGTTAATCGGATGCTTTTGGGCCCCGACGTCGGCGAATTCAGATTTTTCGAGTATGGCTGTACGTGATAAACAAAGAGCGTGGTTCGTAGATCGTAAATCCACTAGTGCCGTGGGCATCGGGTCACTGGGTGCGGCGTAAAAGGGATACCAAAGTCGAGTCCTTACGCTATTATTATATAGACTGGCCGAAACCCGTGGAACATCCACGGAAGGGAGGATGTCTTGTATGGATAGAGTGTACCATTATGGATGGCAAAGGGGATTTGCTTGTCCGAGTAAGAGTTAGGAAGAAAGATGAGAATGAAGAGTGTGTATATGAACAACGATCGCCGACACCGGCACAAGTGCATGCTCTGGATTGTCCACTCAGTGGACGGCTTGCTTTCGCCTTCGCCTGTCCAATCAGCGGACGGCTTGCTTCGCCTTCGCCCAGCAGACGCCAATACGATGGCGTCGTAAGATGGCGTCGTATCGGCAGTTAATCGGATGCTTTTGGGCCCCAACGTCGGCTAATTCAGATTTTTCGAGTATGGCTGTATGTGACAAACAAAGAGCGCGTTTCATAGATCGTAAATCCATTAGTGCCATGGGCATTGGGTCACTGGGTGCGGCGTGAAAGGGACAAAAAGTCGAGTCCTGACGCTATTATTATATAGATAATATATAATATACAGTATATAAATAAATATATATACAGTAAATAAATATATATACAGTAAATAAATATATATACATATATATAGTAAATAAATCAATTTCTATATACAGTATATATATATATTGTTACGGACACGACTTAGATGTTATGATGGGCCGAGTGGAATGGCCGCCGTGTTCGCACAAGTTACCCGATTACACTCGAACGTTGGCCGAATCGCGCTATGCTAAATCAATGAAGGAAAAGGACACAACGGCTGGGATTAAGGCAACGACACAAGGGGTACAGTTCTCAAGACCTCCGGAGGAGGATATAATATTGGTTATGCAGAACGGTTAGATTACACGACAAGAGGTACAGCACAGAAAGATAAGCACTTAGACACAGTCTTATCTTATTCCCGACAGACCACAGACAAACGGGACAAGACTGACTTACACGGGGATTGATGGCAGGGGAGGGCAGGCAGTCGATAGCTCAAGGTGCACCTTGGCTCAGGGGCAGAATCGACCCGGTCCGGTCCAGAGAGGCAGGGAGGTATTTTCTCAGCGCTGGAGGTGGCGTCCGTTTCTCTTCAAGCTGAGGCGCATCTGACGTCACCTCCGTCTTCCTGCGCATGTCCAGCGGGGAGTGACACGCCCTCGGCTCGTTAGCTCCGCCCCAGATGGAATCGGTCCGCCGCTTCTTAATGGGTGCGGGGGGTTACCGGGCTCCGCCCTTGACGAGGAGCTGACAGTGAGCCCCTGCGTGGTAACCCCGTCGGAGCACATGCTCAATGGCGGCTAACCAAGCCGGAGTGAGGACGCACACTCCCCGTGCCGCCGCCGCTGTTGTTGTTGTTGGTGTTGTTGTTCCATGAGGAAGAGATGCGGGGAGGTATTGGGAGGTCCTAAACTTACTAATGGTGCCATACAATCACATTCTGGTGCAACGAAGAGTCAGAATTAATGGAAACGAGTCCTTAACTGACATAGACTAAGAATAACTAGCAAGATGTCCTATAGTTGTCTACGTGAGATGCGGTGAACCTGGGCACGACATTTAATGGGGGAAAAAGGGGAAGGTCGGGGCTACAGAGTGTTGTTTACAGATAATGGGACTAGGGAATGGGGGATTGGGGATAGTTGGGGAGTATTGGGGAAATAGGGGAATATTTACAAGTGGATATGGATGGAGGCCAAATCCCATATCCGCAACAATATATATATATATATATATATATATATATATATATATATATATATATATATATATATATATATATATATATATATATACAATATATATATATATATATATACTAGCTTGGCTCGGCTCGCGCGTTACTGAGGAACAGTAAGAATGACTGTACCTGAGTTGCTGTGTTGTCATGATTTACACCAATCATAATACAAACAATTACTTTGCACAAATGTATTTGTTGTGTTTGTGATATTACATTTTTATAAGCAATTTAGGTTGCAGATTTATGTTGAATGGTTTTTGTTTTTCAAGAAAGAACCCCCTCAGCACACACATAGGGGAGGGGTAGGTGCAGACTGGAAGTTTGGGAGGATTACACCTCACCACCACGTAATTCAAAACACCTCACCACAAAGTCATTCAAAACATCTCACCATCAAGTAATTCAAAACACCTCACCACCACATAATTTAAAACACCTCACAGCCATAAAACACGTAATAAAAACACCTCACCACCGCGTAAGGCATTACACCTCACCACCAAATCATTCAAAACACCTCACCACCAAGTAATTCAAAACACCTCACAGCCATAAAACACGTAATAAAACACCTCACCACCACGAAATTGAAAACACCTCACAGCCATAAAACACGTAATAAAAACACCTCACCACCACGTCATTTAAAAACACCTCACCACCACGTAATAAAAACACCTCACCTCACGTAATAAAAACACCTCACCTCAACGAAATTGAAAACATCTCACAGCCATAAAACACGTAATAAAAACAGCTCACCACCACAAAATTAAAAACACCTCACCACCACGAAATTGATAACACCTCACAGCCATCAAACACGTAATAAAAACACCTCACAGCCATACACCACGTAATAAAAACACCTCACAGCCATAAAACATGCAATAAAAACCACCTCACCACCACAAAATTAAAAACACCTCACAGCCATAAAACACGTAATAAAAACACCTCACAGCCATAAAACACGTAATAAAAACACCTCACAGCCATAAAATTAAAAACACCTCACAGCCATCAAACACGTAATAAAAACACCTCACAGCCATACAACATGTAATAAAAACAGCTCACAGCCATACAACACATAATAAAAACAGCTCACCACCACAAAATTAAAAACACCTCACCACCACGAAATTGATAACACCTCACAGCCATCAAACACGTAATAAAAACACCTCACAGCCATACAACACGTAATAAAAACACCTCACAGCCATAAAACATGCAATAAAAACCACCTCACCACCATGAAATTAAAAACACCTCACAGCCATAAAACACGTAATAAAAACACCTCACAGCCATAAAACACGTAATAAAAACACCTCACAGCCATAAAACACGTAATAAAAACACACCACCACAAAATTAAAAACACCTCACAGCCATAAAACACGTAATAAAAACACCTAACAGCCATAAAACATGTAATAAAAACACCTCACAGCCATAAAACATGTAATAAAAACACCTCGCCACCACAAAATGAAAAACACCTCACCACCACGTAATTATAAATACCTCACCACCACGTAAATCAAAACAGCTCACCACCGTGTGATTTAAAAACACCTCACCACCATGTGATTTAAAAACACCTCACCACCACATCATTTAAAAACACCTCACCACCACATGATTCAAAATACCTCAACACCACGTGATTCAAAACCACCACAACGTTATTAAAAACACTTCACAACCACAGAAACAAAAGTTTGAGGGAGTCGTTAAGTGACAACACAGGCACTGCGCAGATATGTGTACCCGAGTTGCCGTTTTGTCATGGTTTAAACCAATCATAATTCAAACAATTATTTTGCACAAATGTATTTGTAATATACGTGATATCACATTTTATAAACAATTGAAGTTGGAAAAAAAAAAATTCCCCAAAAAATTCCAAGAAAAAAAAGAAAATTGGAAAATTAAAAAAAAAAAATACCCTTAGGACATACCGACGGGAGAGATATGTGCATACCAGAAGTTTGGTACGATTTCACAAAAGTTTGAGAAAGTAGTTCAGTGATAAGATAACACAACACAACACAAGACAACACAACACAGGACAGACGCTGCACAGATATATATATATATATATACATACATATATATATATATATATATATATATATATATATATATATATATATATATATATATATATATATATATATATATATAGTGTAAATATATATATATATATATATATATATATATATAGTGTAAATATATATATATATATATATATATATATATATATATATATATATATATATATATATATATATATATATATATATATACAGTATATATATATATATATATATATATATATATATATATATATATATATATATATATATATATATATATATATTATATATACATACACAGTAAATATATATATATATACTAGTGGGGTCACCGGTGGGTATCCCACGGGCATGGACGTGTGTGACGATATATTGAGTTAGATGCCATACCTGCACATTCAGTTTCACAATACACACACACACACACGCACATATATATATACACACACACACACATATACACACACACACACACACATATATATATATATATTATATATATATATATATATATATGTATATA
Organism: Myxine glutinosa; assembly: GCF_964187855.1. Classification (NCBI taxonomy): domain Eukaryota; kingdom Metazoa; phylum Chordata; class Myxini; order Myxiniformes; family Myxinidae; genus Myxine; species Myxine glutinosa. The sequence continues at coordinate 45,433,971 of NC_136273.1, read as the reverse complement.
TATATATATATAGATATAGATATATATATATATACATATGTGGCGGACACGATGGATCGCTGGCGCAGAGACATAATTCCGCGCACCAGCGGGTGGCGGCCACGCCCCAGGTAGGACGTTGCCTGGAGAGATATACGCGGGCTCGCTGCCGTGCGCACATCAGTGCGGATGAGTGAGCAATCAATAAAGAGCTCGATAATAACCAAAGCGTTGTGGCCTACCTTTGTTCAACGTGTGTGCTCCCCCACCACATTGGTGACCTCCGACTGGTTCAACCGTAGTTGAACCCCCGAACGCGCAATGGCCATCAACGCAGTCGCGATCAAGCTACCGGAGTTCTGGGAAGCGCAGGCCGACACCTGGTTTCTTCAAGCCGAGGCCCAGTTCCAGCTCCGGGGCGTCACGGCGGACGACACGAGGTACTTCTACGTGGTCGCTGCCCGTGGCTCCGGCACGGCCGCGCGCGTCGTGTCCTTCCTCCGGCACCCGCCGGACGAGGGCAAGTACGCGGCGCTCAAGCAGCTGCTCCTCGATACGTTTGGCCTCCCAGAGGCCGACCGTGCCGACCGTCTTTTGCACCTTCCCGCCCTCGGCGACACACGCCCGTCCGCCCGCATGGATTACATGCTATCCCTGCTCGGCGATGGCCGCGCGGATTTCCTGTTCCGTGCTCTCTTCCTCCGCGCGCTACCTGTACAGGTACGGCTCGCGTTGGCCGGGTCGACCATTACAGAACCGCGGGCCCTGCCCAGGGAGGCGGACAAGTACTTCGCAGCCCACGACGTGCGGCCGGCATATAGCACGGCCGTCGTGGGTCCCGGCGCCGCACACGGCGCGTGTGGTTCGGATCCTTCCGAGCACGGCGTAGGTTTGGTGGATCGCCGCGTGGCATGGCGTTCGGTTCCTTCCGAGCGCGGCGTAGGTTTGGCAGATCCGTGCGTGGCCGCCGCCACGCCCACCACCGTCGTCGCAACCGGCGCGGCAACCACCACCGGGCCAGACCTGGTGCCGTTTCCATGCCAGGTTCGGCCACAAGGCCAGGTCCTGTTGCCCGCCTTGTACTTTTGGCAGGTCGGGAAACGACCAGGCCGGCGCTCGTTTCCTGCCATGAGCGTCGGCCATACTAGCAGCCTGTTGTTCATAACGGACACCTCCTCGGGTCTTCGTGTCGCAAGCGTCCTCCCTGCTTCTGCGTCCGACCGGCAAGCTGCAGGCCGGGGCCCCGCTTTGCTTGCCGCCAACGGCACGCCCATCCGCACGTTCAGGAAGCGTTGCCTCTCGCTGCGGTTCGGGGGGCAGCGCTTTCAGTGGTCGTTCGTTACCGCTAGTGTCCCCATGGGCCTACTCGGAGCGGACTTCCTCTGTGCGCATGGGCTGCTGGTGGACGTGAGGCACAGACGCCTTGTCCAGGCCGAAACCTTCAGCTCGCTCGCTTGTGCGCTGAGCAGTTCGTTGAGCTGCTCCCTGGGCGGCTCACCGAGCGGCTCAACAAGCGGCTTGCTCAGCGGTTCGGTTCCGGCAAGGTTGGTCTGCACGCTTCCGGCAGCGGACGAGTTCACCCGCCTCCTCGCCAGTTTCCCGGCCCTCACACGGCCCACTTTCTCGGTGGTGGCCGTCAAGCACGGGGTGGAGCATCACATCCCCACCGTCGGGCCACCGGTCTATGTCCGGGTGCGCCGCCTCGACCCGGTGAAGCTCGCCGTGGCGCAGGGGGAGTTCGCCACGCTGGAGCGACTGGGCATCGTCCGGCGCTCCAACAGCACGTGGGCATCGCCGCTGCACATCGTGCCCAAGCCCCGCGGCGGGTGGCGGCCGTGCGGCGACTACCGCTGCCTCAACGATGCTACCACCCCCGACCGCTACCCGGTCCCTCACATCCAAGACTTTTCTGCCCGGTTGGCGAACATGTCCCTCTTCTCCAAGGTGGACCTCATCCGCGGATACCACCAGGTCCCCGTCAGGCCGGAGGACATACCGAAGATGGCCGTCATAACACCATTCGGCCTCTTCGAGTTTCTGCGGATGCCCTTAGGGTTGAAGAATGCGGCCCAGGCGTTCCAGCGGCTGATGGACAGCGTCTTGTGCGACTTGGATTTCGTTTACGTCTACCTGGATGACATCCTCGTCGCAAGCGCGGCCCGTGAGGAGCACCTCCGCCATCTCCGCACGCTCTTCGAACGCCTGGACCGGCATGGCCTGATCGTCAACCCCGCCAAGTACCGGTTCAGCGTCACCGAGATCGTCTTTTTGGGGCACCGCGTCACCAGGCATGGGGCCATCCCCTTGCCGGCCAAGGTGGAGGCGGTCAGGGGTTTTCCGCGCCCCCGCACCATCAAGGGGCTCCAGGAGTTCCTGGGCATGGTGAACTTCTATCACCGTTTCCTGCCCAGCATCGCCCAGCTCCTGCGCCCCCTGCACGAGGCCCTCCGGGGGAAGCCGGGCAAAGGCGACGTTGCCTGGACCGAGCCGATGGACGCGGCGTTCGCCTTGGCTAACGCCACCATGCACACGCACCCGGCGCCCGATGCACCGATCGCCCTTAGGGCCGTGGTCGGCCCGGCAACAGCGTCACCTCTCGGCCGTGTCCGAGTACACGACGGACATCCGGCACGTCGCGGGGAAGGACAACCCAGTGGCGGATTGCCTTTCCCGGGCCCTCGCCCACGCGGTCCACCTCGGGATCGACTATGCCCGGATGGCGGCGGACCAGTCTGCCGACGCCGCCGTCCAGGCTTTTTGGACCACCGTCACGGGCCTCCGCGTCACCGAGGTGCCGTTCGACGGTGCGGGCGCGGCCCTCTTGTGCGACGTCTCCATCGGCCGGCCTCACCCCATCGTGCCCGCTGGCTAGCAGCGCCGGGTTTTTGACGCCATCCACGGCCTGTCCCACCCGGGCGCGAGGGCCTCCCAAAGGCTGATCGCCGACAAGTTCGTCTGGCATGGCCTCCGGAAGGCCGTCCGCGATTGGGCCAGGATGTGCCTCGCGTGCCAGCGCGCGAAGGTCCACCGCCACAACCGGGCCCCGCTGGCCCCGTTTACGGTGCCCGAACGTCGGTTCGACCACGTTCACGTGGACTTGGTGGGACCTCTGCCCCCCTCGCGGGGTTTCACCCACGTCCTCACCGTGGTGGACCACACCACCCGGTGGCCGGAGGCCGTGCCTTTGGCAGCAACGACGGCGGCGGACGTCGCGCAGGCGTTCATCGCCACTTGGATTGCCCGTTTCGGCAGTCCCTCGGACATCTCGTCCGACCGCGGCCCCCAGTTCACCTCGGAGCTCTGGGGGGCGGTCGCGCAGGGGCTCGGGGTCCGGCTGCACCGAACCACGGCCTACCACCCCCAGGCTAACGGCCTGTGTGAGCGATTTCACCGCTCATTGAAGGCCGCGCTCCGGGCCACCCTCCGCGACGGCGGCTGGGTCGACAGGCTCCCCTGGGTCCTGCTGGGCCTCCGGATGGCGCCCAAGGAGGACCTGCGCGCATCCGCGGCGGAGTTGGTCTTCGGGCAACCGCTGCGGGTGCCGGGCGAGTTCCTCCCCAACTCCACGGCACCATGGTCCGCGGCACAGCAGCGCTCCGCTCTGCAAGAGACCGCCCAGAGGTTCGCCCCCGTGCCAACGGCATGCCACGGGCACCCACCGTCGCCCCGGAGCTTCGCACGGCGGAGTACGTCTTCGTCCGCCACGATGCCCACCGGACACCACTGCGGCCCCCGTACGACGGGCCTTTCCGCGTGCTGGAGACCGGGGCGAAGCACTTCACCCTGGACATCGGCGGTACTCCTGACCGCGTTTCGGTGGACCGCCTCAAGCCGGCCCACCTCGACGTGGACCACCCCCCGCCAGTGGCCCGACCCCCACGTCGGGGCCGCCCCCCTGCGGGCGGACCCCCGGCACCGCCCAGCCCCGCCGTCACCCCACCACCCTGTCCTGCACCCATCCCAGATACCGCCGGAGGCATCCCACCTGGCATCCCGGCATCCCAGACGCCGCCAGCCGCCAGGGGGCGCTTCGGCCGGGTCATTCGTCTGCCCCGCAAGCTGACCCTTCAGGTGCGCGGGAATTCTGGGGGGGCGCGTGTAGCGGACACGATGGCTCGCTGCCGCAGAGACATAATTCCGCGCACCAAGTGGGCGGTGGCCACGCCCGAGGGGTAGGCGTGGCCTCATGATATACACCGGGCGCGCAGCCCGGAGCGCGCCAGTGTTACAGTGAGCTCCTGAAATAAAGACGCTTATAAGTTACCGCTTGTCCGCTTCCTCCTTGCTCGCAAGCAGCGCGCGTAACGCCGCGCTTTAATATGATATTTTGGTGATAAGACGTCTATTTTTGACCTTTGACCTCATTTTCGGAGGTCAGTAATTGGTTCCATGGGTCAGTCATTATTCCATGTCATCTTCTTTCGTAATCCTGTGCATTTTGACACCAAGATCATCAATATACCATATTTTGTTGCTGAAATACAATTTTATATGATTTAGGCAGAGGTCAATGACCTTTGACCTCTAATAAAAAGGTTTCCCCAACCCCTATCCCTCCTTACTTTTTTTTGGTAGTTGTCCATACCCATACCTACCCAAATCAGTTGAAATTAGCTTCTTTTAAATTTTTTCACAGATGAACCTTAAGTTAGGGATACTACTAAAAAGCTTTGGACTCTCACAATCGGCAAAGCCAGAGGAGCCCAGGGCCTGGAAGCAGGATGAGGGGAGGTCGGAGGGTACGTTAGTCATTACCGTGTCTGGGCGGAGAAGGACTTGCACGGATATGGGTTTGGGAGATTGTGGCTTGGGTCAGATTCCCAGAAGGAATTCGTAGCAATGTCGTTAACCACGATGCCGTCAACCACGATGCCGTCAACCACGATGCCGTCAACCACGATGCCGTCAACCACGATGCCGTCAACCACGATGCCGTCAACCACGATGCCGTCAACCACGATGCCATCCATGGGCATTTCCACTGTGAACACCAACGTGCATTTCCTGGGTTTCACCTACGCTCCTGCAGCGCCGCACTCTTCCGCATTTGGGGAAGGTCGAGATTAAATCGACCGTCGTTGGTTAACCAAAAAAATATTTCCAACAGTTGAAATAATTATTGTTTCCAACAGTTGGAATTTAATGAAATTTGAATTCGAATAAAATCTCAACCAAAAAAAAAACCGTTTATTCTTTCTTGGCGCGAAAAAATGGCGCGCATTTTGTCATGTGCGACTTTACGTCACTCCTACGGACGTGAAAATATTTGTTTTCCTTAAAGATATATTTAAAATAAATAAAATAGTACATAAATTAACAATAAAAGAAGCTAAAAAACAATTTAAAATACAATAAAAAGCACATTAAAAATATATAAATATGTACGTACAGTATACTGTAGGTACACGCAACTGCTGCTTCGCATTCACAACAGAGGCGACGTACAGTATTCCTTTACTCTGTCTGTGTTAGCCATGGGTCCGAAGAAGGATAATGCTAGTGTTTCCAAGCGTAATGTGGTTACGATGGACGATAAGGTAAACCTAATTAAAAGGTATGGAAAAGGTGGAAAAGTGTCGGTGATAGCGCATAGACCTCATCACGAATCGGAACCGCAATACATCATGGGATCGGAAAGGGGCAATAGCGCCGCCACAAACTACACCACGGAATTACAGCTGGCGCGGTTTTTTAAACCATTGATATTAAAATAAAAAGTCGCCTATAACCACCGGGATTTTATGCTGATTCCGAATCTGTGTCTAAAACTTTTCTCCGATGTGTAGTTCTTGAGTTAGAAGTGGACATCAGGACAGACAGACAGACACTCCTCCTTTATATATAGATAAATACACACACACACACACACACGTACATACACACACACGTACATACACACACACACACACGTACACACACTCACACACGTACACCGACACATGCACACACACATATATATATATATATATATATATATATATATATATATATATATATATATATATATATATATATATACATATATATATATATATATACACACACACACACACACACACACACACACACACACATATATGCACGCACACACACACATATATGCACACGCGCACACACACACACGCACACACACACACACACACACACACACCACACGTATATATCCCACTGAAGAAACTGCGCTCCAACGCGAGTCGAAAGAATTGACGCGACCAAAGACGGAATTCGTCCGAGTTGCTTTATTGAAACAAAACAGCTCAGGTATTCTGACAAGCCCGTTTATCGGGCAGCAATATATATACACATTTATGTCGGGAAGTTTGCGCATGCCCGGGTGTCAAGGGCGAGCCTTGGAAAGGCGAGTCTGGACCTGCCCGGGCGTGTTTGGCTGCGGCCTGGCAAGTCGAGGCTGGGCGTGCCCGGGCGCTCTGGGCGAGCCCTGGAAAGGCGATAGTGGGCATGCCCGGACGCTCTGGGCGAGCCCTGGAAAGGCGAGAGCGGGCATGCCCGAGAAAGACGAGACCGGGCGTGCCCGGGAGGTTCGGGCGTGCCCGGGAACAGTGAGTCCGGGCATGCCCGGGAGAGGCGCGTCTGGCCGTGTTCTGGCCGGTGCAAGGCGATTGTGTGCATCCAGCGGTAACCGCTACACACGCCCCTCCAGAATCGACCTGCACCGGCAGGGTCAATTTAGGGGGGTCCGGATGACCCGGCCGAAGCGACCCCTGGAGGGTCGTGGGGAGGGGTCCGACGTGGTGGTGGGTGGTCGAGCGGGGGGAACTGTGGACGGGGGGCGGCCTCGCCGCGGAGGAAGGGCCAACCGTGGTGGTCGGTCGACGTCCATGTGCGCCAGTTTGAGGCGGTCCACAGAAATCCGGTCCGGCCGGCCGCCGAAGTCGACGATGAAAGACTTGTCGCCTGCCAGAGTGGCCCCCGGTGCGTGTCATGACGCACAAAGACGTACTCCGCTGTGCGAAGCGCCGAGGGGACGTAGGACTGGGGGCCACCGTGGCGGGACGTCGGCACGGGGGCAAATCGTCGGGCGGCCTCCTGGAGGTCCGAGCACTGGCGAGCGGCGGACCAGGGACTGGTAGCATCGGGCACGAATTCGCCCGGGACGCGGAGCGGCTGGCCGTAGATGAGCTCGGCAGCGAACGCCTGGAGGTCTTCCTTGGGGGCCGTGCGAATGCCCAAAAGGACCCACGGCAGCCGGTCGGCCCAACCGTCGTCCTGAAGGCCGGCCATGAGTGCGGCCTTCATGGAGCGGTGAAACCGCTCGCACAACCCGTTGGCTTGGGGGTGGTAGGCCGTGGTGCGGTGCAGCGTGACCCCCAACGAACGGGCGACTGCGCCCCAAAGCTCAGACGTGAACTGTGGGCCGCGGTCGGACGAGATGTCCGCTGGTGCGCCGAAGTGCGCGACCCAGGTGGCGATGAACGCCTGCGCCACGTCGGCGGTGGTGGTGGAGGCGAGGGGCACAGCCTCCGGCCACCTGGTGGTCCTGTCCACCATGGTGAGCAGGTGGGTGAACCCCCGCGAGGGGGGCAGGGGACCCACCAGGTCCACGTGGACGTGGTCGAAACGCCGTTCAGGCACGGCAAAAGGTGCCAGCGGGGCCTGGGTGTGGCGGTAGACCTTGACCCGCTGGCAGGCCGTGCAGGCGTTGGCCCAGTCGCGGATGTTTCGTCGAAGGCCGTGCCAGACGAAACGCGCCGACACCAGCATCTGAGAAGCTTTCCGGCCCGGGTGAGAAAGGCCGTGGATGGAGGCGAAGATGCGGCGCTGCCAGGAAACGGGCACGATGGGGCGAGGCTGGCCCTGGGAGACGTCGCAGAGCAGGACGGTGCCCGCAAAGGGAATGTCGGCCAGGCGGAGGCCCGTGTCCGCCGCACGGAGTGCCTGCACCGAGGCGTCGGTGGTCTGGTCGGCCGCCATGAGCGCGAAGTCCACGCCGAGGTGGACCGCGTTCGCGCTGGCCCGAGAAAGACAGTCGGCCACGGCGTTGTCTTTGCCGGCGACGTGCCAGATGTCCGTGGTGAACTCCGACACGGCGGAGAGGTGGCGCTGCTGGCGGGCCGACCACGGCTCCGTGACCTTAGCCATTGCGTAGACCAATGGCTTGTGGTCGACGAAAGCCGTGAACGGGCGGCCCTCCAGGAGGTGTCGGAAATGGCAAACGGCCAGGATTAGCCTGAGCAGCTCGCGGTCGAACGTGCTGTAGTTTAACTCGTTCGGCCGGAGTTGCCGGCTGAAAAAAGTGAGTGGCTGCCAAACCCCGTCCACCCATTGCTCATGGACGGCGCCCACCGCGTAGTTGGAGGCGTCCGTAGTGAGGGCGATGGGCGCGTTGAGCACCGGGTGAGCCAGCAGCATTGCGTCGGCGAAGGCCGCGTCCATGGCCGCGGACCAAACAATGTCATGCTTGGCCGGCTTGCCCCGGAGGGCCTCGTAAAGGGGCTGCATGAGCTGAGCAGCGCGGGGCACGAATCGGTGATAAAAATTCACCATGCCGAGGAACTTTGGAGGGCCTTGATGGAACGGGGACACGGGAACGTGGTGATGGCCTCGACCTTGGTCGGCAGCGGCACGGCCCCGGTCTTGGTGATGCGGTGGCCCAAAAAGTCAACGGTCGTCACGCCGAAGTGGCATTTGACCGGGTTGACAATTAAGCCGTGCTCGCTGGGGCGACCGAACAGTGTTCGGAGGTGGAGGAGGTGCTCGGCGCGGGACGTGCTGGCGACGAGGATATCGTCCAGATAGACGAAAAGAAACGGCAGGTCGCGCAGCACGCCGTCCATCAAGCGCTGGAACGCCTGGGCCGCGTTCTTGAGGCCAAACGGCATCCGCAAAAATTCGAACAGGCCGAACGGCGTGATGACGGCCATCTTCAGGACGTCGACCGCCCGGACAGGTACCTGGTGGTAGCCCCGTATCAGGTCAATTTTCGAAAAGATGACCCGTCCCACCAAATGGGCGGAAAAGTCCTGAATATGCGGGATCGGGTACCTGTCGGGGGTGGTAGCGACGTTGAGACGGCGGTAGTCGCCACACGGGCGCCATCCACCCCCCGGCTTTGGCACGATGTGCAGTGGCGAGGCCCACACGCTATCGGAGCGCCGCACGATGCCGAGGTGCTCCAACGCGTCGAACTCGGCCTTCGCCACGGCGAGCTTGGCCGGGTCGAGGCGGCGGGCCCTGGCGTAGACCGGCGGGCCCGTAGTGGGTATGTGGTGCTCGATCCCGTGCCGCACCGCGACGGCCGAAAACGTCGGCCGCGTGAAGGCCAGGAATTCTGCGAGCAGGCGAGCGAACTCGTTCGCTGCCGGGAGGGCGCACGCCAGTTCGGTCGGCGCGGAGCTGCTCATCGTGCACGCCAGGGAGCTGAAGGTCTCGGCGTTGACAAGGCGACGACGTTTGACGTCGACCAGCAGCCCGTGCGCGCAGAGGAAGTCGGCGCCCAGCAAAGCCATGGGGACGCAGGTGGTCACAAAAGTCCATTGAAAACGCTGGCTGCCGAAGCAGAGGGTGATGACGCGTGGGCCGAAAGTGCGTATGTGCCATTAGCAGCGACCAAAGAGGGGCCGCAAACGGCGTCCCGCCTGTCCTGCTCGGAGGCGGGTATGACGATCAGTTGGGCGCCGGTGTCACACAGGAAACGCCGCCCAGACGCTTTGTCCCGAATAAACAGCAAGTTGCCCGAGTGGCCGGTGCTCATGGCTGGGAATGAATGCCGGCCCGGCCGTTTCCCGACCTGCCGAAAGTGCACGGGGGCCGGCACGTCCGAGCCTCGTGTCCAAACCTGGCATGGTAATAACACCACGCCCGGTCAGGTGGAGGCCCCGGCCGTCGTGTCGGAAGCGGGCAGTGCAGCGTGGCGGCCGCCAGTTGCACCGGCAGTTCGGCCTCCAACCGTGCAGGGCGCTCGGGCGTCGTGGGCGTCGCCTCGGACGGCGGCGGGCTCCAGGTAACCGCGCCGATGTGCTGGCCCGCCGAGGAGATCTTATCGGCTTCCCTGGCGAGGGCGCGGGAATCCGTGATCAACGTGCCAGCCAGGGCGAGGCGTACCGGGTGAGGCAGCTGGCGAAGGAACAGCTCGCGGAACAGAAAATCCGGAGAGTGCTCACCGAGCAACGAGAGCATATAGTCCATGCGCTCTGACAGGCGCGTGTCGCCGAGCTCGGGCAGAGCGAGCAGGCGCCGTGCGCGTGCTGCCGGTGAGAGGGCGAAAGCATCGAGGAGGAGTGTCTTCAGCGCGTCGTATTTGTCAGCAGCCGGCGGGTGCTCGAGGAGGCTCAAGGCGCGGGCCGCGGTGGCGGAACCGAGCGCCGCCACAACATGGTGGAAGCGGGTGTCGTCCGCGGTGATGCCTCGCAGGGCGAACTGAGAGTCCGCCTGAGCGAACCAAACAGCCGCGTGAGCCTCCCAGAAGGTAGGCAGTTTAAGCGTCACTGCCGTATCCATGTCGGTAGGTCACCAATGAAGAAACTGCGCTCCAACGCGAGTCGAAAGAATTGACGCGACCAAAGACGGAATTCGTCCGAGTTGCTTTATTGAAACAAAACAGCTCAGGTATTCTGACATGCCCGTTTATCGGGCAGCAATATATATACACATTTATGTCGGGAAGTTTGCCCGGCAAAAGCTATACCGGGCATGCCCGGGTGTCAAGGGCGAGCCTTGGAAAGGCGAGTCTGGACCTGCCCGGGCGTGTTTGGCTGCGGCCTGGCAAGTCGAGGCTGGGCGTGCCCGGGCGCTCTGGGCGAGCCCTGGAAAGGCGATAGCGGGCATGCCCGGACGCTCTGGGCGAGCCCTGGAAAGGCGATAGCGGGCATGCCCGGACGCTCTGGGCGAGCCCTGAAAAGGCGATAGCGGGCATGCCCAGACGCTCTGGGCGAGCCCTGGAAAGGCGAGAGCGGGCATGCCCGGGAAAGACGAGACCGGGCGTGCCCGGGAGGTTCGGGCGTGCCCGGGAACAGTGAGTCCGGGCATGCCCGGGAGAGGCGCGTCTGGCCGTGTTCTGGCCGGTGCAAGGCGATTGTGTGCATCCAGCGGTAACCGCTACACCACATGTATATACATGTTTAAAGTGTTTGTTTTAAAAGTCAGCAATTTCCCGTCTGTTAGTTTATTTATTTTACATATGTGAATGACACGCTCATGCACACGTGAAATGGAGTTTGTTTTTTACACGTGAAATGAACACGTGAACCTTTACTTCCGGATAATAATGTTGAATAAAATATGGAATGAAGCAGGGGCGGATCCAGGACGAGGGTGCAAGCGGTGCGAATCTGCTGAACTGTTGGACCAGGGAAGAACACAAGGAACTGCAGAAACTTCCAAGAACGCACGAAATGCCGTTACTGACGATCATTAAAAAAGAAATTCTTGGGGGAGGACCCCCAGACCCCCCTTTATCCCTCCCCAACGCTATAGTTTCATGCACCCCCCTCCCCCCCCCCCCCATCTTGAAATTCCTGGATCCGCCCCTGCGAAAAAATACATGTCGGTTTAGCACGGGGTGCTACGCGCGTGACTTGCTACCAAGGAGGATGCGGACAACGCGGTAAGTTTGATGTTCTTTATTCAAAGAGGTCACTGTAGCACTGGCACGCACCGGGCTGCGCACCCGGTGTATATCCTGAGGCCACGCCTACCCCTCGGGCGTGGCCGCCGCCCACTTGGTGCGCGGAATGATGTCACCACGCCAGTGGGCTTTCGTGTACGCCACACGTGCCCCCCCAGAATTCCCGCGCACCTGGAGGGCCAGTGTGCAGGGCAAACGGATGACATGGCCGAAGCGCCCTCTGGTGACCGGCGGCGTCCGGGGTGTAGGGATGCCAGGTGGGATGCCCCCGGCTGTACCCGGGATGGGTGCCGGACCGGGGGGCGGCGTGGCTGCGGTGCTGGGCGGTGCCGGGGGTCCGCCCGCAGGGGGGCGGCCCCGACGCGGGGGCCGAGCCACCGGCGGTGGGTGGTCCACGTCGAGGTGTGCCGGCTTGAGGCGGTCTATGGAGACCCGGTCAGGAGTGCCGCCGATGTCCAGGGTGAAATGTTTCACCCCGGTCTCCAGCACGCGGAAAGGCCCGTCATACGGGGGCCGCAGTGGTGTCTGGTGGGCGTCGTGCCGGACGAAGACGTACTCCGCGGTGCAAAGCTCCGGGGCGACGTGTGTAGGAGGGTGCCCGTGGTGCGCCGTCGGCACCGGGGCGAACCTCCAGGCGGTCTCCTGCAGCGCAGAATGCTCCTGCGCCGCGGACCAAGGTGCCGTGGGGTCGGGGAGGAACTCGCCCGGCACCCGCAGCGGTTGTCCAAAGACCAACTCCGCCGCGGATGCGCGCAGGTCCTCCTTGGGTGCCATCCTGAGGCCCAGCAGGACCCAGGGGAGCCTGTCGACCCAGCTGCCGTCGCGGAGGGTGGCCCGGAGAGCGGCCTTCAACGAGCGGTGGAATCGCTCGCACAGGCCGTCGGCCTGGGGGTGGTAGGCCGTGGTTCGGTGCAGCTGGACCCCGAGCCCCCGCGCGACCGTGGCCCAGAGCTCCGAGGTGAACTGGGGGCCGCGGTCGGACGAGATGTCCGAGGGGGCGCCGAACTGGGCGACCCAGGTGGCGATGAACGCCTGCGCGACGTCTGCCGCCGTCGTCGCCACCAAAGGCACGGCCTCCGGCCACCGGGTGGTGCGGTCCACCATGGTGAGGACATGGGTGAAACCCGGCGAGGGGGGCAGAGGTCCCACCAGGTCCACATAACGTGGTCGAACAGACGTTCCGGCACCGTAAACGGGGCCAAGGCGGCCTGGGTGTGTCGGTGCACCTTTGCGCGCTGGCACGCGAGGCACGTCCTGGCCCAGCCGCGGACGGCCTTCCAGAGGCCATGCCAGACAAACTTGTCGGCGACCAACTGCTGGGAGGCCCTCGTGCCCGGGTGGGACAGGCCGTGGATGGCGTCAAAAACCTGGCGCTGCCAGCCTGCGGGCACGATAGGGCGAGGCAACCCGAGGGAGACGTCGCAAACGAGGGCCGTGCCCGCGCCGTCGAAGGGCACCTCGGTGACGCGGAGGCCCGTGACGGCGGTCCGCAGGGCCTGGACCCCGGGGTCGGCGGCCTGGTCCACTGCCATCCGGGCATAGTCGATGCCAAGGTGGACTGCGTGGGCGACGGCCCGGGAAAGGCAATCGGCCACCGGGTTGTCCTTTCCCGCGACGTGCCGGATGTCCGTCGTGTACTCGGACACGGCCGCGAGGTGACGCTGTTGCCGGGCCGACCACGGCTCGGCGACCTTGCCCATCGCGAAAACCAGCGGCTTGTGGTCGACGAAGGCCGTGAACGCACGGCCCTCGAGCAGATGGCGGAAGTGCCTGACCGCCAGGTGAAGCCCAAGCAACTCGCGGTCGAAGGTGCTGTAACGGCATTCAGGCGGGCGAAGCTGCCGGCTGAAGAACGCCAGTGGTTGCCAAGCTCCATGCACCCATTGCTCGTACACCGCGCCCACCGCGTAGTCCGAGGCGTCGGAGGTGAGGGCGATCGGTGCATCGAGCGCCGGGTGCGTGAGCATGGTGGCGTTGGCCAAGGTGAGCTTCGCGCCCGAGAATGCCGCGTCCATCTGCTCGGTCCAGGTAATGTCACCTTTGCCCGGCTTCCCTCGAAGGGCCTCGTGTAAGGGGCGCAGGAGCTGGACGATGCGGGGCAGGAACCGATGGTAAAAGTTTACCATGCCCAGGAACTCCTGGAGCCCCTTGATCGTGCGGGGGTGCGGCAACCCCTTCACCGCCTCCACCTTGGCCGGTAGGGGGATGGCCCCGTGCCTGGTGACGCGGTGCCCCAAAAAGTCGATTTCAGCGACACCGAACCGGCACTTGGCAGGGTTCACGATTAGGCCGTGCTGGCCCAGACGTTCGAAGAGCGTGCGGAGATGGTGTAGGTGCTCTTCGCGGGACGCGCTGGCGACGAGGATGTCGTCCATGTAGACGTACAAAAAATCCAAACCGCGCAAGACGCTGTCCATGAGGCGCTGGAACGCCTGAGCCGCATTTTTCAAACCGAAGGGCATCCGAAGGAATTCGAAAAGCCCGAATGGCGTGATGACAGCCGTCTTCGGGATGTCCTCCGGCCTGACAGGGACCTGATGGTAGCCGCGTACGAGGTCCACATTTGAAAAGAAGGACATATTCGCCAAGCGGGCGGAAAAGTCCTGAATGTGGGGGACGGGGTAGCGGTCGGGGGTGGTGACGTCGTTGAGGCGCCGGTAGTCCCCGCACGGTCGCCATCCCTCGCCGGGCTTGGGCACGATGTGGAGCGGGGACGCCCACGCACTCTCGGAGCGCCGCACGATGCCGAGCCGCTCCAGCGTAGCGAACTCCGCTTTCGCAACCGCGAGCTTCGTCGGCTCGAGGCGGCGTGCCCGGGCGTAGACCGGTGGCCCGGTGGTGGGGATGTGATGTTCCACCCCGTGCTCGACGGTCCCCGCCAAGAAGGTCGGCCGAGTGAGGGCCGGAAAACCCGTGAGGAGGCGGGCGAATTCGTCCGCTGCCGGAAGCGTACAAATGAACCTGACCGGAACGGAACCGCTCAGCAAGCCGCTCGGCGAGCCACTCGATGAGCCGCTCTGTGAGCTGCTCAACGAGCCGGGCAGCGCACACGCGAGCGAGCTGAACATCTCAGCCTGGACAAGCCTTCTGCGCTTTACATCGACCAGTAATCCATTAGCACATAAGAAGTCCACGCCGAGCAGTGCCATGGGCACGTCGGCCATAACGAACGACCAACGGAAAACCTGACCTCCGAACCGCAGGGAGAGACAGCGTTTTCCGTACGTGCATATAGACGTACCATTGACCGCAAGCAGCGCGGGACCTCGGCCCGCGGTGTGCTTGTCGGACGTACCGGCAGGAACGACACTCACCTGCGCTCCCGTATCGCACAGGTAACGGCACCCGGACAAAGTGTCCGTTATGTACAGAAGGCTGTTGGAATTGCCGACGCTCACCGTTGCCACCGAGCACCGGCTCGCCCGTTTCCCGACCTGCCGAATGAGCACGGCGGGCGACTCTGCCGAGCCTCGTGGCCGAACTTGGTGTGGAAGAAACACCAGGCGGGCAGCTGCGGAGTTGGAGGCCGCGATTTTCTTCGCGGCGGCGGTGGCGGTGGTGGTTGGGGCGTGGCGGCGGACACGAGGTGTGGTGCATCGGGGAAAGCCTCGGGAGCCTCGGGAGCGGCAACCGCGCCAAGACTCGCCTGCGTGGCCAAAGCCGCATAGTATTTGTCGGCCTCGGCAGCGAGCGCACGGGGTTCCGTTAACGTGGAACCAGCCAAAGCGAGGTGGACTCGTGCTGGCAGCTGGCGTCGAAACAACACCCGGAATAGAGCGTTGGGGGTTTCGTCGCCCATGAGCGCCAGCATATGGTCCATACGGACCGACGGTCACGTGTCCCCGATCTCGGGGAGGTCCAAGAGGCGATCGGCCCGTGCGTCCACCGTAAGGCCGAACGTGGCGAGGAGGAGACGCTTGACCGCCTCGTACTTGCCGTCGGCAGGTGGATCCCTTAGGACCGATACGACGTGGGTGGCCGTGCCGGGCCCGAGGGCGGCGACCACGTGGCAGTACATGGTCTCGTCCACCGTGATGCCTCGAAGTCGGAACTGGGCTTCCGCCTGCAGGAACCAAACTTCGGGTTGTGACTCCCAGAATTCGGGGAGCTTGATGGAGACCGCGTTGGTAGCCATTGTTGCGGCGGTTTCGGGTAGTCAGCGACGGCTGACTCGAATTTCGGAGGTCACCAATTGAGCACGCAGTGCTACGCGCGTGACTTGCTGCCAAGGAGGAAGCGGAGAACGCGGTAAGTTTGATGTTCTTTATTCAAAGAGGTCACTGTAGCACTGGCACGCTCTGGGCTGCGCGGCCAGTGTATATCCTGAGGCCACGCCTACCCCTCGGGCGTGGCCGCCGCCCACTTGGTGCACGGAATGATGTCACCACGCCAGTGGGCTTTCGTGTACGCCACATCGGCATCATTGTTGATGTTTTTGTGGCGACTATCATCAAACGGAAAAGTAATACATCTTAACGGAAAAGAAAAAGCAAATTTTTCATATATGTCGACATTTTGAGCTATTTGGGCGGTGTACGATACATAGTTCCGCGTTGTATCCGGTTGAGTCATTAAAGATTTCAAAGAAACCTATTTAAAGTGTATGTGCACCTAACTAATTTTTAAAAAAGGAAGAAATATCTCTCGGTAATTTCCTGAAACATATTTTACTTCTGGATAATAATGTTGAATGAAATAGGAACGAAGAAATATATGTCATATCTCGGCATCATTGTTGACGTTTTTGTGACGACTGTCATCAAAAGTAAAAGTAATATATCTTAACGGAAAAGAAAAAGCGAATTTTTAATATAATTATGTCGACATTTTCCCCGACTTATTTTAGGCGGTGTATTTTCGTGTATCATCGTGGCGCGATTTTTAAAAATATATCTCTGTGGAGCTATGCTCGCACGATAAAGCCGGACAAAATGGACGACACCAGGAACGAAGTTTCACTGAGCTATTTATTCCAGCTCAACTCGAAAGAACTCAAAAGCACGCAATAGCCCGTTAACACGGGCGGCAATTTATAACAAAAGTTCACCACACAAAAGCCACGCCTCTCAGGTGGGGCGTGGTATTGAAATAAGTCAGCCACGCCTCTCAACGGGGCGTGGTATGTAAATCGAGAGTCCCCCGGGCAAGGCAAGTCCAGACACGTCCGGGCGAGTCCGGGCAAGTAACCGCCCGCCGGTTACATCATCGGCTGGTGCAAGGTGATTGTGTCATGCTTCCGGTAACTGCTACATGCGCCCCCCCCCCCCCCCGAATTAACTTGCACCGGGAGAGTCAGTTTGATGGGGGTCTTGATGACCCAGCCGAAACGACCCCTGGCGATTCGTGTGGGGGTGGTAGGTGGCTTGGCGGTGGATGGTCGGGCGAGGGGCTTGGTTGACGGAGGACGGCCCCGTCGTGGAGGAAGGGCCAACCGTGGAGGTTGGTCGAGGTCCAAATGGGCCGGCTTGAGGCGGTCCATGGAGATGCCGTCCGGTTTGCCGCCAATGTCAATGATGAACGACTTGTCGTCGCTCTTCAGGACCCAGAAAGGTCCATCATACGGCGGCCGGAGCGGTCTCCGGTGTGCGTCGTTCCGGATAAAAACGTACTCCGCAGTGCGAAGTGCTGGGGGGACGTGGGGTTGGGGGCAGCCGTGGTGGGACGTGGGCACGGGGGCAAATCTCCTGGCGGCCTCCTGGAGGACCGAGCGTTGGCAAGCCGAGGACCAGGGGCCGGTGGCATCAGGGATGAACTCGACCGGCACGCGCAGTGGCTGGCCGTAGACCAGCTCGGTGGTGGAAGCCTGGAGGTCCTCTTTAGGGGCCGTTCGGAGGCCCAATAGGACCCACAGGAGCCTGTCGGCCCAACCGTTGTCCTGGAGGCTGGCCTTGAGAGCGGCCCTCATCGAGCGGTGGATCCACTCGCACAAGCCGTTGGCTTGGGGGGTGGTAGGCCGTGGTGCGGTGTATCTTGACCCCCAAGGCCTGGGCGACCACGCCCCAAAGCTCAGAGGTGAATTGCGGGCCTCTGTCGGAGGAGATGTCCGAGGGGGCACCAAAACGGGCAATCCAGGTGCCAATGAAGGCCTGCGCCACGTCGGCGGATGTTGTTGATGCCAACGGGATGGCCTCCTGCCACCTGGTGGTCCTGTCCACCATCGTGAGGAGGTGGGTGAAGCCCTGCGTGGAGGGAAGCGGTCCCACCAGGTCCACATTGACGTGGTCGATGCGCCGTGCGGGCACGTCGAATGGTGCCAACGGGGCCTGGGTGTGCCGGTGGACCTTCGCGCGCTGGCAGGCAACACAGGCGTTGGCCCAGTCGCGGACGTCCTTGCGGAGCCCGTGCCAGACGAACTTTGCTGCCACGAGCTTCTGCGACGCTTTCCGGCCCAGGAAGGAAAGGCCGTGGAGGGCGTCAAAAATGTGCCGCTGCCATCCGGTGGGCACGATGGGGCGAGGTTGGCCCAGGGAGACGTCGCACAGGAGAACTGTGCCTGTGTCCTCGAAGGGGACGTCGGCCAACCGCAGGCCTGTGTCCGCTGTCCGGAGGGCTTGCACCGTGGGGTCGGTGGTCTGTTCGGCCGCCATGCGGGCGAAGTCCACACCGAGGTGGACGGCATTCGCGCCGGACCGGGAGAGGCAATCGGCCACAGCGTTGTCCTTGCCCGCGACGTGCTGGATGTCCGTTGTAAATTCGGACACGGCGGAGGGGTGGCGCTGCTGGCGGGCCGACCACGGCTCTGCAACCTTGGCCATGGCGAATACCAGGGGTTTGTGGTCCACAAACGCCGTGAACGGGCGGTCCTCTAAAAGATGGCGGAAGTGGCGAACGGCCAGGTAAAGACTGAGGAGCTCGCGGTCGAAAGCGCTATACTTGCGCTCGTTAGGGTGAAGCTGCCGGCTGAAGAAGGCCAGCGGTTGCCTAGCCCCGTTCACCCACTGTTCATGCACGGCGCCCACTGCATAGTCGGAAGCATCCGTGGTGAGGGCGATGGGTGCGTCGAACGCCGGGGGCGCCAGCATGGTCGCGTTGGCGAGGGCCAGCTTTGCGCCCGTGAACGCCTCCTCCATCTCTTTGGTCCAGGCGACGTCGTGCTTGGCCGGCTTGCCCCGGAGGGGTTCGGTCAGGGGGTGCATGAATTGCGCGGCGCGAGGCACGAACCTGTGGTAGAAATTTACCATCCCCAAAAATTCCTGTAGGGCCTTGATGGAGCGGGGGCACGGGAAACATGTGACTGCCTCCACCTTGGTAGGCAGCGGGACGGCCCCGCGCTTCGTGATGCGGTGCCCCAGGAAGTCGACGGCCGTTATGCCAAACTGGCATTTCGCCGGGTTGATGATGAGGCTGTGCTGGCCGAGGCGCTCAAAAAGCGTGCGCAGGTGGATGAGGTGCTCCGCCTGGGAAGTCCTGGCGACGAGAATGTCGTCCAAGTAGACGAAAAGGAAGGTGAGGTCGCGCAGCATGCTGTGCCTCAGCCGCTGGAAGGCTTGGGCCATGTTCTTAAGGCCGAACGGCATGTGAAGGAACTCGAAGAGGCCAAAAGGTGTAATTACCACCGTCTTCGGCACGTTGACCGGCCGGATGGGTACCTGGTGGTAGTCCCGAATGAGGTCAACCTTGGAAAAGATCACCCGCCCCGCCAAACGGGCGGAAAAGACCTGTAAGTGTGGTATCGGGTACCGGTCGGGTGTGGTGGCGTCGTTGAGGCGGCGGTAATCGCCGCATGGTCGCCATCCGCCACCCGGTTTGGGCACGATGTGCAGGGGCGAGGCCCACGCGCTATTCGAGCGCCGCACAATGCCCAATCGCTCCAGCGCGTCGAATTCCGCCTTCGCCACGGCGAGTTTGGTCGGGTCGAGGCGACAAGCCCTGGTGTAGACCGGTGGACCAGTGGTCAGGATGTGGTGTTCGACGCCGTGTTTGATGGCGATGGCCAAAAACGTCGGCTGCGTGAAGGCGGGAAACTCGGTCAGCAGGCGGGTGAAATCGTCCACGGCCGGGAGCGCGCAGGCTAGCTTGGTTGGTGCGGAGCCGCTCAATGAGCAAGCGAGCGAGCTGAAGGTCTCTGCGTTGATGAGCCGACGCCATTTGACGTTCACCAAAAGCCCATGCGCGCACAGAAAATCTGCACCCAGCAAGGCCATGGGCACGTTCACCATGATGAAGTCCCACCTGAAGCGCTGGCCCCCGAAGCAGAGTGCGACGCTGCACAACCCGAAGGTGCGGATGGAAGAGCCGTTTGCGGTGACCACGGCGGGGCTGCAAAGCGCGGCCTGTTTGTCCTGCACTGAGGCGGGTATCACGCTCATCTGAGTGCTGGTGTCGCACAAAAAACGCCGCCCGGACGCTGTGTCCGTGATAAACAGAAGGCTGCCTGAATGACCGACGCTCATGGCAGGCAGCGAGCGCCGGCCTAGTCGTTTCCCGACCTGCCGAAAGTGCACGGTGGGCGGCACGTTCTGGCCTTCTGCCCGACCCTGGCATGGTAGTAGCACATGGTCCGCTCTGGTGGAGGCTCCGTCGGTCGCATCGGGTTCGGTCGATGGGGCGTCACAGCGGCCGCTGTCGCCAGTGGCACTGACTCGGCCTGTGGTGGCGCCGGTCGTGGCACGGGCGTTGCCTCGGTCGGCCCAGGGTTCCAGGCGGCCGCTCTGACATGTCGCCTGGCCGAGAAAAATTTATCGGCCTCCTTGGCCAGGGCGCGAGGGTCCGTGATGGGCGAGTTAGCCAAAGCTAACCGTACCTGCCCGGGTAGCTGCCGGAGGAACAGCTCGCGGAAGAGGAAATCCGGACTGTGGTCACCGAGTAGAGCCAGCATGTGGTCCATGCGCTCGGATGGACGGGCCTCACCCAGCTCCGGGAGGTCGAGCAGTTGTCGCGCGCGTTCGGTCTCCATGAGTCCAAACGCACCGAGGAGTAGGCCTTTGAGCGCGCCGTATTTGTCGGCGTTTGGCGGGTTCTGTAGGAAGCTCAGGACCCGGGCAGCAGTGGAGGCATTGAGCGCGGAGACCACATGGAGGTAGCGCGTCGTGTCCTCCGTGATGTCCCGCAGGGCGAAGAGAGAATCTGCCTGGGTGAACCAGACGGCTGCGTGTGATTCCCAGAAGCCAGGGAGCTTCAAAGCTACAGATGACTCCATCACCGTGTTCTCGAAAAGGGGTCACCAATTGTGGAGCTATGCTCGCACGATAAAGCCGGACAAAATGGACGACACCAGGAACGAAGTTTCACTGAGCTATTTATTCTAGCTCAACTCAGAAGAACTCAAAAGCACTCAATAGCCCGTTAACACGGGCGGCAATTTATATCAAAAGTTCACCACACAAAAGCCACGCCTCTCAGGCGGGGCATGGTATGCAAATAAGTCAGCCACACCTCTCAACGGGGCATGGTGTGAAAATCGAGAGTCTGCCCGGGCAAGGCAAGTCCGGACACGTCCGGGCAAGTAACCGCCCGTCGGTTACGTCATCGGCCGGTGCAAGGTGATTGTGTCATGCTTCCGGTAACCGCTACATCTCTGCATTTTCCAGTGTGTGCGTGAATGTTCTCAATTATTTCTGATACCGAGTCTAAAACCATCGATAAAAATGAAATCAGATGGTGAATTCGAGATAAAATCGTGAGGGTGACTCAATGAATGGGCTTTATTTTACAGGACTTTGAGAAATCATTTCGTTCTATAAACGGAAACTTTCATGGGATTTTCTTCACGTTTTTTTTCAACCGAGTCTAAAACTATGTTGGCGACTGTTAAAAATGAAATGATATAGTGAATTTGAGTTGAAACAAGCGTTACGCCGAGGTCCCCCGTCGGTGAAGTGATGCGAGTTGACAAAGTGGAAGACGCAAGGCGGCCATCTTGGATTTTGACGTTGCGACCCAATTTTCAATAGCGTTCTTCCTTATGCGTAGGTACACCCACACACCAGATTAGAAGTTAGTAGTTCGTTTATTTTTCAAGATATTTCGCTCACAAGGTTCAGACATATATATGGTGGCGGCCATCTTGGATTTTGAGTTGGCGACCCAATTTTGAATAGGGTTCTTCCTTATGCCGAGATACACCCACACCCCAGATTAGAATTTAGTAGTCCGTTTATTTTTCACGATATCCCACTCACAATGTTCAGACATACATGGCGGTGGCCATCTTGGATTCTGACGTGGGTTGCAACCACACACCAAATTAGAATTCGGTCCTTCGCTTATGCACGCACGCATGCACGTCCGCACACACGGATGGACGGACGCACGGACGGAGGGGAAAACCATACTCCCCCTTTCGCTCCGCGGTGCGACGGGGGACAATAAACCTGTGAGAGAGAGAAAGACAGCACGGGCCTAACTAAACAGGCCTCTAAGCTATTCGAGTTAATAAAATGGTGGATATTTGTTTATATGAAGCCTCTCCAAGAATGGGTGGAGCTACTCTGTAAACGGAGTAAGCCACACCCCCAGACAGACAGACAGACAGAATCACCGTAGCCTATTATAATATAGATACACACAGTAAATATATATATATACTAGCTTGGCTCGGCGAGCCTTAATTTAGCTGAGGATAATGACTGTACATGAGTTGCTGTGTTGTCATGATTTACACCAATCATAATACAAACAATTATTTTGCACAAATGTATTTGTTGTGTTTGTGATATTACATTTTTATAAGCAATTTAGGTTGAAGATTTAGGTTGAATGTTTTTTTTTCAAGAAAGAACCCCTCAGCACATACAAAGGGGAGGGGTAGGTGCAGACTGCAGGTTTGGGACGATTACACCTCACCACCACGTAATTCAAAACACCTCACCACCAAGTAATTCAAAACACCTCACCACCAAGTAATTCAAAACACCTCACAGCCATGAAACACGTAATAAAAACACCTCACCACCAAGTAATTTAAAACACCTCACCACCAAGTAATTTAAAACACCTCACCACCAAGTAATTCAAAACACCTCACAGCCATAAAACACGTAATAAAAACACCTCACCACCAAGTAATTTAAAACACCTCACCACCAAGTAATTTAAAACACCTCACGACCAAGTAATTCAAAACACCTCACCACCAAGTAATTTAAAACACCTCACCACCAAGTAATTCAAAACACCTCACCACCAAGTAATTCAAAACACCTCACCACCAAGTAATTTAAAACACCTCACAGCCATAAAACACGTAATAAAAACACCTCACCACCATGAAATTAAAAACACCTCACCACCACGAAATTGAAAACACCTCACAGCCATAAAACACGTAATAAAACACCTCACAGCTATAAAACACGTTATAAAAACACCTCACAGCCATAAAACAGTTAATAAAAACTCCTCACAGCCACGAAATTAAAAACACCTCACCACCACGTCATTTAAAAACACCTCACCACCAAGTAATTCAAAACACCTCACCACCACGTAATTCAAAACCCCTCAACACCAACTAATTCAAAACACCTCACCACCACATAATTAAAAATACGTCACCACCACGTAATTATTAATACCTCACCACCACGTGATTCAAAACCTCACCACCATGTGATTTAAAAACACCTCACCACAATGTGATTTAAAAACACCTCACCACCACGTCATTTAAAAACACCTCACCACCACATAATTCAAAATACCTCACCACCACGCGATTCAAAACCACCACAACGTTATTAAAAACACTTCACAACCACGGAAACAAAAGTTTGAGGGTGTCGTTAAGTGACAACACAGACACTGACCAGATGTGTAGATATATATAGATAAATGACTGTACCCGAGTTGCCGTTTTGTCATGGTTTGAACCAATCATAATTCAAACAATTATTTTGCACAAATGTATTTGTAATAGACGTGATATCACATTTTATAAACAATTGAAGTTGAAAAAAAAAATTCCCCAAAAAAATTCCCCCAAAAAATAAAATAATAACTGGAAAATTTTTCAATAAAAATACCCTTAGGACATACCGACGGGAGAAATATGTGCATACCAGAAGTTTGGTACGATTTCACAAAAGTTTGAGAGAGTAGTTCAGTGACAAGACAACACAGGACAACACAGGACAGACGCTGCACAGATTAACCTTTATTCCAAAACCACAACAATATAATATATTGTTGTGGTTTTGGAATAAAGGATAATCCCCCTCGTCGGTAGACGCACCACAACATGAAGCCTCGCGGTAGTTCAGTTATTTCTTAGTAAATGTAAGCGTAGTCCTTTCCTGTGTTTAGTTTTGCGTTGAGCAGGCCCGTGAGTAGGGCGGTCTTTTGGCGCTGAAATGCCACGTGGCAGGCCTGAACAAGTCTGGCAATGCCGAAGGGAGGAGCTGCAGGGGGAGTGTCCGGTAAGCGCGAGCCGCCAATCAGGGCTCGAGGGGAGTGGCTAACCACGGCGATGAGAGGTGGGGCTTGGAACATTCGAGTAAGGCCGGGGCGGAGCCATAAAATTCTGCTCCGAGCCCCCCACCTCAGTCGGAGTTGGAGTTCCGTTCATTCGAGGAGTGCGAGTCAGAACGCAGGCAGAACGCACGAGAACGCAAGGAGTTGAGCTGGAGTGCAAGTCAGAGAGAGAGAACGCGCAAGAGAACGAGTCAGAGTGTTGGACTTGAATCACTGAAATAGCCGCGCGGTACACGAATCCCCCGTGCCCCGTGCCCTGCGCTCTGCGCTGTATTCATCGCGCGTTCGAGGAGACGACCCGTTCTGGGCCACAGACGCGTGACCTCCTTGCCTGCATTTACCCTGCATGTGCCATGACCGCCAGAGGGCCCCGCCAGGCGAGCTGTCCCGGAGCGACTGATGGCAAAGCACGCTTGGCGCGCGAACATTCTTCCTCCATCTCCCCGTGTGCATGAGTGGGCCCTGTGTCTGGGTATAAGTTAACATTGTTTAAGTGCCTGCTCTGTGTCTCTGCGAATAATTGTACATTATAAGAAATCGTGTTATTCCTCTTATTTGACCGTTCCCGTCCCTTCCATTAATTGGCTTCGCATAGTACGAATAGAACCGCTCGAATCGGGTTCCATAAAAGTAACGGCATGAGTCACATGATATGCACACCGCTCGGGCGTACTCGATTAAGCGTGGCTCGTGCGAGGTCCGGTCCCCGCTTTCGTGGCAGCGTGGGTTAAAGGTACGTGCGGCGTCGACCTGATACCCGTTTTCATGCTTGCTGCGGAAGTGGCGATTCGGCCTCGTGGACACGAAGACCCAAGGGGAAAAAGGGGTTTAATCCCCCCCTTTGTAACGTGGAACGGGCTTCGGAAGATCCACAACAATATATACAGTAAATAAATAAGTATATATACAGTGTGTATATATATATATATATATATATATATATATATATATATATATATATATATATATATATATACACACAAGAAAAAATATATATAAATATATATTAATAGTATATATACACTACCGGTCAAAAGTTTTAGAACACCTCAATTTTTCCAGTTTTTGTTATTGAAATTTAAGCAATTCAAGTCCAGTGAATAACCTGAAATGGGACAAAGGTAAGCAGTAAACTGCTCAAGGTTAATAAAAAAAAGTTTAGGTTAACAAAAACGGGAAAATAATGTAAATTGCACAGTTATATTGTAAAAAAATGCCTTCTTCAGGGAGCAAGTAATGGGTTAACAACTTACAGCTGTTCTGCAGCAATGTAAGTAAATTAAGCCTTGAAAGTTGATGGAAATAATTCCTACAGGTGTCCCAAACTCTGCTGATGACTCGATTACAAACCCCCTGTCTGTATAAAAACAGTATTGGAACAGACTGTTATTACACCCTCTGAAGCATTGTTTGGACAATATTGCACTGCAGGAAGTAGTATATTGCTATCATAATGGCGAGAAAAAGGCAATTAACAATGGAAGACAGACAAACCATTATATCCCTTAAAAGTGTAGGTCTTTCCTTTAGAGAAGTTGCAAAGAAAGCCATGGTGTCAGTGAGTACAGTTTCCTTCACCATCAAAAGGCACTCGGAAACGGAGGAAACTCTGACAGGAAGAGGTCTGGCAGACCCAAAGCCACAACAGAATCAGAAGACAAGTTTCTGAGAGTCAACAGCTTGCGTGATGGGCGGCTCACAGGACAACAGCTTCAAGCACAGCTTAACACTGGTCGAAGTAAGCAAGTCTCAGTTTCAACTGTGAAGAGAAGACTTCGAGCTGCAGGTTTGACAGGTCGAGTGGCAGTAAGAAAGCCATTGCTAAGATGGCAAAATAAGAAAAAGAGTAAATAAATATATACATATACACATTTCATGTAAATACCATAGCAGCACTGATGTGGACGTATACTCACGTATTGTAAAATCTGGACAATATCTCCAGATGAGAGGAGTGTACATACATGACGTGTATCTACGCCTCCATATGCTTCATAGATTTACATGTCCAATGGCTCCTTACAATCCACCTCCTACCCCTCATAAAGAACTCTTACTCATCTACCTCATTCATCCACTCCTCCCACACTTCTCCAACCTACTTCCCATCTCTCCCTTTCCTCAATTTGCCACCACACCTGTGCGTACATAATAAACCGAGATGGCCACACGTGTTTACTCTTTTACTATTTAAACAGCATGGCACAACCAAAATGAAAAGGTGTTGTCAGAGGTAGCGTCTCCACACAGGTAGATGCCCGAAGATCCGAGAGAGGTAAACAGCGAGTCATGCTGCGATACCTGGCGGCGAGGCGCGGTTCTAATACGACAAAGCAGGTAACACCGTAGGCTGATACCTGCTCGCTTTACAGACCATGACGCGCTAATTAAAGCGGAGCTGCAAGTTGTTCGCGCAGGTATGCCGAGCTACACGCGATATCAACCTGCTTTTCCCGCGATTAAAGGACATGCACATCGCAAGCAACTTCACTTTAAAAGGTTAGAACCCCGACACAGGTAATTCGCAGGCAAAGCCGGGACATCGACGAACACGCACCTGCCATGCACACCGCCCCGGTAGAGACAGCTGCAAAAGCACCAAGAGCGGCAGCAGCCGCGTCGCCGTTGTCTTCGCCATCGTCAGCAACTCAAGCCCTTCACCGCACCTCGTCCTGGAGTCGCACCTCGGCCTGGAGTCGCACCTCGGCCTGGAGTCGCACCTCGGCCTGGAGCCGCACCTCGTCTCTCGTGTCCCGGGTCCCTTCGTGCGTCAGCAGTTCCTTCCTCGCATCGTCATCGCTCGCCGCGGCGCGTTCGTCCATTCAGCCCAGGTATCCGCGACTGCACCTGCGCGCCGGGCGCGTCACTGCGGCTCGAGCGCACGGGAGGGCGAAAAGCGAACGACTCGCCCGCGCCCGGTGCCGGGATTCTCTCCACTCTCGACGGACACTCGATCCCAGAGAGTTCTTCGCTCTCGACAGACGCCCAATCCCGGAGAATTCTCCGCTCTCGACAGACGCCCAATCCCGGAGAATTCTCCGCTCTCGACGGACGCCCGATCCCGGAGAGTTCTCCGCTCTCGACGGACGCCCGATCCCGGAGAGTTCTCCGCTCTCGACGGACGCCGGATCCCGGAGAGTTCTCCGCTCTCGACGGACGCCCGATCCCCAAGAGTTCTCCGCTCTCGACGGATGCCAAATCCCGGAGAGTTCTCCGCTCTCGACGGACGCCGGATCCCGGAGAGTTCTCCGCTCTCAACGGACGCCCAATCCCGGAGAGTTCTCCGCTCTCGACGGACGCCCGATCCCGGAGAGTTCTACGCTCTCGACGGACGCCCGATCCCGGAGAGTTCTCTGCTCTCGACGGATGCCCGATCCCGGAGAGTTCTCGCTCTCGACGGACGCCCGATCCCGGAGAGTTCTCTGCTCTCGGTGGACACCCAATCCGGGAGAGTGCTCCGCTCTCGACGGATGCCCGATCCCGGAGAGTTCTCCACTCTCGACAGACGCCCGATCCTGGAGAGTTCTCCGCTCTCGACGGACGCCCGATCCCGGCGAGTTCGCGACGCGCAGAACGACGAGGAGCGGACAAACGTTAACACTTTCGGTCGGCACCTGCGATGGCGATCAGCGCCCAGAAATGAGTGCGGGTCCCTGTCCGCACCAACTTCTTCATCCAGGATGCCTCCTCGCGGGAGCTCTTCACTCCCGACGCCTCGCGCGAAGCTCGACCAGTGCGCGCGCCAACACGTGGCCCGAGCTCCGTGGAATTCCAGGCATGAACCGCGAGCGCAAATCCTTGGTAAATCCCGGTGGCGGCTCGGCCGGTAACCTCGTGTTTCGAGAGGCCGCGACCGTGCGACGCCTCCTGTGGCTGCGTGTGGTCGACGGATGTTCCGGGGAGTGGGGAAGGCTGGGCGGATCGATCGGGCGCGGTCTCGCTTCGCTCCCACCTTGAGACGCGCAATCCCCACCCGCCGCTGCTTGTGCCCTTCATGGAGCCGCCATCGCTTGTTTGCCGCCATTAAAACTTTACAAATGCCCGACAAAAAAAAACATTCCACCGACCGTTCCCAATGAGTGATCTGCAAAACTGGGTGGGGTGCTCCAGCGGCGCGTGGCCGAACCCTCATAAATGATGCAACCAACAGCAATATATACGTGCGGCATATACGCGAGTAATGGAACATCAAGTGATTTCATTCAAAATTGGCCCTGGCCACCTGTTAAAGGTCCATTGTCAAATCCTAGCACCGCGACCATCAAATATTCCCTTATTACGTCATAATCGGACGCACGTCACATTTGCTATTTCATTATATCGGCACAAATCGGCGAATTTAGGTCTTGTCTTTGTTGAGTCGACATATGCAGGTAACCTGTGCTCAACCGACTCTGTAAGGGGTGAAGTCACTGTCACCTGTTAGGTTGGGGCAGGAATTTGTAATTTGGTCAAAGTGCCGGCGATAACTCGCCGACTATTCGCTAAGGACACCTGTGAGATCTTCAACGTCCATCGACTAATAATGTCGTACCAAGGACCGTGTACATCGATGTCTGTCCCTTGTCTGAGAGCGACGAAACACAAAGGTGACAGCTCATATACCTGGGTCGAGGTTTGAATCCCGACCCAGCTATAACCTGCCATCCCGGTGTTTCACAGGTAGGTTTGAATCCCGACCCAGCTATAACCTGCCATCCCGGTGTTTCACAGGTAGGTTTGAATCCCGACCCAGCTACAACCTGCCATCCCGGTGTTTCACAGGTAGGTTCGAATCCCGACCCAGCTACAACCTGCCATCCCGGTGTTTCACAGATAGGTTCGAATCCCGACCCAGCTATAACCTGCCATCCCGGTGTTTCTCAGATAGGTTCGAATCCCGACCCAGCTACAACCTGCCATCCCGGTGTTTCACAGGTAGGTTCGAATCCCGACCCAGCTACAACCTGCCATCCCGGTGTTTCACAAGAAGGTTCAAATCCCGACCAAGCTATAACCTGGCATCCCGGTGTTTCACAGGAAGGTTCGAATCCCGACCAAGCTATAACCTGCCATCCCGGTGTTTCACAGATAGATTCGAATCCCGACCCAGCTACAACCTGCCATCCCGGTGTTTCACAGGTAGTTTCGAATCCAGACTCAGCTATAACCTGCCATCCCGGTGTTTCACAGGTAGGTTCGAATCCCGACCCAGCAACAACCTGCCATCCCGGTGTTTCACAGGTAGATTCGAATCCAGACCCAGCTACAACATGTCATCCCGGTGTTTCACAGGTACGTAAGAATCCTGACCCAGCTACAACATGTCATCCCGGTGTTTCACAGGTACTTTCGAATCCTGACCCAGCTACAACCTGCCATCCCGGTGTTTCACAGGTAGGTTCGAATCGAGACTCAGCTATAACCTGCCATCCCGGTGTTTCACAGGTAGGTTCGAATCCCGACCCAGCCACAACCTGCCATCCCGGTGTTTCACAGGTAGGTTCGAATCCAGACCCAGCTATAACCTGCCATCCCGGTGTTTCACAGGTAGGTTCGAATCCCGATCCAGCTACAACCTGCCATCCCGGAGTTTCACAGGTAGGTTCGAATCCCGACCCAGCTACAACCTACCATCCCGGTGTTTCACAGGTAGGTTTGAATCCCGACCCAGCTATAACCTGCCATCCCGGTGTTTCACAGGTAGGTTCGAATCCAGACCCAGCTATAACCTGCCATCCCGGTGTTTCACAGGTAGGTTCGAATCCCGATCCAGCTACAACCTGCCATCCCGGTGTTTCACAGGTAGGTTCGAATCCCGACCCAGCTACAACCTGCCATCCCGGTGTTTCACAGATAGGTTCGAATCCCGACCCAGCTATAAACTATCCCTGTGATCCCTCCCAGGTCGGTAAAATGAGCACCAGCTTACTGGGAGTAAAAAGCCATTCGAGTATCCTGCGTCGGAGTGGATTTCACTCCTCGTCCAATAAAACAGCCTCCGCAGCTCCGGTGTGCCTCCTGGCGTGATAGGAATGAATATTTAAACATCCCACGGTGTCCTTCGCTTAGAGTAGGCGAGCTTTCGCCGGCACCTTGGGCAAATTCCAAATTCCTGCCATAATTACTGAGGCAAACGTCAGACCAGGCCAGCCGGTTCGTGAAAGACTTGAGGCAAGATATGGGCTTCACTTCCCCCAGTCCATCCCACAAAAACGTAGGAATAATTATGGCTTTCAAAAACGAATAACAATCATTTGTTCACTTGTTGAGACGACACCGTCATGCGATTGTATCATTTCGCACCTGCACAATGTGTCCATGATCATTTTGCCCCTGCACAATGTGGCCATGATCATTTTGCACCTGCACAATATAGCCATGATCCTTTTGCACCTGCACAATGTGGCCATTATCATTTTGCACCTGCACAATGTGGCCATGATCATTTTGCACCTGCACAATGTGGCCATTATCATTTTGCACCTGCACAATATAGCCATGATCATTTTACACCTGCACAATGTGGCCATGATCATTTTGCACCTGCACAATGTGGCCATGATCATTTTGCACCTGCACAATGTGGCCATGATCATTTTGCACCGGCACAATATGACCATGATCAATTTGTTGGTCGATTTATTTAATAACCACGTTCAGGATCTCAGCAATGGAACTGCACCTTACCGTAGTGCTGCAGTCTTTGTGTTCCCATGGATACGGTGTTTCAAGGTACCATACGAACAATGTTCAATTGTTCAAAGCAATTCGATAATAAAACCAGAATTTTGATTTTTACGGTAAAACATCAGAGCTAAACTGACAATTTGATCACTGTAGATATGCAGGTACATAAGGTTTCATTTTGAGGCCATTCTAGATCCGTCCATACCTTCGTGACGTCATTGGCATCCAGGGTCATGTGTATTATGTTGTTTTTCACGACGTCCCTCGGTGGTTCCCATTGACCATCGAGCAGTTTCTCGGCGCCGTCGCCGCTTTACGAGGATGGATGAAGGTGGGAACGCGACACGACTTGCGTTTGATGTGCTACCTGTGCGCACACTTTACTCAGCCGTTTCGGAGAGCGGTGCGTGCCTTGAGTGCAGCCACGACCATTTCACATCTAGGGCTGTTATAATAAAAATCGTGGCCATTGCCGAAAGATTGTTGGGGCAAATCGTGAAGGCCCTAACAGGTTTCAAACCTCCTTCTATCAATTGTTTCTATGGCAATACGAACGGTGAGCAAACTAAGGCTGCACCGGCTGACTTTTGTTCGTGGATATTTTAGTTTACCGAACTTTTCCGACTGTTTTGTGATTTTTCCTGAGATATTGACTTCGAGTTGTATCTGCTTGCAGAATTTCAGCTTTCTACCCAACCTCAAAGTTACTAAACATTTGTCAGTGAATGATTTATTCATTGAGTCAGTGAGTGAGTCAGTGGTGAGGAAGAGCTTTATATATGCACTAATACAGCATGCTTCCTTGCATACTGCAAACTACTCTCAAGTGCATCCGACGCGTATACATAATACATTTGAGAAACCATCTGAAAATTGTCTACTTTGTCTTGTCTTGTCTAATTTGTATGCAAAAGTCTTCTTCTTCTTCCGTATGCTAAACATGACGAAAACAGTTCTTTTTAAACGAAAATTGACGATTTTATGCAGCCTTGGCCTTTTGATCTAAAGAAAACAATTGGCTTCCAGCTTTTTGATGGGTGATCCAATTCTGTGACCCAATGTGCAAATCTTACTATAATTCACCAAATGTCCGTCCATCTGTTTGGCCGTCCATCTGTCTGTCCGTCCATCTGTCCGTCCGTCCATCTATCCGTCCGTTCGAAGGTACCGCAAAAACGGCTGAACCGATCGCAACGATATTTTGGGTGGGTAATCCTGGGGTCTCCTGGAGTAAAATAGGCTATATTGTTTTTCCAATTTCAGCTTTGGCCTCCAGGATTTTCAAGTTTGGACTCCCACATAACGTTATTTTCCCGGGTGCCGCACAAATGGCTGCACCAATCGCTGAACAGCTGCAACGATCGGCTGCACCGATCAGACTCGGTGACCTCGGACAAAGACCTTTTATAAGGACATGGGTTGAATCCCCGCTTGAGAGAATGCCAACCCCCTCTCCGCCATCACGGCCGTCTCTCCAACTCACAATCCCACGAGATATGCGGAAAGGACGACCCAAAACAAATTCTCTTCTTTTTGATTCGTATATAAACATCATTAAAAGTAAATAATGACCTCTGCCAAAGTTCAAACGACGTGGGTTTAACCTCTGCATGAGAGAATTCCACATAGCTATTTGGGCGGTGTTTAAGCGAACAGATTGCTGTCTCCATCGATCTTGCCAAGGCCGTAACACCTATCAGCTCAAAATCCATTAAACTTTTGACTTGGTAGATTTTACAATGAAGGAAACATTAACAATGTTGTTAAAAGTTTATTTTGTGATTAATTTGTGATGAGAGTTATGCTGTTTGGAATGAAAAAAAGAGATATCGAGGTCAAGTGAATGACATGCCGTGATGGTTTCTACATTCTGACCATGAACTTATACAGATTCGCCACGGACCAGATTCGCCACGGATCAACATATACAGATTCGCCACGGACCCACGATCGATGTTTCTATACGTGAACGTACCCGTTTGTTTGCGAATGGGTACGTTTTTCATGGAAGTCCTTCACGAACTTGCTGTCCATGTCTGATGGGCGACTGAAGGTGCTGCAGGAATGTGGAATGTATTGGTTTCATGCTTTAGCATTCGCCGTATCTGCATTGCCTGTTTGCTTCTGGCCTCCCACCCGTGCATAGCACGGGTATCTCACTAGTTCATAAAATTTCAGGTCAATCGGATGAAAAAATTATGATTTTCTGTGATACTGACCTTTGATCTAATTATTTATTTGTTTTCTCCCTATCCTCATAATAAAGCTTTGTTGAAAAATTGATGACAAAGCACCATTGGTAAATTCATATTTCATGTCAATTGGATAAAAATTTATGATTTTTGGTGACACTGACCATTGTCCTTTTGACAAAATTATTAATTTGACTTTTGTATACAAGATCGAGGCTCGTGTAGGAGCTAACATTAATCACAAAAAAAAAAAGATGGACACACAAAACATACAATAAAGGGAGCGGGAGACAAGATGGGGAGAGAGAGGGAAGCACACAAGTACAACAGCAGAGAACAGGGACATCGGGAGATCTGTGGGACAGGGAGGGCTTGGGGGAGGAGGCATGGGAAGGGGGGCTTCTCATAAAAGGGGATTCTCATTCTCCATATTCTCATAAAGTTTTGGTGAAAATTTGATGACAATACCTAAAATGGTAAAACAAAAGTTATGGCCAGGACAGACAGAAAGACAGACAGACAGACACACACGCACACACAGAAGTAATTGCAAAACCCCGCCTCGCGCTGAGCTCTATATCAGACCGTCCCTTCAAACTGGATGACCAAGCAAGGAGCAGACTGATCAGTGAGGCCAATGACAACTTTGAAAGAGCTACAGGCTTTTAAGGCAAACACTGGTCACTTTGTGCATGTGACAACAATATCCTAAGCACTCCACAAGTCTGGTCTGTACAGTAGGGTGGCAATAAGGAAGCCATGTCTCAAAAAATCCCACTTTGAGTCCCTTTTGAGGTATGCAAAAACCACTCTGGAAATTCTGAGCGCATGTGGCAAAAGGTTTTGTGGTCTGACGAAACCAAGATGGAACTTTTTGGCCTAAAAGCAAAACGTTACGTTTGGCACAAACCCAACACAGCACATCACCCAAAGGACACCATCCCTACTTTGAAGCACAAGTGGGCCCGTTGGTCCGTTGTACTAAATTTTCAGTGGTCTTCACGGCCTTGTAGCATACCTGCCTTCCAGACTCAGGGGGGTCTTTTGGGTCCTCTGGGTCTTTTGTGTCATCGGGGACTTTTGGATATATGGGACTTTTGGGTCATCTGGGTATTTTTGGACGTCGGAGACTTTTGGGTCATCTGGGTCTTTTGGGTAATCAGAGTCTTTTGGGTCCTGTGGGTCTTTCGGGTCTTCGAGGTCTTTTGGGTCATCTGGGTATTTTGGGTGCCCAGAGACTTTTGGGTCATCTGGGTCTTTTGAATCCTTGGAGTCTTTTGGGTTCTCTTTTGTTTAGGGGCCTTCTGGGGTCTTTTGGGTCATCTGGGTCCTCTTTTTTAGTCCTCAGGGACTTTTGAATCATCTGTCTTTTGGGTTCTTGAAGAATTTTGGGTCCTTGGGGACTTTTGGGCATCTTGTTTTTTTTGGGGCCATCGGGGTATTTTTGGTCCTCAGGGACTTTTGGGTCATCTCGGTCTTTTGGGTCCTTTGGGTCTTTTGGGTCCTTGGGGACTTTTGGGTCATCTTGGATTTTTGGGTCCTTGGGGACTTTTAGGTATTTTGGGTGGTTTGGGTCCTTTGGGACTTTTGGGTCATCTGGGTCTTTTGGATCTCAAGTGTTAAAGGGTCTTCCAAGGTCTAAGGGGTCTCAGCAGTCTAAAGGGTTAAAAGGCACATTTGAATAGTAAGTAATTAATTAATAGACGTCAAAAAGTATGCCTCACACATACGCACACATACATACATACACAACTCATCCATTTATAGTAGATTGTGGTGGCAGCATCATGGTATGGGGATGTTTCTCATCAGCAGGGACTGGGGCACTTGTCAGGTTGGAAGGGAAAATGGATGGAGCAAAATACAGAAATATCCTAAAGGAAAACCTGACATACTCTGCAAGAAAGCTGAAATTGGGATGGAAGTTCATCTTTGAGCACGACAACGACCCGAAGCACACAGCCAAAGCTACACTGGAGTGGAGAAGGAACAAAAAGATAAATGTCCTTGAGTGGCCCAGTCAGAGCCCAGACTTAAATACAATCAAAAAAATGTGTCATGACTTGAAGATTGCTGTCCATCAACACTCTCCACACAACTCGACTAAGCTTGAACAGTTTTGTACAGAAGAATGGGCAAATATTGCCCAATCAAGGTGTGCAAAGTTGGTAGAGACCTATCCCAACAGACTCACAGCTGTAATTGCTGTCAAAGGTGCTCCACCAAGTATTAACTCAGGGGTGTGGACACTTATCCAACCAAGATAATCTAGTTTTGTATTTTTAATAAATTTTCTCAAATTTGTAGAATTTGTTTTTCACTTGAATGTTGTGGATTACAATGGGTAAATAAAGGTGGAAAACGCCTGATTTAATGGATTTTAGTTCCAGGCTATGAGGCAACAAAAGGTGAAAAATTTATATGGGGTGTAGATTTTCTATAGGCACTACAGAGAGCATACCTCCGCCAGGTGAACAGTTTACGTTTTGTATCCTAGAGTAGACCAGAAAATCACAATACAGAATCACATTTAATCAACATCATCCATCCATAACATTTTGAGATATCCTGCTTTGTATCGTTTTTGGGCCAATCTCCCAATCGTGAAGAATCACTGAAAAAATTATAGTAACCGGATCTGAATCCGGATCTTCACCAAATTCTAATCATTTCATCCGTGTCACATACGCTACCTCTCTGCAAAATTTCGTCCGAAAAATAACTTTTTGAGATATCTTGTTCACAAACAAACGGACAGACAGGGGTGAAAACATAACCTCCATCCACCTTTGGTGGCGGAGGTAATAAATTGGACAACCTCACCACCTATTGCGACAAGTTGTCAAGAACTTACCAAGTGCAACTGTAAGAAAGAGTGTAGTCGGAGGTGCAAGTGCTTTCGCTTTGGCAAAAACTGCACAGCACTACGTGGCTACATGTGCCAGCATATACAGTGCATTCAGAAAGTATTCAGACCCCTTCACTTTTTTCACATTTTTTTCATGTTGCAACCTTCTGATGAAATCGTTTAAATTCATTTCTTTCCTCATCAATCTACACTCAATACCCCAAAATGACAAAGAGAAAACAGGATTTTAGAAAGTTTTGCAAATTTATTAAAAAGAAAAAACTGAAATATCACATTGACATAAGTATTCATACCCTTTGATATGACACTTGAAATTTAGCTCAGGTGTCTCCCATTTCTCTTGATCATCTTTGAGATGTTTCTACACCTTGATTGGAGTCCACCTGTGGTAAATACAATTGATTGGACATTATTTGGAAAGGCACACACCTGTCTATATAAGGTCTCACAGCTGACAATGCATATAAGAGCAAAAACCAAGCCATGAGGTCGAAGGAACTGCCTGCAGAGCTCAGAGACAGGATTGTGTCGAGGCACAGATCTGAGGAAGCCTACAAAAAAATGTCTGCTGCATTGAAGGTTCCCAAGAGCACAGTGGCCTCCATAATTATTAAATGGACGAAGTTTGGAACAACCAGGACTCTTTCTAGAGCTCGCCGCCCAGCCAAACTGAGCAATCGGGGGAGAAGGGCCTTGGGAAGAGAGGTGACCATGAACCCGATGGTCACTCTGGCTGAGCTCCAGAGATCCTTTGTGGAGATGGGAGAAACCTCCAGAAGGACAACCATCACTGCAACACTCCACCGATCTGGGCTTTATGGCAGAGTGGCCAGATGGAAGCCTCTCCTCAGTGAAAGACACATGAAAGCCCACAGAATCTTGTGTCTCACAGTCTGAGAGTCATTTAGGTGCATTTTCGCAAACTCCAAGCGGGAAAGAACACCATCCCTACTTTGAAGCACAAGTGGGCCCGTTTGTCCGTTGTACCAAATTTTAATTGGTCTTCACGGCCTTGTAGCATACCTGGCTGCCGGACTCAGGGGGGTCTTTTGGGTCCTCTGGGTGTTTTGTGTCGTCGGGGACCTGATATATATATATATATATATATATATATATATATATATATATATATATATATATATATATATATATATATATATATATATATATACTTTTGTCTTTTGACTTGGTAGTTTTTACAATGAAGGAAACATTCATATATCCATCCACATTAATATATATACTGTATATATATATATATATTGTTATGTCTGGGGGGGTAGAGGAATATCTAGAGTCAGGTAGATCTGTATAGGTAGGTATTCAACTGTCGCATTAGGGAATCCACCCTGTAATAACTTCTATGTTTAGTCCAGTTTGTCGGGATAAGCTGTATTGATGTCCCCGCTACGGGGGAGCAGGGCGTGCTAAATATTCCAGGGATTATGGATAAGATTCCTTTGTTCGTCTTCCCCCCTGTCACCAAACCTTTGTCCCTTATGGCTATGCATACTCATATAAACACTTAGAAAGGCCCTTTAGTGCACACAGTAATTAAATTTCCTTCCCTGACAAAGACTGTGGAAGACTGGCAGAAAGCCAGGATGGGGCACCGCCGATGGGGCCGCAGCCAGCCACGCCACCAGCTGGCCTAGCAGCCAGCCTCGTGGCAAGGCTGGGCGCCACGCCCAGGAGGACTGTTAACTGGGCAGGGACAGGGGCGAGCAATACCAGTGTGGGAGGGACTCGGCCAATGAGGGGAGCACCGAGACCCACGTCACAGGCCAGGCCATAAAAGGGTCACTGCACGACATTTTCAGCAGTTCTTGGCTAGCAGCTCTCTCCTGGCTTCCTCGCGCTTGTGGTTTCCTCTTCGCTCTGGGCTTCTTCGCTGGTCGCTTGTCTCTGCGCTTCCCTTCTTGGTCTTGAGAGGTCCTGGTGGTTGTTGGTTCACCATCTGCGTGGTGTGGGAGCGAGGCTCGGTGCTGTGAATGGGCGGGACCTCGTGGTGTGCAGCGGAGCGAGTCGCATCGGGGCCTAGTGAAGCGTGCGAGGCGGACGGAAGGTTTTCTCTGCGCCGGAGTTTGGAGCCACGTTGAACGGACACTGCACTTGGACAGATAAGGACGCACCACATCACCATTACACGACGATTTCTTTTATTTACTCATCCCTGTGTGGCGTATCCGAAGTGAGGTGTGTGGGATCCCAACTTAGGACCATTATTTGATTACCGTCGCGTTCCTTGTTATCGGGTTATGTGAATAAATCTCTATTTTTGTACATTCTAATTCGGTGTTCAAGTACATTAATTCCCTGCAGGATCGGAGCTGCCGTCGGTTCGCTCAAGGTAAGCGCTTTTGCCGCATCTTCCTCTTCCCTTCCTCTTCCCGCGAGTCAAAGCAAAATCCGTGTTTGGTCGTCGCCTCCAGTAAATCCGTTTGGTCCATCCGTGGTCCCTGATGTTAACCGGAGGGATTTGCATGACAATATATTATTGTCACATATAAGGCAGATAAATGTGATATTGTAGCGGCTACTGCTGGGTTTTCACAATCGCCTTGCACCTATCAAGGACGCGGAGCGATCACCATGCCGGGCTCGTCCAGGACGCCCGGGCAGGCCCGCGCTCAACTTGCCGGGCCTCGGTCGGGACGCCCGGGCATGCCCGGGCATGCCCGGGCAGGCTCGCCCTCAACTTGCCAGGCCGCAGCCAGGACGCTGGGCCACGCCCCCTCTCGCCTTTCCTGGGCAAACGCTCCGGGATAATATGTATATATATTGCTGCCCGATAAACGGGCTTTTGA
This sequence comes from Myxine glutinosa, assembly GCF_964187855.1. Classification (NCBI taxonomy): domain Eukaryota; kingdom Metazoa; phylum Chordata; class Myxini; order Myxiniformes; family Myxinidae; genus Myxine; species Myxine glutinosa. The sequence continues at coordinate 45,395,460 of NC_136273.1, read as the reverse complement.
GAGTGCCTGAGTGTTTGGTTTGATTAAAGCAACTCGGATGAATTCCAGCTTTTTGTCGCGTCCATTCTTCCGATCGACGTGGGAGCCCCAGCTCCTTCATTGGTGACCTACCGACATGGACACGGCAGTCGCCCTTAAACTGCCTACCTTCTGGGAGGCTCACGCGGCGGTTTGGTTCGCACAGGCCGATTCCCTGTTCGCCCTGCGAGGCATCACGGCCGACGACACCCGCTTCCACCATGTGGTAGCAGCGCTCGGTTCGGCCACCGCAGCCCGCGCCCTGAGCCTCCTCGAGAGCCCGCCAGCCGCTGACAAATATGGCGCGATTAAGAGGCTTCTCCTCGACGCTTTCGCCCTCCCATCGGCGGAACGCGCACGGCGCCTGCTCGACCTGCCCGAGCTCGGCGACACGCGCCCTTCCGAGCAAATGGACTACATGCTTTCACTGCTCGGCGAGCACTCTCCGGCATTCCTGTTCCGGGAGCTGTTCCTCCGTCAGCTGCCTAACCCGGTACGCCTCGCCCTGGCAAGCACGACGATCACAGATCCCCGGGCCCTTGCCAGAGAAGCCGACAAGATCTCCGCCGCAGGACAGCGCATCGCAGCGGCGACATGGGACCCACCGCCGTCCGACGCAACACCCATGGCACCCGAGCACCCGGCACGGTCGACGACCGAACTGCCGACGCAATTGGCGGCCGCTCTACAAAGCCGACCACCTCCAGCACGACGACCGGGGCCTCCACCTGACCAGGCGTGGTGTTACTATCATGCCAGGTTCGGACAGAAGGCCCGGACATGCCGACCCCCGTGCACCTTCGGCAGGCCGGGAAACGGCCGGGCCGGCGTTCATTACCAGCCATGAGCGCCGGCCACACGGGCAACTTACTGTTCATCACGGATAAAGCGTCCGGACGGCGCTTCCTGTGCGACACCGGCGCCCAACTGAGCATCATACCCGCCTCTGACCAGGACAGGCAATCCGCGGTTTGCGGCCCCTCCTTGGTTGCAGCCAACGGATCGACTATCCGCACCTTCGGCCCGCGCAACGTCACCCTCTGCTTCGGCGGCCAACGCTTTGCTTGGACGTTTGTAACCGCCAACGTGCCCGTGGCTCTGCTAGGCGCCGACTTCCTCTGCGCACACGGACTGCTGGTGGACGTCCAACGGCGTCGTTTAATCAACGCTGAAACCTTCAGCTCCCTGGTATGCACATTGAGCAGCTCCGCGCCGACCGAGCTAGCATGCGCCGTCCCGGCGGCGAACGAGTTTGCTTGCCTGCTCACGGAGTTCCCGGCCCTCACGCGGCCGACGTTTTCGGCCGTCGCAGTACGGCATGGGATCGAGCACCACATACCAACCACGGGCCCGCCGGTCTACGCCAGGGCCCGCCGCCTCGACCCAGCCAAGCTCGCCGTAGCGAAGGCCGAATTCGACGCGTTGGAGCACCTCGGCATCGTGCGGCGCTCCGATAGCGCGTGGGCCTCGCCACTGCACATCGTGCCCAAGCCGGGGGGTGGATGGCGCCCGTGTGGCAACTACCGCCGTCTCAATGACGCTACCACCCCCGACAGGTACCCGATCCCGCATATCCAAGACTTCTCCGCCCGTCTGGCGGGACGGGTCATTTTTTCGAAAATTGATCTCATACGGGGATATCACCAGGTACCTGTCAGGGCGGCCGACGTCCCTAAAACGGCAGTCATCACGCCGTTCGGCTTATTCGAATTCTTGCGGATGCCGTTTGGTCTCAAGAACGCGGCTCAGGCGTTCCAGCGCTTGATGGACGGCGTGCTGCGTGACCTGCCGGTCCTTTTCGTTTACCTGGACGACATCCTCGTCGCCAGCACGTCCCGGGCCGAGCACCTCCTCCACCTCCGAACACTGTTCGGGCGCCTCAGCGAGCACGGCCTCATCGTCAACCCGGCCAAATGCCACTTCGGCACGACGGCCGTTGATTTTTTGGGCCACCACATCACCAAGAACGGGGCCGTGCCGCTGCCAACCAAGGTCGAGGCCATCACCACGTTCCCGCGTCCCCGCACCATAAAGGCCCTGCAGGAATTCCTGGGAATGGTGAATTTTTATCACCGCTTCGTGCCCCGCGCTGCTCAACTCATGCGGCCCCTCTACAAAGCCCTCCGGGGCAAGCCGGCCAAGCCCGACATCGCCTGGTCCGCAGCAATGGATGCGGCCTTCCAACGCTCAAAGCGGGCCCTCGCCGACGCAACACTGCTCGCTCACCCGGTGCTCAACGCTCCCATCGCCCTCACCACGGATGCCTCCGACTACGCGGTGGGCGCCGTACATGAGCAATGGGTGAACGGGGTTTGGCAGCCACTCGCTTTTTTCAGCCGGCAGCTCCGGCCGAACGAGCTCAATTACAGCACGTTTGACTGGGAGCTCCTCGGTCTACACCTGGCCGTCCGCCATTTCCGCCACCTCCTGGAGGGCCGACCTTTCACGGCGTTCGTCGACCACAAGCCGTTGGTTTACGCCATGGCCAAGGTCACGGAGCCATGGTCGGCCCGCCAACAGCGCCACCTCTCCGCCGTGTCGGAGTTTACCACGGACATCCGGCACGTCGCCGGCAAAAACAACGCCGTGGCCGACTGTCTTTCCCGGGCCAGCGCGAACGCGGTCCACCTGGGCGTGGATTTTGCGCTTATGGCGGCGGACCAAACCACCGACACCACGGTGCAAGCCCTCCGGGCGGCGGACACGGGCCTCCGCCTGGCCGACATCCCCTGCGCGGACACTGTCCTGCTCTGCGACGTCTCCCAAGGCCAGCCTCGCCCCATCGTGCCCGTCACCTGGCAACGCCGCATCTTCGCCTCCCTCCACGGCCTTTCCCACCCGGGCCGGAAAGCTTCCCAGAAGCTGGTGTCGGCGCGTTTCGTCTGGCACGGCCTTCGTCGGGACGTCCGCGATTGGACCAGCACCTGCACGGCCTGCCAACGGGCCAAGGTCCACCGACACACCCAGGCCCCGCTGGCACCTTTCACCGTGCCCGAACGACGTTTCGACCACGTCAACGTGGATCTGGTGGGCCCCCTCCCCCCGTCACGGGGGTTCACACACCTGCTCACCATGGTGGACAGGACCACCAGGTGGCCGGAGGCCGTTCCCCTCGTCTCCACCACCACCGCCGACGTGGCGCAGGCTTTCATCGCCACCTGGGTCGCCCGCTTCGGCACACCGGCGGACATCTCGTCAGACCGCGGACCACAGTTCACCTCAGAGCTGTGGGGCGCGGTCGCCCGCAACCTGGGGGTCAAGCTCCACCGTACTACGGCCTACCACCCCCAAGCCAACGGGTTGTGCGAGCGATTCCACCGCTCCATGAAGGCCGCGCTCATGGCCGGCCTTCAAGACGGCGGTTGGGCCGACCGGCTGCCGTGGGTCCTTTTGGGCCTTCGCACGGCCCCCAAGGAGGACCTCCAGGCGTCCACCGCCGAGCTTGTCTATGGCCAGGTGCTACGCGTCCCGGGCGAATTCGTGCCCGACGCTACCAGTCCCTGGTCCGCAGCTCACCAGCGCTCGGACCTCCAGGAGGCCGCCCGACGGTTTGCCCCCATGCCAACATCCCACCACGGTGACCCCCAGTCCTACATCCCCCCAGCACTTCGCACAGCGGAGTATGTTTTTGTGCGTCACGACGCACATCGGGGGCCACTCCGGCCGCCGTACGACGGGCCCTTCCGGGTACTGCGACGGGACGACAAGTCGTTCGTCATCGACATCGGCGGCAGGTCGGACCGGATTGTGGTGGACCGCCTCAAGCCGGCGCACGTGGACGTCGACCACCCACCACGGGTGGCCCTTCCGCCGTGGCGAGGCCGCCCCCCGTCCACGGTGCCCCCCACTCGACCGCCCACCACCTCACCGGACCCCCTCCCACGACCCGCCAGGGGTCGCTTCGGCCGGGTCATCAGGACCCCCCTCAAATTGACCCTGCCGGTGCAAGTCGATTCTGGGGGGACGTGTGTAGCGGCTGCCGCTGGGTTTTCACAATCGCCTTGCACCTATCAAGGACGCGGAGCGATCACCATGCCGGGCTCGTCCAGGACGCCCGGGCAGGCCCGCGCTCAACTTGCCAGGCCTCGGTCGGGACGCCCGGGCATGCCCGGGCATGCCCGGGCAGGCTCGCCCTCAACTTGCCAGGCCGCAGCCAGGACGCTGGGCCACGCCCCCTGGCGCCGGGCCTGGGCAAACCCCCTGGGATAATAGATATATATTGCTGACCGATAAACGGGTTTTCAGAGTGCCTGAGTGTTTGATTTCATTAAAGCAACTCGGATGAATTCTAGCTTTTTGTCGCGTCCATTCTTCCGATCGACGTGGGAGCCCCAGCTCCTTCAATGTAAACTTTTCAGCCTGGCGTAGGTATGCACTCTACCATGTTCTGCTAGAGTTCGTAAAATCATGCTCGCATGTGAAATGAAGGCATAGTTTCGGTTATTTGAACATCCTCTATCTTTAACAATGCTATGTTGACGAACTGCTTCCACCGTTTAGGCCATACAATCCTGCTCCAGATCTGTGTACAGATAGATGTTAAATTTTTAATTCACTCCTCCATAAATACCTTAAAGCTGCATTGGAATTTCATCAGCATCTAATGCTTTTTCATTTGCCTGCTCTTTCTGGGCTCTATGTACCTCACATTGTACCAATATTGTTTCTTGCTCATATTATTTCTTCGAAGGTTGCCATCATACTGCTATCGTCTTTGTATAGAGTTTTGGTATACTCAATCCTTCAATCTTTCTTTCACCTGTTTCTTCTTCTGTCAGGTATTTTCCGCTTCTACTCTGAACGACCTCAATCTCAGACCTAAACTTTCCGGTGATCTCTCTAATATTGAGAAATATATCTATTGTTTTTCACGCTCTCTTGACACTTTCTCTATGTATGCATACCTCTTAATGCCCTCTCTTGGTTTTCATCTCTCCTTTTCTGTCTGCAATATTTATTGTCTCTTCCGACAGCCATTTAGCCTGCTTCTCCTTGCTTGCTTTTGGAATGTTGATTTTGGCCTCTTATTTTACAACATCTTCAACATCTTACCACGAGTCTTCAACATATATATTATTATATATATATATATATATATATATATATATATATATATTGTTACGGACACGACTTTGATGTTATGGTGGGCCGAGCGGAATGGCCGCCGTGTTCGCACAAGTTACCCGATTACACTCGAACGTTGGCCGAATCGCGCTACGCTAGATCAATGAAGGAAAGGACACAACGGCTGGGTTAAATGACACGACACCAGGGGTACAGTTCTCAAGACCTCCGGAGGAGGTTATAATATTGGTTTGCAGAATGTTTAGATTACACCGACAAGAGGTACAGCACAGAAAGGTGGGCACTTAGACACGGTCTTATCTTATTCCCGACAGACCACAGACAAACGGGACAAGACTGACTCACACAGGGATTGATGGCAAGGAGGGGCAGGTAGTCGATGGCTCAAGGTGCACCTTGGCTCAGGGGCAGAATCGACCCGGTCCGGTCCAAAAAGGCGGGAGGTATCCAGCGCTTGGAGGTGGCGACTTCTCTCTCCAAGCTGGGGGCGCATCTTACGTCACCTCCGGTAAGTGGCTGCGTTTATCCAGCGGGGAGTGACACGCCCTCGGCTCGTTAGCTCCGCCCCAGATGGAATCGGTCCGCCGCTTCTTATTGGGTGCGGGGGGGTTACCGGGCTCCGCCCTTGACGAGGAGCTGACAGTCAGCCCCTGTGTGGTAACCCCGTCGGAGCACATGGTCAATGGCGGCTAACCAAGCCGGAGTGAGGACGCGCACTCCCCGTGCCGCTGTTGTTGTTGTTGGTGTTGTTGTTTCATGAGGAAGAGATGTGGGGAGGTATTGGGAGGTCCTAAACTTACTACTGGTGCCATACAATCACATTCTGGTGCAACAAAGAGTCAGAATTAATGGAAACGAGTCCTTAACTGACATAGACTAAGAATAACTAGCAAGATGTCCTATAGTTGTCTACGTGAGATGCGGTGAACCTGGGCACGACATTTAATGGGGGAAAAAAGGGGAAGGTCGGGGCTACAGAGTGTTGTTTACAGACAATGGGACTAGGGAATGGGGGATTGGGGATAGTTGGGGAGTATTGGGGAAATAGGGGAATATTTACAAGCGGATATGGATGGAGGCCAAATCCCATATCCGCAACAATATATATATATATATATATATATATATATATATATATATATATATATATATATATATACTGTATATATATATATATATATATATACATATATATATATACATATATATAGGTACATAAATATATGTATATATACAGTATATATATATATATATATACACACACACACACACTATTAGGGTATGCTTGCACTTGCACATTGTGTAAACAAAAATTAGGACCGTGGGTACTGAAGCTCACCTGGATCAGGAGCAACAGTCAATCAACCCCCCCATAGACCACCTCAGACCCTGATATTTTTAATGGTACTTCATGGGCGATGAAGGCTGTGATCCCGTTTCATCGACATTGTGTGTAGTTTCAGAGGAAAAAGCAAATTCCTATTTTGGGGGTCAACCACCCCCTCCCTCCCACACCTACCTACCGTAGACCTCCTCAGGGCCCGATTTTTTAATGCCGTGAATAAACATTGGTACATCACGGGTGATAAAGGTTGTGGTCAAATCTCATCAAAATTGTGTCTGTAGTATCAGTGAAGATCCCTGTGTGTACCCTGGTATAGAAAAGGTGTATCCCTGCGTGTCGTAGGAGGCGACTAAGAGGGTTGGCGTCAGGAAGGGCATCCGGCCATAAAAACATTGCCTCAAAAAGAGAACCATGACAATTACAACTACATATGGGCAGGGTACAGCCCGAAGTGGAGATCGGTTTCTGAGGTGTGGAACATGGAATGTAGGGACAATGACAGGGAGATCAGGAGAAGTGGTGGAAGTATTGGTCAAAAGAAGAATGGACATATGTTGTGTGCAAGAGACGAGATGTAAGGGAGGTGGTGTGAGAATGGTGAAGGGTAGGCAGGGACAGAAATACAAGTTTGTGTGGCAAGGGTGCCCGGAGGGCGTGAATGGTGTCGGTGTCCTGTTTTCTGAGGAGCTTGTAGACAGTGTGGTGAGTGTGACGAGAGTGAGTGATAGGTTGTTGATGGTGAAAATGATGATTGGAAAGCTCTTGGTGAACGTCATCTCGGGATATGCTCCACAGGTTGGTCGGAGCGATGAAGAGAAGGACAAGTTCTGGTGTGCTATCGAGAAGCTGATGGAAAACGTGAAAGATGAGGAAGTTGTTGTGGTAGGAGGAGACCTAAATGGACATGTGGGAAGGAGTATGGACGGTTTTGATGGAGTTCATGGGGGTTTTTTTTTTTTTTTTTTTTTTTTGTATACAAGATCGAGGCTCGTGAAAGAGCGAATTACGGATATGGTGTGAAAGGGTTACGGATATGGTGTGAGAAATGGAGAAGGTGGAAGGATTTTGGAGTTTGCTGATGGAGCTGATTTGTTGATTTGTAATACTCAGTTCCAGAAAGAGGATAATAAGCTTGTTACATACACGTCAGGTGGGTTGACGACAACCGTTGACTACCTGATGGTGCGTAGGCGAGAGAGGGGGCACCTCCGGGACACAAAGGTGATCCCGGTGGAGGAGGCTGTTTCACAGCACCACTTGGTTGTCTGCAACATAAGGGTGAAAGGTGCGAGGAGAGCTCAGCGGGTGAAGTACCAACCGAGAATGAAGGTGTGGAGGTTGAAAGAGGTGACAGTAAGGGAGGCATTAAAAGAGAGGCTGAGTAGGGTAGAGGATGATGTGGTTGAGCTTGAAAGTGGTTGGATGTCAAAGAAAGATAATCTGTTGGGAGCCGTTGGTGAGGTATGCGGATGGACAAAAGGACCACCGAGGCACTCGGAAACATGGTGGTGGGATGATGAAGTTGGAAAGAGGATTGACGAGAAGAGGAAGAAGTTCAAGGAGTGGCAGAAGGTGAAGGGTACGGGAGCAGAAAAAGCAGAGCATGAACGTTATAAGGCAGCCAAGAAGGGTGCAAAGAAAGAGGTAGCAAAGGCACAGGAGGCATGTCGGAAAATGTTCGGAGAACGCTTGGATTCGGAAGAGGGTCAGAGAGCTGTATTCAGGATTGCAAAGCAGATAGCGAAAGAGAGGTGTGATGTGATGGGGGTGAGTTGCTTGAAGGATGAAGTGGGACAAATCGTGTGGACCCACATGGAATTAAAGGAAGATGGAAAAGATATATGGCAATGCTGTTGAATACAGAGAATGAATGGGATGGCAACATAGAGTAACCCAGTTTTAGAACCGGCAGAGAAGATAACTGAGAAGGAAGTTGAGGAAGCGATAAAAGCAATGAAGAGTAAAAAAGCAGCAGGGCCGACGGGAGTTGTGCGAGATATGTTGAAGGCAGCAGGAAGTTGGGTTGTGAAGAGAATGACAGAGATCTGTAATCTGGTGGTGAAAGAAGGCCGCATTCCAGTGGATTGGGAACTGAGTACCCTCGTCCCTCTATACAAGGGGAAAGGTGACCCTCTGGAGTGTGGCCCGTACCGAGCGATAAAGCTATTGGAGCATGGAATGAAGGTATTGGAAAGGGTGTTGGAGAGGAGGATAAGGAAGAAGGTGAAAGACGAAATGCAGTTTGGATTTATGCCAGGAAGAGGAACGACAGACGTGCTCTTTATTGTGAGGCAGTTGCAGGAGAAGTACATGGAGAAGAGGAAGAAGTTGTTTCATGGGTTTGTTGATCTGGAGAAAGCATTCGATCGGGTTCCAAGTGAAGTATTGACATGGGCATTGAGGAAGTTAGGAGTGGAGGAATGGTTGATCAGATTAGTGATGGCAATGTACAAAAGAGCGCGCACAGCTGTAAGGAAGAAGGACGGGAACAGTGTTGAGTTTGAGGTTAAGGTGGGAGTGCATCAGGGGTCGGTACTAAGTCAACTACTATTTGTAGCTGTGATGGAGGTGCTGGCTCAGAACGTAAAGGAGGGTTTACCATGGGAGTTGTTGTATGCAGATGATCTGGTGTTGATTTCAGAAAGTATGGATGGACTGAAGGAAAAGATGAACAAGTGGAAGGAATGTATGGAGACAAAAGGTCTGAAGGTGAATATCGGAAAGACGAAGGTGATGGCAAGTGGTAAAGCATGTGGTGAGGTGGAAAGAACTGGGAAGTGGCCGTGTGCTGTGTGCAGGAAGGGTGTCGGAGTGAACTCCATTCAATGTGCAATGTGCGCTGAGTGGATTCATCACAAATGTAGTGGTCTGATAGGGTCATTAACCAGAGTGGCAGCTACATTCAAATGTAAGGTGTGCACAGAGGGAGCTGCAGATGGAGGAAATGTTGAGTTGGATCTTGGAGACGGCGGGAAGCTGGAAGGTTTGAAAACATTTTGCTACCTCAGAGACATGCTGAATGGAGAAGGTGGATCAGACTCGGCAACGGTTGCTCGAGTGAGATGTGCATGGAAGAGGTTTCGGGAACTGAGTGGCGTGCTGAAGAGGAGGGGAGTGTCGTTGAAGCTGAAGGGAAAGGTGTATGCTGCATGTGTGAGAAGTGTTATAATTTATGGGAGCGAGACATGGGTAATGAACGTCGAGCAGCAACGAAGGCTGGAACGGGTGGAAATGCGAATGGTTCGGTGGATGTGCGGAGTATCGTTGAGAGAGAGGAAGACAAATGATGAATTGTGAAAGATGATGGGAATAGAGCCTGTGATTGATGCTGTGAAGAGAAACAGATTGAGATGGTTTGGTCATGTGTTGAGGAAGGATGAAAGTGACTGGTTGAGAAGAGTGATGGAAATGAATGTAGAAGGAAGTCGAGGACGGGGAAGACTGAGAAAGACTTGGCTTAAGATGGTGGAAGATGAAATGCGGGCAAGGGGGTTAACAAGGAGAGATGCATAAAATAGGGCAAAATGCAGAAGATTGTCATAGGGACCGCAAGGCTAACCCCCTCTCTATCAGGGAAAATGGCCTTAAAATGCATGTTGTTGTTGTTGTTGTTGTTGTTGTTGTAGTATCAGTGAAGAAAGCAAATACCTGTTTTGGGGTGGGGGGGGTGAAAGGGATCAAACCTGGACCCACATTGACCCCCTTTTTTGACCACCCCCTCCCCTAGACTCCCTTAGGCTTCAATGTTCTTAGTGCCGTGAACAAACATTGGTACATCACTGGTGATGAAGGTTGTGATCAAGTTTTATCGAAATTTTGTGTGTAGTTTCAGAGGAAAAAGCAAATTCCTATTTTTAGGGGGTCATACGTGGATCCCCTTTGACCGCCATTAGACCCCCTTAGAACCCAATTATTTTAATGCCATGAACACACTTGAGTTGCAACATACCAAATATAATTTGTGCCAAGTATGGTCACAATTCCATTGTCGGTTTCGAAGGAGAAGTTGCAAGTGTTTACGGACTGACAGATGGACGACGTGCCATCCCATAAGCTCCCCGGAACTATGTTCCAGGTAAGCTAATAACAAACCATACTTCGTACATACATACATAATAAATAGAAGCTTTATGATAATGGACAAACATCACTGACCTGCTGCTCGGTATCAACTTAGGGTTCATTTATTTATTTTACGGACACGTTTACGTTTTTTTGCATAAAGTTTCATTGAGATTTTTATTTTACAGTTTAGACTTACAGAAAGTACAATTTTCAAATGCTCGATATTGATTGAGGTTATTTATTTAATCACATATGTGTTTACGTATTTTAACGTAAATTTGAAAATACGGACAGTTTCCGACGGGTCTGCGATTTTTTTTTTCTCATTGTACTGGTGGCTTCGATGTCCGTCGTCCCGCTAAATTTCAGCTTACTACGACACCTGGAAGGTACCGAACATTAATATCAGTCAGTCAGTGTTGCCTTAGCGGTTGGGGTGCCGGCTTGGGATCCTTGGATCCTGAGTTTGAATCCCGGTCGATCGCTGAATTAACGCCGGGGGGGGGGGGGGGTTGACTCAGCAAATTGAGTACCAGCTTGCTGGGATGAATGATCCCGGTGTGCACCCAGATTTAGAATGGGTACACTGTATCCCTCCCTGCGCATCGTAAGAGGCGACCAAGGGTTGGCGTCAGGAAGGGCATCTGGCCATAAAAACATTGCCTCAAATAGGGAACCATGATTGTCATGGGGCCCGCAAGACTAACCCCCGCTCTAGCGGGGAAAATGGCCTTAAAACGATCATTCATTCAGTGGCTAGAAAGATATATATATATATATGAGTTTTCCCAAAACTTACGTAGGTGCTGATGCATGGTGTCAAATCACCTTTACCTGGTTAGGTAACTTGCTGATCGATGACGCTCTTCATCGTGCTGAAGTGCTTTTAAACGTCAGCACAGCAATCCTCTCCACTTGCGCTCCACGACTCGCAGCCCTGGCTTTGCAATCCCGCCGTCGCACCTGTCGCCGGTCTCCTGCCCCTCGGGGGCCCGCAGGTAGCGAGCCGTGCAGCTCAGCAATAAGATCGCTCAGTGTTACACGGCATCTCCGTGACATTTTGATTACACCTGCAGCCTCTCGACGGTGATGGGCAAAGTTGAGGAGAATCCAGAATGTAAGTTCTTGCAGAAAATATTTTTTAAGAAAACATAGTTAAGAAAGTGTAGTGATGTAACTTCTCATTTTACACGCTCGAACATTTCGACTCGGTCCGTATGATTTCATTTTGAATCAATTTTATCCATAACCTCTCCTCCTGTGATTGGTTGGTCCTGTTTGTTGGACACGTTAGGACACCATTTTACAATCCGCATGTGAGCGAACTATCGCCGGCACCTGGAACAAATTACGAATTCCTCCGCCAACATAAAGGAGGCACTGCATCAGCAGCGCAGTCCCAGAAAATGATGCTACCCACAGCGAAGTGCTGCAAATGAAGGAAGAGGAAGAAGAAGAACCAGAATTATAGTACAAGGACAATTATCCTTGCAGCAATTGCAACAGTGTAAAGAACACGTTTAATCGGCACAATTAGTACCCACATAAGTCAGGTTTTATTATAGATTTATTTAACGACAAGGGACATGACCGTGCCGCCACATCTAACCACTCCCACCGCTCTCTCCGACATCACACGAGGGAGCCGTTTATAGTCGCCTGGGTCCCACATGCTGAGTGATGGTAGGACTGTGTGTGTAGGACTAAAATCAGTCGCTGTATTGCACGTGATGTAGCTGCCCTGCTGAATCCACGGCGACGCCTCTCCCATTCATCACAATGGTTTCCTGCCCATGGGCAGTACGAATGTGAATACGTAGGTGGGCAAAAAAGGGAATTTCAAATCGAGAAAATCACCTTCGACACTCTTGGAAAACTGTAATTCAGAAACGTTGTGGTGAGGTGTTTTGGTTTACTTGGTGGTGAGGTGTTTTGGTTTACTTGGTGGTGAGGTGTTTTGGTTTACTTGGTGGTGAGGTGTTTTGGTTTACTTGGTGGTGAGGTGTTTTGGTTTACTTGGTGGTGAGGTGTTTTGGTTTACTTGGTGGTGAGGTGTTTTGGTTTACTTGGTGGTGAGGTGTTTTGGTTTACTTGGTGGTGAGGTGTTTTGGTTTACTTGGTGGTGAGGTGTTTTGGTTTACTTGGTGGTGAGGTGTTTTGGTTTACTTGGTGGTGAGGTGTTTTGGTTTACTTGGTGGTGAGGTGTTTTGGTTTACTTGGTGGTGAGGTGTTTTGGTTTACTTGGTGGTGAGGTGTTTTGGTTTACTTGGTGGTGAGGTGTTTTGGTTTACTTGGTGGTGAGGTGTTTTGGTTTACTTGGTGGTGAGGTGTTTTGGTTTACTTGGTGGTGAGGTGTTTTGGTTTACTTGGTGGTGAGGTGTTTTGGTTTACTTGGTGGTGAGGTGTTTTGAATTACTTGGTGGTGAGGTGTTTTGAATTACTTGGTCGTGAGGTGTTTTGAATTACTTGCTGGTGAGGTGTTTTGAATTACTTGGTCGTGAGGTGTTTTGAATTACTTGCTGGTGAGGTGTTTTGAATTACTTGGTTGTGAGGTGTTTTGAATTACTTGCTGGTGAGGTGTTTTGAATTACTTGGTGGTGAGGTGTTTTGAATTACTTGGTGGTGAGGTGTTTTGAATTACTTGGTGGTGAGGTGTTTTGAATTACTTGGTGGTGAGGTGTTTTGATTTACTTGGTGGTGAGGTGGTTTTTAAATTACTTGCTGGTGAGGTGTTTTGAATTACTTGGTGGTGAGGTGTTTTGAATTACTTGGTGGTGAGGTGTTTTGAATTACTTGGTGGTGAGGTGTTTTGAATTACTTGGTCGTGAGGTGTTTTGAATTACTTGCTGGTGAGGTGTTTTGAATTACTTGGTGGTGAGGTGTTTTGAATTACTTGGTGGTGAGGTGTTATGAATGACTTGCTGGTGAGGTGTTTTGAATTACTTGGTGAGGTGTTATGAATGACTTGGTGGTGAGGTGTTTTGAATTACTTGGTGGTGAGGTGTTTTGAATTACTTGGTGGTGAGGTGTTTTGATTTACTTGGTGGTGAGGTGGTTTTTAAATGACGTGGTGGTGAGGTGTTTTGAATTACTTGGTCGTGAGGTGTTTTGAATTACTTGCTGGTGAGGTGTTTTGAATTACTTGGTGGTGACGTGTTTTGAATTACTTGGGGGTGAGGTGTTATGAATGACTTGCTGGTGAGGTGTTTTGAATTACTTGGTGGTGAGGTGGTTTTTAAATGACGTGGTAGTGAGGTGTTTTCAATTACTTGGTGGTGAGGTGTTTTCAATTACTTGGTGGTGAGGTGTTTTGAATTTCTTGGTGGTGAGGTGTTTTGATTTACTTGGTGGTGAGGTGGTTTTTAAATGACGTGGTGGTGAGGTGTTTTGATTTACTTGGTGGTGAGGTGGTTTTTAAATGACGTGGTAGTGAGGTGTTTTCAATTTCGTGGGTGTGAGGTGTTTTAATTTCGTGGTGGTGAGGTGTTTTTAATTTCGTGGCTGTGAGGTGTTTTTAATTTCGTGGTGGTGAGGTGTTTTTAATTTCGTGGCTGTGAGGTGTTTTTAATTTCGTGTTTTGTGGCTGTGAGGTGTTTTTAATTTCTTGTTTTGTGGCTGTGAGGTGTTTTTAATTTCGTGTTTCGTGGCTGTGAGGTGTTTTTAATTTTGTGTTTCGTGGCTGTGAGGTGATTTGAATTTTGTGGCTGTGAGGTGTTTTTAATTAGGTGTTTTGTGGCTGTGAGGTGTTTTTAATTTAGTGTTTCGTGGCTGAGAGGTGTTTTTAATTTAGTGTTTCGTGGTTGTGAGGTGTTTTTAATTTTGTGGCTGTGAGGTGTTTTTAATTAGGTGTTTTGTGGCTGTGAGGTGTTTTTAATTTAGTGTTTCGTGGCTGAGAGGTGTTTTTAATTTAGTGTTTCGTGGTTGTGAGGTGTTTTTAATTTCGTGGCTGTGAGGTGTTTTTAATTATGTGTTTCGTGGCTGTGAGGTGTTTTTGATTACGTGTTTCGTGGCTGTGAGGTGTTTTTAATTTCGTGGCTGTGAGGTGTTTTTAATTTCGTGGCTGTGAGGTGTTTTTAATTATGTGTTTCGTGGCTGTGAGGTGTTTTTAATTACGTGTTTCGTGGCTGTGAGGTGTTTTTAATTTCGTGGCTGTGAGGTGTTTTTAATTACGTGTTTCGTGGCTGTGAGGTGTTTTTAATTACGTGTTTCGTGGCTGTGAAGTGTTTTTAATTACGTGTTTCGTGGCTGTGAGGTGTTTTTAATTTCGTGTTTTGTGGCTGTGAGGTGCTTTTAATTTCGTGTTTCGTGGCTGTGAGGTGATTTGAATTGTGTGGCTGTGAGGTGTTTTTAATTTCGTGGCTGTGAGGTGTTTTTAATTTCGTGTTTCGTGGCTGTGAAGTGTTTTTATTTTAGTGTTTCGTGGCTGTGAGGTGTTTTTAATTTAGTGTTTCGTGGCTGTGAGGTGTTTTTAATTTAGTGTTTCGTGGTTGTGAGGTGTTTTTAATTTAGTATTTTGCGGCTGTGAGGTGTTTTTAATTTCGTGTTTCGTGGCTGTGAGGTGTTTTTAATTTCGTGGCTGTGAGGTGTTTTTAAATATGTGTTTCGTGGCTGTGAGGTTTTGTGGTTGTGAGGTGTTTTTAATTTAGTATTTTGTGGTTGTGAGGTGTTTTTAATTTAGTGTTTTGTGGCTGTGAGGTGTTTTTAATTTTGTGTTTCGTGGCTGTGAGGTGTTTTTATTTTAGTGTTTCGTGTCTGTGAGGTGTTTTTAATTTTGTGGCTGTGAGGTGTTTTTTATTTCGGGGCTGTGAGGTGTTTTTAATTTCGTGGCTGTGAGGTGTTTTTAATTTCGTGGCTGTGAGGTGTTTTTAATTTTGTGTTTCGTGGCTGTGAGGTGTTTTTAATTATGTGTTTCGTGGCTGTGAGGTGTTTTTAATTTTGTGTTTCGTGGCTGTGAGGTGTTTTTAATTTTGTGGCTGTGAGGTGTTTTTTATTTCGGGGCTGTGAGGTGTTTTTAATTTCGTGGCTGTGAGGTGTTTTTAATTTCGTGGCTGTGAGGTGTTTTTAATTTTGTGTTTCGTGGCTGTGAGGTGTTTTTAATTATGTGTTTCGTGGCTGTGAGGTGTTTTTAATTTTGTGGCTGTGAGGTGTTTTTTATTTCGGGGCTGTGAGGTGTTTTTAATTTCGTGGCTGTGAGGTGTTTTTAATTTCGTGGCTGTGAGGTGTTTTTAATTTCGTGGCTGTGAGGTGTTTTTAATTTCGTGGCTGTGAGGTGTTTTAATTTCGTAGCTGTGAGGTGTTTTAATTTCGTGGTGGCGAGGTGTTATTAATTTCGTGTTTCGTGGCTGTGAGGTGTTTTTAATTACGTGTTTCATGGCTGTGAGGTGTTTTTAATTTTGTGGCTGTGAGGTGTTTTTAATTTTGTGGCTGTGAGGTGTTTTTAATTGCGTGGCTGTGAGGTGTTTTTAATTTTGTGGCTGTGAGGTGTTTTTAATTTCGTGGCTGTGAGGTGTTTTTAATTTTGTGGCTGTGAGGTGTTTTTAATTTTGTGGCTGTGAGGTGTTTTTAATTTCGTGGCTGTGAGGTGTTTTTAATTTTGTGGCTGTGAGGTGTTTTTAATTTTGTGGCTGTGAGGTGTTTTTAATTTTGTGGCTGTGAGGTGTTTTTAATTTTGTGGCTGTGAGGTGTTTTTAATTTTGTGGCTGTGAGGTGTTTTTAATTTCGTGGCTGTGAGGTGTTTTTAATTTCGTGGCTGTGAGGTGTTTTTAATTTCGTGGCTGTGAGGTGTTTTTAATTTCGTGGCTGTGAGGTGTTTTTAATTTCGTGGCTGTGAGGTGTTTTTAATTTCGTGGCTGTGAGGTGTTTTTAATTTCGTGGCTGTGAGGTGTTTTTAATTTCGTGGCTGTTCGGTGTTTTTTATTTCGTGGTGGTGAGGTGTATATAATTTTGTGGTGGTGAGGTGTTTATAATTATGTGTTTCGTGGCTGTGAGGTATTTTCAATTTCGTGGTGGTGAGGTGTTTTGAATTACTTGGTGGTGAGGTAAAGTATTTAACACACAACACAACACAACAACTCAGGTACAGTCATTATCCTCAGCTAAAATAATCCCGCTCCTCAGTAACGAAGCGTGGTGAGGCGAGCGTAGCGAGCCGAGCCAAGCTCGTATATGTGTGTGTGTGTGTGTGTGTGTGTGTGTGTGTGCGTGTGTGTGTACGGATGGAGAAAAAAATCACATAAATCAGAAAAGAAAAAAAAAGCAACGACAAAAAGACAAAATGTCAAAGCCCCCGTGGTTTTCGTAATTTTGCTGTGTGGAGTTAAAAGGCTGTCAGTTGGCCATCTTTGGTCAGATTACAAAACAAAATCTTCAGCATATGTATACTCTCATGTTTTGTCTTTCTGCGAGGTTTGAACAAAATTGGTTCATGCATTGCCAATAAATGATTGGGAGCACGTTCAAGTAACAAAATGGCCGCCAGTCGGCCATCTTGGATCTGATCTCGAATAAAAATGTCATGCATATGAAGCCATAATTCACAAGTGAATAAGAAAATTTATGCTAAATTAAAAAGGCAATGTCGGAATCACAAACTACTGTCTAAAAAAGGTCCTAAACAAGATAGGGATGATGTTGGTTTAGAGCCGTGGTTCTTAACCTGGGTTCGACCGAACCCCAGGGGTTCAGTGCGCCAGTCTCAGGGGTTCGGGTGAGGTCCTCCGAAATGCATTGCAATTTGTTTTTTTTTGTTTTTTTTGTTTTGTATCAATTTTGAATCTATGTGTAATTATGCTTATTATTTATACTAGGACGTGCCCGTACGTGGGTGCCCGTTCCTTGGCAAAAAAAAAAAAAAAAATTTTTTTCCAAATTTAAATCAAGTTTACCTCCCTGTCTTTGCTAGCCATGACATTCGATGCAATTGACCATTGCCACTCCTACGCCACGGTGAGGCGACAGGGTAGGATTTGTAGGAGACCTGAAAGTGCAGTGTCAGTATGTATTCCATGTTCGAATTGTTTTAGTTTTAAAATAGTTTAAAAAAAAAAAGGTTTGCAAAGCATATCACCAAATTGAAACAGAATTGAAACAGAGCAGAATTCTTTATTATTATTATTACTACAAATTATTACAAATTATTACATTACAAATTTTATTCGTTAATGTTAATTCCCTGCCATCACCCTCTGCCATCACCCTCTGCCATCACCCTCTGCCATCACCCTCCCATCACCCTGCCATCACCCTCCCATCACCCTGCCATCACCCTCCCATCACCCTGCCATCACCCTCCCATCACCCTGCCCCATCACCCTGCCCCATCACCCTGCCCCATCACCCTGCCCCATCACCCTCCCATCTCCCTCCCATCACCCTGCCATCACCCTCCCATCACCCTCCCATCACCCTGCCATCTCCCTCCCACCACCCTCTGCCATCACCCTCTGCCATCACCCTCTGCCATCACCCTCCCATCACCCTGCCATCACCCTCCCATCACCCTGCCATCACCCTCCCATCACCCTGCCCCATCACCCTGCCCCATCACTCTCCCCCATCACCCTCCCATCTCCCTCCCATCACCCTGCCATCACCCTCCCATCACCCTCCCATCACCCTGCCATCACCCTCCCTTAACTCATCTTACTTAACTTAACATCACCCTCCCTTAATATTACATTAACCATTTTAATCATTACAAAATGTACAAATGTCATTACAAATAACAAATTACAAAAAATTATCACCAAATTGAAACAGAATTGAAACAGAGCAGAATTCTTTTCGAAACAATTTTTCTTCAATAAACAAAGAATAATAAAAATTGTCTACATGTACATTGTACACACCTTTATGTCGTTAGCACCTCTTCATAAACAACATTGCAGAGGAAACGGCGCTTCTTCTTTGTTTCCTCGTCCTGGGCAAGAATGCGGAGGCTGCTGGATCTGCCAACCCTACAGGCCGCCACGTAGAACTGACAATGGCTGAAGAAGTCTCTTTGGCAGAAGATCCCAACATGGTGTAGCGACTGGCAAAAGAAGTTGTGCACTTTTTTTGATGAATTCTTTTCGAAACAATTTTTCTTCAAGCAATAAATAAATAATAAAAATTGTCCACATGTACACACCTGTATGTCGTTAGCAGCTCTTCATAAACAACATTGCTGAGGAAACGGCACTTCTCCAGGAGATCCTAACATGGTGTACGACTGCCAAAAAAAGTTGTGCACGTTTTTTTGAAGAATTATTTTCGAAACAATTATTCTTCAATAAATAAATAATAATAAAAATTGTCTACATGTACATTGTACACACCTTTATGTCGTTAGCACCTCTTCATAAACAACATTGCTGAGGGAACGGCGCTTCTTCTTTGTTTCCTCGTCCAGGGCAAGAATGCGGAGGCTGCTGGATCTGCCAACCCTACAGGCCGCCACGTAGAACTGACAATGGCTGAAGAAGTCTCTTGGGCAGAAGATCCCAACATGGTGTAGCGACTGCCAAAAGAAGTTGTGCACTTTTTTTGATGAATTCTTTTCGAAACAATTGTTCTTCAATCAATAAATAAATAATAAAAAGTGTCCACATGTACACACCTGTATCTCGTTAGCAGCTCTTCATAAACAACATTGCTGAGGAAACGGCACTTCTCCAGGAGATCCTAACATGGTGTACGACTGCCAAAAAAAGTTGTGCACGTTTTTTTGAAGAATTATTTTCGAAACAATTATTCTTCAATAAATAAATAATAATAAAAATTGTCTACATGTACATTGTACACACCTTTATGTCGTTAGCACCTCTTCATAAACAACATTGCTGAGGAAACGGCACTTCTTCTTTGTTTCCTCGTCCAGGGCAAGAATGCAGAGGCTGCTGGATCTGCCAACCCTACTGGCCGCCACGTAGAACTGACCATGGCTGAAGAAGTCTCTTGTGCAGAAGATCCCAACATGGTGTAGCGACTGTCCTTGGGATTTATTCACAGTCATGGCAAAGCAGGGTCGTACCGGAAACTGCCGACGCCGCAGAGTGAACGGGAACATGTTGTCAGATGGACTCAAGGTTATGCGTGGAATGAGCAATGTGCGTCCAGAATTGACACCCATCACAGATTTTGCAACCAACAGATTTGGAAGGATCTGAAGTATGATGTACCTTGAGCCATTGCAGTGCCCGCTTTGCTGGTCGAAGTTTCGCAGCAGCATGATTACCATACCCACCTTGAGAGAGATTCGATGTGGAGGCATACCAGATGGACAGAGGGTGTTCAGGAACTCAGGCGGATACAAATGATCACCCTCAGATTCCGCTGTATCGACGCTACAGCAAACATGTTCCTCCCCTGGAAATATGGTCGTCATGTAGTCATTTACCTGATCGACTTCGGAATTGGTCGGACATAGTATAACACGCTCGCATAGCCACTTGGGGTTGCTAATGTTGTTATGCAAGTCTTCGTACACCCAAGTGACAATATCCTGAAGTTTTTCACCTGGAAGAATGAGCGGTTCCCTGAGCTCAATAGCAAATTCACCCTCTTCTGGATGGACAGGAATCTTCCCTTCACCCAGATCCAGCAGGAATTTAGCAAAATCAGATTCGTCCTGTTGTTCTCCAGCACCCTGCATGATCCTCATGTTTACTCTGAGACGAAGTATCTGCACTTTTCTCCACAGGTATGAGCTCTTGAAGCACCTTCCAACTATGTCAATACGGCTACCGTGTGGCACAACAGTAAGGATCTGCCTCCAGTCACCACTGAAAACCATTGTGATGCCGCCAAATGGTTCCTCTGAGCCCCGAAGCCACTGGAATGTTCGATCTGCTGCCTCCAATGCGCGACGATCCATCATTGAAACCTCATCCACCACCATTAGATTAGTCATGCGTATGAGTGCTGCAGTGGTGTCATTTGCACTGATGTTGCAAGTGGACTCATCAGTGAGAATGAGAGGACACTTGGTCCTACTATGGAAGGTGGCCCCTTTAGGCAGCAGAGTAGCTGCAATACCACTTGCAGCAGTTGCAAGAGCCACTTTGCCCATTGCTCGCACTTTGTTGAGTATATGAGACAATGTGAATGTTTTCCCAGTCCCACCACTTGCATCAACTGCAAGCATGCAGCCATGTCCGTGTTCCACACTCCGCATCACTTTATCGACAACAACGCGCTGCTCGTCATTAAGAAGGCACTCTGTTTGAGCGATGTGAGCCTCAAGTTCTCCTATATTGTGCACTGTTTCGTGCTCGATGACGCGCGGAATGCGAGACTGGAAATGAACTGGTTCAGGCTCAGGAAGGCCAAAGGTCTTACTGAGCGAAAAGCCGTGGCACTCAACTTTGTTCCTCAGGTCTAGTAGCACTTCACTCACAATGCGTCCATTTGGTTCATTCACACCTGCTGCACGCATGAAGTCCTCGCACAGCACATACTTGTGCCTTTCCCAGAACTGCACGTGGTTGCCTCTGAGAACGAATATGAGCATGTTGGCAAATACTTCGCGGACTGCAGGACCAAATGCAATATTTGCAGCCTCTTCCATAACAGAATCCACCTCCTGGTCATTGTCAACGATGCCATATGCAATGCAGGCTGCCAGATAGGTCTCCATGACCCTACCACCAACACGACGGAGATCCTGAAAGCATGTGGGGCCAGGCACGCGGTACAGTAGCATGCGGAGATAGTACAACTCGGCAGTATGTGAGTTGACGGAAATAATGGGGAGCCGCCCAACCGTATCAGCCTTACGGTTATCCTGGAAACTCAGCCTTCTCTTCCGCAATTGAAACCTTTTCCTCAAGTAGGTGAAGTGTTGGAATACATCTGGATATAGAACATGACGCATGTGTGGATGGAGATTCATGGCTTCGAAAAAGGCGGTGAGGGTTGTTGCAGGGGGTCCTGACTCTGCCACGTTCTGTACGGCACCTTCATCATTGAACGTGATCACCTGCTCATCCTGTAGATGGAGTGCCAGCATCTCGACTGGTGGGTACTTGCTTTGAATGGGGAAATCGTATATGCGCCAGTATCCCTCAGATGCGGTGATGTAACGCCCTAGTTCGTAGCGTGCCACTTCATCATGTCGTAATGCCTCTCGCATCCTCTCATGAGGCTCTAGTCTGACCAGGCACTGGTCCGGGCCCTTTTCAAGGTATTTGTACAGGTACTTGACACTGGTGACAGCACAGACGATCTCAAGGTTGATGTGAGCATCGTACCTGAGGACAATATATGGATTGTAAGGCACTACCCATGCATTGCTAACTAATACGTTAGCACCGCCTCGTATTGTCTTCATGATGGGATCACCAGGTGCTGCTTCTGCCCGTCTTCTGTACAGGGGATAGGAGTCATCAGAGAAGCTTGTCGTTTGTCGTAGGGTTTTGGGATAGTCCTTTGTGCACTTCCGGTCTGCCATGCAAGGGCTCAAGATGTTCCATTCCCCACATGGGCCGTGAATCATGTGTGATGTCACGATACGGTGTAGTTCCGGATTTGTGAGTCTGTCAGGAATCTCAGCAGAGACCACGCGATCGCCATCTGCTGGTGTTCTGGGCTTGTCGCGAGGTACCACGGTCAGGAGCATGTGTATATGGGGAAGGTGACGCTTTTGCGTTTCCTTCACCATCACGTAAGCGTCCACATGCCCCAAGATGTCATGCTTGAGGATGTCTGCGAGGAGTGCTTCCACCTTCATATGAAACACCCGGGCGATGATATCAGGTCTTGCATTGGGTGGCTGACCCTCAAAAACCGATTCTTTAATTTCTGGCCACTTTGGGTTGCAGGTGAATGTTAGGAAAAAGTCTGGTTTTCCCTTGACTCGGACTAAAGCCATTGCATCCTGAAACTCTTTGGCATACCAACATGGCGACCCATAAATTGACGGTGGCAGAATGGTGAGGCGTCCAGGTAGCACCTCAGCATCACTGTTCAACGCATCAACGATGATCTTATACTTTTCTGCCTTAATTGACTTCTGGTTGCAGCGAATCCAATTGAGACGGTGTGACTCAATTTTTGCCATCATGTCGCATACGTACTGCTGTGTCAACTTTCCACCACGAAGCAGTAGATTGAAGTGATGAGTAGGATCACGTACTTGTAGATGGTAGCGGTAGAAAGTTGTTGGCGTTGTCCCTGCCAACTCAGTGTGGTACCCCTGAGAGCCGCAGGGTAGCAGAAGTATGTATGATAGTGGGTCATACGCTGGATGCATGGCGTCTATTGTCTGTAAACCTCCTCCTCTGAGGTGAACAGCGACTGCCAGCCTTCCAAACTGCTCTGTTGTCATTGCCCCTGGAGCAATGACAGCCACATCGCTGTCTGGTGAGGGAAGGTTGACGGTACCATGATGAAGGTCTCGGCGCCGCGTGCGACCTGTTAACACAATATTCAGTTCATTGGCGCTATCATTATGAACCACATACTCAATGGCTGATTTGAATTGCTGGACGTATGGGTTGCACTCATGAATGGCCTGTTGTGCTCTTAGCAAAAACTGCTCATTCAGGCCACTGTTCGAGGTGTGGGCACGACGATAATCCAGCTCATGGGCTGGATCGTGAAAGTAGATCTGAGCAAAGCGTGGGGTACAACCCAGATCGGCAAGAGGAGCACCAATGTAATGGTAAACCTTACCTTGTATGCGCACTCCAGGGTTGAAGCCAGGCATACGTATCTCTCGGACACCGATACTTGCCATTGCCAGCGCGTTGTTGTACTGTTTCGCGTGCTTCACAAAGTCCTGGTTAAGGAAAATGTTTTTAATAGCATCTGGAGGTTGTGATGGAATTGAACCGGGTTTTGGATTCGTAGGATCATGCATAAGATCGACCTTGCCGTGGTTGCAGCAAAATCCTCTTCTCTCCTCATTCCACACCAAAGCAGCACAATGCGAGCATTTAGTGCATTGAAATATTGAGGTCCTGCTCAACGCGTGCCTGTACTCACCATGAAGTACCTCTCGGAAGAAATCGGTATCATCGTATCGAGCAAGGTTGCGATTGTCATGGTGAGCCTGCTCTAGTCTCACACGGTGTACATCCTGATGGCGCAGGGCATCCCTTACTTGCCGGTCTTCTCGCTGGTGAGGGATTTCTTCTGCACGACGCCTTGCCTCGCGTTCAGTGTTGTCTGCGAAGCGAGCTGTCCGTTCCTCATCCGTTTCTTCTGCACGACGTCTTGTCATGCGTCCAGTGTTGTCTGCCAAGCGAGCAGTCCGTTCTTCATCCGTTTCTTCTGCACGACGCCTTGCCATGCGTCCAGTGTTGTCTGCCAAGCGAGCAGTCCGTTCTTCATCCGTTTCAGCTGCACGACGCCTTGTCACGCGCGTAACGTCGCGTGTCAAGCGAGCAGCGCGTTCTTCATCCGCTTCTTCTGCACGACGCCTTGTCATGCGTCCAGTGTTGTCTGCCAAGCGAGCAGTCCGTTCTTCATCCGTTTCTTCTGCACGACGCCTTGTCATGCGTCCAGTGTTGTCTGCCAAGCGAGCAGTCCGTTCTTCATCCGTTTCAGCTGCACGACGACTTGTCACGCGTCCAGTGTTGTCTGCCAAGCGAGCAGTCCGTTCTTCATCCGTTTCAGCTGCACGACGCCTTGTCACGCGCGTAACGTCGCGTGTCAAGCGAGCAGCGCGTTCTTCATCCGTTTCTTCTGCACGACGCCTTGTCATGCGTCCAGTGTTGTCTGCCAAGCGAGCAGTCCGTTCTTCATCCGTTTCAGCTGCACGACGACTTGTCACGCGTCCAGTGTTGTCTGCCAAGCGAGCAGTCCGTTCTTCATCCGTTTCAGCTGCACGACGCCTTGTCACGCGCGTAACGTCGCGTGGCAAGCGAGCAGCGCGTTCTTCATCCGTTTCTTCTGCACGACGCCTTGTCATGCGTCCAGTGTTGTCTGCCAAGCGAGCAGTCCGTTCTTCATCCGTTTCAGCTGCACGACGCCTTGTCACGCGCGTAACGTCGCGTGTCAAGCGAGCAGCGCGTTCTTCATCCGTTTCTTCTGCACGACGCCTTGTCATGCGTCCAGTGTTGTCTGCCAAGCGAGCAGTCCGTTCTTCATCCGTTTCAGCTGCACGACGACTTGTCACGTGTCCAGTGTTGTCTGCCAAGCGAGCAGTCCGTTCTTCATCCCTTTCAGCTGCACGACGCCTTGTCACGCGCGTAACGTTGCGTGTCAGGCGAGCAGCTCGTTCTTCGTCAGATTCCATTGCGCGTGCACGACGTGCAGCTTCGTTCCTTCGTTCTCGTAAACGACGACTCGATTGGGGCATTGTCTTTATCTACAATCTATCTATAAGATAGACAGTAAGTATATAGACGGTAAGTATAATATAGATAAGATAGAATAGATAGATCTAACAATAAGACAGTGGTAAGATACAATCGAGACAGTAAGTCGGCACTTTCGTAAGGCCGGAAGTGAAGTCTTCACTGTCCGGAAGTTCGCATATCGCAGTTACGATTATTCGCCATTTAGTGTTAATGCCCAATTATTCAATTAGCGCCAACGTATTTTGGCTTTTTGCAATTTAATCGCAAGGAAAAGTAGAAAGAGAAGAGAAAAAAAAATGAAAAGGAAAAACATTCCAAACCGCGAGGGAAAACAACACGGCACGTCAACACAACAACGTGTCCTGTGATTGGCCGTACGTGGCTGCCAGTAGCTGCCCAAAAAAAAAAACTTTCACCGTCCGGCGACTGAATTTTAGGGGAAAAATAAAACGCTCTTCGCTTTCGCGTGATCGTGCGTGGGGAAAAAAAACAAAAAAAACAACGCCCTTCGCTCTGACTGAATTGGGACAATGTTTTTATGTTTTTAATTGAATTACTATCCGTAATGGCGCACGCTCTCACAGGAGCTCCGGAGGGTCGCATATCGCAGTTACGATGAATCGCAAATTAGTTTTAATTAGTTTTAAAACATAGTTTAACGCCAACATAGCACCAAAATAGTTTGCCAACGTGAAATAAATGAATACGCTCTCAAATGTGCCGTCCGAGGCAGAGTCTGTTCGGCACGTTCGGCACACGTGATAGCTCGCTGCTCTCTGATTGGTTGAATCGTTTTTTGGACATAGCTCGGTAACTACTTCTCCGATTAATATGAAACCTTGAAAAGGCACATCCTCGGGTCCCCAGCAATATACTTGGCAAGTTTCAAGTATATCGGACCGGTAGTTGTCGAGAAACAGCGGTCACAGACAAACACACAGACACACAGACACACACACAGACACACACACAGAGATTACTGGAATTATAGATAGACTAGGACGTGCCCGTACGTGGGTGCCCGTTCCTTGGCAAAAAAGAAAAAAAAAATTTTTTTCCAAATTTAAATCAAGTTTACCTCCCTGTCTTTGCTAGCCATGACATTCGATGCCATTGACCATTGCCACTCCTACGCCACGGTGAGGCGACAGGGTAGGATTTGTAGGAGACCTGAAAGTGCAGTGTCAGTATGTATTCCATGTTCGAATTGTTTTAGTTTTAAAATAGTTAAAAAAAAAAAAGGTTTGCAAAGCATATCACCAAATTGAAACAGAATTGAAACAGAGCAGAATTCTTTATTATTATTATTACTACAAATTATTACAAATTATTACATTACAAATTTTATTCGTTAATGTTAATTCCCTGCCATCACCCTCTGCCATCACCCTCTGCCATCACCCTCTGCCATCACCCTCCCATCACCCTGCCATCACCCTCCCATCACCCTGCCATCACCCTCCCATCACCCTGCCCCATCACCCTGCCCCATCACCCTGCCCCATCACCCTGCCCCATCACCCTCCCATCTCCCTCCCATCACCCTGCCATCACCCTCCCATCACCCTCCCATCACCCTGCCATCTCCCTCCCACCACCCTCTGCCATCACCCTCTGCCATCACCCTCTGCCATCACCCTCCCATCACCCTGCCATCACCCTCCCATCACCCTGCCATCACCCTCCCATCACCCTGCCCCATCACCCTGCCCCATCACTCTCCCCCATCACCCTCCCATCTCCCTCCCATCACCCTGCCATCACCCTCCCATCACCCTCCCATCACCCTGCCATCACCCTCCCTTAACTCATCTTACTTAACTTAACATCACCCTCCCTTAATATTACATTAACAATTTTAATCATTACAAAATTTACAAATTTCATTACAAATAACAAATTACAAAAAACTTATCACCAAATTGAAACAGAATAGAAACAGAGCAGAATTCTTTTCGAAACAATTTTTCTTCAATAAACAAAGAATAATAAAAATTGTCTACATGTACATTGTACACACCTTTATGTCGTTAGCACCTCTTCATAAACAACATTGCAGAGGAAACGGCGCTTCTTCTTTGTTTCCTCGTCCTGGGCAAGAATGCGGAGGCTGCTGGATCTGCCAACCCTACAGGTCGCCACGTAGAACTGACAATGGCTGAAGAAGTCTCTTGGGCAGAAGATCCCAACATGGTGTAACGACTGCCAAAAAAAAGTTGTGCACTTTTTTTGATGAATTCTTTTAGAAACAATTTTTCTTCAATAAATAAATAATAATAAAAATTGTCTACATGTACATTGTACACACCTTTATGTCGTTATCACCTCTTCATAAACAACATTGCTGAGGAAACGGCGCTTCTTCTTTGTTTCCTCGTCCTGGGCAAGAATGCGGAGGCTGCTGGATCTGCCAACCCTACAGGCCGCCACGTAGAACTGACAATGGCTGAAGACGGCTCTTGGGCAGAAGATCCCAACATGGTGTAGCGACTGCCAAAAGAAGTTGTGCACTTTTTTTGATGAATTCTTTTCGAAACAATTTTTCTTCAATCAAAAAATAAATAATAAAAAGTGTCCACATGTACACACCTGTATCTCGTTAGCAGCTCTTCATAAACAACATTGCAGAGGAAACGGCACTTCTCCAGGAGATGCTAACATGGAGTACGACTGCCAAAAAAAGTTGTGCACTTTTTTTGATGAATTCTTTTCGAAACAATTTTTCTTCAAGAAACAAATAATAATAAAAAATTTCTACATGTACATTGTACACACCTTTATGTCGTTAGCACCTCTTCATAAACAACATTGCTGAGGAAACGGCGCTTCTTCTTTGTTTCCTCGTCCAGGGCAAGAATGCGGAGGCTGCTGGATCTGCCAACCCTACTGGCCGCCACGTAGAACTGACCATGGCTGAAGAAGTCTCTTGTGCAGAAGATCCCAACATGGTGTAGCGACTGTCCTTGGGATTTATTCACAGTCATGGCAAAGCAGGGTCGTACCGGAAACTGCCGACGCCGCAGAGTGAACGGGAACATGTTGTCAGATGGACTCAAGGTTATGCGTGGAATGAGCAATGTGCGTCCAGAATTGACACCCATCACAGATTGTGCAACCAACAGATTTGGAAGGATCTGAAGTATGATGTACCTTGAGCCATTGCAGTGCCCGCTTTGCTGGTCGAAGTTTCGCAGCAGCATGATTACCATACCCACCTTGAGAGAGATTCGATGTGGAGGCATACCAGATGGACAGAGGGTGTTCAGGAACTCAGGCGGATACAAATGATCACCCTCAGATTCCGCTGTATCGACGCTACAGCAAACATGTTCCTCCCCTGGAAATATGGTCGTCATGTAGGCATTTACCTGATCGACTTCGGAATTGGTCGGACATAGTATAACACGCTCGCATAGCCACTTGGGGTTGCTAATGTTGTTATGCAAGTCTTCGTACACCCAAATGACAATATCCTGAAGTTTTTCACCTGGAAGAATGAGCGGTTCCCTGAGCTCAATAGCAAATTCACCCTCTTCTGGATTGACAGGAATCTTCCCTTCACCCAGATCCAGCAGGAATTTTGCAAAATCAGATTCGTCCTGTTGTTCTCCAGCACCCTGCATGATCCTCATGTTTACTCTGAGACGAAGTATCTGCACTTTTCTCCACAGGTATGAGCTCTTGAAGCACCTTCCAACTATGTCAATACGGCTACCGTGTGGCACAACAGTAAGGATCTGCCTCCAGTCACCACTGAAAACCATTGTGATGCCGCCAAATGGTTCCTCTGAGCCCCGAAGCCACTGGAATGTTCGATCTGCTGCCTCCAATGCGCGACGATCCATCATTGAAACCTCATCCACCACCATTAGATTAGTCATGCGTATGAGTGCTGCAGTGGTGTCATTTTCACTGATGTTGCAAGTGGACTCATCAGTGAGAATGAGAGGACACTTGGTCCTACTATGGAAGGTGGCCCCTTTAGGCAGCAGAGTAGCTGCAATACCACTTGCAGCAGTTGCAAGAGCCACTTTGCCCATTGCTCACACTTTGTTGAGTATATGAGACAATGTGAATGTTTTCCCAGTCCCACCACTTGCATCAACTGCAAGCATGCAGCCATGTCCGTGTTCCACACTCCTCATCACTTTATCGACAACAACGCGCTGCTCGTCATTAAGAAGGCACTCTGTTTGAGCGATGTGAGCCTCAAGTTCTCCTATATTGTGCACTGTTTCGTGCTCGATGACGCGCGAAATGCGAGACTGGAAATGAACTGGTTCAGGCTCAGGAAGGCCAAAGGTCTTACTGAGCGAAAAGCCGTGGCACTCAACTTTGTTCCTCAGGTCTAGTAGCACTTCACTCACAATGCGTCCATTTGGTTCGTTCACACCTACTGCACGCATGAAGTCCTCGCACAGCACATACTTGTGCCTTTCCCAGAACTGCACGTGGTTGCCTCTGAGAACGAATATGAGCATGTTGGCAAATACTTCGCGGACTGCAGGGCCAAATGCAATATTTGCAGCCTCTTCCATAACAGAATCCACCTCCTGGTCATTGTCAACGATGCCATATGCAATGCAGGCTGCCAGATAGGTCTCCATGACCCTACCACCAACACGACGGAGATCCTGAAAGCATGTGGGGCCAGGCACGCGGTACAGTAGCATGCGGAGATAGTACAACTCGGCATTATGTGAGTTGACGGAAATAATGGGGAGCCGCCCAACCGTATCAGCCTTACGGTTATCCTGGAAACTCAGCCTTCTCTTCCGCAATTGAAACCTTTTCCTCAAGTAGGTGAAGTGTTGGTATACATCTGGATATAGAACATGACGCATGTGTGGATGGAGATTCATGGCTTCGAAAAAGGCGGTGAGGGTTGTTGCAGGGGGTACTGACTCTGCCACGTTCTGTACGGCACCTTCGTCATTGAACGTGATCACCTGCTCATCCTGTAGATGGAGTGCCAGCATCTCGACTGGTGGGTACTTGCTTTGAATGGGGAAATCGTATATGCGCCAGTATCCCTCAGATGCGGTGATGTAACGCCCTAGTTCGTAGCGTGCCACTTCATCATGTCGTAATGCCTCTCGCATCCTCTCATGAGGCTCTAGTCTGACCAGGCACTGGTCCGGGCCCTTTTCAAGGTATTTGTACAGGTACTTGACACTGGTGACAGCACAGACGATCTCAAGGTTGATGTGAGCATCGTACCTGAGGACAATATATGGATTGTAAGGCACAACCCATGCATTGTTAACTAATACGTTAGCACCGCCTCGTATTGTCTTCATGATGGGATCACCAGGTGCTGCTTCTGCCCGTCTTCTGTACAGGGGGTAGGAGTCATCAGAGAAGCTTGTCGTTTGTCGTAGGGCTTTGGGATAGTCCTTTGTGCACTTCCGGTCTGCCATGCAAGGGCTCAAGATGTTCCATTCCCCACATGGGCCGTGAATCATGTGTGATGTCACGATACGGTGTAGTTCCGGATTTGTGAGTCTGTCAGGAATCTCAGCAGAGACCACGCGATCGACATCTGCTGGTGTTCTGGGCTTGTCGCGAGGTACCACGGTCAGGAGCATGTGTATATGGGGAAGGTGACGCTTTTGCGTTTCCTTCACCATCACGTAAGCGTCCACATGCCCCAAGATGTCATGCTTGAGGATGTCTGCGAGGAGTGCTTCCACCTTCATATGAAACACCCCGGCGATGATATCAGGTCTTGCATTGGGTGGCTGACCCTCAAAAACCGATTCTTTAATTTCTGGCCACTTTGGGTTGCAGGTGAATGTTAGGAAAAAGTCTGGTTTTCCCTTGACTCGGACTAAAGCCATTGCATCCTGAAACTCTTTGGCATACCAACGTGGCGACCCATAAATTGACGGTGGCAGAATGGTGAGGCGTCCAGGTAGCACCTCAGCATCACTGTTCAACGCATCAACGATGATCTTATACTTTTCTGCCTTAATTGACTTCTGGTTGCAGCGAATCCAATTGAGACGGTGTGACTCAATTTTTGCCATCATGTCGCATACGTACTGCTGTGTCAACTTTCCACCACGAAGCAGTAGATTGAAGTGATGAGTAGGATCACGTACTTGTAGATGGTAGCGGTAGAAAGTTGTTGGCGTTGTCCCTGCCAACTCAGTGTGGTACCCCTGAGAGCCGCAGGGTAGCAGAAGTATGTATGATAGTGGGTCATACGCTGGATGCATGGCATCTATTGTCTGTAAACCTCCTCCTCTGAGGTGAACAGCGACTGCCAGCCTTCCAAACTGCTCTGTTGTCATTGCCCCTGGAGCAATGACAGCCACATCGCTGTCTGGTGAGGGAAGGTTGACGGTACCATGATGAAGGTCTCGGCGCCGCGTGCGACCTGTTAACACAATATTCAGTTCATTGGCGCTATCATTATGAACCACATACTCAATGGCTGATTTGAATTGCTGGACGTATGGGTTGCACTCATGAATGGCCTGTTGTGCTCTTAGCAAAAACTGCTCATTCAGGCCACTGTTCGAGGTGTGGGCACGACGATAATCCAGCTCATGGGCTGGATCGTGAAAGTAGATCTGAGCAAAGCGTGGGGTACAACCCAGATCGGCAAGAGGAGCACCAATGTAATGGTAAACCTTACCTTGTATGCGCACTCCAGGATTGAAGCCAGGCATACGTATCTCTCGGACACCGATACTTGCCATTGCCAGCGCGTTGTTGTACTGTTTCGCGCGCTTCACAAAGTCCTGGTTAAGGAAAAGGTTTTTAATAGCATCTGGAGGTTGTGATGGAATTGAACCGGGTTTTGGATTCGTAGGATCATGCATAAGATCGACCTTGCCGTGGTTGCAGCAAAATCCTCTTCTCTCCTCATTCCACACCAAAGCAGCACAATGCGAGCATTTAGTGCATTGAAATATTGAGGTCCTGCTCAACGCGTGCCTGTACTCACCATGAAGTACCTCTCGGAAGAAATCGGTATCATCGTATCGAGCAAGGTTGCGATTGTCATGGTGAGCCTGCTCTAGTCTCACACGGTGTACATCCTGATGGCGCAGGGCATCCCTTACTTGCCGGTCTTCTCGCTGGTGAGGGATTATTTATATTGTTATTATTTTGCTATGTATGTTACTGTAGCGGCTACCGCTGGGTTTTCACAATCGCCTTGCACCTATCAAGGACGCGGAGCGATCACCATGCCGGGCTCGTCCAGGACGCCCGGGCAGGCCCGCGCTCAACTTGCCAGGCCTCGGTCGGGACGCCCGGGCATGCCCGGGCATGCCCGGGCAGGCTCGCCCTCAACTTGCCAGGCCGCAGCCAGGACGCTGGGCCACGCCCCCTCTCGCCTTTCCTGGGCAAACGCTCCGGGATAATATGTATATATATTGCTGCCCGATAAACGGGCTTTTCAGAGTGCCTGAGTGTTTGGTTTGATTAAAGCAACTCGGATGAATTCCAGCTTTTTGTCGCGTCCATTCTTCCGATCGACGTGGGAGCCCCAGCTCCTTCAATGTAAAGGTTAAAAACCCACCCATAAGGACCTCCCAGTTTCCATTGGTTGCGGTGACCTCGTAAGCGCAACGCGTTTCTGCGTAGGTTGCTCCGCCGAGAACAAAGAGCAACAGTCGTGGACCGCTGCGGCCTTCATGCCAGCGGCCATACATTCTTCCACTGGAGGGGTCAAATAGGCGAGATTTCAGAGGTCATAATAAATAAGGAAAATTGCCATAAAGTATGAACGCTCAAGAAAGGTTTTCAAAGAAATTCTTAAAGGTCACGTGGGTTTGTGCGTGGGATCATTTAAATATTACTTTTACAAAATGGTGGAATTTTTCCCCCTCCACTCTTCCCTACCCCTTCTCAATGTTTTCAAACACATTATTTACCTTTACTTCTTTACCCCACTGTCTGAGTTTTTCCTTTTCTAAATTTTGCAACCCCTTCTCCATTCCCTGGACCAAGCAATATCTATATCTATATTTCCTCTTGGAAGGCAAATCCAACTGAAGGCAAACTCAGTTCCTTACACCAAGCTTGGAACAAGTGTTAGTCTACCCTCAGGAGTGCCAGGAAGCACTATCTCTCCACACTCAAGATTGAAATCTCAAACCTGTCTCCTTCCTCCAAATCCTGTTGGCGTCTTGTCAAATCCGTTTCTGGTGTTTGTTCCCCCTCCATCCCCTCCCTTATCTCAAATGGCGACACAGTTGACACCGCATATGACAAAGCCGAATGCCTCAACTCTGTGTTTGCATCAAAATTTTGTGTCCCAAACCCATCTCTCTCTGTTCCCACCTTTCCCAGTCGAACCCAACTGCTCCTGGACTCTGTGTCCTTCTCTCCTGACAAGGTAGAGAAGTTTTTGTCAAACCTCGACTCTGATTCTGCAACTGGACCAGACGGCATCAGCCCACGGGTCCGAAAATCCTCCTCTGCCGCTCTATCTCAACCTCTCTCTGTTCTTTTCACCCTCTCTTTTGCTCAAGGTCATCTGCCAGCATCTTGGAAATCAGCAAACATTACCGCTTTACACAAAAAATGTGCAAAAACAGATCCTTGCAACTACAGACCAATCAGCCTGCTCCCAATTATCAGCAAAATCATGGCATCCATCATTGCTTCGGATATCAAATCCATCCTCTTCTCCAATGGCTTGATCTCCGATCATCAATTTGGATTCAGACCAGGCCATTCTACTCTGGACATGCTGCTTCTGCTGTCTCAACAATGGATGGAGGTCCTCAATGCCAAACAGGAAATTAGAGCTGTCTCCCTTGACATATCACGTGCCTTCGATACGGTCTGGCACCCAGCTCTGCTCACCAAACTCTCCTCCTGTGGTATCCATGGAAATCTCTACTCATGGCTTGCGGACTTCCTCTCTGGTCGTAGGCAACGTGTGGCCCTGAATGGATTTCTCTCATCTCCTCCTCCTGTTCTGGCTGGAGATCCACAACCCAGTGTTCTGGGCCCTGTGCTATTTCTGGTCTTCATCAATGATCTCTCTGACTCTCCGGAAAATCCTCTCCATCTCTTTGCTGATGACTCCACTCTCTGCCGCTCCATTCCTCATCCCTCAGATCGGCAGTCTGCAGCCTCCTCACTCTCTGCAGACCTGGACAAAATCACAGACTGGTCAAACAAGTGGAACATGTCTTTCAATCCTGACAAATCCCACACTCTTACTACATCTCTCTGAAAAGACCGACTGGAAAACCCTCCCATCTACTTTCTCAACAATCCTCTCCAAGATGTTCTGTCGCTCAAGCTTTTGGGTCTCACTATCTGCCATGATCTTTCCTGGGATAACCACATTTCCAAGCTGGCTTCCAAAGCCAGTCGCCGACTGGGCACAAAATCACAGACTGGTCAAACAAGTGGAACATGTCTTGCAATCCTGACAAATCCCACACTCTTACTACGTCTCTCTGAAAAGACCGACTGGAAAACCCTCCCATCTACTTTCTCAACAATCCTCTCCAAGATGTTCTGTCGCTCAAGCTTTTGGGTCTCACTATCTGCCATGATCTTTCCTGGGATAACCACATTTCCAAGCTGGCTTCCAAAGCCAGTCGACGACTGGGCCGACTCCGTCGTGCGAAGTCCTTCCTTGGCACACCTGAGCTCCTCACCACATACAAGGCTTTCATCCGCAGCTCAATGGAATACTGTTCCCCCCTCTGGGCCAGTGCTCCTGCCTCACACCTAGCTCGTCTTCACGCTGTTGAAACCAAAGCTTTCAGAATCATTGGAATCTCCTGTGATGAAGCTAACTCCGAGGGCCTTTCACTCACTCACCGCAGGCAGGTTGGTGGTCTTTCTGTCTTCTACCGACTCCTCTCCAGCCTTGCTCCCCCAGCTCTCTGTGCTCTGTCCCCCTAATATTCCTACAGGTCGCACAAGATCTGCCAGCAACCCTCTTATGGTGAAACTGCCAAAATCTAGGCTCTCTGCTCACCTTCACTCTTTCATTCCCATTTTTCCCGCCTCTGGAATAAACTCCCCCACTCCCTTCAATCCCACTCCTCCCTCCTTGTCTTTAAAACAGCTGTTCACCACCATCTCTTATCTTCCCCCATCCAAAACCTTGATCTTTTCTACCCCTGCTAATTCACCCCAGATACACTTTTTTTGAAATTCCAACTTCTTTCCTGGAAGTCCTTGTAGTGTTGATGTGTTTTATACCTCTCCCACCTCCCCCAAAGCCCTCCCCCTCCCACATTTCTCTCGATGTCCTTGCTCTCAAATGTTGTGTTTGTGTCCTTCCCCCCTCTCTCCCCATCTTGTGTTCCGCTCCCCTTATTTTGTGTTTTATGTGTCGGTTGCCTTTTTGTGTGATTAATGTTAGCTCTTTCACGAGCCACGATCTTGTATACAAAAAAAAAAGATCATTAAATTCCAAAATAATTTAGCTGGTGTCAATGATAGAATGGATCTTGAAGACGGACCCTTTCCTCACCTTATAAAATGACAGGAAATAGAGATCCCCACAGGGCTCGTGCAAATACAGGAAATAGAACAAATATATGTTGAATCTGTTGATTTTTAATGCAGAACTTTTGAAATGACATATTCCGCCACAGAATGCATGGCATGCATGCGCAGAAACCTCAATAAATGGCAACATTCACAGCATCATAAAGTATATAGTGTGTCGGAGATAAGGATTGTTACTTAAAATGGTTCACCAAGCTTCTAAAATAAGCTGAAAATACTTGTAAAAGTACCAGAGAGGAAGTGCTGTGCCTTTGTACAACGAAAGACTTGGAAAACTTTCTCAGCTCGCCAAACGGGGAGCTGCCCTTCATGAAAATTCCCGATGATGTAGACTGGGGAAAGGCCCAAGTGTAAATCCCCGGAGGATTGCTACCATTGAATGGACTGTGTATCTGGATTGGTTGTTTATGAACACCAATGGGAAGGACATATCTAGGGTTTATGAATGTAGAAGGTAAGTTGAAAATGACGACATTTACTATGCATTACGTTGGAAAAGAGGGTGGGATGGGGGGCAGGTGGGATATACGGCCTACGGGAGCTGCGATGGCTGTCGTAAATACATTGTTTGTTTGGTTACGTAGCCACAAGAGAAATTAAACTACATTTTTGCATCAATGGCTAAAAGTTGAAGTGTCCGTCTCTGTGTGTATATGGTTTTTTTCGGCTTTCGTAGATCACGTGATTTTACCACGCCCCTCTCGTTCGCCAGACCTTTCGCAAACTGCAAGCGGGATGTTTCGCAGCCTTTCTCGCATATGCAGGAAGTGATATGTTGGAACAAGGAACTTTAGTGAACAAAGCAACTTCATTTATCAACATTATACACCTCCTAACCGGGGACTGCTTAATTTTGTCTCCACACCACTACTGTGGCATTTGAGCAGCGACACCGGCGGGTCTTCTCTGTGCTGCTGCCGGCAGTTGAGGCTGGCCAGCCCGGCGACGCTTTAGGGCTGCCTGGTCCACGTACTTACCGAGCTGTTCGTTGAAGGCCTTCTTCATGTTCGGCACTGCGTTGAACGCAGAGAGTATCCTGAAGGGTTCACCTGCACATGTGGACTCACTTGCTTCGCGCATATCTGGTTACCTTGAGAACGAGCTTCCAAGAACAACGTGAAGAACAAGCTTGCTGTGATCTTCCTTCCCGATATCCATGTTTTCACTGTGGGTCATCTTCACAATGTAGTCAAGGAAGCTACTTGAACTTTCCTTCCCATGAGCAAGCTCTGCTCATCCTTGATATAGAGCGCTTTTAGCTGCATGTGTTTTATTTGTTCTTGTCATTTGTTGTATATTTTTGTGATATTTTGCATGTTGTTTTATTTTAATTTTATATTTCTTTATTTTATTCGACTTTATTTCCTTTTTAGCTGCGTCGCGGACGCTGCTCATAGAGTGCCCTCTGCTGTTGTTGTTGTTTTTCTTGTTCTTCTTCTTCTTGTTCTTGCAGAGAAGACAAAACCTCAAAGCTCCACCCATTCTGGGAACCATAGCTCCATCCATTGTGGGAGAGGCTTCATATAAACAAATATCCACCATTTTATTAACTCGCATAGCTTTGAGGCCTGTTTTGTAGGCCCGTGGTGTCTTCCTCTCTCACACAGTTTTCTTTCAAATCAAATTCGATATATCATTTCATTTTTCACAGTCGCTAACATAGTTTTAGACTCGGTTGAAAAAAAACGGGAAGAAAATCCGATGAAAGTTGCCCTTTATAGAACGAAATGAATTCTCAAAGGCCTGTAACTTCAAGTCCATTGAGATATATTTTTTTACAATCACGGCATGGTCAGTCATACACCGCCCGAAATAACAGACGGGAAAATGCCGATATATATTAAAAATTCGTCCATTTGATGACAATCGTCACGATGAAATATTTAATTTATACGTCGTCACAATAATGTGGAGAGAGGAGCATAGCTTCGTTCACGTGTCGCTACACACGAGAAATTGTCGAGATATATTTTTTCACAATTACGGCATGGTCAGTCATACACCGCCTGAAATAACAGACGGGAAAATGCCGAGATATATTAAAAATTCGTCCATTTGATGACAATCGTCACGATGAAATATTTAATTTATACGTAGTCACAATAATGTGGAGAGAGGAGCATAGCTTCGTTCACGTGTCGCCACACACGGGAAATTGCCGAGATATATTTTTTTTTTAAATCGCGGCATGGTCAGTCATACACCGCCTGAAATAACAGACGGGAAAATGCCGAGATATATTAAAAATTCGTCGCCACACACGGGAAATTGCCGAGATATATTTTCACTTTGCACAAAAATAACATCAAGTAATCGAATCAATAGGAATGTCCTGTGCCTATAACATCGACGTTATAGGCACAGCTGCATCTAGGCATTGTGTAACATCGACGCGGCTTTTGTTTTCATTAAAACTTTTTGTACTTTTTCTACATCAAATGTTATCATTTTATTTATCAGTTTTCAAATTTTCATAACAATCGGCATCGGATTTTCATTAAATTTTCATAACAATCGGCTGACAAACTTTTTAACATTGGACGAACTTTCTAACATTGGACGAACTTTTTAACATTGGACGCTATTTTGTTCAACAAACCAAATTCCGTGTTGACTTGAACATTTCGAAAAGGTTGTGACTCACTCGGAACATGCGCAGGCAAAACACAAAGAGGATCTCAGGGTGGTATTCATGAACAAAAGCAAATGAAGGTTCAGCTCAGTAATCAAAGAATGAAAAATCACTCATCGAGCGACGCTTGCCAAAAGATAAAAAGCAGAAAGACACTCTGTAGAGCATCCGTTTGACCTCAAAAATAATTGCTGGTTGAATTCAGTGACCTGATATGCAAATCGTCTTCAAATTTTAAGTTAATCAAATTAAAATTGACAATTTTAGAAATCTGAAAAAGTGCTTGACCTTTGGACTATGTTGACCTTTTGACCTCAATAAATAGGATTCTGTGAGACCACCAAATCTACCATTTGGTGAAGTTTCGTGAAGATTGGTTTAAAGAAGATTGATTCCTTTCATTGACCTTCATTCAAACAATCTGTATAATGTAAATCAGATCATCATGTCTCAGGCTCCATATAGCAGAGCAGTTAAGAGGAAGCATCGTTCATTTTTTCAGGAAAGCACCAAATTTGGCACAGATGTAGTATGGACCTATACAATTGTTTTCCTGAGGGGCGCCCAAAAATTCAGAACCCCTGGTGGCCGCCATATTGAATTTCAACATGACCGCCCTCTGTGACCTATTTCCCTCAATAGGTTCTATACTATGAGTGGTCTTGGTCTTGTATTGTGCTTGGCAATAGCACACTACTTTACCTACCAGTCACACGGTGTGGAGGAACTCTGGATTGCCATTGGCACTGGTAAAAGCTACCGCTACCTTGCCATCCATAAAATTGCCACCGGCCTTGGCCGCAGGAAGTCCGAGTCTTTGCCATTATTTCATGCCTTCACTGGCTGCGACACAGTGTCATTTTTTGCCCAAATTGGGAAAAAGACAGCCTGGAAGGCTTGGGAGGCATACCCCAGCATCACGCAGACCTTTCATGCTCTCGCTTATAGGCCATCTGTGGACGCTATTACTATGGAACTACAGAGCATAGAAAGATATGTTGCCATCGTCTATGACTGGACTACCAAGATAAAGACAGTGAATGACATGCGCCGACACTTGTTCACGAAGAAGGCAAGAACAATTGATCACATTCCCCCAACAGCAGACGCCTTCGAACAACACCTAAAACGTGCATGTTTTCAGGCTGGACACATATGGAGTCAGGCACTTGTGCCCTACCCAGAACTTCCATCACCAGCTGATTGGGGCTGGATGAAAACAGGGACTTCTTGGACACCAATTTGGACCACAATACCACTGATACAGGAGGCATGTTCAGAGCTTACAAGCTGCCATTGTAAGTCGGCCTGTAAAGGCAACTGTAAATGCTCCAGGGCAAATCTGCCCTGCACATCACTGTGTGACTGCGATGGACAGTGCTTGTAGTACTACGCGTCTGTGCGAGAGCCTCCACCTTTCAAGTGCCCACAATATTTTAAGTTAAAACTGCAACTGTGTATAACTTTGATTAATTAATACCATTCCATTGTTATCAGAGACCAATAAAACAATGTGTATCACTTGGAATTGAAATTTTACCTAAAATACTATGAGAGATTCAAGGAAAATGGAAACACCATGGCGGCCATCTTGAAATTAAAGATGATGGATGCCAATCTTTATGCAATTGATCCCATTGGATTCAGAGACCATGAAAACATGGGGTAAGACACTGGAACTGTGGTGTTATCGCTCATAGTATAGAAGTTATTGAGGGAAATAGGTCACAGAGGGCGGTCATGTTGAAATTCAATATGGCGGCCACCAGGGGTTCTGAATTTTTGGGCGCCCCTCAGGAAAATAATTGTTTCGGTCCATACTGCATCTGTGCCAAATTTGGTGCTTTCCTGAAAAAATGGACGATACGCCCTATTTTTCGGTCTTAACTGCCGAAGTAATAAAGGGTTATGGTGTCATAGGTAGGAGAGCTCCTTGATGGCGGGCGTGTACAAATAAAGAGTTTTCATAAGAAATTGCTGTTTGTTTTTATAATGATGATGGAAGTTTCTATCATGCAAAATTGCTTTGGTATCATTTAACAGTTTCAAAATAATTTTGAAAATGAAAATACCAATACATGTCATGGCCTTAAACAGTGGACATAGCCTACCTTCCGGCAGCTCCTCCCGCAGTGCTACGCGACACAAAGGGCCACTGTCGAGCGTCCAGCTTGTCCTCGATCGCATCCTGAATGATGAAATTAACAATAACAGGAACAACTCGAGAGTTCATGGAATCCATTCCACCAATGCTGTCTTGAGAAACAAGGACATGGGTGGTGCCAAGAGTGGCAAATTGAATTGGTCGTTATGATGTAAAATGCCATAATATATTGTCAAAGTACAACTCAACGAAAGGGGTTTTGAAAGTGTCAACAAGGTGATTTGTGTTCTACATTGTGCGGCTTTATAGAATTTTAAATAAAATAAAGATTTTAAAGGTTGTAAAAAAAAAATTCCGGAATTGTACCACTGTTGATGCAGTGTCTTTTACATCACCTTAGTTAACACCTTACATTCGGTTTCCGTGCCTGTTGTTTGTGTCCTTTATGACGTCCTTAAAAACAGGAAGGTTTCTGTTTGGAATGATTTTCAATTGTTTTTCACTGCCAGACAGGTAGACAGTGTAATACACCTGACTCCTCTCTGCGCATGCGCAATCGGGATTAATTGAAGCCAAAGACCTGCTAGACTGCAGGTTTGTTTTCCGATTCATGTTCCGATTAGTGTTCAAAACATAACATTCAATTGAAATCAAGTTGTTCCTGAATCATAAACTGCCGTTTGTAGATAGAAGGACAGACAGACAGACAGACAGAAGTGAACCAATTGATTAACCCTGGTTTTCGCTTCACTTGCGCGGGGTGACAATATTGATACAACGAAAAAGAAAATAAATTATTAAATATTCCCTGATTACTTCTTAATTTATTTTATGCTTTTCCAGCAGAGACAGCAGGGAGTAAAATAACAATAAAAGAGAAGCAATATATAGTGCAGACTATTGCAATGACCAGTGGTGGTCATTTCAAATGCAGGGTAAGAGGGAGTGGATGACTTGCTTGCATGACATCCTTGAGTAGAGGAACCCAGCGTGACAGCTGATACGTCTTTTCACCTGGCCACTCTCGGCGTTCTGGTCCACGCAGCTGATACGTCTTTTCACCTGGCCACTCTCGGCGTTCTGGTCCACGCCGGCGCCTGGTCGTAGACTAGAAAGCACAGAGCACTATTACAAGGTTTGAACCACCTTTAGAGGCCATTTTTTTTTCTGCAGAGCTTTCCTGCAGAGCAGGGGTTGGCCTTTTTTTGCCTTTTTTTGGCACCGTGGTCCCATTTTTGAAGCAATGTTTTATGGCAGGATGCTCTTCTTGCCACCAACCCTGTTAGTCGCCTCTTGCAACACACAGGGAATTACCAGTGAACTGGTACTCAATTTCCCGACCCCGGAAGGATGACAGGCTGAGTCAACCCCCCTGGCGTTAATTCAGCGATCGACCCGGATTTGAACCTAGAATCCAAGGATCCCAAGCCGGCACCCGAACCGCTAAGCCAACACCAGGCTCAGTATTACAAGGTGTGATGTCGTAAACAGAATTTGCTTTTCCAAACCCTTGCTTTCAAAAAAACACGATTGAGGGTCCATCTATCTTTTACTTGTGCAACTCGTAGGGCATTCGGTCGAGGGCATACCTCTGCCCGGATGAACAGTTTACATTTTGTATCCCACTTTTGGTGTGAGTCGTCGTTTTTTGACGAATCTCTTCCCTTCGTTGGCGTGCTCACTCAGCATTGTGCGACGTCTGTATAGTCCAATGCGGGACCCACAGCGTCTACCACAAACATCACAGGTATAGCCTGGGCCTTGCAGAGATGGACATTGGCAGGTTTTCCTTTCTTGCCTCCACCGTCTCGCGGTAGCAAGTGTCCCACATTCAAAATGGCCCAGGTCTTTGCGGCAAATGTTACGGCAAGCTAACCTGTTTGTGACCTGATGTTCACAGGTGGCAGCTGGAATGGCCCAAGACTTGAGTATAGTTGTCCAAATTTACCAAATTTACCAAAAATTAACCAAACTTACCAAATTTAAGTTGTCCATAGAAAAACGCTCCTGGGATTATATGGTCCTCCATGCGTGTGAGGTGTCCTGACCAACGAAGCTGGGCTTGCATCAGGAAATACTCAATTCCTTGGATGCGACAGTTGTCAAGGATTGTGGTGTTTGGTATTCTGTCTCGCCGGGTGATGCCAGAATCTTGCGAAGGCATCGCATATGGAATTGATCAAGGTGTTTCATATGGTGATGATAAGGATGTTCAAGATCCCACTGATAGGCCATATCTGGATCCGGACCTGAACAAAAATCTAATCGGCTTGTTCTTGTCACCTAACCAACTCATCCAACTTGTTTTGTCACGACTCGTCCACAACATTTTGAGATACCCTGCTCACAGACAAACAAATAGACAGGGTTGAAAACCCAACCTCCGTCCATCTTTGATGGCTGGCAGAGGTAAAGATGGTGGGAGTTTTCACACCGTCTCATACTTTCCTTTCCGTGTCCTATCACTCCTCCCTCTCTTTCCGTCAATTTTAATTTTCTCAGTTTAGTGCCCCTCGACCTCACTTAGGCATGTACAGTCACGTGAAAAAGTAAGTACACCCCATGTAAAGCTTTGACTTTTTCAACATATTTCAACATACAGCTATTATTTTTTTTTTTTTTTTTTTTTTTTTTTTGTATACTGAATCGAGGCTCGTGAAAGAGCTAAAATTTATTTTTTAAAGCTAAGCTAAAAGAGCTAAAGAGCTAAAAGAGCTAAAAGAGCTAAAATTTTAGCAAAAAAAATTAGCTAGAATAAAATAGCTAATAAAATTTTTATTAGCTATTTTAGCTCTTTTAAAGCTAAAGCTTTTAAAGCTAGCTCTTTTAAAATTAAAATTAGCTAATCTATCTATAATTCCAGTAATCTCTGTCTGTACGTTTGTACGTTTGTACGTTTGTACGTTTGTCTGTGACCGCTGTTTCTCGACAACCACGGGTCCGATATACTTTAAACTTGCCACGTATATTTCTGGGGACCCGAGGATGTGCCTTTTCAAGGTTTGAAATTAATCGGACAAGTACTTACCGAGCTATGGCGATTTAGCCGTTCGCCGTTCGCTTTGGCGTTGCGAATGGACCAAACCATTGCATGTAAATAGAGGGGGGGGTTCTGTGGTCGTTGCGAATGGACCAAACCATTCATGTAAATAGAGGGGGGGGGGGTTCTGTGGTCGTTACTGCCACGTGGTTTCAGTTTTTTTTTGTTGTTGTTGTTTGCACGCATGTTTTTTTGCACCCACGTACGGGCACGCCCTAGGATGTTTACACACACACACCCCTACACAAATTTTTTTTTTTTTTTTTGGCAAGGAACGGGCACCCACGTACGGGCACGTCCTAGCTTATATATAGTACGGGCATGCCCTAGTAATATAAAAGCTAAAAAATTAGCTAGAGCTAAAAGAGCTAAAATTTAAAAAAAGAGCTAAAAAGAGCTATTTGATCTTCATTTCAACAATATTGATAGATAAAGGTGATATAATATAACAAATATCATGAAACATTTACATTTTGTAGTCCATTGTATAATTTAAATAAACACAAATGCAAATTTCGCATGTGGAAAAAGTAAGTACACCCTTGGCTCTC
The DNA here is from genome assembly GCF_964187855.1 of Myxine glutinosa. Lineage (NCBI taxonomy): Eukaryota > Metazoa > Chordata > Myxini > Myxiniformes > Myxinidae > Myxine > Myxine glutinosa. The sequence continues at coordinate 45,351,838 of NC_136273.1, read as the reverse complement.
CTAGGTGGTATTGCCCCCTTTGGCAGAAACAACCTCAAGTAGGCGTTTCTTATAACTGTCTACCAGTCTCTGACATCGACTGTGAGAAATTTTTGCCCACTCCTCCATGCAGAATTCTTTCAGCTGTGTGATGTTTGAGGGGTTTCTTGCATGCACAGCTCGTTTCAAATCCCCCCACAACATCTCGAAGGGATTTAGATCCGGGCTTTGACTTGGCCATTCCAGAACCCTCCATTTCTTTCTTCTCAGCCATTTCTTGGTGGATTTACTGGTATGTTTAGGGTCATTGTCATGTTGCAAGGTCCACCTTCGGTTGAGCTTCAACTTTCTGACAGATGGCCTCACATTATCCTGAAGCACCCTCTGGTACAATGAAGAATTCATAGTGGATTCTATGATGGTGAGCTGCCCAGGCCCTGATGCAGCAAAGCTGCCCCAAACCGTAATATTTCCACCACCATGCTTTACAGTTGGTATCAGGTTCTTGTAGTCAAATGCTGTCTTTGGTTTTCGCCAAACATGTCTTCTGGTACTGTGGCCAAATAGCTCAACCTTTGACTCATCTGTCCAGAGCGGATTGTTCCAGAAGTGCTGGTCTTTGCCTCGGTGTTCATTGGCAAACTTTAGTCTTGCCCTGCTGTTCTTTCCGGACAGCAAAGGTTTCCTCCTGGCACACCACCCGTGTATATCAAATTTGTGCAGCATCTGTCTCATGGTGGACTCGTGCACTTTGACATCAGCAGTGGCAAGAGCTACCTGTAGGTCCCGTGATGACATTCTGAGGTTGTTAGAGACTTCTTTCAGCATATTGCGGTCTGCTCTCGGGCTGAACTTGCTGGGGTGGCCTGGCCTGAACAAGTTGGCAGTTGTTTGGAATCTTCTCCACTTGTAGATGATGTTCCGGACAGTCGAATGATTGATTTCAAATTGTTTGGAGATCTTTTTAAATCCCTTCCCAGACTCGTAGGTATCTATAACCTTCTTTCTGAAGGCCTCAGAGAGCTCTTTTGATCTAGGCATGGTGACGCCGCACACTTCAACAACAAAGAGCAGACCAAACTAAATGTCTGAGGTTTAAATAAGACAGGTTCCTCCAAGATCCTCTCTCATGATGTTCTAATCATTTGCACCTGAACTGGTGCACCTGATTCTACTTTTAGGTATTTGAAGTAGTGATAAATTTAGGGGTGTACTTACTTTTTCCACATGCGAATTTTGCATTTATGTTTATTTAAATTATACAATGGACTACAAAATGTAAATGTTTCATGATATTTGTTATATTATATCACCTTTATCTATCAATATTGTTGAAATGAAGATCAAATAGCTGTATGTTGAAATATGTTGAAAAAGTCAAAACTTTACATGGGGTGTACTTACTTTTTCACGTGACTGTATGTACTAAGTAGACAGACTTTTTTTTACAACTGGAATGAATGGAGGATTTTTTTTCCCTTGATTTTCAGTTGCTCTATCAATGGAAGCCATTATGGATAAAAGACTCAAGGAAAGGAAGGTGGGATAGAACGGTAATAATCTCCAGCATAGTGAACATTTGATACCTACATTGCTGATGATGGGCACGCCAAGGTGGGCCATGTTGGTGATTATCTCAGCATCTTCCGGGGGAATTTTGGCGTGCTCAATCAACCGCTGAAGGTTCTCCTCCGTCACACCTGGTGGGACAAACGTTGCTTAACACTCACAATAGACAGCAACTTGTTAACGACGTAAACTGAACAGAAATTGAAGCTGTCGTTGTGCCCGGAGAGACTCACCATTTTTGTTCAGTATGTACAGCAGGATGACACGGATCTTGTCATGGACGGAGACCGTTCCATCAAGCAAGACGGGTACGATGAGCCGCATCGGGTCCTTAAGTTTCTCACCATCTGCGTCCGTGCCCGTTGCCAGGTCCTTTTTCATGGTAACATGATACAGCTCAGTTCAACAAGTGCCAAATAGTCATGTAATCACTCAATTTCATGAATACAAAAGTGACATCAAACATATACCCTTTGGCGATGATCATCTTATTGCTGGGAAATATTCGAATTGGTCAGTAATATCAAACATATCTGTCAAACTTATCAAATATATTTACTAATTTCGAGATCATTTGAGGAAATCAACCAGGATAGAAATGTGGAATTTATTGAATTTTTTTTAACACTTACATTATTATCCTCGCCAGAGGAGAGGGTATTGCATTTGAGCCTGTGTGTTACTTGGCAAATTTATTTTTGGACAAGTTCACTACATGGCCAAAAGTATGCGGACACCCCTTCTAATTAGTGAATTCGGCTGTTTCAGCCACACCCATTGCTGACAGGTATATCTAATCAAGCACACAGCCATGCAATCTCCATAGACAAACATTGGCAGTAGAATGGGCCATACTGAAAAGCTCAGTGACTTTAAACGTGGCACCGTCATAGGATGCCACCTTTCCAACAAGTCAGTTCGTCAAATTTCTGCCCTGCGAGAGCTGCCCCAGTCAACTGTAAGAGCTGTTATTGTGAAGTGGAAACGTCTAGGAGCAACAATAGCTCAGCCACGAAGTGGTAGGCCATACAAGCTCGCAGAACTGGACCATCGAGTGTCGAAATGCGTAAAAATCGTCTGTCCCCAGTTGCAAAACTCACGGCGGAGTTCCAAACTGCCACTGGAAGCAATGAGAACTGCGGTCAACTGTAAGTGGTCAACTGTAAGCCTTAAAAAAAACCCCACTGAAAACACGTCCTGGTGAAGGTCTGCAATCTCTGATTGCTTTTTCTCGTTTGCTAATTACTATCCCCACCCGGGTCATACTATCCTCTGCAGCTAAAGTATCAAACAAAACCGGTTACGCCATTGTTAGACGAGCAGTCTTGTTTTTTTGAAGAAGCAGAATGTGATGTGTGATGAGACCTGGGTCAATCATTTCACATCAGAGTCAAGTTGAGCCAACATGCAATGGAGACATTGTTGGTTGCCACCACCAAAAAATTCGAGCTTCAGCCAACAGGAGGAAAGATTTGGGCAAAAGTGTTTTGGGACCTTAATGATCTCATTCACCTGGACACCCAGTTTAACGTACATCCAAAGGACAGCACACGCATATTGATGATTCAATCTACCTGTGAAACACCAGTATCATAATTCATAATTATTAGCTGGGTTGGGATTGAAACCCCGGCGAGACAGCTTGAAGGCCAGGGTGCATACCTCCAGGACCTGGGCAATCCTGTCAGCCCATTGATGTTTTTTGAATGAAGAAGACATCAAAGCACGAGTCCTGAAATATCTGCGTGCCCGTCCCATTTTTTACACAGATGGTATCAGTGTGCTACAGTATCATTGGGACAGGTGTGACGTGCAAGAGGGAAATACCGCGAGAAATGTCGGATGTTTCATCAACCCGATGATACCTTTTCATTTTCGCAAATAAAAATAATCCATATAATTACATACGCCATACGACATAGCGATTGTGAACACGATTATCGATCACGATTCGCGATCATCACGATCATAGGGTATCGATCACGATTTGAAACACGATGGAATAATATTTACCGATATGAACAGTGATGTGGCTTTTATTGAAATTCTAAAGATACTGTTTAGATTTTGATGATTTGCGTGTAATATGATTCAACGGATGTTTATATGAATCGTTTAAAATAAAGAAACCTTCAATTTCTGATATTTTGCCTTTTCATTTGGGCCTCCCAATTGAACCCCGCCCATGGGGCGGGTACCGTTGCTAGTTATTAATAATAACATTAATTAAATGATCAGGTGTATGTTATGGAATGTCGGTAACTTGAGTGTCCCAACTTATGACGTGAACGTTTTTAATTCTCTACTCGGTGTAAAATATTTGAAAAATATAAAACTCGTGGTGTTCAAACTTTGGACCACGTGGTTTTCACCGAAAGAGAGTATTCGGATCAATAAATAAATAAATGAATATACAGGTTATTAATATAAAAAATGCATAGGGGGCGTGGCCACAGTCCAATGTGACGTCACTTTGTTTGCTATTTGTCACAATGAGAATTCCTGCAATAGAGAACTCTTAAGACAAAGCTCTGTGGTTAAAGCTTCATTCGTGGATTGGTGTGGACGAGAGATGTGGTTCATTCCCATTGTGGTGTTCATGCTGGTTCGTTGTGTGACATCCCGACCACCACAGCAGGTAAGCCGTAAGCGGGGATTGTAAGAGACAACAGGTACACAACGTACGTGCTCGGACAAGGTACACAACGGACGCACTCGTTTTGGGTCGATGGGAAAGCGAACAGGTGGTGTGTTCCGTGTTAAATTTCTAATGTTTTCGATTGGAGAGGGAATTGGATTCGACGAAAAAACTGTGCAAAGGCCTGAGTGATCTGCCGCGGCATCATCTTGTCTTGGATTATATAACATGCAAATATGGTCGAGTGCTCTGATCGACGGATTTCCGGTGCCGGGTCAACTCTTACTTGGGGTGTTTCTTGCCTTTCACCCCTTTGTCATGTATGAAGCTGCAAATATTCACCGTTGTATCCCTACACCGTGACCACATGGTATCCCTCCGCCCCAGCTCGGATGGTTCGGTTAATCAGGCCTGTATCAGCAGAGTCAATAAACGTGTGCTCCAATCGATCGTAGTTTGTCGAGATACCTTCCTTGGCGACGAGGATAAACATCGAGACCATGACTTATTTTGGCCATATCGATGAATTCGACCCTAATGAGCGAGATTTTGACACGTATTCCGAGCGGTTGTCTTTCTCCTTCGAGACGAACGGCATCGCGACCGAAGCCCGGATGAAGGCCGTCTTCCTGTCCGTTTGCGGAGGTGAGACGTTCACACTCGTTAAAAACCTGATTCGGCCTCGGACAATCCAGGAGCTCACGTATGCACAGCTCAAGGCCGCTTTGAAGGAACATTGTAATCCATCTCCTTCAGTCATCCTGTGTCGGTTTAATTTTTACATGTGCAGACAGCAGCAAGGTCAGTCGATCGCAGACTTCATTGCACACCTCAAAAAACTGTCACATCTGTGTGAGTTTGGGTACACGATTGATGACATGCTCCGTGATTTGCTGGTGGTTGGCATGTCCGATGACCGCACTAATAGATCGTCTGGTACCTTAGTAAATGGATTGTTACACACTGGACAAAAACACCATTTTTTTTACACAATCCCTGCATGAGGTCACTTGTTGAGAAAAAGCTAAGCTCCAAACATTCCGTGAATCTGGAAGCTGAAATGGCGTCGTTTATGACGTCATATTGCCGAAAATAGCATTTTGTGGATAATCAACAGGAAAAAACAGGTACCAAATGTTCAGCAATTGTGTTTTTAATGAAATACATATACACTGATGACAAACGAAGTGTTATAAAAATTGAAGCTAAAATGACGTTAGAATGGCGTCATTTTGACGTCATAATGACGTCATTTAGCTAGAAAATGACATTTTTGGTGTATTCAGCAACCTTGTGTTTATTGAAGTGCACGCATGTTTGTAGTATGAGAGTTATAATGACGAGATCGGAAGCAAGACCGTTAAAAAAGAGCCAGAACAGTATTCCATGGCAAATAATTAGCTTATTTTTGACATTTGCAACAGCACAGGTCATCGCCTCATCGCCTTCAAGGTGCCTCATCTTGACGTCTTGACATCTTGACGTCGTCATGACGTTCATCGATCGGTGAAGCAGTTTCAGAGAAGGGATTGTTTTAAATATCGCCTTTCAAGCTAATATGGCTGCCATACCACATGACAAATGACCTTTAAAATGTACACTCTGCATATGTATGGGCAGGGAATCACATTTGTGAAGTTTTGTGTTGATCGGTTAAGGTTAGTTTTTCTATCCAAGATGGCTGCCAAACCACGTGACATAAAACATCATCATTTTCAAACGATATGCAACAGTGCTGTTCGATGATATTTGTTTTCGATGAGGCGATATTTTCTCAAATATCCTTTTTTGATGTCAAGACTCAAGACGTCAAGACATGATGACGGTGACTGACGACGTCATCGTCAGTACATGGTAGTCCGACTTTGGAGCATTTGCATCTCAAACAGCCTATGTCCGATTTGCAGTTGCATTTTATGAGTTCCGTACAGGCGTCCGCTGCTTGTGGGATAGTTATCCACACTGGTAACCACTTATTATCCTCCATTGTCCACCCCCAACCCCTGGGAGACGGAATCTGTAGATTGTACTGTTCACTTGTGGTCCAGATCGCTCCTTGATAGGCGACTCTTTTCATGTGCTGATGTAAGGCATTCTACAAAGACGTAACACAGGATTAAAATGCTGTCATGAGAGAAAAAGTTTGTTGATATAACAACAAAATAGAGTATTTACCTGCGGAGGAGGGATGTTCTCCAGACTCCTGCTTTTCTTGCAGAACAGATCTCGACGGGCCTCGTTTACCATGTCCACATTGCTGGTTTGATCATATAAGACAACCGTAAGCCGTTCTATGATCTGAAAGGTTCTAGACGATGTTTCCACTGGATCAAACGGCTTGTCGACCATGGTATTAAAAGCCTCTGCAGCCAGTGGATATGCTTTCCAAGCTTTCCATGAACTCTTTTTTTCCTTTGTTGAAGAAACTTGAAATTGTGTCACACCCACTGAAGGCATGGAACAACGGAAGCGCACGAGATGTTTTCTCACCGAGACTGCTGGTGACAGTGTTGATGTGGTCATAACGGAAGGCTTTTCCCATAGCGAATGCAACCCATATATCCATTTCTGGATAACGTGCCAGCAACTTGAAAAATAGACTGACGATGATGACAATGACATCCGTTTCTACAGTGCGTACAAGAAGTCTGTTGGAGCCATTTTTCAGTGCGTGAACTACATGAACTACAATTCGTGTGTCTGCTTCTTCGTGTGAACAATCCGGCATTGGATCACTGCTACCGATGGATATTACTGAGCGGTCTGAACAGTAAAAAGAAACGGAACATAAGTTATCGAATATAATTTTCAGATATGTTAAGGAAATAATTTATGTCAAAGCAAACCAATACACCTGCATTGATGTACATTTCCTTGTCAGGAGGACACTCTTCCCCATCAACGACCTGGGATAAGAAATCAAAAAGCTCTTCTTTGTTCCTGGAATCTCGTAGGAAGTCCTTCCAGTTGGATGGTATTTTAGTCTGTGGCGATACCTTCTTTCTTACTCCAGAGCCTCTCTTATCACGTGTTGACTCTTTGATACTACTCGGTAAATATCGATCCCATACCAGATCTAACCGACTGACCTTGTCTAACTCTTGCCGCATGAACGGTTTGAATACACCTTCAGCATAATCCTTGAAAGTGGACGAAGATGAAGTTGGCAAACTATGGACAATTGCTGCACCATCAAGGATTTTGACGTCAAAGTGGTTTGGTGGATTAGGCTGTTCGCTGCTGTCCAAACAGTCAAGCAGGTCAGACTTCGTTCCTGTACGAAGTTTTCCAAATGCCGACAGTGATGGAGGATGGAGCTGATTTTCATGGCTGAAAAAGAGGTCTGGGTCACTTTCCCTTAGCTGGTTTGCTATATACAGACGCCCAAATAAGTTTACATCATTGCGAAGGGCAGCAATTTGTTTCGCTTTTGAATTTACTGTTCGTTTCGGCGATTTGAAAAGTGGCAAGTTGTTTTTCTTAATGGGGTCTTGGATAAGTTTCGATCTTTCGTCAAGTACTTCCTTCCTAAACTTGTAGTACTGCAGCTCCCCTAAACTGTTCCATGTTGCGAATTGTGTTTACCACAGACTCATCCACACAGTCTCGTGTAACACGATTAGCTCAGGGCATTCATCCATAAATGGGTTGCTGTACTCTGTTATAACATTTAATAATTCGTTGGTCTGGTTTTTGAACAACTCCTGTGTGAATAATCCCTCCTCGTGATGGTGGTAATTGATTTCGTGGTTTGTTCTCGCGAGATAAGTGTTCTCGAATACGTTGAGCAGCCGAGCTTGCTCAGGTCTGGAAATCATCCAACGCCTAAGAGCATTCGGGTTTGCTGTCAGGCCTATTACACCTCCGACGCCCTTGACCTTTGCATTTTCTTGCTCATGGACCTGATCAATTGGCAGAAAAGAAAATCTGTGATTTGTCTTATTAACCACCCAACACTTGGTGAAATATAACGTATGGCAGCAGGCAGCGACTGCATCTCTCGGATATGTACCGAAATCCAGCGAGAGTAGTTGTAATGATCGAGAGCAAAGAAAAGAAACATCAGCGCTCCCAAAGCCTCGACATACAGATGGAAATTGTTCTCTCTTTGAGCACGAATGAAGACGAGGATAGTGAGTTCTGGGCGAAGCACAGTATCCCAGAACTGAAAGGTTGGGCTTTTCTCTATCATTTGCCATTTCCATTTATTAAAGTCATCTGTTACATCGGAGGAATTAAGATGAGTCCCATATGCGTCACGTTGTAATTTTGACAGTACCAACGCAGTCACTTGGTGAGCATGTCTCGTTCTTGTGATGTGGGCTGCTTTGAGAAATGAATCGGCCTTGCAAGTCGTTGCTATGCCAGAATCAGTGAGTGTGTTAGTCCAGCCACTATCTGCTAAAAAGTCCCCAAGAGTGTTCCACAAAGCTTTTTCAATATGAAGCCCGCCAAACATGATAATGAGTTTGTCTTCTCCATGGGTTTCTGAAAAATTCCACTGGATATACTTAGGGTTTGCAAAAATGGGACAATCGCTGGCTGGAACCGGGATTTGGCCCGGGTTGAGGAATTCTGTGGCAGACTTTAAAACATGCATTCCGTGCTTAATCATAGAAGGAGTGTCGGCCTTCTCAGCAAATGGAGGTAGAGGCGCGGTAATAGCTGGTGGGTTCGTCGGGGGGCGGGGGGGGGGGGGGCTGAGTGGATGCGTGATACGCCGCCCAAGATAAAGCATCGCCATTTTGTAGGGTATCCTTCTTGAGAGGTGTAATGGCACGCTGCACCCATTCATCTTCTTTGAACTTCGCTTCCCCCAGTGGCCCATTGTGTGACGTTGTTTGTACTGCAGGGATTCGTGTGGATGTCATGTTCACATTTAATGCCTGTACTATTGCAAACGAGTCTGGAAGATATGGTTTGGTGTCTGGGTCTTTCTCGACGAGAATTGTTTGTCCAGGTATTACAGGATCATGGAGGGTTGGGAATTGTGTAATGCTAATACCAGTTCCATGAAACGACACCTTGGCTGCAGTAGATGCCGGATCGTGGTCAATATTGTCCAGAGCCCTGACTGTGAATAAACCGTTTCTTAAGTTGGGTGGACACACTACACCTGTTGTAAAAATCAGATCTACAACATTGTCCCAATCGTAGGTTTAATTCAGAATCGATCTCTAGGAACACCTGTAAGAAACCAACAAGAATAATATCAGTATACCGTAATCATAGAAGTAATAATGAATTGGCAATTGGTACAAGCAAGCCTGGAACATCTAGCAATACGCACCATTCGAATATGCACTACCACACAGAATAAATGTCACAGGAATGAATCGGAGCGACGTCCGTCCGAGTTCTTATGGAAGCCCCTCAGTGGTCGGAGACAGCATAGCACCTGTGTTCAACTAAGACACAATTTCATTACAACACCATCAATCTTAAATTGCTCACATGCGGATAGGGCCAACTGATTTTCTATTTTAAGCACACGACTGTAGGAAATGCTCAAACCCAGATTGGCAAGGTGTTCCACTAATGTTCTTTGTCTGGTAGCAGCGTGTATCTTCATACCGACATATACCGGGAGCGGAGGCTCTTTGTCAGTACTGTATCGACAACTTGAGGCTGCGGAAGGAGTTCGTTTCTTACTGTTATGAAGTAACAGTTGTGCTATGGAAAGACATGCCTGGGGATATTCGATTGATCCATCAACCCTTGGTCCATACAGAATCATCGCCACAAGCAGTGTCGTGTTGGGCAAGCTGTTCCTCTGGCACTCAGTCAAATTTCCAGAAAAAGCACACCCCTCTTCCGCAAGAAATTCTTTCCTGCACATTTTTGCAACCTTGGCAAACTGAGGAGCTTCTGATTCATAGTTGTCTTCCTCTAAAGTCTGTTTAAGCATGTCACGCATACCTTCTGGAAATACAAGAATTATGTTTTTACCATCTGACTGTTCTTGTAAACCCATATCCATGAAATGATGGAGGAGCCTGGTTTTGAATCGTGTCTTGTCCAATGAACTATCACAGCCAAGCTCAATAACCCTGGTCTGGAACAATTGATGGAGGTCACCCAGCTTGAAAAGAAATGTTCCATCCTCAATCAAACTTTCTATGTGCGATACAAGCTTGGCAAAAGCTCTTGCTTTAGCTCGTTCGACGCCTGTGCTTGTATCTGTATTCATTTGCCGTTGGTGAGTTCGGTACTGATTTCTGTATTGTGTTACGGATTCATCACTTCCGTCGTTGTGGTTTTCATCCACTGTAAGCATTTTTGGTTCCATATACTATTATTGTTATCGTTTAAGTGAAATGGAGATAACTGTTTTCAAAAGGTAAAAAAATAGTGTTTTAAAAGAAACCGGAAACGGGATCGGAAGAAACCGGAAGAAGAAGAGCAAAAAAAAAAGCGGAGCAAGTGAGGTCGGGAAGAAAAGCCGAGCTGCTTTGAGGTCTCGAGGAGACGCTGGCGAACGGGGGTCACGAGCGAACTTTGGGTTTCCTGGGAAAGGGATTCCTGCAACAGAGTTGTGATCGTTGTGACAGATAAACCTGCGTGACAGGTTTTGCGGTTGATTCCGAAGAGAATCGTTGTTGGAGTGCAGGTACGCCTCCAGTACGGGCCCGTCGGCCATTTTGCCTCGCTCCTGCCATTTTGCATCGCTCCAGCCTTTTCACCTCACTCCAGCCATTTCACCACACCCAGCCGTTAGCCTGGTTTGCGTGTGTAACGTGGATTTCGATTGGGAATTTGTGGTTTTTTCCGTTTGGGAGCCGTTGAACGTTCATACCCGAAGGTGTGATTTCCCAGTCGCCTTTTGGGGGCACCTTTGTGCCTCTTTGGCAGCATGACTGTCAGCCAAGCTGGCTTCTGGTCTCGATACGACATTTTTCTTGCGATCACCGGAGCGTGGATCGACTTTGGCTTGGTGCCGGGACAGAGACTTTGGGAATGTTATTTTCACTCACTTGGAGCACAGTGAGTTATATAGTAAGAAACTGATGGTACCATCATAGGAATGATATAATATTTGTTGTACAATTGATTAATATTGTTCTTGTGCTGTTATTCTTGTTTGACCTTAATACAATACTTGTTTTTTCGTAACAATTGGTGTGGTTTCACCATTGGTCATTGACACACAGAATAACACATCTTTCTGCCGTGACTCCTTTCGGGGCTCGGAGGACGGAGGTACACCGTGACCGGGGTTTGGGGAGGAGCACGTAACAATTGCGTGAGACAAGACATGTGATACTTACTTTCCAAGGCAATCAAATCGCCCCCAGCTAGTACTGAAAGCATTCGCTGGTCTTGCATTTCAAGTGCCATATCTCTCAATGACTGATCTGCAGAGAATGTTGAAAACTCATGAAGCTTGGTTATCGAGGTTTGTTCACAAAAAATGCAAACATCCTTGCTTCCCGGTGCTGATTGCCTGATTGATCGGCGAGTAGTTGTGTCTGATGTCTTGTTTACCTGTTGTTTTTTTTTCTCTTGCTCTCTTGAGTTTAGCATTGTTAAATTTCTGGTGGCATGAACAATGCCAAGAGGCCTTGTTTGAAAGGAACTGTTCCAGTGTTGCATCAGTCCCGAACTCAATGCGCACGGGTAGTGCATCCAAGGTTTTGAATTCCTCGACATTTTCGAAGAATGCCTTGTAAACTGATAAAGCATCACAGCTTTGGCGATTTTGTGGACAATTAAGCTGCTCTGGGGTACTTCTCTGACAGATAACACAAGCTGTCCAATCCATATCGACCTGTGGTGGGGTGTCCTTTTCTTTACCACATCAACATCATCTAAGAAAAAACAGTGAAGATAAGTTGTTTAATTCTGTTGGTTATGACTGGGAGCAACAATGCGTTATACGAGTGCGAGTACAGCAACGAACATTATATTCTATCGGCTACAATAAAATGCTGTATTTTAGCTTGGAAAAGGTCCTTAGAGCATGACAAAATTCATTGAAATGCTTATTAACAAATTTATAAGCTTTAGTACCACGCGAAATAGTACATGAAACACAAAAAGTGGGACCACATAACAAGTAGGAGCGCCTGTTAACCCAGTCCAGCATTTGTAACACTGTGTGACGTCATTGTGACGCCACAGCCCTCAGATGCATCGAATTTTTTGGAGCTTAGGCAAAAATCACATATGTGGGACTGTCCAAAAAAAATTTGGTGCTTTTGTCCGACGTGTAACTATTTCGGCCAGTTCCGTCGTTAAGGCACCGAACTAAGACGCCTGCTTGCTGAGAGAAGACTGACGTTCTAAAATGCCAGAGACACCGCCATTTCCATGGGAAGTGCTGAACGCAAAGCTACAAGCATCGGTGCCACTCGCTCGTCTGGTACCAGCACTGCTGTGAATCGGTTGGATCATGTTCAGCCAAAACGTTGGAACAAGTCTCCTCGTCAGAAGCCAGTGCAGTCTCAAACACACAACAAATGTTTTCGGTGCAACGGAAAGCACCCTCCGGAAACGTGTCGGTTCAAAGATGCAACCTGCCATTTCTGTTCGAAAACTGGCCATATTGCTCCAGCTTGCATCACTCGCAAATCGGGAAAAGGGAACGCTGCTATCAAGAAGATTCATCAGTTTATCAGTTCGGAGGAACCTGAGTGTGACCAGGTGAGCTCTCTTTCCAACAACTCAGAATCGTGTGACCTGTTTAATATTGATTCTCACCATAAGCGGGACCCTCTTGTTGCCACTGTTGTCGTCAACAATCGACCATTGCAAATGGAGGTCGACACTGGTGCGGCAGTCTCGCTCATCAGCCATGCAGTTTTCACAAACCTGTGGAGTGATGCGGACCGACCCCATCTGAAACCTACTACCTATGGACTCTCCACCTATACAGGTGAGAAGATTGTTCCCTGCGGTACATGTGACGTCATGGTGGGCTACGATAACCGTGAGTTTCACCTACCCCTGATCGTCATTCCTGGAAAGGGCCCTTTCTTACTCGGCAGGAACTGGTTGAGCATAATTCAACTGAAGTGGAAAAGCATTCATCAACTCCGGGCAGACAACGTTTCTCCTACCGCAGCATACACACTCACAAATGTGCTGGATACGTACCTGGATGTCTTCAAGGATGAGCTTGGAACCTTGAAAGGACATACGGCTAAACTCAGTGTTGACCGGGATGCCAATCCTATATTTTGCAGAGCTCGCCCAGTCCCTTTCGCCCTGCGGGAGCGGATTGACAAGGAACTGGATCATCTTCAAAATCTGGGCATCATCGAGCAAATCCAGTATGCCGAATGGGCGGCGCCCATCATTCCTGTCATCAAATCGGACCAGTCCATCTGCATATGTGGAGATTATAAAATGACCGTGAACAAGTGTTCTTCATTGGATAAATATCCAATCCCGAGGATCGAAGAGCTCTATGCTCGTCTCATGGGAAGCAAGACTTTTACGAAACTCGATCTCAAATTTGTCTATCTACAGCTCCGCTTGGACGAGAATTCGAAACAGTATCTTACCATCAACACACATCGTGGGTTGTACAGGTACCACCGACTCAGTTTTGGAGTGAAATCTGCACCTGGAATTTATCAGCGTGTCATGGACAGTTTGTTTGCCGCCGAACGCAACGTCGTTTGTTACCAGGATGATATTCTGGTTACTGGTCGTACGGACGCGGAACATCTACAAAACCTGGATAGAGTTCTGAAGAAGATTTCAGAGTCCGGCCTACGTTTGCGTCGAGACAAGTGCAAGTTTATGGTGCCATCAGTCACGTACCTGGGTCATACGATTGATGCCGAGGGTCTACACCCGACAGATGAGAAAGTCCGAGCTATCAAGGATGCTCCTGCCCCACGAGACGTGACCGAATTGAAGTCATACCTCGGTTTGCTTCAGTTCTATGGTCGTTACATCCCGAATGTGACCGACATTTTGGGCCCCCTTTATCGGCTTTTGAGGAAAGGAGTCTCCTGGAGCTGGGTGTCTACTGAACAATCAGCATTCCAGACCTCTAAAGATCTGCTCAAATCGTCCAATGTTCTCGTTCATTTTGATCCAGAGAAGGATCTTGTGCTGACATACGATGCCTGTCGGTATGGAGTGGGGAGTGTATTATCACAGGTGATGCCTGATGGTACGGAAAGACCTGTTGCATTTGCATCCAGAACGTTGTCCCCGGCAGAGAAGAACTATTCCCAACTTGACAAGGAAGGATTCAGAATCGTTTTCGGCGTCAGCAAATTTCGCCAGTACCTTCTTGGACATCATTTCACGATTCGCACTGATCACAAGCCGCTGATCAGTCTGTTTGGTCCAACTAAGGCGACATCTGACACACTACTGCCCAGGATCATCCGCTGGTCCCTGTTTCTTGCTGCTTATGACTACACCATATGCTATAAGCCCGGTTCGTCTTTCACAAATGCAGATGCCATGAGTCGGTTACCCCTTCCAGAATCCGTTGATGATTCGCCTACACCAGGATCCATTATCGCACTGATGGATCATCTGGAAGATTGTGCTGTCGATTCCGGCCAGATCCGCACTTATACTCGACGAGACCCCGTTCTGTCCAGAACTGTCCAGGCTGTACAGGTTGGATGGCATTTGCTACCTGAGGGTGACCCAGCTTTTGCGGCTTTTAAAGCACGTAAAAACGAACTCAGCGTGGAAAATGGTTGCCTACTCTGGGGATGTCGTGTCGTGATCCCGGAAAATCTGCGTTCTAGGGTCATGGATGAAATCCATAACTGTCACCCCGGGATTGTGAAGATGAAGTCACTCGCTAGAAACTATGTGTGGTGGCCGAATCTTGATGCTGATATCGAACATCATGTTCGACATTGTTACCCCGGCCAGAGCACCCGGAATACACCTGCGAAAGCGCCACTGCATCCCTGGGAATGGTCCAGCGAACCGTGGCATCGCCTACATCTCGATTATGCCGGGCCTATTAACGGCAGCATGATTCTAATAATTACGGACGCACACACAAAATGGATTGATGCCTATGTGACGCGTGGTACTACGTCAGCCATTGTCATCGAAAGACTCAGACGCTGTTTCGCCACTCATGGTCTGCCCAGGATGATCGTGAATGATAATGGTTCGTGTTTTTCCAGTACCGGGTTTGCCGAGTTCACACGTCGGAACGGCATCAAACATAAGTTTGTCAGACCACATCACCAGGCTTCAAATGGCTTGGCCGAACGATCCGTGGGAATCATCAAATCCGGATTGCAGAAACTTCAGGAGGGAACCCTGGAAACAAAGCTTTCTCGTCTCCTGTTCAAATACCGCATCACGCCAGAATCAACAACCGGTGCAGCTCCGTCTGAGTTATTGATGAAACGACACTTGAGATCGACACTTGGCAATCTTAAACCAGACATATCATCAAACGTTTATCAGAGCCAGCTTAATCAAAAGTTGGTGCACGATAAGACGTCCAACAGTCGCTGTATCAACATTGGAGATCCAGTGTTTGCCCGAAATTTTGGTGCACGTGCGACGTGGCTACCGGGGGACATCATCGAGAAGCCAGGTCCACTGTCCTGTGTGATTTGCCTGCAGGACGGCCGCGAAATTCGTCAACACCAGGACCACATAACCTACCGTCACTGTGAGTCGATAGAGCCTGCAGCATCGTCACAGTCAGAACAACAGTTCGACCCGCCACTGCCGGAGATCGTCGTGGCCGCTCCAGCCGGCTCGGATGCCCCGAAAACCTCTGCGAACGCTACACCCTTCGTGCAGACCAAAGGAATCACCTCGGACTCTGTATCCACTGGTACACCGCCACCCAAAGGGATCACCTCGGACTCTGTATCCACTGGTACACCGCGACCCAAAGGGATCACCTCGGACTCTGTATCCACTGGTACACCGCCACCCAAAGGGATCACCTCGGACTCTGTATCCACTGGTACACCGCGACGCTCAATGCGTGAGAGAAAAGCACCCGACCGGTTGAATCTTTGAAGATGTTTTTTTTCACGTTGACACATGTTCTATTTTCACGTTGACACATGTTCTATTTTCAGGTTGACACATGTTCTATTGTACACCGCTCCTTTCCTATGCCATCTCCAGGCATTGCAAATCGTCATTGCCGGGCACCAAAGGGGGCTCGGCAGTGACGCACGCTGAAAGAGAGTACTCAGTTTTCACTCTGGTTTCTTGCTTTCTTGTTGTACACCGCTCCTTTCCTATGCCATCTCCAGGCATTGCAAATCGTCATTGCCGGGCACCAAAGGGGGCTCGGCAGTGACGCACGCTGAAAGAGAGTACTCAGTTTTCACTCTGGTTGTTTGTTGTACACCGCTCCTTTCCTATGCCATCTCCAGGCATTGCAAATCGTCATTGCCGGGCACCAAAGGGGGCTCGGCAGTGACGCACGCTGAAAGAGAGTACTCAGTTTTCACTCTGGTTTCTTGTTTGTTTGTTTTCTTGGTTGTCCGGACGATATCTCAGCCATCCTTTGAGCTAGGAAGCTGAAATTTCGGCACAGTAGTGAGCAAGTCCTTTGTCAAATACGGTATTTTTTGTTTTTTGAATAATCAATTAATTGAGGAGTTATTTAATTATTAGCGTTTAATTAAGTACTTATTTAATTAATTAAATTTCATTTCTCTTCTGACCATTATTAACTCAGGCACCTTTTGAGTTAGGAAGCTGATATTTGGACATGCCAATGACCAGGTGATTTGGCTGCAAAGGATATTTTTGATTTATTAATTAATCAATTAATCGATTAATTATTTAATTATTCGATTAATGACAAAAAAAATTTTTTTTTTAAAGTTACAGATTCTGATGAAATAGTGGTAGTTTATGTGTTCTCTGACCAAATTGATTAATAATTTAATTTTTTTATGATTATTATTTATTTATTTTCATTATTAATCATTTATTTATTTTCTTTCTCATTTGGCCAATATCTCAGGCACCTTTTGAGCTGGGAAGCTAATATTTGGACATGAGTGACCAAGTGATGTGGCTATCAAGGATATTTTTGATTTATTGATTAATCATTTCATCTATTAATTATTTATTGATTAATCGATTAATTATTTATTGAGTAATCAATTAATTATTTAATTTTTTATAAATGACTTATTTAATTAAATTTCTAAAAGATACATCTTCGGATGAAGCACTAGTGGTTTAGTTATGCGATTAGCCAATTGATTATGAAAATATTTTGTGATAATCTTTTATTGATTTTAATTATACAATTAATCAATCAATTAGTGTACACCCCTCCCTCCCAATGCAGCCTTAATGAGCTGCACTGCGGTATTGCCGGGCGCCAGAGGCGCCCCGGCAATGCCGCGCTGCAGCATATTTAATTATTTGGCATGGGGCGGTGTACTTTGAATGTATGTGTACTTGTCTTGTTGTACACCGCTCCTTTCCTATGCCATCTCCAGGCATTGCAAATCGTCATTGCCGGGCACCAAAGGGGGCTCGGCAGTGACGCACGCTGAAAGAGAGTACTCAGTTTTCACTCTGGTTTCTTGTTTGTTTGTTTTCTTGGTTGTCCGGACGATATCTCAGCCATCCTTTGAGCTAGGAAGCTGAAATTTCGGCACAGTAGTGAGCAAGTCCTTTGTCAAATACGGTATTTTTTGTTTTTTGAATAATCAATTAATTGAGGAGTTATTTAATTATTAGCGTTTAATTAAGTACTTATTTAATTAATTAAATTTCATTTCTCTTCTGACCATTATTAACTCAGGCACCTTTTGAGTTAGGAAGCTGATATTTGGACATGCCAATGACCAGGTGATTTGGCTGCAAAGGATATTTTTGATTTATTAATTAATCAATTAATCGATTAATTATTTAATTATTCGATTAATGACAAAAAAAATTTTTTTTTTAAAGTTACAGATTCTGATGAAATAGTGGTAGTTTATGTGTTCTCTGACCAAATTGATTAATAATTTAATTTTTTTATGATTATTATTTATTTATTTTCATTATTAATCATTTATTTATTTTCTTTCTCATTTGGCCAATATCTCAGGCACGTTTTGAGCTGGGAAGCTAATATTTGGACATGAGTGACCAAGTGATGTGGCTATCAAGGATATTTTTGATTTATTGATTAATCATTTCATCTATTAATTATTTATTGATTAATCGATTAATTATTTATTGAGTAATCAATTAATTATTTAATTTTTTATAAATGACTTATTTAATTAAATTTCTAAAAGGTACATCTTCGGATGAAGCACTAGTGGTTTAGTTATGCGATTGGCCAATTGATTATGAAAATATTTTGTGATAATCTTTTATTGATTTTAATTATACAATTAATCAATCAATTAGTGTACACCCCTCCCTCCCAATGCAGCCTTAATGAGCTGCACTGCGGTATTGCCGGGCGCCTCCGCGCTGCAGCATATTTAATTATTTGGCATGGGGCGGTGTACTTTGAATGTATGTGTACTTGTTGTACACCGCACCTTTCCTATGCCATCTCCAGGCATTGCAAATCGTCATTGCTGGGCACCGAAGGGGGCTCGGCAGTGACGCACGCTGAAAGAGAGTACTCAGTTTTCACTCTGGTTGTTTTCTTGTTTTCTTTCTTTCTTGGTTGTCCGGACGATATCTCAGCCATCCTTTGAGCTAGGAAGCTGAAATTTCGGCACAGTAGTGAGCAAGTCCTTTGTCAAATACGGTATTTTTTGTTTTTTGAATAATCAATTAATTGAGGAGTTATTTAATTATTAGCGTTTAATTAAGTACTTATTTAATTAATTAAATTTCATTTATCTTCTGACCATTATTAACTCAGGCACCTTTTGAGTTAGGAAGCTGATATTTGGACATGCCAATGACCAGGTGATTTGGCTGCAAAGGATATTTTTGATTTATTAATTAATCAATTAATCGATTAATTATTTAATTATTCGATTAATGACAAAAAAATTTTTTTTTTTTAAGTTACAGATTCTGATGAAATAGTGGTAGTTTATGTGTTCTCTGACCAAATTGATTAATAATTTAATTTTTTTATGATTATTATTTATTTATTTTCATTATTAATCATTTATTTATTTTCTTTCTCATTTGGCCAATATCTCAGGCACCTTTTGAGCTGGGAAGCTAATATTTGGACATGAGTGACCAAGTGATGTGGCTATCAAGGATATTTTTGATTTATTGATTAATCATTTCATCTATTAAGTATTTATTGATTAATCGATTAATTATTTATTGAGTAATCAATTAATTATTTAATTTTTTATAAATGACTTATTTAATTAAATTTCTAAAAGATACATCTTCGGATGAAGCACTACTGGTTTAGTTATGCGATTAGCCAATTGATTATGAAAATATTTTGTGATAATCTTTTATTGATTTTAATTATACAATTAATCAATCAATTAGTGTACACCTCTCCCTCCCAATGCAGCCTCAATGAGCTGCACTGCGGTATTGCCGGGCGCCGGAGGCGCCCCGGCAATGCCGCGCTGCAGCATATTTAATTATTTGGCATGGGGCGGTGTACTTTGAATGTATGTGTACTTGTTTGTTTTCTTTCTTGGTTGTCCGGGCGATATCTCAGCCATCCTTTGAGCTAGGAAGCTGAAATTTCGGCACAATAGTGAGCAAGTCCTTTGTCAAATACGGTAATTTTTGTTTTTTGAATAATCAATTAATTGAGGAGTTATTTAATTATTAGCGTTTAATTAAGTACTTATTTAATTAATTAAATTTCATTTCTCTTCTGACCATTAACTCAGGCACCTTTTGAGTTAGGAAGCTGATATTTGGACATGCCAATGACCAGGTGATTTGGCTGCAAAGGATATTTTTGATTTATTAATTAATCAATTAATCGATTAATTATTTAATTATTCGATGAATGACAAAAACTTTTTTTTTTTTAAAGTTACAGATTCTGATGAAATAGTGGTAGTTTATGTGTTCTCTGACCAAATTGATTCATAATTTAATTTTTTTATGATTATTATTTATTTATTTTCATTATTAATCATTTATTTATTTTCTTTCTCATTTGGCCAATATCTCAGGCACCTTTTGAGCTGGGAAGCTAATATTTGGACATGAGTGACCAAGGGATGTGGCTATCAAGGATATTTTTGATTTATTGATTAATCATTTCATCTATTAAGTATTTATTGATTAATCGATTAATTATTTATTGAGTAATCAATTAATTATTTAATTTTTTATAAATGACTTATTTAATTAAATTTCTAAAAGATACATCTTCGGATGAAGCACTACTGGTTTAGTTATGCGATTAGCCAATTGATTATGAAAATATTTTGTGATAATCTTTTATTGATTTTAATTATACAATTAATCAATCAATTAGTGTACACCTCTCCCTCCCAATGCAGCCTCAATGAGCTGCACTGCGGTATTGCCGGGCGCCGGAGGCGCCCCGGCAATGCCGCTCTGTAGGATATTTAATTATTTGGCATGGGGGCGGTGTACTTTGAATGTATGTGTACTTGTTGTACACCGCTCCTTTCCTATGCCATCTCCAGGCATTGCAAATCGTCATTGCCGGGCACCAAAGGGGGCTCGGCAGTGACGCACGCTGAAAGAGAGTACTCAGTTTTCACTCTGGTTTCTTGTTTTCTTGGTTGTCCGGGCGATATCTCAGCCATCCTTTGAGCTAGGAAGCTAAAATTTCGGCACAGTAGTGAGCAAGTCCTTTGTCAAATACGGTATTTTTTGTTTTTTGAATAATCAATTAATTGAGGAGTTATTTAATTATTAGCGTTTAATTAAGTACTTATTTAATTAATTAAATTTCATTTCTCTTCTGACCATTAACTCAGGCACCTTTTGAGTTAGGAAGCTGATATTTGGACATGCCAATGACCAGGTGATTTGGCTGCAAAGGATATTTTTGATTTATTAATTAATCAATTAATCGATTAATTATTTAATTATTCCATTAATGACAAAAACTTTTTTTTTTTTAAGTTACAGATTCTGATGAAATAGTGGTAGTTTATGTGTTCTCTGACCAAATTGATTAATAATTTAATTTTTTTATGATTATTATTATTTATTTATTTTCATTATTAATCATTTATTTATTTTCTTTCTCATTTGGCCAATATCTCAGGCACCTTTTGAGCTGGGAAGCTAATATTTGGACATGAGTGACCAAGTGATGTGGCTATCAAGGATATTTTTGATTTATTGATTAATCATTTCATCTATTAATTATTTATTGATTAATCGATTAATTATTTATTGAGTAATCAATTAATTATTTAATTTTTTATAATGACGTATTTAATTAAATTTCTAAAAGATACATCTTCGGATGAAGCACTAGTGGTTTAGTTATGCGATTAGCCAATTGATTATGAAAATATTTTGTGATAATCTTTTATTGATTTTAATTATACAATTAATCAATCAATTAGTGTACACCTCTCCCTCCCAATGCAGCCTCAATGAGCTGCACTGCGGTATTGCCGGGCGCCTGAGGCGCCCCGGCAATGCCGCGCTGCAGCATATTTAATTATTTGGCATGGGGCGGTGTACTTTGAATGTATGTGTACTTGTTGTACACCGCACCTTTCCTATGCCATCTCCAGGCATTGCAAATCGTCATTGCTGGGCACCGAAGGGGGCTCGGCAGTGACGCACGCTGAAAGAGAGTACTCAGTTTTCACTCTGGTTGTTTTCTTGTTTTCTTTCTTTCTTGGTTGTCCGGACGATATCTCAGCCATCCTTTGAGCTAGGAAGCTGAAATTTCGGCACAGTAGTGAGCAAGTCCTTTGTCAAATACGGTATTTTTTGTTTTTTGAATAATCAATTAATTGAGGAGTTATTTAATTATTAGCGTTTAATTAAGTACTTATTTAATTAATTAAATTTCATTTATCTTCTGACCATTATTAACTCAGGCACCTTTTGAGTTAGGAAGCTGATATTTGGACATGCCAATGACCAGGTGATTTGGCTGCAAAGGATATTTTTGATTTATTAATTAATCAATTAATCGATTAATTATTTAATTATTCGATTAATGACAAAAAATTTTTTTTTTTTTAAGTTACAGATTCTGATGAAATAGTGGTAGTTTATGTGTTCTCTGACCAAATTGATTAATAATTTAATTTTTTTATGATTATTATTTATTTATTTTCATTATTAATCATTTATTTATTTTCTTTCTCATTTGGCCAATATCTCAGGCACCTTTTGAGCTGGGAAGCTAATATTTGGACATGAGTGACCAAGTGATGTGGCTATCAAGGATATTTTTGATTTATTGATTAATCATTTCATCTATTAAGTATTTATTGATTAATCGATTAATTATTTATTGAGTAATCAATTAATTATTTAATTTTTTATAAATGACTTATTTAATTAAATTTCTAAAAGATACATCTTCGGATGAAGCACTCACTACTGGTTTAGTTATGCGATTAGCCAATTGATTATGAAAATATTTTGTGATAATCTTTTATTGATTTTAATTATACAATTAATCAATCAATTAGTGTACACCTCTCCCTCCCAATGCAGCCTCAATGAGCTGCACTGCGGTATTGCCGGGCGCCGGAGGCGCCCCGGCAATGCCGCGCTGCAGCATATTTAATTATTTGGCATGGGGCGGTGTACTTTGAATGTATGTGTACTTGTTTGTTTTCTTTCTTGGTTGTCCGGACGATATCTCAGCCATCCTTTGAGCTAGGAAGCTTAAATTTCGGCACAGTAGTGAGCAAGTCCTTTGTCAAATACGGTATTTTTTGTTTTTTGAATAATCAATTAATTGAGGAGTTATTTAATTATTCGCGTTTAATTAAGTACTTATTTAATTAATTAAATTTCATTTCTCTTCTGACCATCATTAACTCAGGCACCTTTTGAGTTAGGAAGCTGATATTTGGACATGCCAATGACCAGGTGATTTGGCTGCAAAGGATATTTTTGATTTATTAATTAATCAATTAATCGATTAATTATTTAATTATTCGATTAATGACAAAAAAAAATTTTTTTTTAAAGTTACAGATTCTGATGAAATAGTGGTAGTTTATGTGTTCTCTGACCAAATTGATTAATAATTTAATTTTTTTATGATTATTATTTATTTATTTTCATTATTAATCATTTATTTATTTTCTTTCTCATTTGGCCAATATCTCAGGCACGTTTTGAGCTGGGAAGCTAATATTTGGACATGAGTGACCAAGTGATGTGGCTATCAAGGATATTTTTGATTTATTGATTAATCATTTCATCTATTAAGTATTTATTGATTAATCGATTAATTATTTATTGAGTAATCAATTAATTATTTAATTTTTTATAAATGACTTATTTAATTAAATTTCTAAAAGATACATCTTCGGATGAAGCACTACTGGTTTAGTTATGCGATTAGCCAATTGATTATGAAAATATTTTGTGATAATCTTTTATTGATTTTAATTATACAATTAATCAATCAATTAGTGTACACCTCTCCCTCCCAATGCAGCCTCAATGAGCTGCACTGCGGTATTGCCGGGCGCCGGAGGCGCCCCGGCAATGCCGCGCTGCAGCATATTTAATTATTTGGCATGGGGCGGTGTACTTTGAATGTATGTGTACTTGTTGTACACCGCTCCTTTCCTATGCCACCTCCAGGCATTGCAAATCGTCATTGCCGGGCACCGAAGGGGGCTCGGCAGTGACGCACGCTGAAAGAGAGTACTCAGTTTTCACTCTGGTTTCTTGTTGTACACCGCTCCTTTCCTATGCCATCTCCAGGCATTGCAAATCGTCATTGCCGGGCACCAAAGGGGGCTCGGCAGTGACGCACGCTGAAAGAGAGTACTCAGTTTTCACTCTGGTTTCTTGTTTGTTTGTTTTCTTGGTTGTCCGGACGATATCTCAGCCATCCTTTGAGCTAGGAAGCTGAAATTTCGGCACAGTAGTGAGCAAGTCCTTTGTCAAATACGGTATTTTTTGTTTTTTGAATAATCAATTAATTGAGGAGTTATTTAATTATTAGCGTTTAATTAAGTACTTATTTAATTAATTAAATTTCATTTCTCTTCTGACCATTATTAACTCAGGCACCTTTTGAGTTAGGAAGCTGATATTTGGACATGCCAATGACCAGGTGATTTGGCTGCAAAGGATATTTTTGATTTATTAATTAATCAATTAATCGATTAATTATTTAATTATTCGATTAATGACAAAAAAATTTTTTTTTTTAAAGTTACAGATTCTGATGAAATAGTGGTAGTTTATGTGTTCTCTGACCAAATTGATTAATAATTTAATTTTTTTATGATTATTATTTATTTATTTTCATTATTAATCATTTATTTATTTTCTTTCTCATTTGGCCAATATCTCAGGCACGTTTTGAGCTGGGAAGCTAATATTTGGACATGAGTGACCAAGTGATGTGGCTATCAAGGATATTTTTGATTTATTGATTAATCATTTCATCTATTAATTATTTATTGATTAATCGATTAATTATTTATTGAGTAATCAATTAATTATTTAATTTTTTATAAATGACTTATTTAATTAAATTTCTAAAAGATACATCTTCGGATGAAGCACTAGTGGTTTAGTTATGCGATTGGCCAATTGATTATGAAAATATTTTGTGATAATCTTTTATTGATTTTAATTATACAATTAATCAATCAATTAGTGTACACCCCTCCCTCCCAATGCAGCCTTAATGAGCTGCACTGCGGTATTGCCGGGCGCCGGAGGCGCCCCGGCAATGCCGCGCTGCAGCATATTTAATTATTTGGCATGGGGCGGTGTACTTTGAATGTATGTGTACTTGTTTGTTTGTTTGTTTTCTTGCTTTCTTGGTTGTCCGGGCGATATCTCAGCCATCCTTCAAGCTGAGAAGCTGAAATTTCGGCACAATAGTGAGCACGTCATTTGTCAAAAACGGTATTTTTTGTTTTTTGATTAATCAATTAATTGAGGAGTTATTTAATTATTAGCGTTTAATTAAGTACTTATTTAATTAATTAAATTTCCTTTCTCTTCTGACCATTAACTCAGGCACCTTTTGAGTTAGGAAGCTGATATTTGGACATGCCAATGACCAGGTGATTTGGCTGCAAATGCTATTTTTGATTTATTAATTAATCAATTAATCGATTAATTATTTAATTATTCGATTAATGACAAAAAAATTTTTTTTTTTTAAAGTTACACATTCTGATGAAATGGTGGTGGTTTATGTGTTCTCTGACCGAATTGATTAATAATTAATTTTTTTATGATTATTATTTATTTATTTTCATTATTAATCATTCATTTATTTTCTTTCTCATTTGGCCAATATCTCAGGCACCTTTTGAGCTGGGAAGCTAATATTTGGACATGACAGTGACCAAGTGATGTGGCTATCAAGGATATTTTTGATTTATTGATTAATCATTTAATTGCTTAATTATTTATTGATTAATTGATTAATTATTTATTGATTAATCAATTAATTATTTAATTTTTTATTAATGACATTTAATAAAATTTCTAAAAGATACATCTTCGGATGAAGCACTACTGGTTTAGTTATGCTATTAGCCAATTGATTAAGAAAATATTTTGTGATAATCTTTTATTGATTTGAATTATACAATTAATCAATCAATTAGCGAACACCTCTTCCTCACAACGCAGCCTCTATGAGGTGCACTGCGGTATTGCCGGGTGCCGGAGGCGCCCCGGCAATGCCGCGCTGTAGGATATTTCATTATTTGGCATGGGGGTGGTGTACTTTGAATGTATGTGTACTTGTTTGTACTTGTTTTCTTTCTTGTTGTACACCGCTCCTTTCCTATGCCATCTCCAGGCATTGCAAATCGTCATTGCCGGGCACCAAAGGGGGCTCGGCAGTGACGCACGCTGAAAGAGAGTACTCAGTTTTCACTCTGGTTTCTTGTTTGTTGTACACCGCTCCTTTCCTATGCCATCTCCAGGCATTGCAAATCGTCATTGCCGGGCACCAAAGGGGGCTCGGCAGTGACGCACGCTGAAAGAGAGTACTCAGTTTTCACTCTGGTTTCTTGTTTGTTGTACACCGCTCCTTTCCTATGCCATCTCCAGGCATTGCAAATCGTCATTGCCGGGCACCAAAGGGGGCTCGGCAGTGACGCACGCTGAAAGAGAGTACTCAGTTTTCACTCTGGTTGTTTGTTTGTTTTCTTGGTTGTCCGGACGATATCTCAGCCATCCTTTGAGCTAGGAAGCTGAAATTTCGGCACAGTAGTGAGCAAGTCCTTTGTCAAATACGGTATTTTTTGTTTTTTGAATAATCAATTAATTGAGGAGTTATTTAATTATTAGCGTTTAATTAAGTACTTATTTAATTAATTAAATTTCATTTCTCTTCTGACCATTATTAACTCAGGCACCTTTTGAGTTAGGAAGCTGATATTTGGACATGCCAATGACCAGGTGATTTGGCTGCAAAGGATATTTTTGATTTATTAATTAATCAATTAATCGATTAATTATTTAATTATTCGATTAATGACAAAAAAATTATTTTTTTTTAAGTTACAGATTCTGATGAAATAGTGGTAGTTTATGTGTTCTCTGACCAAATTGATTAATAATTTAATTTTTTTATGATTATTATTTATTTATTTTCATTATTAATCATTTATTTATTTTCTTGTACACCGCTCCTTTCCTATGCCATCTCCAGGCATTGCAAATCGTCATTGCCGGGCACCAAAGGGGGCTCGGCAGTGACGCACGCTGAAAGAGAGTACTCAGTTTTCACTCTGGTTTCTTGTTTTCTTGTTTGTTTGTTTTCTTGGTTGTCCGGGCGATATCTCAGCCATCCTTTGAGCTAGGAAGCTGAAATTTCGGCACAGTAGTGAGCAAGTCCTTTGTCAAATACGGTATTTTTTGTTTTTTGAATAATCAATTAATTGAGGAGTTATTTAATTATTAGCGTTTAATTAAGTACTTATTTAATTAATTAAATTTCATTTCTCTTCTGACCATTATTAACTCAGGCACCTTTTGAGTTAGGAAGCTGATATTTGGACATGCCAATGACCAGGTGATTTGGCTGCAAAGGATATTTTTGATTTATTAATTAATCAATTAATCGATTAATTATTTAATTATTCGATTAATGACCAAAAAAATTTTTTTTTTTTAGTTACAGATTCTGATGAAATAGTGGTAGTTTATGTGTTCTCTGACCAAATTGATTACTAATTTAATTTTTTTATGATTATTATTTATTTATTTTCATTATTAATCATTTATTTATTTTCTTTCTCATTTGGCCAATATCTCAGGCACCTTTTGAGCTGGGAAGCTAATATTTGGACATGAGTGACCAAGTGATGTGGCTATCAAGGATATTTTTGATTTATTGATTAATCATTTCATCTATTAATTATTTATTGATTAATCGATTAATTATTTATTGAGTAATCAATTAATTATTTAATTTTTTATAAATGACTTATTTAATTAAATTTCTAAAAGATACATCTTCGGATGAAGCACTAGTGGTTTAGTTATGCGATTAGCCAATTGATTATGAAAATATTTTGTGATAATCTTTTATTGATTTTAATTATACAATTAATCAATCAATTAGTGTACACCTCTCCCTCCCAATGCAGCCTCAATGAGCTGCACTGCGGTATTGCCGGGCGCCGGAGGCGCCCCGGCAATGCCGCGCTGCAGCATATTTAATTATTTGGCATGGGGCGGTGTACTTTGAATGTATGTGTACTTGTTTCTCATTTGGCCAATATCTCAGGCACCTTTTGAGCTGGGAAGCTAATATTTGGACATGAGTGACCAAGTGATGTGGCTATCAAGGATATTTTTGATTTATTGATTAATCATTTCATCTATTAATTATTTATTGATTAATCGATTAATTATTTATTGAGTAATCAATTAATTATTTAATTTTTTATAAATGACTTATTTAATTAAATTTCTAAAAGATACATCTTCGGATGAAGCACTAGTGGTTTAGTTATGCGATTAGCCAATTGATTATGAAAATATTTTGTGATAATCTTTTATTGATTTTAATTATACAATTAATCAATCAATTAGTGTACATGTCTCCCTCCCAATGCAGCCTCAATGAGCTGCACTGCGGTATTGCCGGGCGCCTGAGGCGCCCCGGCAATGCCGCGCTGCAGCATATTTAATTATTTGGCATGGGGCGGTGTACTTTGAATGTATTGTACACCGCTCCTTTCCTATGCCACCTCCAGGCATTGCAAATCGTCATTGCCGGGCACCGAAGGGGGCTCGGCAGTGACGCACGCTGAAAGAGAGTACTCAGTTTTCACTCTGGTTTCTTGTTTGTTTTCTTGGTTGTCCGGACGATATCTCAGCCATCCTTTGAGCTAGGAAGCTGAAATTTCGGCACAGTAGTGAGCAAGTCCTTTGTCAAATACGGTATTTTTTGTTTTTTGAATAATCAATTAATTGAGGAGTTATTTAATTATTAGCGTTTAATTAAGTACTTATTTAATTAATTAAATTTCATTTATCTTCTGACCATTATTAACTCAGGCACCTTTTGAGTTAGGAAGCTGATATTTGGACATGCCAATGACCAGGTGATTTGGCTGCAAAGGATATTTTTGATTTATTAATTAATCAATTAATCGATTAATTATTTAATTATTCGATTAATGACAAAAAAAAATTTTTTTTTTAAGTTACAGATTCTGATGAAATAGTGGTAGTTTATGTGTTCTCTGACCAAATTGATTAATAATTTAATTTTTTTATGATTATTATTTATTTATTTTCATTATTAATCATTTATTTATTTTCTTTCTCATTTGGCCAATATCTCAGGCACCTTTTGAGCTGGGAAGCTAATATTTGGACATGAGTGACCAAGTGATGTGGCTATCAAGGATATTTTTGATTTATTGATTAATCATTTCATCTATTAAGTATTTATTGATTAATCGATTAATTATTTATTGAGTAATCAATTAATTATTTAATTTTTTATAAATGACTTATTTAATTAAATTTCTAAAAGATACATCTTCGGATGAAGCACTAGTGGTTTAGTTATGCGATTAGCCAATTGATTATGAAAATATTTTGTGATAATCTTTTATTGATTTTAATTATACAATTAATCAATCAATTAGTGTACACCTCTCCCTCCCAATGCAGCCTCAATGAGCTGCACTGCGGTATTGCCGGGCGCCGGAGGCGCCCCGGCAATGCCGCGCTGCAGCATATTTAATTATTTGGCATGGGGCGGTGTACTTTGAATGTATGTGTACTTGTTTGTACTTGTTGTACACCGCTCCTTTCCTATGCCATCTCCAGGCATTGCAAATCGTCATTGCCGGGCACCAAAGGGGGCTCGGCAGTGACGCATGCTGAAAGAGAGTACTCAGTTTTCACTCTGGTTGTTTGTTTTCTTGGTTGTCCGGACGATATCTCAGCCATCCTTTGAGCTAGGAAGCTGAAATTTCGGCACAGTAGTGAGCAAGTCCTTTGTCAAATACGGTATTTTTTGTTTTTTGAATAATCAATTAATTGAGGAGTTATTTAATTATTAGCGTTTAATTAAGTACTTATTTAATTAATTAAATTTCATTTCTCTTCTGACCATTATTAACTCAGGCACCTTTTGAGTTAGGAAGCTGATATTTGGACATGCCAATGACCAGGTGATTTGGCTGCAAAGGATATTTTTGATTTATTAATTAATCAATTAATCGATTAATTATTTAATTATTCGATTAATGACAAAAAATTTTTTTTTTTTTAAGTTACAGATTCTGATGAAATAGTGGTAGTTTATGTGTTCTCTGACCAAATTGATTAATAATTTAATTTTTTTATGATTATTATTTATTTATTTTCA
Source organism: Myxine glutinosa (assembly GCF_964187855.1). NCBI lineage: Eukaryota > Metazoa > Chordata > Myxini > Myxiniformes > Myxinidae > Myxine > Myxine glutinosa. The sequence goes on along the minus strand of NC_136273.1, from coordinate 45,321,770 downwards.
TTATTAATCATTTATTTATTTTCTTTCTCATTTGGCCAATATCTCAGGCACCTTTTGAGCTGGGAAGCTAATATTTGGACATGAGTGACCAAGTGATGTGGCTATCAAGGATATTTTTGATTTATTGATTAATCATTTCATCTATTAAGTATTTATTGATTAATCGATTAATTATTTATTGAGTAATCAATTAATTATTTAATTTTTTATAAATGACATATTTAATTAAATTTCTAAAAGATACATCTTCGGATGAAGCACTACTGGTTTAGTTATGCGATTAGCCAATTGATTATGAAAATATTTTGTGATAATCTTTTATTGATTTTAATTATACAATTAATCAATCAATTAGTGTACACCTCTCCCTCCCAATGCAGCCTCAATGAGCTGCACTGCGGTATTGCCGGGCGCCGGAGGCGCCCCGGCAATGCCGCGCTGCAGCATATTTAATTATTTGGCATGGGGCGGTGTACTTTGAATGTATGTGTACTTGTTTGTTTTCTTTCTTGGTTGTCCGGACGATATCTCAGCCATCCTTTGAGCTAGGAAGCTGAAATTTCGGCACAGTCGTGAGCAAGTCCTTTGTCAAATACGGTATTTTTTGTTTTTTGAATAATCAATTAATTGAGGAGTTATTTAATTATTAGCGTTTAATTAAGTACTTATTTAATTAATTAAATTTCATTTCTCTTCTGACCATTATTAACTCAGGCACCTTTTGAGTTAGGAAGCTGATATTTGGACATGCCAATGACCAGGTGATTTGGCTGCAAAGGATATTTTTGATTTATTAATTAATCAATTAATCGATTAATTATTTAATTATTCGATTAATGACCCAAAAAAATTTTTTTTTTAAGTTACAGATTCTGATGAAATAGTGGTAGTTTATGTGTTCTCTGACCAAATTGATTACCAATTTAATTTTTTTATGATTATTATTTATTTATTTTCATTATTAATCATTTATTTATTTTCTTTCTCATTTGGCCAATATCTCAGGCACCTTTTGAGCTGGGAAGCTAATATTTGGACATAAGTGACCAAGTGATGTGGCTATCAAGGATATTTTTGATTTATTGATTAATCATTTCATCTATTAATTATTTATTGATTAATCGATTAATTATTTATTGAGTAATCAATTAATTATTTAATTTTTTATAAATGACTTATTTAATTAAATTTCTAAAAGATACATCTTCGGATGAAGCACTAGTGGTTTAGTTATGCGATTAGCCAATTGATTATGAAAATATTTTGTGATAATCTTTTATTGATTTTAATTATACAATTAATCAATCAATTAGTGTACACCTCTCCCTCCCAATGCAGCCTTAATGAGCTGCACTGCGGTATTGCCGGGCGCCGGAGGCGCCCCGGCAATGCCGCGCTGCAGCATATTTAATTATTTGGCATGGGGCGGTGTACTTTGAATGTATGTGTACTTGTTGTACACCGCTCCTTTCCTATGCCATCTCCAGGCATTGCAAATCGTCATTGCCGGGCACCAAAGGGGGCTCGGCAGTGACGCACGCTGAAAGAGAGTACTCAGTTTTCACTCTGGTTGTTTGTTGTACACCGCTCCTTTCCTATGCCACCTCCAGGCATTGCAAATCGTCATTGCCGGGCACCGAAGGGGGCTCGGCAGTGACGCACGCTGAAAGAGAGTACTCAGTTTTCACTCTGGTTTCTTGTTTGTTTTCTTGTTTGTTTTCTTTCTTGTTTTCTTGGTTGTCCGGACGATATCTCAGCCATCCTTTGAGCTAGGAAGCTGAAATTTCGGCACAGTAGTGAGCAAGTCCTTTGTCAAATACGGTATTTTTGTTTTTTGAATAATCAATTAATTGAGGAGTTATTTAATTATTAGCGTTTAATTAAGTACTTATTTAATTAATTAAATTTCATTTCTCTTCTGACCATTATTAACTCAGGCACCTTTTGAGTTAGGAAGCTGATATTTGGACATGCCAATGACCAGGTGATTTGGCTGCAAAGGATATTTTTGATTTATTAATTAATCAATTAATCGATTAATTATTTAATTATTCGATTAATGACAAAAAAATTTTTTTTTTTTAAGTTACAGATTCTGATGAAATAGTGGTAGTTTATGTGTTCTCTGACCAAATTGATTAATAATTTAATTTTTTTATGATTATTATTTATTTATTTTCATTATTAATCATTTATTTATTTTCTTTCTCATTTGGCCAATATCTCAGGCACCTTTTGAGCTGGGAAGCTAATATTTGGACATGAGTGACCAAGTGATGTGGCTATCAAGGATATTTTTGATTTATTGATTAATCATTTCATCTATTAATTATTTATTGATTAATCGATTAATTATTTATTGAGTAATCAATTAATTATTTAATTTTTTATAAATGACTTATTTAATTAAATTTCTAAAAGATACATCTTCGGATGAAGCACTAGTGGTTTAGTTATGCGATTAGCCAATTGATTATGAAAATATTTTGTGATAATCTTTTATTGATTTTAATTATACAATTAATCAATCAATTAGTGTACACCTCTCCCTCCCAATGCAGCCTCAATGAGCTGCACTGCGGTATTGCCGGGCGCCAGAGGCGCCCCGGCAATGCCGCGCTGCAGCATATTTAATTATTTGGCATGGGGCGGTGTACTTTGAATGTATTTGTACTTGTTTGTTTTCTTTCTTGGTTGTCCGGACGATATCTCAGCCATCCTTTGAGCTAGGAAGCTGAAATTTCGGCACAGTAGTGAGCAAGTCCTTTGTCAAATACGGTATTTTTTGTTTTTTGAATAATCAATTAATTGAGGAGTTATTTAATTATTAGCGTTTAATTAAGTACTTATTTAATTAATTAAATTTCATTTATCTTCTGACCATTATTAACTCAGGCACCTTTTGAGTTAGGAAGCTGATATTTGGACATGCCAATGACCAGGTGATTTGGCTGCAAAGGATATTTTTGATTTATTAATTAATCAATTAATCGATTAATTATTTAATTATTCGATTAATGACAAAAAAATTTTTTTTTTTTAAGTTACAGATTCTGATGAAATAGTGGTAGTTTATGTGTTCTCTGACCAAATTGATTAATAATTTAATTTTTTTATGATTATTATTTATTTATTTTCATTATTAATCATTTATTTATTTTCTTTCTCATTTGGCCAATATCTCAGGCACCTTTTGAGCTGGGAAGCTAATATTTGGACATGAGTGACCAAGTGATGTGGCTATCAAGGATATTTTTGATTTATTGATTAATCATTTCATCTATTAAGTATTTATTGATTAATCGATTAATTATTTATTGAGTAATCAATTAATTATTTAATTTTTTATAAATGACTTATTTAATTAAATTTCTAAAAGATACATCTTCGGATGAAGCACTACTGGTTTAGTTATGCGATTAGCCAATTGATTATGAAAATATTTTGTGATAATCTTTTATTGATTTTAATTATACAATTAATCAATCAATTAGTGTACACCTCTCCCTCCCAATGCAGCCTCAATGAGCTGCACTGCGGTATTGCCGGGCGCCGGAGGCGCCCCGGCAATGCCGCGCTGCAGCATATTTAATTATTTGGCATGGGGCGGTGTACTTTGAATGTATGTGTACTTGTTTGTTTTCTTTCTTGGTTGTCCGGGCGATATCTCAGCCATCCTTTGAGCTAGGAAGCTGAAATCTCGGCACAGTAGTGAGCAAGTCCTTTGTCAAATACGGTATTTTTTGTTTTTTGAATAATCAATTAATTGAGGAGTTATTTAATTATTAGCGTTTAATTAAGTACTTATTTAATTAATTAAATTTCATTTCTCTTCTGACCATTATTAACTCAGGCACCTTTTGAGTTAGGAAGCTGATATTTGGACATGCCAATGACCAGGTGATTTGGCTGCAAAGGATATTTTTGATTTATTAATTAATCAATTAATCGATTAATTATTTAATTATTCGATTAATGACAAAAAAATTTTTTTTTTTTAAGTTACAGATTCTGATGAAATAGTGGTAGTTTATGTGTTCTCTGACCAAATTGATTAATAATTTAATTTTTTTATGATTATTATTTATTTATTTTCATTATTAATCATTTATTTATTTTCTTGTACACCGCTCCTTTCCTATGCCATCTCCAGGCATTGCAAATCGTCATTGCCGGGCACCAAAATGGGCTCGGCAGTGACGCACGCTGAAAGAGAGTACTCAGTTTTCACTCTGGTTTCTTGTTTTCTTGTTTGTTTGTTTTCTTGGTTGTCCGGGCGATATCTCAGCCATCCTTTGAGCTAGGAAGCTGAAATTTCGGCACAGTAGTGAGCAAGTCCTTTGTCAAATACGGTATTTTTTGTTTTTTGAATAATCAATTAATTGAGGAGTTATTTAATTATTAGCGTTTAATTAAGTACTTATTTAATTAATTAAATTTCATTTCTCTTCTGACCATTATTAACTCAGGCACCTTTTGAGTTAGGAAGCTGATATTTGGACATGCCAATGACCAGGTGATTTGGCTGCAAAGGATATTTTTGATTTATTAATTAATCAATTAATCGATTAATTATTTAATTATTCGATTAATGACCAAAAAAATTTTTTTTTTTTAGTTACAGATTCTGATGAAATAGTGGTAGTTTATGTGTTCTCTGACCAAATTGATTACTAATTTAATTTTTTTATGATTATTATTTATTTATTTTCATTATTAATCATTTATTTATTTTCTTTCTCATTTGGCCAATATCTCAGGCACCTTTTGAGCTGGGAAGCTAATATTTGGACATGAGTGACCAAGTGATGTGGCTATCAAGGATATTTTTGATTTATTGATTAATCATTTCATCTATTAATTATTTATTGATTAATCGATTAATTATTTATTGAGTAATCAATTAATTATTTAATTTTTTATAAATGACTTATTTAATTAAATTTCTAAAAGATACATCTTCGGATGAAGCACTAGTGGTTTAGTTATGCGATTAGCCAATTGATTATGAAAATATTTTGTGATAATCTTTTATTGATTTTAATTATACAATTAATCAATCAATTAGTGTACACCTCTCCCTCCCAATGCAGCCTCAATGAGCTGCACTGCGGTATTGCCGGGCGCCGGAGGCGCCCCGGCAATGCCGCGCTGCAGCATATTTAATTATTTGGCATGGGGCGGTGTACTTTGAATGTATGTGTACTTGTTTCTCATTTGGCCAATATCTCAGGCACCTTTTGAGCTGGGAAGCTAATATTTGGACATGAGTGACCAAGTGATGTGGCTATCAAGGATATTTTTGATTTATTGATTAATCATTTCATCTATTAATTATTTATTGATTAATCGATTAATTATTTATTGAGTAATCAATTAATTATTTAATTTTTTATAAATGACTTATTTAATTAAATTTCTAAAAGATACATCTTCGGATGAAGCACTAGTGGTTTAGTTATGCGATTAGCCAATTGATTATGAAAATATTTTGTGATAATCTTTTATTGATTTTAATTATACAATTAATCAATCAATTAGTGTACATGTCTCCCTCCCAATGCAGCCTCAATGAGCTGCACTGCGGTATTGCCGGGCGCCTGAGGCGCCCCGGCAATGCCGCGCTGCAGCATATTTAATTATTTGGCATGGGGCGGTGTACTTTGAATGTATTGTACACCGCTCCTTTCCTATGCCACCTCCAGGCATTGCAAATCGTCATTGCCGGGCACCGAAGGGGGCTCGGCAGTGACGCACGCTGAAAGAGAGTACTCAGTTTTCACTCTGGTTTCTTGTTTGTTTTCTTGGTTGTCCGGACGATATCTCAGCCATCCTTTGAGCTAGGAAGCTGAAATTTCGGCACAGTAGTGAGCAAGTCCTTTGTCAAATACGGTATTTTTTGTTTTTTGAATAATCAATTAATTGAGGAGTTATTTAATTATTAGCGTTTAATTAAGTACTTATTTAATTAATTAAATTTCATTTATCTTCTGACCATTATTAACTCAGGCACCTTTTGAGTTAGGAAGCTGATATTTGGACATGCCAATGACCAGGTGATTTGGCTGCAAAGGATATTTTTGATTTATTAATTAATCAATTAATCGATTAATTATTTAATTATTCGATTAATGACAAAAAAAAATTTTTTTTTTAAGTTACAGATTCTGATGAAATAGTGGTAGTTTATGTGTTCTCTGACCAAATTGATTAATAATTTAATTTTTTTATGATTATTATTTATTTATTTTCATTATTAATCATTTATTTATTTTCTTTCTCATTTGGCCAATATCTCAGGCACCTTTTGAGCTGGGAAGCTAATATTTGGACATGAGTGACCAAGTGATGTGGCTATCAAGGATATTTTTGATTTATTGATTAATCATTTCATCTATTAAGTATTTATTGATTAATCGATTAATTATTTATTGAGTAATCAATTAATTATTTAATTTTTTATAAATGACTTATTTAATTAAATTTCTAAAAGATACATCTTCGGATGAAGCACTAGTGGTTTAGTTATGCGATTAGCCAATTGATTATGAAAATATTTTGTGATAATCTTTTATTGATTTTAATTATACAATTAATCAATCAATTAGTGTACACCTCTCCCTCCCAATGCAGCCTCAATGAGCTGCACTGCGGTATTGCCGGGCGCCGGAGGCGCCCCGGCAATGCCGCGCTGCAGCATATTTAATTATTTGGCATGGGGCGGTGTACTTTGAATGTATGTGTACTTGTTTGTACTTGTTGTACACCGCTCCTTTCCTATGCCATCTCCAGGCATTGCAAATCGTCATTGCCGGGCACCAAAGGGGGCTCGGCAGTGACGCACGCTGAAAGAGAGTACTCAGTTTTCACTCTGGTTGTTTGTTTTCTTGGTTGTCCGGGCGATATCTCAGCCATCCTTTGAGCTAGGAAGCTGAAATTTCGGCACAGTAGTGAGCAAGTCCTTTGTCAAATACGGTATTTTTTGTTTTTTGAATAATCAATTAATTGAGGAGTTATTTAATTATTAGCGTTTAATTAAGTACTTATTTAATTAATTAAATTTCATTTCTCTTCTGACCATTATTAACTCAGGCACCTTTTGAGTTAGGAAGCTGATATTTGGACATGCCAATGACCAGGTGATTTGGCTGCAAAGGATATTTTTGATTTATTAATTAATCAATTAATCGATTAATTATTTAATTATTCGATTAATGACAAAAAAATTTTTTTTTTTAAAGTTACAGATTCTGATGAAATAGTGGTAGTTTATGTGTTCTCTGACCAAATTGATTAATAATTTAATTTTTTTATGATTATTATTTATTTATTTTCATTATTAATCATTTATTTATTTTCTTTCTCATTTGGCCAATATCTCAGGCACCTTTTGAGCTGGGAAGCTAATATTTGGACATGAGTGACCAAGTGATGTGGCTATCAAGGATATTTTTGATTTATTGATTAATCATTTCATCTATTAATTATTTATTGATTAATCGATTAATTATTTATTGAGTAATCAATTAATTATTTAATTTTTTATAAATGACTTATTTAATTAAATTTCTAAAAGATACATCTTCGGATGAAGCACTAGTGGTTTAGTTATGCGATTAGCCAATTGATTATGAAAATATTTTGTGATAATCTTTTATTGATTTTAATTATACAATTAATCAATCAATTAGTGTACACGTCTCCCTCCCAATGCAGCCTCAATGAGCTGCACTGCGGTATTGCCGGGCGCCTGAGGCGCCCCGGCAATGCCGCGCTGCAGCATATTTAATTATTTGGCATGGGGCGGTGTACTTTGAATGTATGTGTACTTGTTGTACACCGCACCTTTCCTATGCCATCTCCAGGCATTGCAAATCGTCATTGCTGGGCACCGAAGGGGGCTCGGCAGTGACGCACGCTGAAAGAGAGTACTCAGTTTTCACTCTGGTTGTTTTCTTGTTTTCTTTCTTTCTTGGTTGTCCGGACGATATCTCAGCCATCCTTTGAGCTAGGAAGCTGAAATTTCGGCACAGTAGTGAGCAAGTCCTTTGTCAAATACGGTATTTTTTGTTTTTTGAATAATCAATTAATTGAGGAGTTATTTAATTATTAGCGTTTAATTAAGTACTTATTTAATTAATTAAATTTCATTTATCTTCTGACCATTATTAACTCAGGCACCTTTTGAGTTAGGAAGCTGATATTTGGACATGCCAATGACCAGGTGATTTGGCTGCAAAGGATATTTTTGATTTATTAATTAATCAATTAATCGATTAATTATTTAATTATTCGATTAATGACAAAAAATTTTTTTTTTTTTAAGTTACAGATTCTGATGAAATAGTGGTAGTTTATGTGTTCTCTGACCAAATTGATTAATAATTTAATTTTTTTATGATTATTATTTATTTATTTTCATTATTAATCATTTATTTATTTTCTTTCTCATTTGGCCAATATCTCAGGCACCTTTTGAGCTGGGAAGCTAATATTTGGACATGAGTGACCAAGTGATGTGGCTATCAAGGATATTTTTGATTTATTGATTAATCATTTCATCTATTAAGTATTTATTGATTAATCGATTAATTATTTATTGAGTAATCAATTAATTATTTAATTTTTTATAAATGACTTATTTAATTAAATTTCTAAAAGATACATCTTCGGATGAAGCACTACTGGTTTAGTTATGCGATTAGCCAATTGATTATGAAAATATTTTGTGATAATCTTTTATTGATTTTAATTATACAATTAATCAATCAATTAGTGTACACCTCTCCCTCCCAATGCAGCCTCAATGAGCTGCACTGCGGTATTGCCGGGCGCCGGAGGCGCCCCGGCAATGCCGCGCTGCAGCATATTTAATTATTTGGCATGGGGCGGTGTACTTTGAATGTATGTGTACTTGTTTGTTTTCTTTCTTGGTTGTCCGGACGATATCTCAGCCATCCTTTGAGCTAGGAAGCTGAAATTTCGGCACAGTCGTGAGCAAGTCCTTTGTCAAATACGGTATTTTTTGTTTTTTGAATAATCAATTAATTGAGGAGTTATTTAATTATTAGCGTTTAATTAAGTACTTATTTAATTAATTAAATTTCATTTCTCTTCTGACCATTATTAACTCAGGCACCTTTTGAGTTAGGAAGCTGATATTTGGACATGCCAATGACCAGGTGATTTGGCTGCAAAGGATATTTTTGATTTATTAATTAATCAATTAATCGATTAATTATTTAATTATTCGATTAATGACCCAAAAAAATTTTTTTTTTAAGTTACAGATTCTGATGAAATAGTGGTAGTTTATGTGTTCTCTGACCAAATTGATTACCAATTTAATTTTTTTATGATTATTATTTATTTATTTTCATTATTAATCATTTATTTATTTTCTTTCTCATTTGGCCAATATCTCAGGCACCTTTTGAGCTGGGAAGCTAATATTTGGACATAAGTGACCAAGTGATGTGGCTATCAAGGATATTTTTGATTTATTGATTAATCATTTCATCTATTAATTATTTATTGATTAATCGATTAATTATTTATTGAGTAATCAATTAATTATTTAATTTTTTATAAATGACTTATTTAATTAAATTTCTAAAAGATACATCTTCGGATGAAGCACTAGTGGTTTAGTTATGCGATTAGCCAATTGATTATGAAAATATTTTGTGATAATCTTTTATTGATTTTAATTATACAATTAATCAATCAATTAGTGTACACCTCTCCCTCCCAATGCAGCCTTAATGAGCTGCACTGCGGTATTGCCGGGCGCCGGAGGCGCCCCGGCAATGCCGCGCTGCAGCATATTTAATTATTTGGCATGGGGCGGTGTACTTTGAATGTATGTGTACTTGTTGTACACCGCTCCTTTCCTATGCCATCTCCAGGCATTGCAAATCGTCATTGCCGGGCACCAAAGGGGGCTCGGCAGTGACGCACGCTGAAAGAGAGTACTCAGTTTTCACTCTGGTTGTTTGTTGTACACCGCTCCTTTCCTATGCCACCTCCAGGCATTGCAAATCGTCATTGCCGGGCACCGAAGGGGGCTCGGCAGTGACGCACGCTGAAAGAGAGTACTCAGTTTTCACTCTGGTTTCTTGTTTGTTTTCTTGTTTGTTTTCTTTCTTGTTTTCTTGGTTGTCCGGGCGATATCTCAGCCATCCTTTGAGCTAGGAAGCTGAAATTTCGGCACAGTAGTGAGCAAGTCCTTTGTCAAATACGGTATTTTTGTTTTTTGAATAATCAATTAATTGAGGAGTTATTTAATTATTAGCGTTTAATTAAGTACTTATTTAATTAATTAAATTTCATTTCTCTTCTGACCATTATTAACTCAGGCACCTTTTGAGTTAGGAAGCTGATATTTGGACATGCCAATGACCAGGTGATTTGGCTGCAAAGGATATTTTTGATTTATTAATTAATCAATTAATCGATTAATTATTTAATTATTCGATTAATGACAAAAAAATTTTTTTTTTTAAAGTTACAGATTCTGATGAAATAGTGGTAGTTTATGTGTTCTCTGACCAAATTGATTAATAATTTAATTTTTTTATGATTATTATTTATTTATTTTCATTATTAATCATTTATTTATTTTCTTTCTCATTTGGCCAATATCTCAGGCACCTTTTGAGCTGGGAAGCTAATATTTGGACATGAGTGACCAAGTGATGTGGCTATCAAGGATATTTTTGATTTATTGATTAATCATTTCATCTATTAATTATTTATTGATTAATCGATTAATTATTTATTGAGTAATCAATTAATTATTTAATTTTTTATAAATGACTTATTTAATTAAATTTCTAAAAGATACATCTTCGGATGAAGCACTAGTGGTTTAGTTATGCGATTAGCCAATTGATTATGAAAATATTTTGTGATAATCTTTTATTGATTTTAATTATACAATTAATCAATCAATTAGTGTACACCTCTCCCTCCCAATGCAGCCTCAATGAGCTGCACTGCGGTATTGCCGGGCGCCAGAGGCGCCCCGGCAATGCCGCGCTGCAGCATATTTAATTATTTGGCATGGGGCGGTGTACTTTGAATGTATTTGTACTTGTTTGTTTTCTTTCTTGGTTGTCCGGACGATATCTCAGCCATCCTTTGAGCTAGGAAGCTGAAATTTCGGCACAGTAGTGAGCAAGTCCTTTGTCAAATACGGTATTTTTTGTTTTTTGAATAATCAATTAATTGAGGAGTTATTTAATTATTAGCGTTTAATTAAGTACTTATTTAATTAATTAAATTTCATTTATCTTCTGACCATTATTAACTCAGGCACCTTTTGAGTTAGGAAGCTGATATTTGGACATGCCAATGACCAGGTGATTTGGCTGCAAAGGATATTTTTGATTTATTAATTAATCAATTAATCGATTAATTATTTAATTATTCGATTAATGACAAAAAATTTTTTTTTTTTTAAGTTACAGATTCTGATGAAATAGTGGTAGTTTATGTGTTCTCTGACCAAATTGATTAATAATTTAATTTTTTTATGATTATTATTTATTTATTTTCATTATTAATCATTTATTTATTTTCTTTCTCATTTGGCCAATATCTCAGGCACCTTTTGAGCTGGGAAGCTAATATTTGGACATGAGTGACCAAGTGATGTGGCTATCAAGGATATTTTTGATTTATTGATTAATCATTTCATCTATTAAGTATTTATTGATTAATCGATTAATTATTTATTGAGTAATCAATTAATTATTTAATTTTTTATAAATGACTTATTTAATTAAATTTCTAAAAGATACATCTTCGGATGAAGCACTACTGGTTTAGTTATGCGATTAGCCAATTGATTATGAAAATATTTTGTGATAATCTTTTATTGATTTTAATTATACAATTAATCAATCAATTAGTGTACACCTCTCCCTCCCAATGCAGCCTCAATGAGCTGCACTGCGGTATTGCCGGGCGCCGGAGGCGCCCCGGCAATGCCGCGCTGCAGCATATTTAATTATTTGGCATGGGGCGGTGTACTTTGAATGTATGTGTACTTGTTTGTTTTCTTTCTTGGTTGTCCGGGCGATATCTCAGCCATCCTTTGAGCTAGGAAGCTGAAATCTCGGCACAGTAGTGAGCAAGTCCTTTGTCAAATACGGTATTTTTTGTTTTTTGAATAATCAATTAATTGAGGAGTTATTTAATTATTAGCATTTAATTAAGTACTTATTTAATTAATTAAATTTCATTTCTCTTCTGACCATTATTAACTCAGGCACCTTTTGAGTTAGGAAGCTGATATTTGGACATGCCAATGACCAGGTGATTTGGCTGCAAAGGATATTTTTGATTTATTAATTAATCAATTAATCGATTAATTATTTAATTATTCGATTAATAACAAAAAAAAAATTTTTTTTTTTAAAGTTACAGATTCTGATGAAATCGTGGTAGTTTATGTGTTCTCTGACCAAATTGATTAATAATTTAATTTTTTTATGATTATTATTTATTTATTTTCATTATTAATCATTTATTTATTTTCTTTCTCATTTGGCCAATATCTCAGGCACCTTTTGAGCTGGGAAGCTAATATTTGGACATGAGTGACCAAGTGATGTGGCTATCAAGGATATTTTTGATTTATTGATTAATCATTTCATCTATTAAGTATTTATTGATTAATCGATTAATTATTTATTGAGTAATCAATTAATTATTTAATTTTTTATAAATGACTTATTTAATTAAATTTCTAAAAGATACATCTTCGGATGAAGCACTACTGGTTTAGTTATGCGATTAGCCAATTGATTATGAAAATTTTTTGTGATAATCTTTTATTGATTTTAATTATACAATTAATCAATCAATTAGTGTACACCTCTCCCTCCCAATGCAGCCTCAATGAGCTGCACTGCGGTATTGCCGGGCGCCGGAGGCACCCCGGCAATGCCGCGCTGCAGCATATTTAATTATTTGGCATGGGGGCGGTGTACTTTGAATGTATGTGTACTTATTTTCACGTATTTTCATTATTCTCATAATCGTTTGCACACATATTTTCGCATGTTTTCGAAATGTTGCTTTTGAAATGTCAATTCTGGAAATCTAGCACGTATTGCTCTTGGTAATTTTGGACTTAAAGGGGAGGATGTCATGTATGAAGCTGCAAATATTCACCGTTGTATCCCTACACCGTGACCGCATGGTATCCCTCCGCCCCAGCTCGGATGGCGCTGCAGTTAATCGGGCCTGTATAGGCAGAGTCAATAAACGTGTGCAACAATCAATCGTAGTTTGTCGAGATACCTTACACCCGTAATCCTGCAGATACGTCACAATAAGGTCACTGATGTTCTAAATGTGTTTGGTTGAATTACCTGCATACATTCGTGGCCATAATATTGGCACCCTTGTACTTTTTGTACACCGCTCCTTTCCTATGCCATCTCCAGGCATTGCAAATCGTCATTGCCGGGCACCAAAGGGGGCTCGGCAGTGACGCACGCTGAAAGAGAGTACTCAGTTTTCACTCTGGTTTCTTGTTTGTTTGTTTGTTTGTTTGTTTGTTTTCTTGGTTGTCCGGGCGATATCTCAGCCATCCTTCAAGCTAAGAAGCTGAAATTTCGGCACAATAGTGAGCAAGTCCTTTGTCAAAAACGGTATTTTTTGTTTTTTGATTAATCAATTAATTGAGGAGTTATTTAATTATTAGCGTTTAATGAAGTACTTATTTAATTAATTAAATTTCCTTTCTCTTCTGACCATTAACTCAGGCACCTTTTGAGTTAGGAAGCTGATATTTGGACATGCCAATGACCAGGTGATTTGGCTGCAAATGCTATTTTTGATTTATTAATTAATCAATTAATCGATTAATTATTTAATTATTCGATTAATGACAAGATTTTTTTTTTTTTTTACGTTACAGATTCTGATGAAATAGTGGTAGTTTATGTGTTCTCTGACCAAATTGATTAATAATTTAATTTTTTTATGATTATTATTTATTTATTTTCATTATTAATCATTTATTTATTTTCTTTCTCATTTGGCCAATATCTCAGGCACCTTTTGAGCTGGGAAGCTAATATTTGGACATGAGTGACCAAGTGATGTGGCTATCAAGGATATTTTTGATTTATTGATTAATCATTTAATTGCTTAATTATTTATTGATTAATTGATTAATTATTTATTGATTAATCAATTAATTATTTAATTTTTTATTAATGACATTTAATAAAATTTCTAAAAGATAGGTCTTGGGATGAAGCACTACTGGTTTAGTTATGCTATTAGCCAATTGATTAAGAAAATATTTTGTGATAATCTTTTATTGATTTTAATTATACAATTAATCAATCAATTAGCGAACACCTCTTCCTCCCAATGCAGCCTCTATGAGGTGCACTGCGGTATTGCCGGGCGCCGGAGGCGCCCCGGCAATGCCGCGCTGTAGGATATTTCATTATTTGGCATGGGGGCGGTGTACTTTGAATGTATGTGTACTTGTTTCACATATAGTCAGGTTCACGATGTCAATAAATTATATTTCGTTCAAAATCATGGTAGATTAGCAAACCTATACATTTTTGGAAAGGTTATAGCATAAGGAAACTAAAAATCAATGTTTACATTTGGAGAGATACCTGTATGGCGGCCATTTTGGATTTTCAAAATGGCCACTGTAAAATACATATTTTGTTCTATTTCTGCCTCTAATTACCCTAAAAACTTTTTAAAATATACTAAACCTATATTTTCAGGGACAAGGAATCCAATGAAAGTATCAAATTAGTGCTATGGGGAATGGTAAGACACGAATCAAAGGTTTTGAATTGCAAAATACTGTCTTTATATTCGCGATAAGTTGCATAATCAAATACATGTTATCAGGCAGTTAATAACATCAAAATGTGTCACAATAATTCATATCACCAAACATACACAGGCAGTCAGCAAAATCATATATACACATGCAGTCAGTATAACTTCACATCTACACAGGCAGTCAATGACAAAATATACACAGGCAGTCAATGGCATCAAACATACACGATTACAGAATATGCCATTTAGAGTTCGTCATCACTGTCCTGTGTGTCGTATCCGACAATATAGTCCGCATCGTTTTCACAGTCCGTTCCACACAAGCAAAGGTCGGTCAAATTGATTGGCAAATCAAATTGGTTGAATGGTCGATCGAATCGAATCGATCGAATTGGTCGAATGGTCGATCGAAGCGATTGGTCGAATGGTCGAATGGGTCGAATGGAATTGGTCGATTGGTCGAATTGGTCGAATTGGTCGAATCGAATTGGTCGGAATTGGCAAATGTAAACATTGATTTTCAGATTTTCCATGTAATAACGTTTCCAAAAATGTATAGGTTTGCTAATGTACCATGATTTTGAACGAAAAAACATAGTGAACCTGACTAATAACTCAAAATATTCTCTAAAAATAAGTTGAAATTGACAAAAGTATTTGATCTCCTCAATTCTTTATTTCACTGTTAATATTACAGAACATTTGTTTTTGATTCAGAACTTAATAAATCCTTTTAAATCAGAAAATAAAAAGAAATGGCATTGACCAAATTATTGACACCCTGGACTTAATATTTGACAGCACGTCCTTTGGACAAAATAACTGCAGTCAAGAGCTTCCTATGGCCATGAATGAGCTTCCAACACCCCTCGACCTGCAGTTTGGGCCACTCTTCTTGTGCAAACTACTCCAGTTCTCCCAGATTTGAAGGGTGCCTTCTCCCAACTGCTGTTTTCAGATCTCCCCACAGGTGTTCAACGGGATTTAGATCTGGACTCATTGCTGGTCACTTCAGAACAGTCCAGAGTTTTGACTTGAACCATTCCTGGTAATTTTGGAAGTGTGTTTGTGGTCATTGTCCTGCTGCAAGACCCATGACCTTCGACGGAGACCAAGATTTCTGACACTGGGTTGAACATTGCGCTTCAAAATGCCTTGGTTATCTCCTGATTTCATGACGCCATGCACACATTCAAGGTACATCACTGAATGTCCTCCATGTTGACTGCAGGGAAGGTGTCCTCTTCTTTGAAGGCTTCATTTTGTTTTCTGTAAACATAGAGATGATGTGCTTTCCATAAAAGATCGAATTTGGTCTCATCTGTCTGCAAGACATACTCCCAGAAGGATTTTGACTTGTTCAGGTATGTTTTGGAAAACTCCAGTCGGGCTTTCTCAGCAGTGGGGTCCTCTTGGGTCTCGTACCATAGAACCCCCTTTCATTGAGTTGGTGACGGATGATGCAAGTTGAAACTGTCGTACCTTGTGTCTGAAGGTAAGCTTGAATCTGTTTTGCAGTTGATCGAGGTGGTTTCTCCACCATTTGAACAATCCTTCGCTGCAATCGTCGATCAAGTTTTATCTTGCGGCCATGTCCAGGGAGGTTGGCGACAGTGCCGTGGGCCTTAAACGTCCTGATAACATTGCATACGGTGGACACAGGAACATCAAGGTCTCCAGAGATGGACTTGTAGCCTTGAGATTGTCCATGCATGGCCTCAATCTTGTGTCTGACCTCCTCAGACAATTCTCTAGTTTTCTTTCTTTTCTCCATGCTCATTGCTGTGCACACAGTGACACAAAACAGCAGAATGACCCCTTTTCTCTGTTCAAACTGATTGAATGAGTGATTTTATATTTTGGGCACCTGCATCTCACCACAGGTGAGTTCAATTCCAAAGTAAAGGAGAATCACCTGCTTGAAATCTAATTATTTCTAACAACTTCAAAAAGGTACCAATAATATTGTCAGGGCCATTTTAGGATTTCTGTGTGGAATAAGCTAAGATTTCCTAACTTTTTCAGCTTTTTTTGTTTTGTTCCACAGCAAACCTAATAAATACATGTGTTGATACCAAAATATTATTTAATTTCAACAATCTTCAGGAAGAAATGGTGCATTATTTGAAAAAAGTGCAAGGGTGCCAATATTTTTGGCGACGACTGTGAGGACTTTTATGAGTCGAAAATGTTTTTTCGATTAGTTTTATCCTCAAAAAGAGACCGCAGTGAATGCACATTTGTGTTAAAAGATCGGCCTGTAAAATATACCCTTATGAAGGGGGACAGACATCTGTGCAAACACACAAACTGACATTGTGTTTATATGGGAGATCTCCAAAGTGATATTGTAGTTTTGTTATAAGCTGGGTTGTGTTACTGTGTCAGGTTCTTTTCATACATTCATGTCATATTCATGTAACACCACAGAGACCCATTTAGGACTTGGAACAGTATTCATGAAATCATTCAGATTTTGGGAAATGTCATCACAATCAAATCATCTGGTTGGTCATTCAGCTGACAATATGGTGATTGTCCATTTCGAGTTGGCCTAAATATCTGCATCTGCTGCATTGAGGTCACATTGGTCACCAAGGGCACAGATCCTCATTGCTTGTGGGTCACATTGGTCAACAAGGAAATGGATCCTCACCTCATTGGCTTGTGGGTGACATTGGTCACCAAGGACATGGATCCTCACCTCATTGGCTTGTGGGTCACATTGGTCAACAAGGACATGGATCCTCACCTCATTGGCTTGTGGGTCACATTGGTCAACAAGGACACGGATCCTCACCTCATTAGCTTGTGGGTCACATTGGTCAACCAGGACACGGATCCTCACCTCATTGGCTTGTGGGTCACATTGGTCACCAAGGACATGAATCCTCACCTCATTGGCTTGTGGGTCACATTGGTCACCAAGGACACGGATCCTCACCTCATTGGCTTGTGGGTCACATTAGTCACCAAGGACATGGATCCTTACCTCATTGGCTTGTGGGTCACATTGGTCACCAGGACACGGATCCTTACCTCATTGGCTTGTGGGTCACATTGGTCACCAAGGACACGGATCCTCACCTCATTGGCTTGTGGGTCAAATTGGTCACCAAGGACACGGATCCTCACCTCATTGGCTTGTGGGTCACATTGGTCAACAAGCACACGGATCCTCACCTCATTGGCTCGTGTGTCACCTCTTTCATCACATTTGATGTGTGATGACTTATCCTGTGTTCCTTTCCTGCCCTGCTTGTATTCTGTTTGGAGTTGTAGGTAGTTGGACATTCTCTGTGGTATGCTGCTTGGAGTTGTAGGCAGTTGGACATTCTCTGTGGTGTGCTGTTTGGAGTTGTAGGTAGTTGGACATTCTCTGTGGTATGCTGCTTGGAGTTGTAGGCAGTTGGACATTCTCTGTGGTGTGCTGTTTGGAGTTGTAGGTAGTTGGACATTCCCTGTGGTATGCTGCTTGGAGTTGTAGGCAGTTGGACATTCGCTGTGGTATGCTGCTTGGAGTTGTAGGTAGTTGGACATTCTTTGTGGTATGCTGCTTGGAGTTTGTATGTAGTTGGACATTCCCTGTGGTATGCTGCTTGGAGTTGTAGGTAGTTGGACTTTCCCTGTGGTATGCTGCTTGGAGTTGTAGGTAGTTCGACATTCCCTGTGGTATGCTGCTTGGAGTTGTAGGTAGTTGGACTTTCCCTGTGGTATGCTGCTTGGAGTTGTAGGTAGTTGGACATTCCCTGTGGTATGCTGCTTGGAGTTGTAGGTAGTTGGACTTTCCCTGTGGTATGCTGCTTGGAGTTGTAGGTAGTTCGACATTCCCTGTGGTATGCTGCTTGGAGTTGTAGGTAGTTGGACTTTCCCTGTGGTATGCTGCTTGGAGTTGTAGGTAGTTGGACATTCCCTGTGGTATGCTGCTTGGAGTTTGTATGTAGTTGGACATTCTCTGTGGTATGCTGCTTGGAGTTGTAGGTAGTTGGACATTCTCTGTGGTATGCTGCTTGGAGTTGTAGGTAGTTGGACATTCGCTGTGGTGTGCTGTTTGGAGTTGTAGGTAGTTGGACATTTTTTGGTTGGTTCACTAACGTGAACACAAACATCGTCACAAACGTTACGTTACGTAATTCAAACCGTGAACACATCCAATGTTGGAGAGCCCATTGCCCAAATTTGAAACACGATGGAATAATATTTACCGATATGAACAGTGATGTGGGTTTTATTGAAATTCTACAAATACTGTTTAGATTTTGATGATTTGCGTGTGATGTGATTTAACGGATCTTTATATGAATCGTTTAAAATAAAAACACCTTCAATTTCTGATATTTTCCCTTTACATTTGGGCCCCCAATTGAAGCCCCGCCCGTAGGGCGGGTTCCGTTGCTTGTTAATAATAATAACATCAATTAAATGAACAGGTGTATGTTATGAAATGTCGGTAACTTGAGTGTCCCAAATTATGACGTGAACGTTTTTTTAATTCTCTACTCGTTTGTGCAAAATATTTGAAAAATATAAAACTCGTGGTGTTCAAACTTTGGACCACGTGGTTTTCACCGAAAGAGAGTAATCGGATCAATAAATAAATAAATGAATATACAGGTTATTAATATAAAAAATGCATAGGGGGCGTGGCCACAGTGCAATGTGACGTCACTTTGTTTACTATTTGTCACAATGCGAATTCCTACAACAGAGATCTCTTAAGACAAAGCTCTGTGGTTGAAGCTTCATTCGTGGATTGGTGTGGACGAGAGATGTGGTTCATTCCCATTGTGGTGTTCATGCTGGTTCGTTGTGCGACGTCCCGACCACCACAGTAGGTAAGCGGGAATTGTAAGAGACAACAGGTACACAACGTACGTACTCGTTTTGGGTCGATGGGAAAGCGAACAAGTGGTGTGTTCCGTGTTAAATTTCAAATGTTTTCGATTCGAGGGGGAATTGGATTCGACTAAAAATCTGCACAAAGGCCTGAGTGATCTGCCGCGGCATCGTCTTGTCTTGGATTAGATAACATGTAAATATGGTCGAGTTCTCTGATCGAGGGATTTCCGGTACCGGGTCAACTCTTACTTGGGTGTTTCTTGCCTTTCACCCCTTAATCCTGCGGATACGTCACAACAAGGTCACTGATGTTCTAAATGTGTTTGGTTCAATTACCTGTACGAGCAACGGTACCGGCCCTATGGGCGGGGCTCCAAATGGGAAGCCGAAATGAAAAGGTAAAATATCAGAAATTGAAGGTTTTTTATTTTAAACGATTCATATAAAGATCCGTTAAATCACATCACACGCAAATCATCAAAATCTAAACAGTATCTTTAGAATTTCAATAAAACCCACATCACTGTTCATATCGGTAAATATTATTCCATCGTGTTTCAAATCGTGATCGATAATCGTGTTCACAATCGCTATGTCGTATGTACTCCCGATCCGTGTACCTGTACCAAATTCCCGATATGTGTACCTGTACCAAATTCCCGATATGTGTACCTGTACCAAATTCCCGATATGCGTACCTGTACCAAATTCCCGATATGTGTACCTGTACCAAATCAACAGTTAAAAGGATTTTGAGCTGACAGGTGTTACGGCCTTGGCAAGATCGATGGAGACAGCGTTTATTATACTTTTAATGAAGGACACTGTCTCGAGCCCCAGTCCCCATCACGGATCAACTTCTGGGTGATGTTATAATATCAGTACATGATCATCAACTTCTGGGTGATGTTATACTATCCTCACATGATCATCAACTTCTGGGTGATGTTATAATATCAGTGCATGATCATCAACTTCTGGGTGATGTTATAATATCAGTACATGATCATCAAATTCTGTGTGATGTTATAATATCCTCACATGATCATCAACTTCTGGGTGATGTTATACTATCCTCACATGATCATCAACTTCTGGGTGATGTTATAATATCAGCACATGATCATCAACTTCTGGGTAATGTTATAATATCCTCACATGATCATCAACTTCTGGGTGATGTTATAATATCCTCACATGATCATCAACTTCTGGGTGATGCTATAATCTCAGTACATGATCATCAACTTCTGGGTAATGTTATAATATCCTCACATGATCATCAACTTCTAGGTGATGTTATAATATCAGTACATCATCATCAACTTCTGGGTGATGTTATAATATCAGTACATGATCATCAACTTCTGGGTAATGTTATAATATCCTCACATGATCATCAACTTCTGGGTGATGTTATAATATCAGAACATGATCATCAACTTCTGGGTAATGTTATAATATCCTCACATGATCATCAACTTCTGGGTGATGTTATAATATCAGTACATGATCATCAACTTCTGGGTAATGTTATAATATCAGTACATGATCAACTTCTGGGTGATGTTATAATATCCTCACATGATCATCAACTTCTGGGTGATGTTATAATATCAGTACATGATCATCAACTTCTGGGTGATGTTATAGTATCAGTACATGATCATCAACTTCTGGGTGATGTTATAATATCAGTACATGATCATCAACTTCTGGGTGATGTTATAATATCCTCACATGATCATCAACTTCTGGGTGATGTTATAATATCAGTACATGATCATCAACTTCTGGGTGATGTTATAGTATCAGTACATGATCATCAACTTCTGGGTAATGTTATAATATCAGTACATGATCATCAACTTCTGCGTGATGTTATAATATCAGTACATGATCATCAACTTCTGGGTAATGTTATAACATCAGTACATGATCATCAACTTCTTACAAACTGCATGAACATCTCTGATAATAGCATTCTATAATTATCTCCATTTGTGATTGGTTACTCCAAGTTGATAAAAGAGAAAAGTAGGAAAGACAACTGAAGCTGCAAGAAGTCCCTGAAATTATATCGGAGCTTCTTATACTTCTAGCTCGGCCGAGCCCGAGAGTCCCACTCACCTCTGAGCTGTCTCACCTAGGTTCGAATCTCGAGCTGTTGTGTATGTACTCCAGAACACTTCAAGAACATGTTTACCCTCGCCAGAGAAAAGCGTATTGCATTTGAGTCCGTTTGTTTGTCTGTCTGTCTGTTTGTCTGTCTGTTTGTCTGTCTGTTTGTCTGCACAGAATAAATATGATTTTCTCTGCAACCGTTGGTCTAATTGACAGGAAATTTTCACCATCGGTGCAACTCCACCTGTATAATTTTTTAAATGATAATTATGACGTCATGGGTCACGTGGCTCGGCCGCCATCTTGGAAAAACTGAAAAACGTTGCACGTCTATATCTCCGAAAACGCGGAATAGAAAAAATTGAGACATGGTTCATTGTAAAGAACTCTCAATGGGGAATAAAATATGTTAATGATGATGTCATAGGTGTCATAGGTGTCATCGATTATGAGGTCATAATTCGACAAGTACAAAACTTCATCCGATCAAGATGAAATTTATTGAGTGTCATGTAGGCATAAATTGGTGGAGAAATAATAATAATGACGTAATCGGTCACGTGGTTCGGCCGCCATCTTGGAAAAACCCCAAAAATTGCACCTTTATATTTTGAAAAGCGCTGCATAGAAAAAAATGGAGACAGGGCTCATTAAAAAAAACTCCATGTGGAATAACATATATTATTGATGTCATAGGTGCCTCCACTATGACGTCATAATTCGACAAGTACAAAACTTCATCCGATCAAGATGAAATTTTTTCAGCATCATGCAGGTATAAACTGGTGGATGAAAAATAATAATGACGTCATCGATCACGTGGTTCGGCCACCTTATTTGTTTAAACACAAAAGCCTTTAAAAACACTGAAAACATCCTGGCGAGGGTCTGCAGTCTTTGATTGAACTTTGTCTTCTTAACTTGTCATGAACTTTTGGGTTTTGTAAAATAATTGTAAAAATATTGTTTAGTTTAATGTCAAATTAAATAACCATTTCTCCTACCCCTGCCCTTGTCTATTACCATATATTTTCCAGAATCATGCTGTGGAGGATGGAGGGATGTCCATGGTTCGTGATGTCGCGCTCGTCACGATCATCTTACTCTTGTTTATAGGAGTAATTATATTTGAACCATCACGTTGGTTCAAGAAAAAGAGTAACATAAAAAAGCCCTGCAGTCACAGGTAAAGAACACAAGTGACTTTTCGTCAATATTTACAATTATTTCATCCAATGGGACAAGATAGCTCAGAAATTTGAAACGAGTTCACATTAAATTCTTCGGAATAATGAAATCTTTCCAAATCTAATGTCTGATCCAGTGACTACATGGGTATGAGAACATGGAGCGTACTCTCCTTGGAAGGTGACATTCAGTCACCTGTCAAACCTGTCTTGGAAACATGTAATAATGTTACAGTCATTCCAAACCAGGCCAGTTTCCTGTCCGAATCCTGGCAAACCACTATTCGTGGTCACATCGGTCCACCGGTTCAGATGCTCCGAGCAGGGTAGAGGGCCGAAATGTCGCTCAACCGTACTTCGGTGGTACGTCTGAGATGGTCGAGCGATGTGCTGGTACTTCCCTCATGCCTGGTACCGAATTGGCGGCACTTTTCATCGTAGCGATTGAGAAGATTGTAAGTTTGCAGAAAGAAGATGCAAATGGAGATATTCCATCAATCGACAACCACATGAAATTGGTGGAATGTGGTTAAATAAATCTGATGATGACAATGATGAAGTATTTGCTTGTTACCCTCACCAGCGGAGAGGGTATTGCATTTTAGTCCGTTTGTCTGTCTGTCTGTTTGTCTGTCTGTCTGTCTGTTTGTTTGTCTGCACAGAATAAATATAATTTTCTCTGCAAACGTTGGTCCGATTGGCAGCAAATTCTCACCATAGGTGCAACTCCACCTGTATAATTTCTTAATGATAATTATGACGTCATAGGTCACCGATCATATGGTTCGGCCGCCATATTTGAGATAACACTAAAGCCTTAAAAACCACTGAAAATACATCCTGGCGAGGGTTTGCAATCTCTGATTGCTCTTTCTTGTTTTATGTTTTCGGTTCATTGTTCATCGTTCCACAACCATCCTCGAACCTTGTTTAAATTACATCTGCACACTCGAGATTCCGTATCCTACAGAATTGCAACACTCGTGGAACATGTTTACCTCCGCCACCAAAGGTGGATGGAGGTTATGTTTTCACCCCTGTCTGTCTATGTGTCTGTCTGTGAACAAGATATCTCAAAACGTTATGGCCAGATTTGGACAAAACCTGGTGGACAGGTTGTGTGTGTGACAAGGACCAATCGATTCGATTTTGGAGAAGGTCTGAATATATGTTCGGATATGATCATTATTTAATTTCCAAGTGATTCTTCAACATTGAGTGACAGGGCTAAAACCGATACGTAGCAGGATATCTCAAAAAGTTATGGACGGATTTAGACGAAACTTGGTGAACCAGTTGGGTGTGTAACAACGACGAATCGATTCGATTTTGGTGAATATCTAAATATGGATTCGGACACAGGAGCTATTTGATTTTTAAGTGATTCTTCACTGTTGAGAGATCGGGCGAAAAACGAATATATAACATGATATTTAAAAAGGTTAGGGATGACTTATGACTAAACTTGGTGGACGAGTTGGTTCGGTGACAAGAACAAGCCGATTAGATTTTGGTTCCGGTCTGAATCCAGATCTGGCCTATCAGTGGGATACAAAACAAACTGTTCAGGCTGGCGTCGGTGTGCGCTCTACCGAGTGTTGTTGTTGTTGTTTATGTTTTACAAAAGCATGCATTCAATACTTTACTTGTCATGTAATACTTCATTTTAGCCTGAACTGAGAATCCTTGTTTTTATCTTGTAGTTTACGATGTGGCCGGAAAGGAAAACGGAAAGAAGAATTGAAGGATGAGCCACCATTGGTAAAGGAGGTTCAGGAAAATGAACACCTTGAGATTCAGAACATAGAGCACAAGGAAGAGGAGGTTCTGGAGATGAAGGACAAAATTGATTTCACAAAAAAACAAGACTCTGTTCATAAAGAACAAGAAGATGAAGAACAAGAAGAAAAAGTGTTGGCAGAGCAAGCAAACCTGCAGGAAAGAGAGGATAGGTTGGTCCAAAAGGAAGGAAATCTGATACGCAGAGAGCAGCTGGTTGAGGAAAAAGGACAGGAATTGAAGGAAAAGGACGCACAACTCAAATTGCAAAAAGCATTATGGCTAATGGAGGAAGATGAACGGAAGAAACGTGAGAAAGAACAGCAGGGAGAGAAAAATGAAGCAGAGCAGCGGCGGAAGATCAATGAGGAAGAGCTCAGGATAAGAAATGAGGAAGAGCTCAGGATAAGAAATGAGGAAGAGCACAGACAGGCAAAAGAGAAAAATAATTTTCAGGGAGAACGATTCCGAGTAGTGTCCTGGGAAATACGGAGCAAGAAAAAACATAAGCAGAGAATGCTTGCTGTGGAACAAAAAGAATTAAATGTTAAAAACAGGAAGCAAAAAGTGCAGCAATCGGAGCAAGATGTGCAAAGAAGTATGGAACAGGAGCTGAAGCGACAGGAGGGCTTTGAAGCATTGATGAAACAAAAAGATGATAACGTAAGGGAAAGACAGCTTCATATCCACAAAAAATGCGGAGCTTGAAAATACAGAGCGCAATCTGCAGAAATTGGAGGAAGAGAACAATCGAAGAGAGGGAAAGCAACAGGAAGAACGAGAGGGATGTGAAATGGTATGGAAAATGAAAGAGTTGATTTTATTGAGAAAAGAACAAGAGATGAGACAAAGGAAGCACAACGTGCAGATAAGGGAGCAAGAGATGTTGTTGGGGTCATCAACGAATCCAACAAGAGGGTTTGCAGAAACAGATAACGGTGTGCAGCAGCCACAAGAAAAGCACCAGGATGTTCCGCAACGACAGAAGAAGCGTCACGGTGATGATGGGGTGCAGCAACTACAACAGAAGCACCAGGATGTTCCACAACGACAGCAGAGGCCTCACGATGATGACAGGGTGCAGCAGCCACAAGAGAAGCACCAGGATGTTCCCGAACGACAGAAGAAGCCTCAAGGTGATAACGGTGTGCAGCAGCCACAAAAGAAGCACCAGGATGTTCCCCAACGACAGAAGAAGCCTCACGGTGAAGACGGGGTGCA